>NW_027490112.1:0-1200000 GCF_050948175.1 Xylocopa sonorina | reverse complement strand
TAGACATTTGCAAACGCTATTTCCTTGCTAGGGAGTGTCGCATTTACATTCATTTGAATTGTAGACGAGGAATACATAACACTTCGCAAATCATATTATATCTTACCATGAAACATAGAAATGAGATGCGATATCGCGTTTTAAGAAGCATTAGAACACTATTGCTACGACAGGTAGACATTTGGAAACGCTATTTCCTTGCTAGGAAGTGTCGCATTTACATTCACTTGAAGTGTAGACGAGGAATACATAACACTTCGCAAATCATATTATATCTTACCATGAAACATAGAAATGAGATGCAATATCGCGTTTTAAGAAGTATTAGAACACTATTGCTACGAGACGTAGACATCTGCAATCGCTATTTCCTTGCAAGGAAGTGTCGCATTTACATTCATTTGAAGTGTAGACGAGGAATACATGATACTTCGCAAATCATATTATATCTTACCATGAAACATAGAAATGAGATGCGATATCGCGTTTTAAGAAGCATTAGAACTCTATTGCTACGATACCTAGACATCTGCAGATGCTATTTCCTAGCAAGGAAGTGTCGCATTTACATTCATTTGAAGTGTAGACGAGGAATACATGATACTTCGCAAATCATATTATATCTTACCATGAAACATAGAAATGAGATGCGATATCGCGTTTTAAGAAGCATTTGAACTCTATTACTACGATACGTTGACATCTGCAAACGCTATTTCCTCGCAAGGAAGTGCGCATTTACATTTAGTTGATGTGTAGACGAGGAATGGATAACACTTCGCAAATCATATTATATCTTACCATGAAACATAGAAATGAGATGCGATATCGCGTTTTAAGAATCATAAGAACTCTATTGCTACGATACGTAGACATCTGCAAACGCCATTTCCTTGCAAGGAAGTGCCCATTTACATTTAGTTGATGTGTAGACGAGGAATACATAACACTTCGCAAATCATATTATATCTTACCATGAAACATAGAAATGAGATGCGATATCGCGATTTAAGAAGCATTTGAACTCTATTGCTACGACACGTAGACATCTGCAAACGCTATTTCCTTGCAAGGAAGTGTCGCATTTACATTCATTTGAATCGTAGACAAGGAATACATAACACTTCGCAAATCATGTTATATCTTACCATGAAACATAGAAATGAGATGCGATATCGCGTTTTAAGAATCGTATGTACTCTATTGCTACGATACGTAGACATCTGCAATCGCTATTTCCTTGCAAGGAAGTGTCGCATTTACATTCATTTGAAGTGTAGACGAGGAATACATAACACTTCGCAAACCATATTACATCTTACCATGAAACATAGAAATGAGATGCGATATCGCGTTTTAAGAAGCATTAGAACTCTATTGCTACGATACCTAGACATCTGCAGACGCTATTTCCTAGCAAGGAAGTATCGCATTTACACTCATTTGTAGTGTAGACGAGGAATACATGACACTTCGCAAATCATATTATATCTTACCATGAAACATAGAAATGAGAAGCGATATCGCGTTTTAAGAAGCATTAGAACTCTATTCCTACGATACCTAGACATCTGCAGACGCTATTTCCTAGCAAGGAAGTGTCGCATTTACATTCATTTGAAGTGTAGACGAGGAATACATGATACTTCGCAAATCATATTATATCTTACCATGAAACATAGAAATGAGATGCAATATCTCGTTTTAAGAAGCATTTGAACTCTATTGCTACGATACGTAGACTTCTGCAATCGCTATTTCCTAGCAAGGAAGTGTCGCATTTACATTCATTTGAATCGTAGGCGAGGAATGCATAACACTTCCCAGTGAATACTATATCTTATCATGAAACATAGATATGAGATGCAATATCTCGTTTTAAGAAGCATTTGAACTCTATTGCTTCGATACGTAGACATCTGCAAACGCTATTTCCTTGCAAGGAAGTGTCGCATTTACATTCATTTGAAGTGTAGACGAGGAATACATAACACTTCGCAAATCATATTATATCTTACCATGAAACATAGAAATGAGATGCGATATCGCGTTTTAAGAATCATATGAACTCTATTGCTACGAGACGTAGACATCTGCAATCGCTATTTCCTTGCAAGGAAGTGTCGCATTTACATTCATTTGAAGTGTAGACGAGGAATACATGACACCTCGCAAATCATATTATATCTTACCATGAAACATAGAAATGAGATTCGACATCGCGTTTTAAAAGCATTAGAAAGCTATTGCTACAATACGTAGACAACTGCAAACGCTATTTCCTAGCGAGGAAGTATCGCATTCACATTCATTTGAAGTGTAGACAAGGAATACATAACACTTCGCAAATCATGTTATATCTTACCATGAAACATAGAAATGAGATGCGATATCGCGTTTTAAGAATCATATGAACTCTATTGCTACGAGACGTAGACATCTGCAATCGCTATTTCCTTGCAAGGAAGTGTCGCATTTACATTCATTTGAAGTGTAGACGAGGAATACATAACACTTCGCAAATCATATTATATCTTACCATGAAACATAGAAATGAGATGCGATATCGCGTTTTAAGAATCATAGGAACTCTATTGCTAAGATACGTAGATATCTGCAAACGATATTTCCTTGCAAAGAAGTGTCGCATTTACATTCATTTGAAGTGTAGACGAGGAATACATAACACTTCGCAAATCATATTATATCTTACCGTGAAACATAGAAATGAGATGCGATATCGCGTTTTAAGAATCATAAAAACTCTATTTCTACGATACGTAGACATCTGCAAACGCTATTTCCTTGCAAGGAAGTGTCGCATTTACATTCATTTGAATGGTAGATGAGGAATGCATAACACTTCGCAATGAATATTATATCTTATCAGGAAACATAGATATGAGATGCAATATCTCGTTTTGAGAAGCATTTGAACTCTATTGCTTCGATACGTAGACATCTGCAAACGCTATTTCCTAGCGAGGAGGTATCGCATTCACATTCATTTGAAGTGTAGACAAGGAATACATAACACTTCGCAAATCATGTTATATCTTACCATGAAACATAGAAATGAGATGCGATGTCGCGTTTTAAGAATCATATGAACTCTATTGCTTCGATACGTAGACATCTGCAAACGCTATTTCCTAGCGAGGAAGTGTCGCATTTACATTCATTTGAAGTGTAGACGAGGAATGCATAACACTTCGCAAATCATATTATATCTTACCATGAAACATAGAAATGAGATGCGATATCGCGTTTTAAGAAGCATTAGAACTCTATTGCTACGAGACGTAGACATCTGCAATCGCTATTTCCTTGCAAGGAAGTGTCGCATTTACATTCATTTGAAGTGTAGACGAGGAATACATGACAGTTCGCAAATGATATTATATCTTACCATGAAACATAGAAATGAGAAGCGATATCGCGTTTTAAGAAGCATTAGAACTCTATTGCTACGATACCTAGACATCTGCAGACGTTATTTCCTAGCAAGGAAGTGTCGCATTTACATTCATTTGAAGTGTAGACGAGGAATACATGATACTTCGCAAATCATATTATATCTTACCATGAAACATAGAAATGAGGTGCGATATCGCATTTTAAGTATCATAAGAACTCTATTGCTACGATACGTAGACATCTGCAAACGCTATTTCCTTGCAAGGAAGTGTCGCATTTACATTCATTTGAATCGTAGACGAGGAATGCATAACACTTCGCAATGAATATTATATCTTATCAGGAAACATAGATATGAGATGCAATATCTCGTTTTAAGAAGCATTTGAACTCTATTGCTACGATACGTAGACTTCTGCAATCGCTATTTCCTAGCAAGGAAGTGTCGCATTTACATTCATTTGAATCGTAGGAGAGGAATGCATAACACTTCGCAATGAATACTATATCTTATCATGAAACATAGATATGAGATGCAATATCTCGTTTTAAGAAGCATTTGAACTCTATTGCTTCGATACGTAGACATCTGCAAACGCTATTTCCTTGCAAGGAAGTGTCGCATTTACATTCATTTGAAGTGTAGACGAGGAATACATAACACTTCGCAAATCATATTATATCTTACCATGAAACATAGAAATGAGATGCGATATCGCGTTTTAAGAATCATAGGAACTCTATTGCTAAGATACGTAGATATCTGCAAACGATATTTCCTTGCAAAGAAGTGTCGCATTTACATTCATTTGAAGTGTAGACGAGGAATACATAACACTTCGCAAATCATATTATATCTTACCGTGAAACATAGAAATGAGATGCGATATCGCGTTTTAAGAATCATAAGAACTCTATTGCTACGATACGTTGACATCTGCAAACGCTATTTCCTTGCAAGGAAGTGCGCATTTACATTTATTTGATGTGTAGACGAGGAGTACATAACACTTCGCAAATCATATTATATCTTTCCATGAAACAAAGAAATGAGATGCGATATCGCGTTTTAAGAAGCATTAGAACTCTATTGCTACGATACGTAGATATCTGCAAACGCTATTTCCTTGCAAGGAAGTGTCGCATTTACATTCATTTGAAGTGTAGACGAGGAATACGTGACACTTCGCAAATCATATTATATCTTACCATGAAACATAGAAATGAGATGCGATATCGCGTTTTAAGAATCATATGAACTCTATTGCTACGAGACGTAGACATCTGCAATCGCTATTTCCTTGCAAGGAAGTGTCGCATTTACATTCATTTGAAGTGTAGACGAGGAATACATAACACTTCGCAAATCATATTATATCTTACCATGAAACATAGAATTGAGATGCGATATCGCGTTTTAAGAATCATAAGAACTCTATTGCTACGATACGTTGACATCTGCAAACGCTATTTCCTTGCAAGGAAGTGCGCATTTACTTTTAGTTGATGTGTAGACGAGGAATACATAACACTTCGCAAATCATATTCTATCTTACCATGAAACATAGAAATGAGTTGCGATATCGCGTTTTAAGAAGCATTTGACCTCTATTGCTACGACACGTAGACATCTGCAAACGCTATTTCCTTGCAAGGAAGTGTCGCATTTACATTCATTTGAAGCGTAGACAAGGAATACATAACACTTCGCAGATCATGTTATATCTTACCATGAAACATAGAAATGAGATGCGATATCGCGTTTTAAGAATCATATGAACTCTATTGCTACGAGACGTAGACATCTGCAATCGCTATTTCCTTGCAAGGAAGTGTCGCATTTACATTCATTTGAAGTGTAGACGAGGAATACATAACACTTCGCAAATCATATTATATCTTACCATGAAACATAGAATTGAGATGCGATATCGCGTTTTAAGAATCATAAGAACTCTATTGCTACGATACGTTGACATCTGCAAACGCTATTTCCTTGCAAGGAAGTGCGCATTTACATTTAGTTGATGTGTAGACGAGGAATACATAACACTTCGCAAATCATATTATATCTTACCATGAAACATAGAATTGAGATGCGATATCGCGTTTTAAGAAGCATTAGAACTCTATTGCTACGATACGTAGACATCTGCAGACGCTATTTCCTAGCAAGGAAGTGTCGCATTTACATTCATATGAAGTGTAGACGAGGAATACATGATACTTCGCAAATCATATTATATCTTACCATGAAACATAGAAATGAGGTGCGATATCGCGTTTTAAGAATCATAAGAACTCTATTGCTACGATACCTAGACATCTGCAAACGCTATTTCCTTGCAAGGAAGTGTCGCATTTACATTCATTTGAATCGTAGGCGAGGAATGCATAACACTTCGCAATGAATATTATATCTTATCATGAAACATAGATATGAGATGCAATATCTCGTTTTAAGGAGCATTTGAACTCTATTGCTTCGATACGTAGACATCTGCAAACGCTATTTCCTTGCAAGGAAGTGTCGCATTTACATTCATTTGAAGTGTAGACGAGGAATACATAACACTTCGCAAATCATATTATATCTTACCATGAAACATAGAAATGAGATGCGATATCGCGTTTTAAGAATCATATGAACTCTATTGCTACGAGACGTAGACATCTGCAATCGCTATTTCCTTGCAAGGAAGTGTCGCATTTACATTCATTTGAAGTGTAGACGAGGAATACATAACACTTCGCAAATCATATTATATCTTACCATGAAACATAGAATTGAGATGCGATATCGCGTTTTAAGAAGCATTAGAACTCTATTGCTACGATACCTAGACTTCTGCAGACGCTATTTCCTAGCAAGGAAGTGTCGCATTTACATTCATTTGAAGTGTAGACGAGGAATACATGATACTTCGCAAATCATATTATATCTTACCATGAAACATAGAAATGAGATGCGATATCGCGTTTTAAGAATCATAAGAACTCTATTGCTACGATACCTAGACATCTGCAAACGCTATTTCCTTGCAAGGAAGTGTCGCATTTACATTCATTTGAATCGTAGGCGAGGAATGCATAACACTTCGCAATGAATATTATATCTTATCATGAAACATAGATATGAGATGCAATATCTCGTTTTAAGGAGCATTTGAACTCTATTGCTTCGATACGTAGACATCTGCAAACGCTATTTCCTTGCAAGGAAGTGTCGCATTTACATTCATTTGAAGTGTAGACGAGGAATACATAACACTTCGCAAATCATATTATATCTTACCATGAAACATAGAAATGAGATGCGACATCGCGTTCTAAGAAGCATTAGAACGCTACTGCTACGATAGGTAGACATTTGCAAACGCTATTTCCTTGCAAGGAAGTGTCGCATTTACATTCATTTGAAGTGTAGACGAGGAAGACATAACACTTCGCAAATCATATTTTATCTTACCATGAAACATAGAAATGAGATGCGATATCGCGTTTTAAGAATCATAGGAACTCTATTGCTACGACACGCAGACATCTGCAAACGCTATTTCCTTGCAAAGAAGTGTCGCATTTACATTCATTTGAAGTGTAGACGAGGAATACATAACACTTCGCAAATCATATTATATCTTACCATGAAACATAGAAATGAGATGCGATATAGCGTTTTAAGAATCATAAGAACTCTATTGCTACGATACGTTGACATCTGCAAACGCTATTTCCTTGCAAGGAAGTGCGCATTTACATTTAGTTGATGTGTAGACGAGGAATACATAACACTTCGCAAATCATATTATATCTTACCATGAAACATAGAAATGAGATGCGATTTCGCGTTTTAAGAAGCATTAGAACTCTATTGCTACGATACCTAGACATCTGCAGACGCTATTTCCTTGCAAGGAAGTGTCGCATTTACATTCATTTGAATCGTAGACAAGGAATACATAACACTTCGCAAATCATGTTATATCTTACCATGAAACATAGATATGAGATGCAATATCTCGTTTTAAGAAGCATTTGAACTCTATAGCTTCGATACGTAGACATCTGCAAACGCTATTTCCTTGCAAGGAATTGTCTTATTTACATTCATTTGAAGTGTAGACGAGGAATACATGATACTTCGCAAATCATATTATATCTTACCATGAAACATAGAAATGAGATGCGATATCGCGTTTTAAGTATCATAAGAACTCTATTGCTACGATACCTAGACATCTGCAAACGCTATTTCCTCGCAAGGAAGTGTCGCATTTACATTCATTTGAAGTGTAGACGAGGAATACATAACACTTCGCAAATCTAATTATATCTTACCATGAAACATAGAAATGAGATGCGATATCGCGTTTTAAGAATCATAGGAACACTATTGCTACGATACGTAGACATCTGCAAACGCTATTTCCTTGCAAAGAAGTGTCGCATTTACATTCATTTGAAGTGTAGACGAGGAATACATAACACTTCGCAAATCATATTATATCTTACCATGAAACATAGAAATGAGATGCGATATCGCGTTTTAAGAATCATAAGAACTCTATTACTACGATACGTTGATATCTGCAAACGCTATTTCCTTGCAAGGAAGTGCGCATTTACATTTAGTTGATGTGTAGACGAGGAATGGATAACACTTCGCAAATCATATTATATCTTACCATGAAACATAGAAATGAGATGCGATATCGCGTTTTAAGAATCATAAGAACTCTATTGCTACGATACGTAGACATCTGCAAACGCTATTTCCTTGCAAGGAAGTGCGCATTTACATTTAGTTGATGTGTAGACGAGGAATACATAACACTTCGCAAATCATATTATATCTTACCATGAAACATAGAAATGAGATGCGATATCGCGTTTTAAGAAGCATTAGAACTCTATTGCTACGATACGTTGACATCTGCAAACGCTATTTCCTTGCAAGGAAGTGCGCATTTACATTTAGTTGATGTGTAGACGAGGAATACATAACACTTCGCAAATCATATTATATCTTACCATGAAACATAGAAATGAGATGCGATATCGCGTTTTAAGAAGCATTTGAACTCTATTGCTACGATACGTAGACATCTGCAAACGCTATTTCCTTGCAAGGAAGTGTCGCATTTACATTCATTTGAATCGTAGACAAGGAATACATAACACTTCGCAAATCATGTTATATCTTACCATGAAACATAGAAATGAGATGCGATATCGCGTTTTAAGAATCATATGAACTCTATAGCTACGAGACGTAGACATCTGCAATCGCTATTTCCTTGCAAGGAAGTGTCGCATTTACATTCATTTGAAGTGTAGACGAGGAATACATAACACTTCGCAAATCATATTATATCTTACCATGAAACATAGAAATGAGATTCGACATCGCGTTTTAAGAAGCATTAGAAAGCTATTGCTACGATACGTAGACATCTGCAAACGCTATTTCCTAGCGAGGAAGTATCGCATTCACTTTCATTTGAAGTGTAGACAAGGAATACATAACACTTCGCAAATCATGTTATATCTTACCATGAAACATAGAAATGAGATGCGATATCGCGTTTTAAGAATCATATGAACTCTATTGCTGAGACGTAGACGTCTGCAATCGCTATTTCCTTGCAAGGAAGTGTCGCATTTACATTCATTTGAAGTGTAGACGAGGAATACATGACACTTCGCAAATCATATTATTTCTTACCATGAAACATAGAAATGAGATGCGATATCGCGTTTTAAGAATCATAAGAACTCTATTGCTACGATACGTAGACATCTGCAAACGCTATTTCCTAGCGAGGAAGTATCGCATTCACTCATTTGAAGTGTAGACAAGGAATACATAACACTTCGCGAATCATGTTATATCTTACCATGAAACATAGAAATGAGATGCGATATCGCGTTTTAAGAATCATATGAACTCTATTGCTACGAGACGTAGACATCTGCAATCGCTATTTCCTTGCAAGGAAGTGTCGCATTTATATTCATTTGAAGTGTAGACGAGGAATACATAACACTTCGCAAATCATATTATATCTTACCATGAAACATAGATTTGAGATGCGATATCGCGTTTTAAGAATCATAAGAACTCTATTGCTACGATACTTTGACATCTGCAAACGCTATTCCCTTGCAAGGAAGTGCGCATTTACATTTAGTTGATGTGTAGACGAGGAATACATAACACTTCGCAAATCATATTATATCTTACCATGAAACATAGAAATGAGATGCGATATCGCGTTTTAAGAAGCATTAGAACTCTATTGCTACGATACGTAGACATCGGCAAACGCTATTTCCTTGCAAGGAAGTGTCGCATTTACATTCATTTGAAGTGTAGACGAGGAATACATAACACTTCGCAAATCATATTATATCTTACCATGAAACATAGAAATGAGATGCGACATCGCGTTCTAAGAAGCATTAGAACACTACTGCTACGATAGGTAGACATTTGCAAACGCTATTTCCTTGCAAGGAAGTGTCGCATTTACATTCATTTGAAGTGTAGACGAGGAATACATAACTCTTCGCAAATCATATTATATCTTACGATGAAACATAGAAATGAGATGCGATATCGCGTTTTAAGAATCATAGGAACTCTATTGCTACGACACGCAGACATCTGCAAACGCTATTTCCTTGCAAGGAAGTGTCGCATTTACATTCATTTGAAGTGTAGACGAGGAATACATAACACTTCGCAAATCATATTATATCTTACCATGAAACATAGAATTGAGATGCGATATCGCGTTTTAAGAATCATATGAACTCTATTGCTACGAGACGTAGACATCTGCAATCGCTATTTCCTTGCAAGGAAGTGTCGCATTTGCATTCATTTGAAGTGTAGACGAGGAATACATAACACTTCGCAAATCATATTATATCTTACCATGAAACATAGAAATGAGATGCGACATCGCGTTCTAAGAAGCATTAGAACACTACTGCTACGATAGGTAGACATTTGCAAACGCTATTTCCTTGCAAGGAAGTGTCACATATACATTCATTTGAAGTGTAGACGAGGAATACATAACACTTCGCAAATCATATTATATCTTACCATGAAACATAGAAATGAGATGCGATATCGCGTTTTAAGAATCATAGGAACCCTATTGCTACGACACGCAGACATCTGCAAACGCTATTTCCTTGTAAAGAAGTGTCGCATTTACATTCATTTGAAGTGTAGATGAGGAATACATGACACTTCGCAAATCATGTTATATCTTACCATGAAACATAGAAATGAGATGCGATATCGCGTTTTAAGAATCATATGAACTCTACTGCTACGATAGGTAGACATTTGCAAACGCTATTTCCTTGCAAGGAAGTGTCGCATTTACATTCATTTGAAGTGTAGACGAGGAATACATAACTCTTCGCAAATCATATTATATCTTACGATGAAACATAGAAATGAGATGCGATATCGCGTTTTAAGGATCATAGGAACTCTATTGCTACGACACGCAGACATCTGCAAACGCTATTTCCTTACAAGGAAGTGTCGCATTTACATTCATTTGAAGTGTAGACGAGGAATACATAACACTTCGCAAATCATATTATATCTTACCATGAAACATAGAATTGAGATGCGATATCGCGTTTTAAGAATCATATGAACTCTATTGCTACGAGACGTAGACATCTGCAATCGCTATTTCCTTGTAAGGAAGTGTCGCATTTGCATTCATTTGAAGTGTAGACGAGGAATACATAACACTTCGCAAATCATATTATATCTTACCATGAAACATAGAAATGAGATGCGACATCGCGTTCTAAGAAGCATTAGAACACTACTGCTACGATAGGTAGACATTTGCAAACGCTATTTCCTTGCAAGGAAGTGTCACATTTACATTCATTTGAAGTGTAGACGAGGAATACATAACACTTCGCAAATCATATTATATCTTACCATGAAACATAGAAATGAGATGCGATATCGCGTTTTAAGAATCATAGGAACCCTATTGCTACGACACGCAGA
This sequence comes from Xylocopa sonorina, assembly GCF_050948175.1. Taxonomy (NCBI): domain Eukaryota; kingdom Metazoa; phylum Arthropoda; class Insecta; order Hymenoptera; family Apidae; genus Xylocopa; species Xylocopa sonorina. Next base: position 1,188,527 of record NW_027490112.1, on the reverse strand, counting down.
CATCTGCAAACGCTATTTCCTTGTAAAGAAGTGTCGCATTTACATTCATTTGAAGTGTAGACGAGGAATACATAACACTTCGCAAATCATATTATATCTTACCATGAAACATAGAAATGAGATGCGATATCGCGTTTTAAGAATCATAAGAACTCTATTGCTACGATACGTTGACATCTGCAAACGCTATATCCTTGCAAGGAAGTGCGCATTTACATTTAGTTGATGTGTAGACGAGGAATACATAACACTTCGCAAATCATATTATATCTTACCATGAAACATAGAAATGAGATGCGATATCGCGTTTTAAGAAGCATTAGAACTCTATTGCTACGATACGTAGACATCTGCAAACGCTATTTCCTTGCAAGGAAGTGTCGCATTTACATTTATTTGAAGTGTAGACGAGGAATACATGACACTTCGCAAATCATATTATATCTTACCATGAAACATAGAAATGAGATTCGACATCGCGTTTTAAGAAGCATTAGAAAGCTATTGCTACGATACGTAGACATCTGCAAACGCTATTTCCTAGCGAGGAAGTATCGCATTCACATTCATTTGAAGTGTAGACAAGGAATACATAACACTTCGCAAATCATGTTATATCTTACCATGAAACATAGAAATGAGATGCGATATCGCGTTTTAAGTATCATAAGAACTCTATTGCTACGATACCTAGACATCTGCAGACGCTATTTCCTAGCAAGGAAGTGTCGCATTTACATTCATTTGAAGTGTAGACGAGGAATACATGATACTTCGCAAATCATATTATATCTTACCATGAAACATAGAAATGAGATGCGATATCGCGTTTTAAGCATCATAAGAACTCTATTGCTACGATACGTAGACATCTGCAGACGCTATTTCCTAGCAAAGAAGTGTCGCATTCACATTCATGTGAAGTGTAGACGACTAATACATAACACTTCGCAAGTCATGTTATATCTTACCATGAAACATAGAAATGAGATGCGATATCGCGTTTTAAGAATCATATGAACTCTATTGCTACGAGACGTAGACATCTGCAATCGCTATTTCCTTGCAAGGAAGTGTTGCATTTACATTCATTTGAAGTGTAGACGAGGAATACATAGCACTTCGCAAATCATATTATATCTTACCATGAAACATTGAATTGAGATGCGATATCGCGTTTTAAGAATCATATGAACTCTATTGCTACGAGACGTAGACATCTGCAATCGCTATTTCCTTGCAAGGAAGTGTCGCATTTACATTCATTTGAAGTGTAGACGAGGAATACATAACACTTCGCAAATCATATTATATCTTATCATGAAACATAGAAATGAGTTGCGATATCGCGTTTTAAGAATCATAAGAACTCTATTGCTACGATACGTTGACATCTGCAAACGCTATTTCCTAGCAAGGAAGTGCGCATTTACATTTAGTTGATGTGTAGACGAGGAATACATAACACTTCGCAAATCATATTATATCTTACCATGAAACATAGAAATGAGATACGATATCGCGTTTTAAGAAGCATTAGAACACTACTGCTACGATAGGTAGACATTTGCAAACGCTATTTCCTAGCAAAGAAGTCTCGCATTTACATTCATTTGAAGTATAGGCGAGGAATACATAACACTTCGCAAATAATATTACATCTTACCATGAAACATAGAAATGAGATGCGATATCGCGTTTTAAGAAGCATTAGAACTCTATTGCTACGATACGTAGACTTCTGCAATCGCTATTTCCTAGCAAGGAAGTGTCGCATTTACATTCATTTGAATCGTAGGCGAGGAATGCATAACACTTCGCAATGAATATTATATCTTATCATGAAACATAGATATGAGATGCAATATCTCGTTTTAAGAAGCATTTGAACTCTATTGCTTCGATACGTAGACATCTGCAAACGCTATTTCCTTGCAAGGAAGTGTCGCATTTACATTCATTTGAAGTGTAGACGAGGAATACATAACACTTAGCAAATCATATTATATCTTACCATGAAACATAGAAATGAGATGCGACATCGCGTTCTAAGAAGCATTAGAACACTTCTGCTACGATAGGTAGACATTTGCAAACGCTATTTCCTTGCAAGGATGTGTCGCATTTACATTCATTTGAAGTGTAGACGAGGAATACATAACACTTCGCAAATCATATTATATCTTACCATGAAACATAGAAATGAGATGCGATATCGCGTTTTACGAATCATAGGAACTCTATTGCTACGATACGTAGACATCTGCAAACGCTATTTCCTTGCAAGGAAGTGTCGCATTTACATTCATTTGAAGTGTAGACGAGGAATACATGACACTTCGCAAAACATATTATATCTTACCATGAAACATAGAAATGAGGTTCGACATCGCGTTTTAAAAGCATTAGAAAGCTATTGCTACAATACGTAGACAACTGCAAACGCTATTTCCTAGCGAGGAAGTATCGCATTCACATTCATTTGAAGTGTAGACAAGGAATACATAACACTTCGCAAATCATGTTATATCTTACCATGAAACATAGAAATGAGATGCGATATCGCGTTTTAAGAATCATATGAACTCTATTGCTACGATACGTAGACATCTGCAATCGCTATTTCCTTGCAAGGAAGTGTCGCATTTACATTCATTTGGAGTGTAGACGAGGAATACATAACACTTCGCAAACCATATTACATCTTACCATGAAACATAGAAATGAGATGCGATATCGCGTTTTAAGAAGCATTAGAACTCTATTGCTACGATACCTAGACATCTGCAGACGCTATTTCCTAGCAAGGAAGTATCGCATTTACACTCATTTGTAGTGTAGACGAGGAATACATGACACTTCGCAAATCATATTATATCTTACCATGAAACATAGAAATGAGAAGCGATATCGCGTTTTAAGAAGCATTAGAACTCTATTCCTACGATACCTAGACATCTGCAGACGCTATTTACTAGCAAGGAAGTGTCGCATTTACATTCATTTGAAGTGTAGACGAGGAATACATGATACTTCGCAAATCATATTATATCTTACCATGAAACATAGAAATGAGATGCAATATCTCGTTTTAAGAAGCATTTGAACTCTATTGCTACGATACGTAGACTTCTGCAATCGCTATTTCCTAGCAAGGAAGTGTCGCATTTACATTCATTTGAATCGTAGGCGAGGAATGCATAACACTTCCCAATGAATACTATATCTTATCATGAAACATAGATATGAGATGCAATATCTCGTTTTAAGAAGCATTTGAACTCTATTGCTTCGATACGTAGACATCTGCAAACGCTATTTCCTTGCAAGGAAGTGTCGCATTTACATTCATTTGAAGTGTAGACGAGGAATACATAACACTTCGCAAATCATATTATATCTTACCATGAAACATAGAAATGAGATGCGATATCGCGTTTTAAGAATCATATGAACTCTATTGCTACGAGACGTAGACATCTGCAATCGCTATTTCCTTGCAAGGAAGTGTCGCATTTACATTCATTTGAAGTGTAGACGAGGAATACATGACACCTCGCAAATCATATTATATCTTACCATGAAACATAGAAATGAGATTCGACATCGCGTTTTAAAAGCATTAGAAAGCTATTGCTACAATACGTAGACAACTGCAAACGCTATTTCCTAGCGGGGAAGTATCGCATTCACATTCATTTGAAGTGTAGACAAGGAATACATAACACTTCGCAAATCATGTTATATCTTACCATGAAACATAGAAATGAGATGCGATATCGCGTTTTAAGAATCATATGAACTCTATTGCTACGAGACGTAGACATCTGCAATCGCTATTTCCTTGCAAGGAAGTGTCGCATTTACATTCATTTGAAGTGTAGAGGAGGAATACATAACACTTCGCAAATCATATTATATCTTACCATGAAACATAGAAATGAGATGCGATATCGCGTTTTAAGAATCATAGGAACTCTATTGCTAAGATACGTAGATATCTGCAAACGATATTTCCTTGCAAAGAAGTGTCGCATTTACATTCATTTGAAGTGTAGACGAGGAATACATAACACTTCGCAAATCATATTATATCTTACCGTGAAACATAGAAATGAGATGCGATATCGCGTTTTAAGAATCATAAAAACTCTATTTCTACGATACGTAGACATCTGCAAACGCTATTTCCTTGCAAGGAAGTGTCGCATTTACATTCATTTGAATGGTAGACGAGGAATGCATAACACTTCGCAATGAATATTATATCTTATCAGGAAACATAGATATGAGATGCAATATCTCGTTTTGAGAAGCATTTGAACTCTATTGCTTCGATACGTAGACATCTGCAAACGCTATTTCCGAGCGAGGAGGTATCGCATTCACATTCATTTGAAGTGTAGACAAGGAATACATAACACTTCGCAAATCATGTTATATCTTACCATGAAACATAGAAATGAGATGCGATGTCGCGTTTTAAGAATCATATGAACTCTATTGCTTCGATACGTAGACATCTGCAAACGCTATTTCCTAGCGAGGAAGTGTCGCATTTACATTCATTTGAAGTGTAGACGAGGAATGCATAACACTTCGCAAATCATATTATATCTTACCATGAAACATAGAAATGAGATGCGATATCGCGTTTTAAGAAGCATTAGAACTCTATTGCTACGAGACGTAGACATCTGCAATCGCTATTTCCTTGCAAGGAAGTGTCGCATTTACATTCATTTGAAGTGTAGACGAGGAATGCATAACACTTCGCAATGAATATTATATCTTATCAGGAAACATAGATATGAGATGCAATATCTCGTTTTAAGAAGCGTTTGAACTCTATTGCTACGATACGTAGACTTCTGCAATCGCTATTTCCTAGCAAGGAAGTGTCGCATTTACATTCATTTGAATCGTAGGAGAGGAATGCATAACACTTCGCAATGAATACTATATCTTATCATGAAACATAGATATGAGATGCAATATCTCGTTTTAAGAAGCATTTGAACTCTATTGCTTCGAAACGTAGACATCTGCAAACGCTATTTCCTTGCAAGGAAGTGTCGCATTTACATTCATTTGAAGTGTAGACGAGGAATACATAACACTTAGCAAATCATATTATATCTTACCATGAAACATAGAAATGAGATGCGACATCGCGTTCTAAGAAGCATTAGAACACTTCTGCTACGATAGGTAGACATTTGCAAACGCTATTTCCTTGCAAGGATGTGTCGCATTTACATTCATTTGAGGTGTAGACGAGGAATACATAACACTTCGCAAATCATATTATATCTTACCATGAAACATAGAAATGAGATGCGATATCGCGTTTTAAGAATCATAGGAACTCTATTGCTACGATACGTAGACATCTGCAAACGCTATTTCCTTGCAAGGAAGTGTCGCATTTACATTCATTTGAAGTGTAGACGAGGAATACATGACACTTCGCAAAACATATTATATCTTACCATGAAACATAGAAATGAGATTCGACATCGCGTTTTAAGAAGCATTAGAAAGCTATTGCTACGATACGTAGACATCTGCAAACGCTATTTCCTAGCGAGGAAGTATCGCATTCACATTCATTTGAAGTGTAGACAAGGGATACATAACACTTCGCAAATCATGTTATATCTTACCATGAAACATAGAAATGAGATGCGATATCGCGTTTTAAGAATCATATGAACTCTATTGCTACGATACGTAGACATCTGCAGACGCTATTTCCTAGCAAAGAAGTGTCGCATTTACATTCATTTGAAGTGTAGACGAGGAATACATGATACTTCGCAAATCATATTATATCTTACCATGAAACATAGAAATGAGATGCAATATCTCGTTTTAAGAAGCATTTGAACTCTATTGCTACGATACGTAGACTTCTGCAATCGCTATTTCCTAGCAAGGAAGTGTCGCATTTACATTCATTTGAATCGTAGGCGAGGAATGCATAACACTTCCCAATGAATACTATATCTTATCATGAAACATAGATATGAGATGCAATATCTCGTTTTAAGAAGCATTTGAACTCTATTGCTTCGATACGTAGACATCTGCAAACGCTATTTCCTTGCAAGGAAGTGTCGCATTTACATTCATTTGAAGTGTAGACGAGGAATACATAACACTTCGCAAATCATATTATATCTTACCATGAAACATAGAAATGAGATGCGATATCGCGTTTTAAGAATCATAGGAACTCTATTGCTAAGATACGTAGATATCTGCAAACGATATTTCCTTGCAAAGAAGTGTCGCATTTACATTCATTTGAAGTGTAGACGAGGAATACATAACACTTCGCAAATCATATTATATCTTACCGTGAAACATAGAAATGAGATGCGATATCGCGTTTTAAGAATCATAAGAACTCTATTGCTACGATACGTTGACATCTGCAAACGCTATTTCCTTGCAAGGAAGTGCGCATTTACATTTATTTGATGTGTAGACGAGGAGTACATAACACTTCGCAAATCATATTATATCTTTCCATGAAACAAAGAAATGAGATGCGATATCGCGTTTTAAGAAGCATTAGAACTCTATTGCTACGATACGTAGATATCTGCAAACGCTATTTCCTTGCAAGGAAGTGTCGCATTTACATTCATTTGAAGTGTAGACGAGGAATACGTGACACTTCGCAAATCATATTATATCTTACCATGAAACATAGAAATGTGATGCGATATCGCGTTTTAAGAATCATATGAACTCTATTGCTACGAGACGTAGACATCTGCAATCGCTATTTCCTTGCAAGGAAGTGTCGCATTTACATTCATTTGAAGTGTAGACGAGGAATACATGACACTTCGCAAATCATATTATATCTTACCATGAAACATAGAAATGAGAAGCGATATCGCGTTTTAAGAAGCATTAGAACTCTATTGCTACGATACCTAGACATCTGCAGACGTTATTTCCTAGCAAGGAAGTGTCGCATTTACATTCATTTGAAGTGTAGACGAGGAATACATGATACTTCGCAAATCATATTATATCTTACCATGAAACATAGAAATGAGATGCGATATCGCGTTTTAAGTATCATAAGAACTCTATTGCTACGATACGTAGACATCTGCAAACGCTATTTCCTTGCAAGGAAGTGTCGCATTTACATTCATTTGAATCGTAGACGAGGAATGCATAACACTTCGCAATGAATATTATATCTTATCAGGAAACATAGATATGAGATGCAATATCTCGTTTTAAGAAGCATTTTAACTCTATTGCTACGATACGTAGACTTCTGCAATCGCTATTTCCTAGCAAGGAAGTGTCGCATTTACATTCATTTGAATCGTAGGCGAGGAATGCATAACACTTCGCAATGAATACTATATCTTATCATGAAACATAGATATGAGATGCAATATCTCGTTTTAAGAAGCATTTGAACACTATTGCTTCGATACGTAGACATCTGCAAACGCTATTTCCTTGCAAGGAAGTGTCGCATTTACATTCATTTGAAGTGTAGACGAGGAATACATAACACTTCGCAAATCATATTATATCTTACCATGAAACATAGAAATGAGATGCGATATCGCGTTTTAAGAATCATAGGAACTCTATTGCTAAGATACGTAGATATCTGCAAACGATATTTCCTTGCAAAGAAGTGTCGCACTTACATTCATTTGAAGTGTAGACGAGGAATACATAACACTTCGCAAATCATATTATATCTTACCGTAAAACATAGAAATGAGATGCGATATCGCGTTTTAAGAATCATAAGAACTCTATTGCTACGATACGTTGACATCTGCAAACGCTATTTCCTTGCAAGGAAGTGCGCATTTACATTTATTTGACGTGTAGACGAGGAGTACATAACACTTCGCAAATCATATTATATCTTACCATGAAACAAAGAAATGAGGTGCGATATCGCGCTTTAAGAAGCATTAGAACTCTATTGCTACGATACGTAGATATCTGCAAACGCTATTTCCTTGCAAGGAAGTGTCGCATTTACATTCATTTGAAGTGTAGACGAGGAATACGTGACACTTCGCAAATCATATTATATCTTACCATGAAACATAGAAATGAGATTCGACATCGCGTTTTAAGAAGCATTAGAAAGCTATTGCTACGATACGTAGACATCTGCAAACGCTATATCCTAGCGAGGAAGTATCGCATTCACATTCATTTGAAGTGTAGACAAGGAATACATAACACTTCGCAAATCATGTTATATCTTACCATGAAACATAGAAATGAGATGCGATATCGCGTTTTAAGAAGCATTAGAAATATATTGCTACGATACGTAGACATCTGCAAACGCCATTTCCAAGCGAGGAAGTGTCGCATTCACATTCATTTGAAGTGTAGACGAGGAATACACAATACTTCGCAAATCATATTATATCTTACCATGAAACATAGAAATGAGATGCGATATCGCGTTTTAAGAATCATAAGAACTCTATTGCTACGATACGTAGACATCTGCAAACGCTATTTCCTTCCAAGGAAGTGTCGCATTTACATTCATTTGAATGGTAGACGAGGAATGCATAACACTTCGCAATGAATATTATATCTTATCAGGAAACATAGATATGAGATGCAATATCTCGTTTTGAGAAGCATTTGAACTCTATTGCTTCGATACGTAGACATCTGCAAACGCTATTTCCTAGCGAGGAGGTATCGCATTCACATTCATTTGAAGTGTAGACAAGGAATACATAACACTTCGCAAATCATGTTATATCTTACCATGAAACATAGAAATGAGATGCGATATCGCGTTTTAAGAATCATATGAACTCTATTGCTTCGATACGTAGACATCTGCAAACGCTATTTCCTAGCGAGGCAGTATCGCATTCACATTCATTTGAAGTGTAGACGAGGAATACATAACACTTCGCAAATCATGTTATATCTTACCATGAAACATAGAAATGAGATGCGATATCGCGTTTTAAGAATCATATGAACTCTATTGCTACGATACGTAGACATCTGCAATCGCTATTTCCTTGCAAGGAAGTATCGCATTCACATTCATTTGAAGTGTAGACAAGGAATACATAACACTTCGCAAATCATGTTATATCTTACCATGAAACATAGAAATGAGATGCGATGTCGCGTTTTAAGAATCATATGAACTCTATTGCTTCGATACGTAGACATCTGCAAACGCTATTTCCTAGCGAGGAAGTGTCGCATTTACATTCATTTGAAGTGTAGACGAGGAATGCATAACACTTCGCAAATCATATTATATCTTACCATGAAACATAGAAATGAGATGCGATATCGCGTTTTAAGAAGCATTAGAACTCTATTGCTACGGTACGTAGACATCTGCAAGCGCTACTTCCTAGCGAGGAAGTGTCGCATTCACATTCATTTGAAGTGTAGACGAGGAATACATGACACTTCGCAAGTCATGTTATATCTTACCATGAAACCTAGAAATGAGATGCGATATCGCGTTTTAAGAATCATATGAACTCTATTGCTACGAGACGTAGACATCTGCAATCGCTATTTCCTTGCAAGGAAGTGTCGCATTTACATTCATTTGAAGTGTAGACGAGGAATACATGACACTTCGCAAATCATATTATATCTTACCATGAAACATAGAAATGAGAAGCGATATCGCGTTTTAAGAAGCATTAGAACTCTATTGCTACGATACCTAGACATCTGCAGACGTTATTTCCTAGCAAGGAAGTGTCGCATTTACATTCATTTGAAGTGTAGACGAGGAATACATGATACTTCGCAAATCATATTATATCTTACCATGAAACATAGAAATGAGATGCGATATCGCGTTTTAAGTATCATAAGAACTCTATTGCTACGATACGTAGACATCTGCAAACGCTATTTCCTCGCAAGGAAGTGTCGCATTTACATTCATTTGAATCGTAGACGAGGAATGCATAACACTTCGCAATGAATATTATATCTTATCAGGAAACATAGATATGAGATGCAATATCTCGTTTTAAGAAGCATTTTAACTCTATTGCTACGATACGTAGACTTCTGCAATCGCTATTTCCTAGCAAGGAAGTGTCGCATTTACATTCATTTGAATCGTAGGCGAGGAATGCATAACACTTCGCAATGAATACTATATCTTATCATGAAACATAGATATGAGATGCAATATCTCGTTTTAAGAAGCATTTGAACACTATTGCTTCGATACGTAGACATCTGCAAACGCTATTTCCTTGCAAGGAAGTGTCGCATTTACATTCATTTGAAGTGTAGACGAGGAATACATAACACTTCGCAAATCATATTATATCTTACCATGAAACATAGAAATGAGATGCGATATCGCGTTTTAAGAATCATAGGAACTCTATTGCTAAGATACGTAGATATCTGCAAACGATATTTCCTTGCAAAGAAGTGTCGCACTTACATTCATTTGAAGTGTAGACGAGGAATACATAACACTTCGCAAATCATATTATATCTTACCGTAAAACATAGAAATGAGATGCGATATCGCGTTTTAAGAATCATAAGAACTCTATTGCTACGATACGTTGACATCTGCAGACGCTATTTCCTTGCAAGGAAGTGCGCATTTACATTTATTTGACGTGTAGACGAGGAGTACATAACACTTCGCAAATCATATTATATCTTACCATGAAACAAAGAAATGAGGTGCGATATCGCGTTTTAAGAAGCATTAGAACTCTATTGCTACGATACGTAGATATCTGCAAACGCTATTTCCTTGCAAGGAAGTGTCGCATTTACATTCATTTGAAGTGTAGACGAGGAATACGTGACACTTCGCAAATCATATTATATCTTACCATGAAACATAGAAATGAGATTCGACATCGCGTTTTAAGAAGCATTAGAAAGCTATTGCTACGATACGTAGACATCTGCAAACGCTATTTCCTAGCGAGGAAGTATCGCATTCACATTCATTTGAAGTGTAGACAAGGAATACATAAAACTTCGCAAATCATGTTATATCTTACCATGAAACATAGAAATGAGATGCGATATCGCGTTTTAAGAAGCATTAGAAATATATTGCTACGATACGTAGACATCTGCAAACGCCATTTCCAAGCGAGGAAGTGTCGCATTCACATTCATTTGAAGTGTAGACGAGGAATACACAATACTTCGCAAATCATATTATATCTTACCATGAAACATAGAAATGAGATGCGATATCGCGTTTTAAGAATCATAAGAACTCTATTGCTACGTGACGTAGACATCTGCAAACGCTATTTCCTTCCAAGGAAGTGTCGCATTTACATTCATTTGAATGGTAGACGAGGAATGCATAACACTTCGCAATGAATATTATATCTTATCAGGAAACATAGATATGAGATGCAATATCTCGTTTTGAGAAGCATTTGAACTCTATTGCTTCGATACGTAGACATCTGCAAACGCTATTTCCTAGCGAGGAGGTATCGCATTCACATTCATTTGAAGTGTAGACAAGGAATACATAACACTTCGCAAATCATGTTATATCTTACCATGAAACATAGAAATGAGATGCGATATCGCGTTTTAAGAATCATATGAACTCTATTGCTTCGATACGTAGACATCTGCAAACGCTATTTCCTAGCGAGGCAGTATCGCATTCACATTCATTTGAAGTGTAGACAAGGAATACATAACACTTCGCAAATCATATTATATCTTACCATGAAACATAGAAATGAGATTCGATATCGCGTTTTAAGAAGCATTAAAAAGCTATTGCTACGATACGTAGTCATCTGCAAACGCTATTTCCTAGTGAGGAAGTATCGCATTCACATTCATTCGAAGTGTAGACGAGGAATACATGATACTTCGCAAATCATGTTATATCTTACCATGAAACATAGAAATGAGATGCGATATCGCGTTTTAAGAATCATATGAACTCTATTGCTACGATACGTAGACATCTGCAATCGCTATTTCCTTGCAAGGAAGTGTCGCATTTACTTTCATTTGAAGTGTAGACGAGGAATACATAACACTTCGCAATTCATATTATATCTTACCATGAAACATAGAAGTGAGATGCGATATCGCGTTTTAAGAAGCATTAGAACTCTATTGCTACGATACCTAGTCATCTGCAGACGCTTATTTCCTAGCAAGGAAGTGTCGCATTTACATTTATTTGAAGTGTAGACGAGGAATACATGATACTTCGCAAATCATATTATATCTTACCATGAAACATGGAAATGAGATGCGATATCGCGTTTTAAGAAGCATTAGAAGTCTATTGCTACGATACGTAGACTTCTGCAATCGCTATTTCCTAGCAAGGAAGTGTCGCATTTACATTCATTTGAAATGTAGACGAGGAACACATAACACTTCGCAAATCATATTATATCTTACCATGAAACATAGAAATGAGATGCGACATCGCGTTCTAAGAAGCATTAGAACACTACTGCTACGATATGTAGACATTTGCAAACGCTATTTCCTTGCAAGGAAGTGTCGCATTTACATTCATTTTAAGTGTAGACGAGGAATACATAACACTTCGCAAATCATATTATATCTTACCATGAAACATAGAAATGAGATGCGATATCGCGTTTTAAGAATCATATGAACTCTATTGCTACGAGACGTAGACATCTGCAATCGCTATTTCCTTGCAAGGAAGTGTCGCATTTACATTCATTTGAAGTGTAGACGAGGAATACATGATACTTCGCAAATCATATTATATCTTACCATGAAACATGGAAATGAGATGCGATATCGCGTTTTAAGAAGCATTAGAACTTTATTGCTACGATACGTAGACATCTGCAAACGCTATTTCCTAGCGAGGAAGTGTCGCATTCACATTCATTTGAATTGTAGACGACGAATACATGACACTTCGCAAATCATATTATATCTTACCATGAAACGTAGAAATGCGATGCAATATAGCGTTTTAAGAATCATGAGAACTCTATTGCTACGATACGTAGACATCTGCAAACGCTATTTCCTTGCATGGAAGTGTCGCATTTACATTCATTTGAATCGTAGTCGAGGAATGCATAACACTTCGCAATGAATATTATATCTTATCATGAAACATAGATATGAGATGCAATATCTCGTTCTAAGAAGCATTAGAAAGCTATTGCTACGATACGTAGACATCTGCAAACGCTATTTCCTAGCGAGGCAGTATCGCATTCACATTCATTTGAAGTGTAGACGAGTGATACATAACACTTCGCAAATCATGTTATATCTTACCATGAAACATAGAAATGAGATGCGATATCGCGTTTTAAGAATCATATGAACTCTATTGCTACGATACGTAGACATCTGCAATCGCTATTTCCTTGCAAGGAAGTGTCGCATTTACATTCATTTGAAGCGTAGACGAGGAATACATCACACTTCGCAAATCATATTATATCTTACCATGAAACATAGAAATGAGATGCGATATCGCGTTTTAAGAAGCATTAGAACTCTATTGCTACGATACGTTGACATCTGCAAGCGCTATTTCCTTGCAAGGAAGTGTCGCATTTACATTTAGTTGATGTGTAGACGAGGAATACATAACACTTCGCAAATCATATTATATCTTACCATGAAACATAGAAATGAGATGCGATATCGCGTTTTAAGAAGCATTAGAACTCTATTGCTACGATACGTAGACATCTGCAAACGCTATTTCCTTGCAAGGAAGTGTCGCATTTACATTCATTTGAAGTGTAGACGAGGAATACATAACACTTCGCAAATCATATTATATCTTACCATGAAACATAGAAATGAGATGCGATATCGCGTTTTAAGAATCATAAGAACTCTATTGCTACGATACGTAGACATTTGCAAACGCTATTTCCTAGCAAAGAAGTGTCGCATTTACATTCATTTGAAGTGTAGACGTGGAATACATAGCACTTCGCAAATCATATTATATCTTACTATGAAACATAGAAATGAGATGCGATATCGCGTTTTAAGAAGCATTAGAACTCTATTGCTACGATACGTAGACATCTGCAAACGCTATTTCCTTGCAAGGTAGTGTCGCATTCACATTCATTTGAAGTGTAGACGAGGAATACACAATACTTCGCAAATCATATTATATCTTACCATGGAACATAGAAATGAGATGCGATATCGTGTTTTAAGAATCATAAGAACTCTATTGCTTCGATACGTAGACATCTGCAAACGCTATTTCCTAGCAAGGAAGTGTCGCATTTACATCCATTTGAATCGTAGACGAGGAATGCATAACACTTCGCAATGAATATTATATCTTATCTTGAAACATAGATATGAGATGCAATATCTCGTTTTAGGAAGCATTTGAACTCTATTGCTTCGATACGTAGACATCTGCAAACGCTATTTCCTAGCGAGGAAGTATCGCATTCACATTCATTTGAAGTGTAGACGAGGAATACATAACACTTCGCAAATCATTTTATATCTTAAAATGAAACATAGAAATGAGATGCGATATCGCGTTTTAAGAATCATTTGAACTCTATTGCTTCAATACGTAGACATCTGCAAACGCTGTTTCCTTGCAAGGAAGTGCCGCATTTACATTCATTTGAAGTGTAGACGTGGAATACAATAACACTTCGCAAATCATATTATATCTTACCATGAAACATAGAAATGAGATGCGATATCGCGTTTTGAGAAGCATTAGAACTCTATTGCTACGATACCTAGACATCCGCAGACGCTATTTCCTAGCAAGGAAGTGTCGCATTTACATTCATTTGAAGTGTAGACGAGGAATACATAACACTTCGCAAATCATATTATATCTTACCATGAAACATAGAAATGAGATGCGATATCGCGTTTTATGAATCATAAGAACTCTATTGCTACGATACGTTGACATCTGCAAACGCTATTTCCTTGCAAGGAAGTGCGCATTTACATTTAATTGATGTGTAGACGAGGAATACACAACACTTCGCAAATCATATTATATCTTACCATGAAACATAGAAATGAGATGCGATATCGCGTTTTAAGAAGCATTAGAACACTATTGCTACGATAGGTAGATATTTGCAAACGCTATTTCCTAGCAAAGAAGTCTCGCATTTACATTCGTTTGAAGTATAGGCGAGGAATACATAACACTTCGCAAATAATATTACATCTTACCATGAAACATAGAAATGAGATGCGATGTCGCGTTTTAAGAAGCATTAGAACTCTATTGCTACGATACCTAGACATCTGCAGACGCCATTTCCTAGCAAGGAAGTGTCGCATTTACATTCATTTGAAGTGTGGACGAGGAATACATGATACTTCGCAAGTCATATTATATCTTACCATGAAACATAGAAATGAGATGCGATATCGCGTTTTAAGAAGCATTTGAACACTATTGCTTCGATACGTAGACATCTGCAAACGCTATTTCCTTGCAAGGAAGTGTCGCATTTACATTCATTTGAAGTATAGGCGAGGAATACATAACACTTCGCAAATAATATTACATCTTACCATGAAACATAGAAATGAGATGCGATATCGCGTTTTAAGAAGCATTATAACTCTATTGCTACGATACGTAGACTTCTGCAAACGCTATTTCCTAGCAAGGAAGTGTCGCATTTACATTCATTTGAATCGTAGGCGAGGAATGCATAACACTTCGCATTGAATATTATATCTTATCATGAAACATAGATATGAGATGCAATATCTCGTTTTAAGAAGCATTTGAACTCTATTGCTTCGATACGTAGACATCTGCAAACGCTATTTCCTTGCAAGGAAGTGTCGCATTTACATTCATTTGAAGTGTAGACGAGGAATACATAACACATCGCAAGTCATGTTATATCTTACCATGATACATAGAAATGAGATGTGACATCGCGTTCTAAGAAGCAATAGAACACTACTGCTACGATAGGTAGACATTTGCAAACGCTATTTCCTTGCAAGGAAGTGTCGCATTTACATTCATTTGAAGTGTGGACGAGGAATACATAACACTCCGTAAATCATATTATATCTTACCATGAAACATAGAAATGTGATACGATATCGCGTTTTAAGAATCATAGGAACTCTATATCTACGATACGTAGATATCTGCAAACGCTATTTCCTTGAAAAGAAGTGTCGCATTTATATTCATTTGAAGTGTAGACGAGGAATACATAACACTTCGCAATGAATATTATATCTTACCATGAAACATAGAAATGAGATGCGATATCGCGTTTTAAGAATCATAGTAACTCTATTGCTACGATACGTAGACATCTGCAAACGCTATTTCCTTGCAAAGAAGTGTCGCATTTACATTCATTTGAAGTGTAGACGAGGAATACATAACACTTCGCAAATCATATTATATCTTACCATGAAACATAGAAATGAGATGCGATATCGCGTTTTAAGAATCATAAGAACTCTATTGCTACGATACGTAGACATCTGCAAACGCTATTTCCTTGCAAGGAAGTGCGCATTTACATTTAGTTGATGTGTAGACGAGGAATACATTACACTTCGCAAATCATATTATATCTTACCATGAAACATAGAAATGAGATGCGATATCGCGTTTTAAGAAGCATTTGAACTCTATTGCTACGATACGTAGACATCTGCAAACGCTATTTCCTTGCAAGGAAGTGTCGCATTTACATTCATTTGAATCGTAGACAAGGAATACATAACACTCCGCAATTCATGTTATATCTTACCATGAAACATAGAAATGAGATGCGATATCGCGTTTTAGGAATCATATGAGCTCTATTGCTACGAGACGTAGACATCTGCAGACGCTATTTCCTAGCAAAGAAGTGTCGCATTTACATTCATTTGAAGTGTAGACGAGGAATACATAACACTTCGCAAATCATATTATATCTTACCATGAAACATAGAAATGAGATGCGACATCGCGTTCTAAGAAGCATTAGAACACTACTGCTACGATAGGTAGACATTTGCAAACGCTATTTCCTTGCAAGGAAGTGTCGCATTTACATTCATTTGAAGCGTAGACGAGGAATACATAACACTCCGCAAATCATATTATATCTTACCATGAAACATAGAAATGATATACGATATCGCGTTTTAAGAATCATAGGAACTCTATTGCAACGATACGTAGACATCTGCAAACGCTATTTCCTAGCAAAGAAGTGTCGCATTTACATTTAGTTGATGTGTAGACGAGGAATACATAACACTTCGCAAATCATATTATATCTTACCATGAAACATAGAAATGAGATGCGATATCGCGTTTTAAGAAGCATTAGAACTCTATTGCTACGATACGTAGACATCTGCAAACGCTATTTCCTTGCAAGGAAGTGTCGCATTTACATTCATTTGAAGTGTAGACGAGGAATACATAACACTTCGCAAATCATATTATATCTTACCATGAAACATAGAAATGAGATGCGATATCGCGTTTTAAGAATCATAAGAACTCTATTGCTACGATACGTAGACATCTGCAAACGCTATTTCCTTGCAAGGAAGTACGCATTTACATTCATTTGAAGTGCAGGCGAGGAATACGTGACACTTCGCAAATCATATTATATTTTACCATGAAACATAGAAATGAGATGCGATATCGCGTTTTAAGATGCATTAGAACTCTATTGCTACGATACCTAGACATCTGCAGACGCTATTTCCTTGCAAGGAAGTGTCGCATTTACATTCATTTGAATCGTAGACAAGGGATACATAACACTTCGCAAATCATGTTATATCTTACCATGAAACATAGAAATGAGATGCGATATCGCGTTTTAAGAATCATATGAACTCTATTGCTACGAGACGTAGACATCTGCAATCGCTATTTCCTTGCAAGGTTTTGTCGCATTTACATTCATTTGAAGTGTAAACGAGGAATACATAACACTTCGCAAATCATATTATATCTTACCATGAAACATAGAAATGAGATGCGATATCGCGTTTTAAGAAGCATTAGAACTCTATTGCTACGATACCTAGACATCTGCAGACGCTATTTCCTAGCAAGGAAGTGTCGCATTTACATTCATTTGAATCGTAGGCGAGGAATGCATAAAACTTCGCAATGAATATTATATCTTATCAGGAAACATAGATATGAGATGCAATATCTCGTTTTAAGAAGCATTTGAACTCTATTGCTTCGATACGTAGACATCTGCAAACGCTATTTCCTAGCAAGGAAGTGTCGCAATTACATTCATTTGAAGTGTAGACGAGGAATACATAACACTTCGCAAATCATATTATATCTTACCATGAAACATAGAAATGAGATGCGATATCGCGTTTTAAGAATCATATGAACTCTATTGCTACGAGACGTAGACATCTGCAATCGCTATTTCCTTGCAAGGAAGTGTCGCATTTACATCCATTTGAAGTGTAGACAAGGAATACATGACACTTCGCAAATCATATTATATTTTACCATGAAACATAGAAATGAGATTCGATATGGCGTTTTAAATAGCATTAGAAAGCTATTGGTACGATACGTAGACATCTGCAAACGCTATTTCCTAGCGAGGAAGTATCGCATTCACATTCATTTGAAGTGTAGACGAGGAATACACAATACTTCGCAAATCATGTTATATCTTACCATGAAACATAGAAATGAGATGCGATATCGCGTTTTAAGAAGCATTAGAACTCTATTGCTACGATACGTAGACATCTGCAAACGCTATTTCCTTGCAAGGAAGTGCGCATTTAGATTTAGTTGATGTGTAGACGAGGAATACATAACACTTCTCAAATCATATTATATCTTACCATGAAACATAGAAATGAGATGCAGTATCTCGTTTTAAGAAGCATTTGAACTCTATTGCTTCGATACGTGGACATCTGCAAACGGTATTTCCTAGCAAGGAAGTGTCGCATTTACATTCATTTGAAGTGTAGGCGAGGAATACGTGACACTTCGCAAATCATATTATATCTCACCATGAAACATAGAAATGAGATGCGATATCGCGTTTTAAGAAGCACTAGAACTCTATTGCTACGATACCTAGACATCTGCAGACGCTATTTCCTAGCGAGGAAGTATCGCATTCACATTCATTTGAAGTGTAGACAAGGAATACATAACACTTCGCAAATCATGTTATATCTTACCATGAAACATAGAATTGAGATGCGATATCGCGTTTTAAGAACATATGAACTCTATTGCTACGAGACGTAGACATCTGCAATCGCTATTTCCTTGCAAGGAAGTGTCGCATTTACATTCATTTGAAGTGTAGACGAGGAATACATCACACTTCGCAAATCATATTATATCTTACCATGAAACATAGAAATGAGATGCGATATCGCGTTTTTAGAAGCATTAGAACTCTATTGCTACGATACGTTGACATCTGCAAGCGCTATTTCCTTGCAAGGAAATGTCGCATTTACATTCATTTGAATCGTAGACGAGGAATGCATAACACTTCGCAATGAATATTATATCTTATCAGGAAACATAGATATGAGATGCAATATCGCGTTTTAAGAAGCATTAGAACTCTATTGCTACGATACCTAGACATCTGCAGACGCTATTTCCTAGCAAGGAAGTGTCGCATTTACATTCATTTGTAGTGTAGACGAGGAATACATGACACTTCGCAAATCATATTATATCTTACCATGAAACATAGAAATGAGATGCGATATCGCGTTTTAAGAATCATATGAACTCTATTGCTACGAGACGTAGACATCTGCAATCGCTATTTCCTTGCAAGGAAGTGTCGCATTTACATCCATTTGAAGTGTAGACAAGGAATACATGACACTTCGCAAATCATATTATATTTTACCATGAAACATAGAAATGAGATTCGATATGGCGTTTTAAATAGCATTAGAAAGCTATTGGTACGATACGTAGACATCTGCAAACGCTATTTCCTAGCGAGGAAGTATCGCATTCACATTCATTTGAAGTGTAGACGAGGAATACACAATACTTCGCAAATCATGTTATATCTTACCATGAAACATAGAAATGAGATGCGATATCGCGTTTTAAGAAGCATTAGAACTCTATTGCTACGATACGTAGACATCTGCAAACGCTATTTCCTTGCAAGGAAGTGCGCATTTAGATTTAGTTGATGTGTAGACGAGGAATACATAACACTTCGCAAATCATATTATATCTTACCATGAAACATAGAAATGAGATGCGATATCGCGTTTTGAGAAGCATTAGAACTCTATTGCTACGATACCTAGACATCCGCAGACGCTATTTCCTAGCAAGGAAGTGTCGCATTTACATTCATTTGTAGTGTAGACGAGGAATACATAACACTTCGCAAATCATATTATATCTTACCATGAAACATAGAAATGAGATGCGATATCGCGTTTTATGAATCATAAGAACTCTATTGCTACGATACGTTGACATCTGCAAACGCTATTTCCTTGCAAGGAAGTGCGCATTTACATTTAATTGATGTGTAGACGAGGAATACACAACACTTCGCAAATCATATTATATCTTACCATGAAACATAGAAATGAGATGCGATATCGCGTTTTAAGAAGCATTAGAACACTATTGCTACGATAGGTAGATATTTGCAAACGCTATTTCCTAGCAAAGAAGTCTCGCATTTACATTCATTTGAAGTATAGGCGAGGAATACATAACACTTCGCAAATCATATTATATCTTACCATGAAACATAGAAATGAGATTCGATATCGCGTTTTAAGTAGCATTAGAAAGCTATTGCTACGATACGTAGACATCTGCAAACGCTATTTCCTAGCGAGGAAGTATCGCATTCACATTCATTTGAAGTGTAGACGAGGAATACATCACACTTCGCAAATCATATTATATCTTACCATGAAACATTGAAATGAGATGCGATATCGCGTTTTAAGAAGCATTAGAACTCTATTGCTACGATACGTTGACATCTGCAAACGCTATTTCCTTGCAAGGAAATGACGCATTTACATTCATTTGAATCGTAGACGAGGAATGCATAACACGTCGCAATGAATATTATATCTTATCAGGAAACATAGATATGAGATGCAATATCTCGTTTTATGAAGCATTTGAACTCTATTGCTTCTATACGTAGACATCTGCAATCACTATTTCCTTGCAAGGAAGTGTCGCATTTACATTCATTTGAAGTGTAGACGAGGAATACATAACACTTCGCAAATCGTGTTATATCTTACCAAGAAACATAGAATTGAGATGCGATATCGCGTTTTAAGAATCATATGAACTCTATTGCTACGAGACGTAGACATCTGCAATCGCTATTTCCTTGCAAGGAAGTGTCGCATTTACATTCATTTGAAGTGTAGACGAGGAATACATAACACTTCGCGAATCATATTATATCTTACCATGAAACATAGAAATGAGATGCGATATCGCGTTTTAAGAAGCATTTGAACACTATTGCTTCAATACGTAGACATCTGCAAACGCTACTTCCTTGCAAGGAAGTGTCGCATTTACATTCATTTGTAGTGTAGACGAGGAATACATGACACTTCGCAAATCATATTATATCTTACCATGAAACATAGAAATGAGATTCGATATCGCGTTTTAAGTAGCATTAGAAAGCTATTGCTACGATACGTAGACATCTGCAAACGCTATTTCCTAGCGAGGAAGTATCGCATTCACATTCATTTGAAGTGTAGACGAGGAATACACAATACTTCGCAAATCATGTTATATCTTATCATGAAACATAGAAATGAGATGCCATATCGCGTTTTAAGAAGCATTAGAACTCTATTGCTACGATACCTAGACATCTGCAGACGCTATTTCCTAGCAAGGAAGTGTCGCATTTACATTCATTTGAAGTGTAGACGAGGAATACATGATACTTCGCAAATCATATTATATCTTACCATCAAACATAGAAATGAGATGCGATATCGCGGATTAAGAAGCATTAGAACACTATTGCTACGATAGGCAGACATTTGCAAACGCTATTTCCTAGGAAAGAAGTCTCGCATTTACATTCATTTGAAGTATAGGCGAGGAATACATAACACTTCGCAAATAATATTACATCTTACCATGAAACATAGAAATGAGATGCGATATCGCGTTTTAAGAAGCATTATAACTCTATTGCTACGATACGTAGACTTCTGCAAACGCTATTTCCTAGCAAGGAAGTGTCGCATTTACATTCATTTGAATCGTAGGCGAGGAATGCATAACACTTCGCATTGAATATTATATCTTATCATGAAACATAGATATGAGATGCAATATCTCGTTTTAAGAAGCATTTGAACTCTATTGCTTCGATACGTAGACA
Organism: Xylocopa sonorina; assembly: GCF_050948175.1. Classification (NCBI taxonomy): domain Eukaryota; kingdom Metazoa; phylum Arthropoda; class Insecta; order Hymenoptera; family Apidae; genus Xylocopa; species Xylocopa sonorina. Next base: position 1,166,091 of record NW_027490112.1, on the reverse strand, counting down.
TCTGCAAACGCTATTTCCTTGCAAGGAAGTGTCGCATTTACATTCATTTGAAGTGTAGACGAGGAATACATAACACATCGCAAGTCATGTTATATCTTACCATGATACATAGAAATGAGATGCGACAACGCGTTCTAAGAAGCAATAGAACACTACTGCTACGATAGGTAGACATTTGCAAACGCTATTTCCTTGCAAGGAAGTGTCGCATTTACATTCATTTGAAGTGTGGACGAGGAATACATAACACTTCGCAAATCATATTATATCTTACCATGAAACATAGAAATGAGATTCGACATCGCGTTTTAAGAAGCATTAAAAAGCTATTGCTACAATACGTAGACATCTGCAAACGCTATTTCCTAGCAAGGAAGTGTCGCATTTACATTCATTTGAAGTGTAGGCGAGGAATACGTGACACTTCGCAAATCATATTATATCTCACCATGAAACATAGAAATGAGAATCGATATCGCGTTTTAAGAAGCATTTCAACTCTATTGCTTCGATACGTAGACATCTGCAAACGCTATTTCCTAGCAAGGAAGTGTCGCATTTACATTCATTTGAAGTGTAGGCGAGGAATACGTGACACTTCGCAAATCATATTATATCTTACCATGAAACATAGAAATGAGATGCGACATCGCGTTTTAAGAAGCATTAGAACTCTATTGCTACGATACCTAGACATCTGCAGACGCCATTTCCTAGCAAGGAAGTATCGCATTTACAATCATTTGTAGTGTAGACGAGGAATACATGACACTTCGCAAATCATATTATATCTTACCATGAAACATAGAAATGAGATGCGATATCGCGTTTTAAGAAGCATTAGAACTCTATTGCTACGATACCTAGACATCTGCAGACGCTATTTCCTAGCAAGGAAGTGTCGCATTTACATTCATTTGAGGTGTGGACGAGGAATACATAACACTTCGCAAATCATATTATATCTTACCATGAAACATAGTAATGAGATGCGATATCGCGTTTTAAGAAGCATTAGAACTCTATTGCTACGATACCTAGACATCTGCAGATGCTATTTCCTAGCAAGGAAGTGTCGCATTTACATTCATTTGAAGTGTAGACGAGGAATACATGATACTTCGCAAATCATATTATATCTTACCAGGAAACATAGAAATGAGATGCGATATCGCGTTTTAAGAAGCATTAGAACTCTATTGCTTCGATACGTAGACTTCTGCAATCGCTATTTCCTAGCAAGGAAGTGTCGCATTTACATTCATTTGAAATGTAGACGAGGAACACATAACACTTCGCAAATCATATTATATCTTACCATGAAACATAGAAATGAGATGCGACATCGCGTTCTAAGAAGCATTAGAACACTACTGCTACGATATGTAGACATTTGCAAACGCTATTTCCTTGCAAGGAAGTGTCGCATTTACATTCATTTTAAGTGTAGACGAGCAATACATAACACTTCGCAAATCATATTATATCTTACCATGAAACATAGAAATGAGATGCGATATCGCGTTTTAAGAATCATATGAACTCTATTGCTACGAGACGTAGACATCTGCAATCGCTATTTCCTTGCAAGGAAGTGTCGCATTTACATTCATTTGAAGTGTAGACGAGGAATACATGACACTTCGCAAATCATATTATATCTTACCATGAAACATAGAAATGAGATTCGACATCGCGTTTTAAGAAGCATTAAAAAGCTATTGCTACAATACGTAGACATCTGCAAACGCTATTTCCTAGCAAGGAAGTGTCGCATTTACATTCATTTGAAGTGTAGGCGAGGAATACGTGACACTTCGCAAATCATATTATATCTCACCATGAAACATAGAAATGAGAATCGATATCGCGTTTTAAGAAGCATTTCAACTCTATTGCTTCGATACGTAGACATCTGCAAACGCTATTTCCTAGCAAGGAAGTGTCGCATTTACATTCATTTGGAGTGTAGGCGAGGAATACGTGACACTTCGCAAATCATATTATATTTTACCATGAAACATAGAAATGAGGTGCGATATCGCGTTTTAAGAAGCATTAGAACTCTATTGCTACGATACCTAGACATCTGCAGACGCTATTTCCTAGCAAGGAAGTGTCGCATTTACATTCATTTGAAGTGTAGGCGAGGAATACATGACACTTCGCAAATCATATTATATCTTACCATGAAACATAGAAATGATATGCGATATCGCGTTTTAAAAAGCATTAGAAAGCTATTGCTACAATACGTAGACATCTGCAAACGCTATTTCCTAGCGAGGAAGTATCGCATTCACATTCACTTGAAGTGTAGACAAGGAATACATAACACTTCGCAAATCATGTTATATCTTACCATGAAACATAGAAATGAGATGCGATATCGCGTTTTAAGAATCATATGAACTCTATTGCTACGAGACGTAGACATCTGCAATCGCTATTTCCTTGCAAGGAAGTGTCGCATTTACATTCATTTGAAGTGTAGACAAGGAATACATGACACTTCGCAAATCATATTATATTTTACCATGAAACATAGAAATGAGATGCGATATCGCGTTTTAAGAAGCATTAGAACTCTATTGCTACGATACCTAGACATCTGCAGACGCTATTTCCTAGCAAGGAAGTGTCGCAATTACATTCATTTGAAGTGTAGACGAGGAATACATGATACTTCGCAAATCATATTATATCTTACCAGGAAACATAGAAATGAGATGCGATATCGCGTTTTAAGAAGCATTAGAACTCTATTGCTACGATACGTAGACTTCTGCAATCGCTATTTCCTAGCAAGGAAGTGTCGCATTTACATTCATTTGAATCGTAGGCGAGGAATGCATAACACTTCGCAATGAATATTATATCTTATCAGGAAACATAGATATGAGATGCAATATCTCGTTTTAAGAAGCATTTGAACTCTATTGCTTGGATACGTAGACATCTGCAAACGCTATTTCCTAGCAAGGAAGTGTCGCATTTACATTCATTTGAAGTGTAGGCGAGGAATACGTGACACTTCGCAAATCATATTATATTTTACCATGAAACATAGAAATGAGGTGCGATATCGCGTTTTAAGAAGCATTAGAACTCTATTGCTACGATACCTAGACATCTGCAGACGCTATTTCCTAGCAAGGAAGTGTCGCATTTACATTCATTTGAATCGTAGACGAGGAATGCATAACACTTCGCAATGAATATTATATCTTATCAGGAAACATAGATATGAGATGCAATATCTCGTTCTAAGAAGCATTTGAACTCTATTGCTTCGATACGTAGACATCTGCAAACGCTATTTCCTAGCAAGGAAGTGTCGCATTTACATTCATTTGAAGTGTAGGCGAGGAATACGTGACACTTCGCAAATCATATTATATCTTACCATGAAACATAGAAATGAGAATCGATATCGCGTTTTAAGAAGCATTAGAAAGCTATTGCTACGATACGTAGACATATGCAAATGCTATTTCCTAGCGAGGAAGTATCGCATTCACATTCATTTGAAGTGTAGACAAGGAATACATAACACTTCGCAAATCATGTTATATCTTACCATGAAACATAGAAATGAGATGCGATATCGCGTTTTAAGAATCATATGAACTCTAATGCTACGAGACGTAGACATCTGCAATCGCTATTTCCTTGCAAGGAAGTGTCGCATTTACATTCATTTGAAGTGTAGACGAGGAATACATAACACTTCGCAAATCATATTATATCTTACCATGAAACATAGAAATGAGATGCGACATCGCGTTTTAAGAAGCATTAGAACTCTATTGCTACGATACCTAGACATCTGCAGACGCTACTTCCTAGCAAGGAAGTATCGCATTTACAATCATTTGTAGTGTAGACGAGGAATACATGACACTTCGCAAATCATATTATATCTTACCATGAAACATAGAAATGAGATGCGATATCGCGTTTTAAGAAGCATTAGAACTCTATTGCTACGATACCTAGACATCTGCGGACGCTATTTCCTAGCAAGGAAGTGTCGCATTTACATTCATTTGAAGTGTAGACGAGGAATACATGATACTTCGCAAATCATATTATATCTTACCACGAAACATAGAAATGAGATGCGATATCGCGTTTTAAGCATCATAAGAACTCTATTGCTACGATACGTAGACATCTGCAAACGCTATTTCCTTGCAAGGAAGTGTCGCATTTACATTCATTTGAATCGTAGACAAGGAATGCATAACACTTCGCAATGAATATTATATCTTATCAGGAAACATAGATATGAGATGCAATATCTCGTTTTAAGAAGCATTTGAAATCTATTGCTTCGATACATAGACATCTGCAAACGCTATTTCCTAGCAAGGAAGTGTCGCATTTACATTCATTTGAAGTGTAGGCGAGGAATACGTGACACTTCGCAAATCATATTATATTTTACCATGAAACATAGAAATGAGATGCGATATCGCGTTTTAAGAAGCATTAGAACTCTATTGCTACGATACCTAGGCATCTGCAAACGCTATTTCCTAGCGAGGAAGTATCGCATTCACATTCATTTGAAGTGTAGACGAGGAATACATAACACTTCGCAAATCATGTTATATCTTACCATGAACCATAGAAATGAGATGCGATATCGCGTTTTAAGAATCATATGAACTCTATTGCTACGATAGGTAGACATCTGCAATCGCTATTTCCTTGCAAGGAAGTGTTGCATTTACTTTCATTTGAAGTGTAGACGAGGAATACATAACACTTCGCAAATCATATTATATCTTACCATGAAACATAGAAATGAGATGCGATATCGCGTTTTAAGAATCATAAGAACTCTATTGCTACGGTACGTAGACATCTGCGAACGCTATTTCCTTGCAAGGAAGTGTCGCATTTACATTCATTTGAATCGTAGAGGAGGAATGCATAACACTTCGCAAATCATATTATATCTTACCGTGAAGCATAGAAATGAGATGCGATATCGCGTTTTAAGTAGCATTAGAACTCTATTGCTACGATACCTAGACATCGGCGGACGCTATTTCCTAGCAAGGAAGTGTCGCACTTACATTCATTTGAAGTGTAGACGAGGAATACGTGACACTTCGCAAATCATATTATATCTCACCATGAAACATAGAAATGAGAATCGATATCGCGTTTTAAGAAGCATTTCAACTCTATTGCTTCGATACGTAGACATCTGCAAACGCTATTTCCTAGCAAGGAAGTGTCGCATTTACATTCATTTGGAGTGTAGGCGAGGAATACGTGACACTTCGCAAATCATATTATATTTTACCATGAAACATAGAAATGAGGTGCGATATCGCGTTTTAAGAAGCATTAGAACTCTATTGCTACGATACCTAGACATCTGCAGACGCTATTTCCTAGCAAGGAAGTGTCGCATTTACATTCATTTGAAGTGTAGGCGAGGAATACATGACACTTCGCAAATCATATTATATCTTACCATGAAACATAGAAATGATATGCGATATCGCGTTTTAAAAAGCATTAGAAAGCTATTGCTACAATACGTAGACATCTGCAAACGCTATTTCCTAGCGAGGAAGTATCGCATTCACATTCACTTGAAGTGTAGACAAGGAATACATAACACTTCGCAAATCATGTTATATCTTACCATGAAACATAGAAATGAGATGCGATATCGCGTTTTAAGAATCATATGAACTCTATTGCTACGAGACGTAGACATCTGCAATCGCTATTTCCTTGCAAGGAAGTGTCGCATTTACATTCATTTGAAGTGTAGACAAGGAATACATGACACTTCGCAAATCATATTATATTTTACCATGAAACATAGAAATGAGATGCGATATCGCGTTTTAAGAAGCATTAGAACTCTATTGCTACGATACCTAGACATCTGCAGACGCTATTTCCTAGCAAGGAAGTGTCGCAATTACATTCATTTGAAGTGTAGACGAGGAATACATGATACTTCGCAAATCATATTATATCTTACCAGGAAACATAGAAATGAGATGCGATATCGCGTTTTAAGAAGCATTAGAACTCTATTGCTACGATACGTAGACTTCTGCAATCGCTATTTCCTAGCAAGGAAGTGTCGCATTTACATTCATTTGAATCGTAGGCGAGGAATGCATAACACTTCGCAATGAGTATTATATCTTATCAGGAAACATAGATATGAGATGCAATATCTCGTTTTAAGAAGCATTTGAACTCTATTGCTTGGATACGTAGACATCTGCAAACGCTATTTCCTAGCAAGGAAGTGTCGCATTTACATTCATTTGAAGTGTAGGCGAGGAATACGTGACACTTCGCAAATCATATTATATTTTACCATGAAACATAGAAATGAGGTGCGATATCGCGTTTTAAGAAGCATTAGAACTCTATTGCTACGATACCTAGACATCTGCAGACGCTATTTCCTAGCAAGGAAGTGTCGCATTTACATTCATTTGAATCGTAGACGAGGAATGCATAACACTTCGCAATGAATATTATATCTTATCAGGAAACATAGATATGAGATGCAATATCTCGTTCTAAGAAGCATTTGAACTCTATTGCTTCGATACGTAGACATCTGCAAACGCTATTTCCTAGCAAGGAAGTGTCGCATTTACATTCATTTGAAGTGTAGGCGAGGAATACGTGACACTTCGCAAATCATATTATATCTTACCATGAAACATAGAAATGAGAATCGATATCGCGTTTTAAGAAGCATTAGAAAGCTATTGCTACGATACGTAGACATATGCAAATGCTATTTCCTAGCGAGGAAGTATCGCATTCACATTCATTTGTAGTGTAGACGAGAAATACATGACACTTCGCAAGTCATGTTATATCTTACCATGAAACATAGAAATGAGATGCGATATCGCGTTTTAAGAAGCATTAGAACACTATTGCTACGATACCTAGACATCTGCAGACGCTATTTCCTAGCAAGGAAGTGTCGCATTTACATTCAATTGAAGTGTAGACGAGGAATACATGATACTTCTCAAATCATATTATATCTTACCATGAAACATTGAAATGAGATGCGATATCGCGTTTTAAGAATCATATGAACTCTGTTGCTACGAGACGTAGACATCTGCAATCGCTATTTCCTTGCAAGGAAGTGTCGCATTTACATTCATTTGAAGTGTAGACGAGGAATACATAACACTTCGCAAATCATATTATATCTTACCATGAAACATAGAAATGAGATGCGATATCGCGTTTTATGAAGCATTAGAACTCTATTGCTACGATACGTAGACATCTGCAAACGCTATTTCCTTGCAAGGAAGTGTCGCATTTACATTCATTTGAATCGTAGACGAGGAATGCATAACATTTCGCAATGAATATTATATCTTATCAGGAAACATAGATATGAGATGCAATATCTCGTTCTAAGAAGCATTTGAACTCTATTGCTTCGATACGTAGACATCTGCAAACGCTATTTCCTAGCAAGGAAGTGTCGCATTTACATTCATTTGAAGTGTAGGCGAGGAATACGTGACACTTCGCAAATCATATTATATCTTACCATGAAACATAGATATGAGAATCGATATCGCGTTTTAAGAAGCATTAGAAAGCTATTGCTACGATACGTAGACATATGCAAATGCTATTTCCTAGCGAGGAAGTATCGCATTCACATTCATTTGAAGTGTAGACAAGGAATACATAACACTTCGCAAATCATGTTATATCTTACCATGAAACATAGAAATGAGATGCGATATCGCGTTTTAAGAATCATATGAACTCTAATGCTACGAGACGTAGACATCTGCAATCGCTATTTCCTTGCAAGGAAGTGTCGCATTTACATTCATTTGAAGTGTAGACGAGGAATACATAACACTTCGCAAATCATATTATATCTTACCATGAAACATAGAAATGAGATGCGACATCGCGTTTTAAGAAGCATTAGAACTCTATTGCTACGATACCTAGACATCTGCAGACGCTACTTCCTAGCAAGGAAGTATCGCATTTACAATCATTTGTAGTGTAGACGAGGAATACATGACACTTCGCAAATCATATTATATCTTACCATGAAACATAGAAATGAGATGCGATATCGCGTTTTAAGAAGCATTAGAACTCTATTGCTACGATACCTAGACATCTGCGGACGCTATTTCCTAGCAAGGAAGTGTCGCATTTACATTCATTTGAAGTGTAGACGAGGAATACATGATACTTCGCAAATCATATTATATCTTACCACGAAACATAGAAATGAGATGCGATATCGCGTTTTAAGCATCATAAGAACTCTATTGCTACGATACGTAGACATCTGCAAACGCTATTTCCTTGCAAGGAAGTGTCGCATTTACATTCATTTGAATCGTAGACAAGGAATGCATAACACTTCGCAATGAATATTATATCTTATCAGGAAACATAGATATGAGATGCAATATCTCGTTTTAAGAAGCATTTGAAATCTATTGCTTCGATACATAGACATCTGCAAACGCTATTTCCTAGCAAGGAAGTGTCGCATTTACATTCATTTGAAGTGTAGGCGAGGAATACGTGACACTTCGCAAATCATATTATATTTTACCATGAAACATAGAAATGAGATGCGATATCGCGTTTTAAGAAGCATTAGAACTCTATTGCTACGATACCTAGGCATCTGCAAACGCTATTTCCTAGCGAGGAAGTATCGCATTCACATTCATTTGAAGTGTAGACGAGGAATACATAACACTTCGCAAATCATGTTATATCTTACCATGAACCATAGAAATGAGATGCGATATCGCGTTTTAAGAATCATATGAACTCTATTGCTACGATAGGTAGACATCTGCAATCGCTATTTCCTTGCAAGGAAGTGTTGCATTTACTTTCATTTGAAGTGTAGACGAGGAATACATAACACTTCGCAAATCATATTATATCTTACCATGAAACATAGAAATGAGATGCGATATCGCGTTTTAAGAATCATAAGAACTCTATTGCTACGGTACGTAGACATCTGCGAACGCTATTTCCTTGCAAGGAAGTGTCGCATTTACATTCATTTGAATCGTAGAGGAGGAATGCATAACACTTCGCAAATCATATTATATCTTACCGTGAAGCATAGAAATGAGATGCGATATCGCGTTTTAAGTAGCATTAGAACTCTATTGCTACGATACCTAGACATCGGCGGACGCTATTTCCTAGCAAGGAAGTGTCGCACTTACATTCATTTGAAGTGTAGACGAGGAATACATGATACTTCGCAAATCATATTATATCTTACCATGAAACATGTAAATGAGATGCGATATCGCGTTTTAAGAAGCATTAGAACACTATTGCTACGATAGGTAGACGTCTGTAAACGCTATTTCCCTGCAAGGAAGTGTCGCATTTACATTCATTTGAAGTGTACACGAGAAATATATGACACTTCTCAAATCATATTATATCTTACCATGAAACATAGAAATGAGTTTCGATATCGCGTTTTAAGAAGCATTAGAAAGCTATTGCTACGATACGTAGACATCTGCAAACGCTATTTCCTAGCAAGGAAGTGTCGCATTTACATTCAATTGAAGTGTAGACGAGGAATACATGATACTTCTCAAATCATATTATATCTTACCATGAAACATAGAAATGAGATGCGATATCGCGTTTTATGAAGCATTAGAACTCTATTGCTACGATACCTAGACATCTGCAGACGCTATTTCCTAGCAAGGAAGTGTCGCATTTACATTCATTTGAAGTGTAGACGAGGAATACATGATACTTCGCAAATCATATTATATCTTACCACGAAACATAGAAATGAGATGCGATATCGCGTTTTAAGAAGCATTAGAACTCTATTGCTACGATACCTAGACCTCTGCAGACGCTATATCCTAGCAAGGAAGTGTCGCATTTACATTCATTTGAAGTGTAGACGAGGAATACATGGTACTTCGCAAATCATGTTATATCTTACCATGAAACATAGAAATGAGATGCGATATCGCGTTTTAAGAATCATATGAACTTTATTGCTACGAGACGTAGACATCTGCAATCGCTATTTCCTTGCACGGAAGTGTCGCATTTACATTCATTTGAAGTGTAGACGAGGAATACATAACACTTAGCAAATCATATTATATCTTACCATGAAACATAGAAATGAGATGCGATATCGCGTTTTAAGGAGCATTAGAAGTCTATTGCTGCGATACCTAGACATCTGCAGACGCTATTTCCTAGCAAGGAAGTATCGCATTTACAATCATTTGTGGTGTAGACGAGGAATACGTGACACTTCGCAAATCATATTATATCTTACCATGAAACATAGAAATGAGATGCGATATCGCGTTTTAAGAAGCACTAGAACTCTATTGCTACGATACCTAGACATCTGCAGACGCTATTTCCTAGCAAGGTAGTATCGCGTTTACATTCATTTGTAGTGTAGACGAGAAATACATGACACTTCGCAAATCATGTTATATCTTACCATGAAACATAGAAATGAGATGCGATATCGCGTTTTAAGAAGCATTAGAACACTATTGCTACGATACCTAGACATCTGCAGACGCTATTTCCCAGCAAGGAAGTGTCGCATTTACATTCAATTGAAGTGTAGACGAGGAATACATGATACTTCTCAAATCATATTATATCTTACCATGAAACATAGAAATGAGATGCGATACCGCGTTTTAAGAATCATATGAACTCTGTTGCTACGAGACGTAGACATCTGCAATCGCTATTTCCTTGCAAGGAAGTGTCGCATTTACATTCATTTGAAGTGTAGACGAGGAATACATAACACTTCGCAAATCATATTATATCTTACCATGAAACATAGAAATGAGATGCGATATCGCGTTTTATGAAGCATTAGAACTCTATTGCTGCGATACCTAGACATCTGCAGACGCTATTTCCTAGAAAGGAAGTGTCGCATTTACATTCATTTGAAGTGTAGACGAGGAATACATGATACTTCGCAAATCATATTATATCTTACCACGAAACATAGAAATGAGATGCGATATCGCGTTTTAAGCATCATAAGAACTCTATTGCTACGATACGTAGACATCTGCAAACGCTATTTCCTTGCAAGGAAGTGTCGCATTTACATTCATTTGAATCGTAGACAAGGAATGCATAACACTTCGCAATGAATATTATATCTTATCAGGAAACATAGATATGAGATGCAATATCTCGTTTTAAGAAGCATTTGAACTCCATTGCTTCGATACGTAGACATCTGCAAACGCTATTTCCTAGCAAGGAAGTGTCGCATTTACATTCATTTGAAGTGTAGGCGAGGAATACGTGACACTTCGCAAATCATATTATATTTTACCATGAAACATAGAAATGAGATGCGATATCGCGTTTTAAGAAGCATTAGAACTCTATTGCTACGATACCTAGACATCTGCAAACGCTATTTCCTAGCGAGGAAGTATCGCATTCACATTCATTTGAAGTGTAGACGAGGAATACATGGTACTTCGCAAATCATGTTATATCTTACCATGAAACATAGAAATGAGATGCGATATCGCGTTTTAAGAATCATATGAACTTTATTGCTACGAGACGTAGACATCTGCAATCGCTATTTCCTTGCACGGAAGTGTCGCATTTACATTCATTTGAAGTGTAGACGAGGAATACATAACACTTCGCAAATCATATTATATCTTACCATGAAACATAGAAATGAGATGCGATATCGCGTTTTAAGGAGCATTAGAAGTCTATTGCTGCGATACCTAGACATCTGCTGACGCTATTTCCTAGCAAGGAAGTATCGCATTTACAATCATTTGTGGTGTAGACGAGGAATACGTGACACTTCGCAAATCATATTATATCTTACCATGAAACATAGAAATGAGATGCGATATCGCGTTTTAAGAAGCACTAGAACTCTATTGCTACGATACCTAGACATCTGCAGACGCTATTTCCTAGCAAGGTAGTATCGCATTTACATTCATTTGTAGTGTAGACGAGAAATACATGACACTTCGCAAATCATGTTATATCTTACCATGAAACATAGAAATGAGATGCGATATCGCGTTTTAAGAAGCATTAGAACACTATTGCTACGATACCTAGACATCTGCAGACGCTATTTCCCAGCAAGGAAGTGTCGCATTTACATTCATTTGAAGTGTAGACGAGGAATACATGGTACTTCGCAAATCATGTTATATCTTACCATGAAACATAGAAATGAGATGCGATATCGCGTTTTAAGAATCATATGAACTCTATTGCTACGAGATATAGACATCTGCAATCGCTATTTCCTTGCACGGAAGTGTCGCATTTACATTCATTTGAAGTGTAGACGAGGAATACATAACACTTCGCAAATCATATTATATCTTACCATGAAACATAGAAATGAGATGCGATATCGCGTTTTAAGAAGCATTAGAAGTCTATTGCTGCGATACCTAGACATCTGCAGACGCTATTTCCTAGCAAGGAAGTATCGCATTTACAATCATTTGTGGTGTAGACGAGGAATACGTGACACTTCGCAAATCATATTATATCTTACCATGAAACATAGAAATGAGGTGCGATATCGCGTTTTAAGAAGCACTAGAACCCTATTGCTACGATACCTAGACATCTGCAGACGCTATTTCCTAGCAAGGTAGTATCGCATTTACATTCATTTGTAGTGTAGACGAGAAATACATGACACTTCGCAAATCATGTTATATCATACCATGAAACATAGAAATGAGATGCGATATCGCGTTTTAAGAAGCATTAGAACACTATTGCTACGATACCTAGACATCTGCAGACGCTATTTTCTAGCAAGGAAGTGTCGCATTTACATTCAATTGAAGTGTAGACGAGGAATACATGATACTTCTCAAATCATATTATATCTTACCATGAAACATAGAAATGAGATGCGATATCGCGTTTTAAGAAGCATTAGAACACTATTGCTACGATACCTAGACATCTGCAGACGCTATTTCCCAGCAAGGAAGTGTCGCATTTACATTCATTTGAAGTGTAGACGAGGAATACATGGTACTTCGCAAATCATGTTATATCTTACCATGAAACATAGAAATGAGATGCGATATCGCGTTTTAAGAATCATATGAACTCTATTGCTACGAGATATAGACATCTGCAATCGCTATTTCCTTGCACGGAAGTGTCGCATTTACATTCATTTGAAGTGTAGACGAGGAATACATAACACTTCGCAAATCATATTATATCTTACCATGAAACATAGAAATGAGATGCGATATCGCGTTTTAAGAAGCATTAGAAGTCTATTGCTGCGATACCTAGACATCTGCAGACGCTATTTCCTAGCAAGGAAGTATCGCATTTACAATCATTTGTGGTGTAGACGAGGAATACGTGACACTTCGCAAATCATATTATATCTTACCATGAAACATAGAAATGAGGTGCGATATCGCGTTTTAAGAAGCACTAGAACCCTATTGCTACGATACCTAGACATCTGCAGACGCTATTTCCTAGCAAGGTAGTATCGCATTTACATTCATTTGTAGTGTAGACGAGAAATACATGACACTTCGCAAATCATGTTATATCATACCATGAAACATAGAAATGAGATGCGATATCGCGTTTTAAGAAGCATTAGAACACTATTGCTACGATACCTAGACATCTGCAGACGCTATTTTCTAGCAAGGAAGTGTCGCATTTACATTCAATTGAAGTGTAGACGAGGAATACATGATACTTCTCAAATCATATTATATCTTACCATGAAACATAGAAATGAGATGCGATATCGCGTTTTAAGAATCATATGAACTCTGTTGCTCCGAGACGTTGACATCTGCAATCGCTATTTCCTTGCAAGGAAGTGTCGCATTTACATTCATTTGAAGTGTAGACGAGGAATACATAACACTTCGCAAATCATATTATATCTTACCATGAAACATAGAAATGAGATGCGATATCGCGTTTTATGAAGCATTAGAACTCTATTGCTACGATACCTAGACATCTGCAGACGCTATTTCCTAGCAAGGAAGTGTCGCATTTACATTCATTTGAAGTGTAGACGAGGAATACATGATACTTCGCAAATCATATTATATCTTACCACGAAACATAGAAATGAGATGCGATATCGCGTTTTAAGCATCATAAGAACTCTATTGCTACGATACGTAGACATCTGCAAACGCTATTTCCTTGCAAGGAAGTGTCGCATTTACATTCATTTGAATCGTAGACAAGGAATGCATAACACTTCGCAATGAATATTATATCTTATCAGGAAACATAGATATGAGATGCAATATCTCGTTTTAAGAAGCATTTGAAATCTATTGCTTCGATACATAGACATCTGCAAACGCTATTTCCTAGCAAGGAAGTGTCGCATTTACATTCATTTGAAGTGTAGGCGAGGAATACGTGACACTTCGCAAATCATATTATATTTTACCATGAAACATAGAAATGAGATGCGATATCGCGTTTTAAGAAGCATTAGAACTCTATTGCTACGATACCTAGGCATCTGCAAACGCTATTTCCTAGCGAGGAAGTATCGCATTCACATTCATTTGAAGTGTAGACGAGGAATACATAACACTTCGCAAATCATGTTATATCTTACCATGAACCATAGAAATGAGATGCGATATCGCGTTTTAAGAATCATATGAACTCTATTGCTACGATAGGTAGACATCTGCAATCGCTATTTCCTTGCAAGGAAGTGTTGCATTTACTTTCATTTGAAGTGTAGACGAGGAATACATAACACTTCGCAAATCATATTATATCTTACCATGAAACATAGAAATGAGATGCGATATCGCGTTTTAAGAATCATAAGAACTCTATTGCTACGGTACGTAGACATCTGCAAACGCTATTTCCTTGCAAGGAAGTGTCGCATTTACATTCATTTGAATCGTAGAGGAGGAATGCATAACACTTCGCAAATCATATTATATCTTACCATGAAGCATAGAAATGAGATGCGATATCGCGTTTTAAGTAGCATTAGAACTCTATTGCTACGATACCTAGACATCGGCGGACGCTATTTCCTAGCAAGGAAGTGTCGCACTTACATTCATTTGAAGTGTAGACGAGGAATACATGATACTTCGCAAATCATATTATATCTTACCATGAAACATGTAAATGAGATGCGATATCGCGTTTTAAGAAGCATTAGAACACTATTGCTACGATAGGTAGACGTCTGTAAACGCTATTTCCCTGCAAGGAAGTGTCGCATTTACATTCATTTGAAGTGTACACGAGAAATATATGACACTTCTCAAATCATATTATATCTTACCATGAAACATAGAAATGAGTTTCGATATCGCGTTTTAAGAAGCATTAGAAAGCTATTGCTACGATACGTAGACATCTGCAAACGCTATTTCCTAGCAAGGAAGTGTCGCATTTACATTCAATTGAAGTGTAGACGAGGAATACATGATACTTCTCAAATCATATTATATCTTACCATGAAACATAGAAATGAGATGCGATATCGCGTTTTATGAAGCATTAGAACTCTATTGCTACGATACCTAGACATCTGCAGACGCTATTTCCTAGCAAGGAAGTGTCGCATTTACATTCATTTGAAGTGTAGACGAGGAATACATGATACTTCGCAAATCATATTATATCTTACCACGAAACATAGAAATGAGATGCGATATCGCGTTTTAAGAAGCATTAGAACTCTATTGCTACGATACCTAGACCTCTGCAGACGCTATATCCTAGCAAGGAAGTGTCGCATTTACATTCATTTGAAGTGTAGACGAGGAATACATGGTACTTCGCAAATCATGTTATATCTTACCATGAAACATAGAAATGAGATGCGATATCGCGTTTTAAGAATCATATGAACTCTATTGCTACGATACGTAGACATCTGCAAACGCTATTTCCTTGCAAGGAAGTGTCGCATTTACATTCATTTGAATCGTAGACAAGGAATGCATAACACTTCGCAATGAATATTATATCTTATCAGGAAACATAGATATGAGATGCAATATCTCGTTTTAAGAAGCATTTGAAATCTATTGCTTCGATACATAGACATCTGCAAACGCTATTTCCTAGCAAGGAAGTGTCGCATTTACATTCATTTGAAGTGTAGGCGAGGAATACGTGACACTTCGCAAATCATATTATATTTTACCATGAAACATAGAAATGAGATGCGATATCGCGTTTTAAGAAGCATTAGAACTCTATTGCTACGATACCTAGGCATCTGCAAACGCTATTTCCTAGCGAGGAAGTATCGCATTCACATTCATTTGAAGTGTAGACGAGGAATACATAACACTTCGCAAATCATGTTATATCTTACCATGAACCATAGAAATGAGATGCGATATCGCGTTTTAAGAATCATATGAACTCTATTGCTACGATAGGTAGACATCTGCAATCGCTATTTCCTTGCAAGGAAGTGTTGCATTTACTTTCATTTGAAGTGTAGACGAGGAATACATAACACTTCGCAAATCATATTATATCTTACCATGAAACATAGAAATGAGATGCGATATCGCGTTTTAAGAATCATAAGAACTCTATTGCTACGGTACGTAGACATCTGCAAACGCTATTTCCTTGCAAGGAAGTGTCGCATTTACATTCATTTGAATCGTAGAGGAGGAATGCATAACACTTCGCAAATCATATTATATCTTACCATGAAGCATAGAAATGAGATGCGATATCGCGTTTTAAGTAGCATTAGAACTCTATTGCTACGATACCTAGACATCGGCGGACGCTATTTCCTAGCAAGGAAGTGTCGCACTTACATTCATTTGAAGTGTAGACGAGGAATACATGATACTTCGCAAATCATATTATATCTTACCATGAAACATGTAAATGAGATGCGATATCGCGTTTTAAGAAGCATTAGAACACTATTGCTACGATAGGTAGACGTCTGTAAACGCTATTTCCCTGCAAGGAAGTGTCGCATTTACATTCATTTGAAGTGTACACGAGAAATATATGACACTTCTCAAATCATATTATATCTTACCATGAAACATAGAAATGAGTTTCGATATCGCGTTTTAAGAAGCATTAGAAAGCTATTGCTACGATACGTAGACATCTGCAAACGCTATTTCCTAGCAAGGAAGTGTCGCATTTACATTCAATTGAAGTGTAGACGAGGAATACATGATACTTCTCAAATCATATTATATCTTACCATGAAACATAGAAATGAGATGCGATATCGCGTTTTATGAAGCATTAGAACTCTATTGCTACGATACCTAGACATCTGCAGACGCTATTTCCTAGCAAGGAAGTGTCGCATTTACATTCATTTGAAGTGTAGACGAGGAATACATGATACTTCGCAAATCATATTATATCTTACCACGAAACATAGAAATGAGATGCGATATCGCGTTTTAAGAAGCATTAGAACTCTATTGCTACGATACCTAGACCTCTGCAGACGCTATATCCTAGCAAGGAAGTGTCGCATTTACATTCATTTGAAGTGTAGACGAGGAATACATGGTACTTCGCAAATCATGTTATATCTTACCATGAAACATAGAAATGAGATGCGATATCGCGTTTTAAGAATCATATGAACTTTATTGCTACGAGACGTAGACATCTGCAATCGCTATTTCCTTGCACGGAAGTGTCGCATTTACATTCATTTGAAGTGTAGACGAGGAATACATAACACTTAGCAAATCATATTATATCTTACCATGAAACATAGAAATGAGATGCGATATCGCGTTTTAAGGAGCATTAGAAGTCTATTGCTGCGATACCTAGACATCTGCAGACGCTATTTCCTAGCAAGGAAGTATCGCATTTACAATCATTTGTGGTGTAGACGAGGAATACGTGACACTTCGCAAATCATATTATATCTTACCATGAAACATAGAAATGAGATGCGATATCGCGTTTTAAGAAGCACTAGAACTCTATTGCTACGATACCTAGACATCTGCAGACGCTATTTCCTAGCAAGGTAGTATCGCGTTTACATTCATTTGTAGTGTAGACGAGAAATACATGACACTTCGCAAATCATGTTATATCTTACCATGAAACATAGAAATGAGATGCGATATCGCGTTTTAAGAAGCATTAGAACACTATTGCTACGATACCTAGACATCTGCAGACGCTATTTCCCAGCAAGGAAGTGTCGCATTTACATTCAATTGAAGTGTAGACGAGGAATACATGATACTTCTCAAATCATATTATATCTTACCATGAAACATAGAAATGAGATGCGATACCGCGTTTTAAGAATCATATGAACTCTGTTGCTACGAGACGTAGACATCTGCAATCGCTATTTCCTTGCAAGGAAGTGTCGCATTTACATTCATTTGAAGTGTAGACGAGGAATACATAACACTTCGCAAATCATATTATATCTTACCATGAAACATAGAAATGAGATGCGATATCGCGTTTTATGAAGCATTAGAACTCTATTGCTGCGATACCTAGACATCTGCAGACGCTATTTCCTAGCAAGGAAGTGTCGCATTTACATTCATTTGAAGTGTAGACGAGGAATACATGATACTTCGCAAATCATATTATATCTTACCACGAAACATAGAAATGAGATGCGATATCGCGTTTTAAGCATCATAAGAACTCTATTGCTACGATACGTAGACATCTGCAAACGCTATTTCCTTGCAAGGAAGTGTCGCATTTACATTCATTTGAATCGTAGACAAGGAATGCATAACACTTCGCAATGAATATTATATCTTATCAGGAAACATAGATATGAGATGCAATATCTCGTTTTAAGAAGCATTTGAACTCCATTGCTTCGATACGTAGACATCTGCAAACGCTATTTCCTAGCAAGGAAGTGTCGCATTTACATTCATTTGAAGTGTAGGCGAGGAATACGTGACACTTCGCAAATCATATTATATTTTACCATGAAACATAGAAATGAGATGCGATATCGCGTTTTAAGAAGCATTAGAACTCTATTGCTACGATACCTAGACATCTGCAAACGCTATTTCCTAGCGAGGAAGTATCGCATTCACATTCATTTGAAGTGTAGACGAGGAATACATGGTACTTCGCAAATCATGTTATATCTTACCATGAAACATAGAAATGAGATGCGATATCGCGTTTTAAGAATCATATGAACTTTATTGCTACGAGACGTAGACATCTGCAATCGCTATTTCCTTGCACGGAAGTGTCGCATTTACATTCATTTGAAGTGTAGACGAGGAATACATAACACTTCGCAAATCATATTATATCTTACCATGAAACATAGAAATGAGATGCGATATCGCGTTTTAAGGAGCATTAGAAGTCTATTGCTGCGATACCTAGACATCTGCAGACGCTATTTCCTAGCAAGGAAGTATCGCATTTACAATCATTTGTGGTGTAGACGAGGAATACATGACACTTCGCAAATCATGTTATATCTTACCATGAAACATAGAAATGAGATGCGATATCGCGTTTTAAGAAGCATTAGAACACTATTGCTACGATACCTAGACATCTGCAGACGCTATTTCCCAGCAAGGAAGTGTCGCATTTACATTCAATTGAAGTGTAGACGAGGAATACATGATACTTCTCAAATCATATTATATCTTACCATGAAACATAGAAATGAGATGCGATACCGCGTTTTAAGAATCATATGAACTCTGTTGCTACGAGACGTAGATATCTGCAATCGCTATTTCCTTGCAAGGAAGTGTCGCATTTACATTCATTTG
Organism: Xylocopa sonorina; assembly: GCF_050948175.1. Classification (NCBI taxonomy): domain Eukaryota; kingdom Metazoa; phylum Arthropoda; class Insecta; order Hymenoptera; family Apidae; genus Xylocopa; species Xylocopa sonorina. The sequence goes on along the minus strand of NW_027490112.1, from coordinate 1,146,205 downwards.
AAGTGTAGACGAGGAATACATAACACTTCGCAAATCATATTATATCTTACCATGAAACATAGAAATGAGATGCGATATCGCGTTTTATGAAGCATTAGAACTCTATTGCTGCGATACCTAGACATCTGCAGACGCTATTTCCTAGCAAGGAAGTGTCGCATTTACATTCATTTGAAGTGTAGACGAGGAATACATGATACTTCGCAAATCATATTATATCTTACCACGAAACATAGAAATGAGATGCGATATCGCGTTTTAAGCATCATAAGAACTCTATTGCTACGATACGTAGACATCTGCAAACGCTATTTCCTTGCAAGGAAGTGTCGCATTTACATTCATTTGAATCGTAGACAAGGAATGCATAACACTTCGCAATGAATATTATATCTTATCAGGAAACATAGATATGAGATGCAATATCTCGTTTTAAGGAGCATTTGAACTCCATTGCTTCGATACGTAGACATCTGCAAACGCTATTTCCTAGCAAGGAAGTGTCGCATTTACATTCATTTGAAGTGTAGGCGAGGAATACGTGACACTTCGCAAATCATATTATATTTTACCATGAAACATAGAAATGAGATGCGATATCGCGTTTTAAGAAGCTTTAGAACTCTATTGCTACGATACCTAGACATCTGCAAACGCTATTTCCTAGCGAGGAAGTATCGCATTCACATTCATTTGAAGTGTAGACGAGGAATACATAACACATCGCAAATCATGTTATATCTTACCATGAACCATAGAAATGAGGTGCGATTTCGCGTTTTAAGAATCATATGAACTCTATTGCTACGATAGGTAGACATCTGCAATCGCTATTTCCTTGCAAGGAAGTGTTGCATTTACTTTCATTTGAAGTGTAGACGAGGAATACATAACACTTCGCAAATCATATTATATCTTACCATGAAACATAGAAATGAGATGCGATATCGCGTTTTAAGAATCATAAGAACTCTATTGCTACGATACGTAGACATCTGCAAACGCTATTTCCTTGCAAGGAAGTGTGGCATTTACATTCATTTGAATCGTAGACGATGAATGCATAACAATTCGCAATGAATATTATATCTTACCATGAAGCATAGAAATGAGATGCGATATCGCGTTTTATGAAGCATTAGAACTCTATTGCTACGATACCTAGACATCTGCAGACGCTATTTCCTAGCAAGGAAGTGTCGCATTTACATTCATTTGAAGTGTAGACGAGGAATACATGATACTTCGCAAATCATATTATATCTTACCATGAAACATAGAAATGAGATGCGATATCGCGTTTTAAGAATCATATGAACTCTGTTGCTACGAGACGTAGACATCTGCAATCGCTATTTCCTTGCAAGGAAGTGTCGCATTTACATTCATTTGAAGTGTAGACGAGGAATACATAACACTTCGCAAATCATATTATATCTTACCATGAAACATAGAAATGAGATGCGATATCGCGTTTTATGAAGCATTAGAACTCTATTGCTACGATACCTAGACATCTGCAGACGCTATTTCCTAGCAAGGAAGTGTCGCATTTACATTCATTTGAAGTGTAGACGAGGAATACATGATACTTCGCAAATCATATTATATCTTACCACGAAACATAGAAATGAGATGCGATATCGCGTTTTAAGCATCATAAGAACTCTATTGCTACGATACGTAGACATCTGCAAACGCTATTTCCTTGCAAGGAAGTGTCGCATTTACATTCATTTGAATCGTAGACAAGGAATGCATAACACTTCGCAATGAATATTATATCTTATCAGGAAACATAGATATGAGATGCAATATCTCGTTTTAAGAAGCATTTGAAATCTATTGCTTCGATACATAGACATCTGCAAACGCTATTTCCTAGCAAGGAAGTGTCGCATTTACATTCATTTGAAGTGTAGGCGAGGAATACGTGACACTTCGCAAATCATATTATATTTTACCATGAAACATAGAAATGAGATGCGATATCGCGTTTTAAGAAGCATTAGAACTCTATTGCTACGATACCTAGGCATCTGCAAACGCTATTTCCTAGCGAGGAAGTATCGCATTCACATTCATTTGAAGTGTAGACGAGGAATACATAACACTTCGCAAATCATGTTATATCTTACCATGAACCATAGAAATGAGATGCGATATCGCGTTTTAAGGATCATATGAACTCTATTGCTACGATATGTAGACATCTGCAATCGCTATTTCCTTGCAAGGAAGTGTTGCATTTACTTTCATTTCAAGTGTAGACGAGGAATACATAACACTTCGCAAATCATATTATATCTTACCATGAAACATAGAAATGAGATGCGATATCGCGTTTTAAGTAGCATTAGAACTCTATTGCTACGATACCTAGACATCGGCGGACGCTATTTCCTAGCAAGGAAGTGTCGCACTTACATTCATTTGAAGTGTAGACGAGGAATACATGATACTTCGCAAATCATATTATATCTTACCATGAAACATAGAAATGAGATGCGATACCGCGTTTTAAGAATCATATGAACTCTGTTGCTACGAGACGTAGACATCTGCAATCGCTATTTCCTTGCAAGGAAGTGTCGCATTTACACTCATTTGAAGTGTAGACGAGGAATGCATAACAATTCGCAATGAATATTATATCTTACCATGAAGCATAGAAATGAGATGCGATATCGCGTTTTAAGTAGCATTAGAACTCTTTTGCTACGATACGTAGACATCAGCAAACGCTATTTCCTTGCACGGAAGTGTCGCATTTTTATTTATTTGAATCGTAGACAAGGAATGCATAACACTTCGCAATGAATAATATATCTTATCAGGAAACATAGATATGAGATGCAATATCTCGTTTTAAGAAGCATTTGAACTCTGTTGCTTCGATACGTAGACATCTGCAAACGCTATTTCCTAGCAAGGAAGTGTCGCATTTACATTCATTTGAAGTGTAGGCGAGGAATACGTGACAATTCGCAAATCATATTATATTTTACCATGAAACATAGAAATGAGATGCGATATCGCGTTTTAAGAAGCATTAGAACTCTATTGCTACGATACCTAGACATCTGCAAACGTTATTTCCTAGCGAGGAAGTATCTCATTCACATTCATTTGAAGTGCAGACGAGGAATACATAACACTTCGCAAATCATGTTATATCTTACCATGAACCATAGAAATGAGATGCGATATCGCGTTGTAAGAATCATATGAACTCTATTGCTACGATACGTAGACATCTGCAATCGCTATTTCCTTGCAAGGAAGTGTTGCATTTACTTTCATTTGAAGTGTAGACGAGGAATACATAACACTTCGCAAATCATATTATATCTTACCATGAAACATAGAAATGAGATGCGATATCGCGTTTTAAGAATCATAAGAACTCTATTGCTACGATACGTAGACATCTGCAAACGCTATTTCCTTGCAAGGAAGTGTCGCATTTACATTCATTTGAATCGTAGACGAGGAATGCATAACACTTCGCAATGAATATTATATCTTACCATGAAGCATAGAAATGAGATGCGATATCGCGTTTTAAGTAGCATTAGAACTCTATTGCTACGATACCTAGACATCGGCAGACGCTATTTCCTAGCAAGGAAGTGTGGCACTTACATTCATTTGAAGTGTAGACGAGGAATACATGATACTTCGCAAATCATATTATATCTTACCATGAAACATAGAAATGAGATGCGATATCGCGTTTTAAGAAGCATTAGAACACTATTGCTACGATAGGTAGATATCTGTAAACGCTATTTCCTTGCAAGGAAGTGTCGCATTTACATTCATTTGAAGTGTACACGAGAAATATATGACACTTCTCAAATCATATTATATCTTACCATGAAACATAGAAATGAGTTTCGATATCGCGTTTTAAGAAGCATTAGAAAGCTATTGCTACGATACGTAGACATCTGCAAACGCTATTTCCTAGCGAGGAAGTATCGCATTCACAATCATTTGAAGTGTAGACGAGGAATACATAACACATCGCAAATCATGTTATATCTTACCATTTAACATAGAAGTGAGATGCGATATCGCGTTTTAAGTATCATATGAACTCTATTGCTACGATACGTAGACATCTGCAATCGCTATTTCTTTGCAAGGAAATGTCGCATTTACTTTCATTTGAAGTGTAGACGAGGAATACATAACACTTCGCAAATCATATTATATCTTACCAAGAAACATAGAAATGAGATGCGATATCGCGTTTTAAGAAGCATTAGAACTCTATTGCTACGATACCTAGACATCTGCGGACGCTATTTCCTAGCAAGGAAGTGTCGCATTTACATTCATTTGAAGTGTAGACGAGGAATACATGATACTTCGCAAATCATATTATATCTTACCATGAAACATAGAAATGAGATGCGATATCGCGTTTTAAGAAGCATTAGAACTCTATTGCTACGATACCTAGACATCTGCGGACGCTATTTCCTAGCAAGGAAGTATCGCATTTACAATCATTTGTAGTGTAGACGAGGAATACATGATACTTCGCCAATCATATTATATCTTACCATGAAACATAGAAATGAGATGCGATATCGCGTTTTATGAATCATATGAACTCTATTGCTACGAGACGTAGACATCTGCAATCGCTATTTCCTTGCAAGTAAGTGTCGCATTTACATTCATTTGAAGTGTAGACGAGGAATACATAACACTTCGCAAATCATATTATATCTTACCATGAAACATAAATATGAGATGCAATATCTCGTTTTAAGAAGCATTTGAACTCTATTGCTTCGATACGTAGATATCTGCAAACGCTATTTCCTAGCAAGGAAGTGTCGCATTTACATTCATTTGAAGTGTAGGCGAGGAATACGTGACACTTCGCAAATCATGTTATATCTTACCATGAAACATAGAAATGAGATGCGATATCGCGTTTTAAGAATCATATGAACTCTATTGCTACGATACGTAGACATCTGCAATCGCTATTTCCTTGCAAGGAAGCGTCGCATTTACTTTCATTTGAAGTGTAGACGAGGAATACATAACACTTCGCAAATCATATTATATCTTACCATGAAACATAGAAATGAGATGCGATATCGCGTTTTAAGAATCATAAGAACTCTATTGCTACGATACGTAGACATCTGCAATCGCTATTTCCTTGCAAGGAAGTGTCGCATTTACATTCATTTGAAGTGTAGACGAGGAATAGATAACACTTCGCAAATCATATTGTATCTTACCATGAAACATAGAAATGAGATGCGATATCGCGTTTTAAGAAGCATTAGAACACTATTGCTACGATACCTAGACATCTGCAGACGCTATTTCCTAGCAAGGAAGTGTCGCATTTACATTCAATAGAAGTGTAGACGAGGAATACATAACACTTCGCAAATCATATTATATCTTACTATGAAACATAGAAATGAGATTCGATATCGCGTTTTAAGAAGCATTAGAAAGCTATTGCTACGATACGTAGACATCTGCAAACGCTATTTCCTAGCGAGGAAGTGTCGCACTTACATTCATTTGAAGTGTAGACGAGGAATACATGATACTTCGCAAATCATATTATATCTTACCATGAAACATGTAAATGAGATGCGATATCGCGTTTTAAGAAGCATTAGAACACTATTGCTACGATAGGTAGACATCTGTAAACGCTATTTCCTTGCAAGGAAGTGTCGCATTTACATTCATTTGAAGTGTACACGAGAAATATATGACACTTCTCAAACCATATTATATCTTACCATGAAACATAGAAATGAGTTTCGATATCGCGTTTTAAGAAGCATTAGAAAGCTATTGCTACGATACGTAGACATCTGCAAACGCTATTTCCTAGCAAGGAAGTGTCGCATTTACATTCAATTGAAGTGTAGACGAGGAATACATGATACTTCTCAAATCATATTATATCTTACCATGAAACATAGAAATGAGATGCGTTATCGCGTTTTATGAAGCATTAGAACTCTATTGCTACGATACCTAGACATCTGCAGACGCTATTTCCTAGCAAGGAAGTGTCGCATTTACATTCATTTGAAGTGTAGACGAGGAATACATGATACTTCGCAAATCATATTATATCTTACCACGAAACATAGAAATGAGATGCGATATCGCGTTTTAAGCATCATAAGAACTCTATTGCTACGATACGTAGACATCTGCAAACGCTATTTCCTTGCAAGGAAGTGTCGCATTTACATTCATTTGAATCGTAGACAAGGAATGCATAACACTTCGCAATGAATATTATATCTTATCAGGAAACATAGATATGAGATGCAATATCTCGTCTTAAGAAGCATTTGAACTCTATTGCTTCGATACGTAGACATCTGCAAACGCTATTTCCTAGCAAGGAAGTGTCGCATTTACATTCATTTGAAGTGTAGGCGAGGAATACGTGACAATTCGCAAATCATATTATATTTTACCATGAAACATAGAAATGAGATGCGATATCGCGTTTTAAGAAGCATTAGAACTCTATTGCTACGATAGGTAGATATCTGTAAACGCTATTTCCTTGCAAGGAAGTGTCGCATTTACATTCATTTGAAGTGTACACGAGAAATATATGACACTTCTCAAATCATATTATATCTTACCATGAAACATAGAAATGAGTTTCGATATCGCGTTTTAAGAAGCATTAGAAAGCTATTGCTACGATACGTAGACATCTGCAAACGCTATTTCCTAGCGAGGAAGTATCGCATTCACAATCATTTGAAGTGTAGACGAGGAATACATAACACTTCGCAAATCATGTTATATCTTACCATTTAACATAGAAGTGAGATGCGATATCGCGTTTTAAGTATCATATGAACTCTATTGCTACGATACGTAGACATCTGCAATCGCTATTTCTTTGCAAGGAAATGTCGCATTTACTTTCATTTGAAGTGTAGACGAGGAATACATAACACTTCGCAAATCATATTATATCTTACCATGAAACATAGAAATGAGATGCGATATCGCGTTTTAAGAAGCATTAGAACTCTATTGCTACGATACCTAGACATCTGCGGACGCTATTTCCTAGCAAGGAAGTATCGCATTTACAATCATTTGTAGTGTAGACGAGGAATACATGATACTTCGCAAATCATATTATATCTTACCATGAAACATAGAAATGAGATGCGATATCGCGTTTTATGAATCATATGAACTCTATTGCTACGAGACGTAGACATCTGCAATCGCCATTTCCTTGCAAGGAAGTGTCGCATTTACATTCATTTGAAGTGTAGACGAGGAATACATAACACTTCGCAAATCATATTATATCTTACCATGAAACATAGAAATGAGATGCGATATCGCGTTTTAAGAAGCATTAGAACTCTACTGCTACGATACCTAGACATCTGCAGACGCTATTTCCTAGCAAGGAAGTGTCGCATTTACATTCATTTGAAGTGTAGACGAGGAATACATGATACTTCGCAAATCATATTATATCTTACCACGAAACATAGAAATGAGATGCGATATCGCGTTTTAAGCATCATAAGAACTCTGTTGCTACGATACGTAGACATCTGCAAACGCTATTTCCTTGCAAGGAAGTGTCGCATTTACATTCATTTGAATCGTAGACAAGGAATGCATAACACTTCGCAATGAATATTATATCTTATCAGGAAACATAGATATGAGATGCAATATCTCGTTTTAAGAAGCATTTGAACTCTATTGCTTCGATACGTAGATATCTGCAAACGCTATTTCCTAGCAAGGAAGAGTCGCATTTACATTCATTTGTAGTGTAGGCGAGGAATACGTGACACTTCGCAAATCATATTATATTTTACCATGAAACATAGAAATGAGATGCGATATCGCGTTTTAAGAAGCATTAGAACTCTATTGCTACGATACCTAGATATCTGCAAACGCTATTTCCTTGCAAGGAAGCGTCGCATTTACTTTCATTTGAAGTGTAGACGAGGAATACATAACACTTCGCAAATCATATTATATCTTACCATGAAACATAGAAATGAGATGCGATATCGCGTTTTAAGAATCATAAGAACTCTATTGCTACGATACGTAGACATCTGCAAACGCCATTTCCTTGCAAGGAAGTGTCGCATTTACATTCATTTGAATCGTAGACGAGGAGTGCATAACACTTCGCAAATCATATTATATCTTACCATGAAACATAGAAATGAGATGCGATATCGCGTTTTAAGAAGCATTAGAACTCTATTGCTACGATACCTAGACATCTGCGGACGCTATTTCCTAGCAAGGAAGTATCGCATTTACAATCATTTGTAGTGTAGACGAGGACTACATGATACTTCGCAAATCATATTATATCTTACCACGAAACATAGAAATGAGATGCGATATCGCGTTCTAAGCATCATAAGAACTCTATTGCTACGATACGTAGACATCAGCAAACGCTATTTCCTTGCACGGAAGTGTCGCATTTTTATTTATTTGAATCGTAGACAAGGAATGCATAACACTTCGCAATGAATATTATATCTTATCAGGAAACATAGATATGAGATGCAATATCTCGTTTTAAGAAGCATTTGAACTCTATTGCTTCGATACGTAGACATCTGCAAACGCTATTTCCTAGCAAGGAAGTGTCGCATTTACATTCATTTGAAGTGTAGGCGAGGAATACGTGACAATTCGCAAATCATATTATATTTTACCATGAAACATAGAAATGAGATGCGATATCGCGTTTTAAGAAGCATTAGAACTCTATTGCTACGATACCTAGACATCTGCAAACGTTATTTCCTAGCAAGGAAGTATCGCATTTACTTTCATTTGAAGTGTAGACGAGGAATACATAACACTTCGCAAATCATATTATATCTTACCATGAAACATAGAAATGAGATGCGATATCGCGTTTTAAGATGCATTAGAACTCTATTGCTACGATACGTAGACATCTGCAATGGCTATTTGCTTGCAAGGAAGTGTCGCATTTACATTCATTTGAGGTGTAGACGAGGAATAGATAACACTTCGCAAATCATATTATATCTTACCATGAAACATAGAAATGAGATGCGATATCGCGTTTTAAGAAGCATTAGAACTCTATTGCTACGGTACCTAGACATCTGCAGACGCTATTTCCTAGCAAGCAAGTGTCGCATTTACATTCATTTGAAGTGTAGACGAGGAATACATAACACTTCGCAAATCATGTTATATCTTACCATGAAACATAGAAATGGGATACGATATCGCGTTTTAAGAATCATAAGTACTCTATTGCTACGATACGTAGACATCTGCAATCGCTATTTCCTTGCAAGGAAGTGTCGCTTTTACTTTCATTTGAAATGTAGACGAGGAATACATAACACTTCGCAAATCATATTATATCTTACCATGAAACATTGAAATGAGATGCGATATCGCGTTTTAAGAAGCATTAGAACTCTATTGCTACGATACCTAGACATCTGCAGACGCTATTTCCTTGCAAGGAAGTGTCGCATTTACATTCATTTGAAGTGTAGACGAGGAATACATGACACTTCGCAAATCATATTATATCTTACCATGAAACATAGAAATGAGATGCGATATCGCGTTTTAAGAAGCATTAGAACACTATTGCTACGATAGGTAGACATTTGCAAACGCTATTTCCTAGCAAAGAAGTGTCGCATTTGCATTCATTTGAAGTGTAGGCGAGGAATACATAACACTTCGCAATGAATATTATATCTTACCATGATACATAGAAATGAGATGCGATATCGCGTTTTAAGTAGCATTAGAACTCTATTGCTACGATACCTAGACATCTGCAGACGCTATTTCCTAGCAAGGAAGTGTCGCATTTACATTCATTTGAAACGTAGACGAGGAATGCATAACACTTCGCAATGAATATTATATCTTATCATGAAACATAGATATGAGATGCAATATCTCGTTTTAAGAAGCATTTGAACTCTATTGCTACGATACCTAGACATCTGCATACGCTATTTCCTGGCAAGGAAGTGTCGCATTTACATTCACTTGACGTGTAGACGAGGAATACATGACATTCCGCAAATCATATTATATCTTACCATGAAACATAGAAATGAGATGCAATATCGCGTTCTAAGCAGCATCAGAAATCCATTGCTACGATACGTAGACATCTGCAAACGCTATTTCCTTGCAAGGAAGCGTCGCATTTACATTCATTTGAAGTGTAGACGAGGAATACATGACACTTCGCAAATCATATTATATCTTACCATGAAACATAGACATGAGATGCGAAATCGCATTTTAAGAATCATAAGAACTCTATTGCTACGATACGTAGACATCTGCAAACGCCATTTCCTTGGAAGGAAGTGTCGCATTTACATTCATTTGAAGTGCAGACGAGGAATACATGACACTTCGCAAATCATATTATATCTTACCATGAAACATAGAAATGAGATGCGATATCGCGTTTTAAGAATCATAAGAACTCTATTGCTACGATACGTAGACATCTGCAAACGCTATTTCCTTGCAAGGAAGTGTCGCATTTACATTCATTTGAATCGTAGACGAGGAATACATAACACTTCGCAAATCATATTATATCTTACCATGAAACATAGAAATGAGATGCGATATTGCGTTTTAGGAAGCATTAGAACCCTATTGCTACGATACGTAGACATCTGCAAACGCTATTTCCTTGCAAGGAAGCGTCGCATTTACATTCATTTGAAGTGTAGACGAGGAATACATGACACTTCGCAAATCATATTATATCTTACCATGAAACATAGACATGAGATGCGAAATCGCATTTTAAGAATCATAAGAACTCTATTGCTACGATACGTAGACATCTGCAAACGCCATTTCCTTGGAAGGAAGTGTCGCATTTACATTCATTTGAAGTGCAGACGAGGAATACATGACACTTCGCAATGAATAATATATCTTATCATGAAACATAGATATGAGACGCAATATCTCGATTTAAGAAGCATTTGAACTCTATTGCTACGATACCTAGACATCTGCAAACACTATTTCCTTGCAAGGAAGTGTCGCATTTACACTCATTTGAATCGTATACGAGGAATGCATAACACTTCGCAATGAAAATTATATCTTATCATGAAACATAGATATGAGATGCAATATCTCGTTTTAAGAAGCATTTGAACTCTATTGCTACGATACCTAGGCATCTGCAGACGCAATTTCCTGGCAAGGAAGTGTCGCATTTACATTCACTTGAAGTGTAGACGAGGAATACATGACACTTCGCAAATCATATTATATCTTACCATGAAACATAGATATGAGATGCGATATCGCGTTTTAAGAAGCATTAGAAATCTATTGCTACGATACCTACACAACTGCAGACGCTATTTCCTAGCAAGGAAGTGTCGCATTTACATTCATTTGAAGTGTAGACGAGGAATACATGACACGTCGCAAATCATATTATATCTTACCATGAAACATAGAAATGAGATGCGATATCGCGTTCTAAGAATCATAAGAACACTATTGCTACGATACGTAGACATCTGCAAACGCTATTTCCTTGCAAGGAAGTGTCGCATTTACATTCATTTGAATCGTAGACGGGGAATGCATAACACTTCGCAATGAATATTATATCTTACCATGAAACATAGAAATGAGATCCGATATCGAGTTTAAGAAGCATTAGAAATCTATTGCTACGATAAGTAGACATCTACAAACGCTATTTCCTTGCAAGGAAGTGTCACACTTACATTCATTTGAAGTGTAGAAGAGGAATACATGACACGTCGCAAATCATATTATATCTTACCATGAAAGATAGAAATGAGACGCGATATCGCGTTTTAAGAAGCATTAGAAAGCTAATGCTACGATACGTAGACATCTGCAAACGCAATTTTCTAGCGAGGAAGCATCGCATTCACATTCATTTGAAGTGTAGACGAGGAATACATAACACTTCGCAAATCATATTATATCTTACCATGAAACATGGAAATGAGATGCGGTATCGCGTTTTAAGAAGCATTAGAACTCTACTGCTACGGTAGGTGGACATCTGCAAACGCTGTTTCCTTGCAAGGAAGAGTCACATTTACATTCATTTGAAGTGTAGAAGAGGAATACATGACACTTCGCAAATCATATTATATCTTACCATGAAAGATAGAAATGAGACGCGATATCGCGTTTTAAGAAGCATTAGAAAGCTAATGCTACGATACGTAGACATCTGCAATCGCTATTTCCTTGCAAGAAAATGTCGCATTTACTTTCATTTGAATCGCAGACGAGGAATGCATAACACTTCGCAATGAATATTATATCTTATCATGAAACATAGAAATGAGATGCAATATCTCGTTTTAAGAAGCATTAATACTCTATTGCTACGATACCTAGACATCTGCAAACGCTATTTCCTTGCAAGGAAGTGTCGCATTTACTTTCATTTGAATCGTAGACGAGGAATGCATAACACTTCGCAATGAATATTAAATCTTACCATGAAACATAGAAATGAGATGCGATATCGCGTTTTAAGAATCATATGAACTCTATTGCTACGATACCTAGACATCTGCAGACGCTATTTCCTAGCAAGGAAGTGTCGCATTTACATTCACTTGAAGTGTAGACGAGGAATACATGACACTTCGCAAATCATATTATATCTTACCATGAAACATAGAAATGAGATGCAATATCTCGTTTTAAGAAGCATTTGAACCCTACTGTTACGATACCTAGAAATCTGTAGACGCTATTTCCTAGCATGGAAGTGTCGCATTTACATTCATTTGAAGTGTAGACGAGGAATATATGACACTTCGCAAATCATATTATATCTTACCATGAAACATAGAAATGAGATGCGATATCGCGTTTTAAGAAGCATTAGAACAGTATTGCTACGATACCTAGACATCTGCAAACGCTATTTACTTGCAAGGAAGTGTCGCATTTATATTCATTTGAAGTGTAGACGAGGAATACATAACACTTTGCAAATCATATTATATCTTACGATGAAACATAGAAATGAGATGCGATATCGCGTTTTAAGAAGCATTTGAACCCTACTGTTACGATACCTAGAAATCTGTAGACGCTATTTCCTAGCGAGGAAGTGTCGCATTTACATTCATTTGAAGTGTAGACGAGGAATACATGACACTTCGCAAATCATATTATATCTTACCATGAAACATGGAAATGAGATGCGATATCGCGTTTTAAGTATCATAAGAACTCCATTGCTACGATACGTAGACACCTGCAAACGCTATTTCCTTGCAAGGAAGTGTCGCATTTACACTCATTTGAATCGTATACGAGGAATGCATAACACTTCGCAATGTATATTATATCTTATCATGAAACATAGATATGAGATGCAATATCTCGTTTTAAGAAGCATTTGAACTCTATTGCTACGATACCTAGACATCTGCATACGCTATTTCCTGGCAAGGAAGTGTCGCATTTACATTCACTTGACGTGTAGACGAGGAATACATGACATTTCGCAAATCATATTATATCTTACCATGAAACATAGAAATGAGATGCAATATCGCGTTCTAAGCAGCATCAGAAATCCATTGCTACGATACGTAGACATCTGCAAACGCTATTTCCTTGCAAGGAAGCGTCGCATTTACATTCATTTGAAGTGTAGACGAGGAATACATGACACGTCGCAAATCATATTATATCTTACCATGAAACATAGAAATGAGATGCGATATCGCGGTCTAAGAATCATAAGAACACTATTGCTACGATACGTAGACATCTGCAAACGCTATTTCCTTGCAAGGAAGTGTCGCATTTACATTCATTTGAATCGTAGACGGGGAATGCATAACACTTCGCAAATAATATTATATCTTACCATGAAACATAGAAATGAGATGCGATATCGCGTTTTAAGAAGCATTAGAACAGTATTGCTACGATACCTAGACATCTGCAAACGCTCTTTCCTTGCAAGGAAGTGTCGCATTAACATTCATATGAAGTGTAGACGAGGAACACATAACACTTCGCAAATAATATTATATCTTACCATGAAACATAGAAATGAGATTCGATATCGCGTTTTAAGAAGCATTAGAACTCTATTGCTACGAAACGTAGACATCTGCAAACGCTATTTCCTTGCAAGGAAGTGTGGCATTTACATTCATTTGAAGTGTAGACGAGGAATACATGACACTTCGCAAATCATATTATATCTTACCATGAAACATAGATATGAGATGCAATAACTCGTTTTAAGAAGCATTTGAACTCTATTGCTACGATACCTAGACATCTGCAGACGCTATTTCCTAGCAAGGAAGTGTCGCATTTACATTCATTTGAAGTGTAGACGAGGAATACATGACACTTCGCAAATCATATTATATCTTACCATGAAACATAGAAATGAGATGCGATATCGCGTTTTAAGAATCATAAGAACTCTATTGTTACGATACGTAGACATCTGCAATCGCTATATCCTTGCAAGGAAGTGTCGCATTTACTTTCCTTTGAATCGTAGACGAGGAATACATAACACTTCGCAAATCATATTATATCTTACCATGAAACATAGAAATGAGATGCGATATTGCGTTTTAGGAAGCATTAGAACCCTATTGCTACGATACCTAGACATCTGCAAACGCTATTTCCTTGCAAGGACGTGTCGCATTTACGTTCATTTGAATCATAGACGAGGAATGCATAACACTTCGCAATGAATATTATATCTTATCATGAAACATAAATATGAGATGCAATATCTCGTTTTAAGAAGCATTTGAACTCTATTGCTTCGATACGTAGATATTTGCAAACGCTATTTCTTTGCAAGGAAGTGTCGCATTTACATTCAATTGAAGTGTAGACGAGGAATACATAACACTTCGCAAATCATATTATATCTTACCAAGAAACATAGAAATGAGATGCGATATCGCGTTTTAAGGAGCATCAGATCTCTATTGCTACGATACCTAGACATCTGCAAACGCTATTTCCTTGCAAGGAAGTGTCGCATTTACGTACTTTTGAAGTGAATGCGAGGTTTACATAACACTTCGCAATTAATATTATACCTTATCATGAAACATAGAAATGAGATGCGATATCGCGTTTTGAGAAGCATTAGAACTCTATCCCTACGATACGTAGACATCTGCAAACGCTAATTCCTTGCAAGGAAGTGTCGCATTTACATTCTTCTGAAGAGAATACGAGGTATACATAACACTTTACAATGAATATTATATCCTATCATGCGACATAGAAATGAGATGCGATATCGCGTTTTAAGAATCATATGAACTCTATTGCTACGATACGTAGACATCTGCAATCGCCATTTCCTTGCAAGGAAGTGTGGCATTTACATTCATTTGAAGTGTAGACGAAGAATACATGACACGTCGCAAATCATATTATATCTTACCATGAAACATAGAAATGAGATGCGATATCGCGTTTTGGGAAGCATTAGAACTCCATTGCTACGATACCTAGACATCTGCAGACGCTATTTCCTAGCAAGGAAGTGTCGCATTTACATTCATTTGAAGTGTAGACGAGGAATACATGACACTTCGCAAATCATATTATATCTTACCATGAAACATAGATATGAGATGCAATAACTCGTTTTAAGAAGCATTTGAACTCTATTGCTACGATACCTAGACATCTGCAGACGCTATTTCCTAGCAAGGAAGTGTCGCATTTACATTCATTTGAAGTGTAGACGAGGAATACATGACACTTCGCAAATCATATTATATCTTACCATGAAACATAGAAATGAGATGCAATATCTCGTTTTAAGAAGCATTTGAACTCTACTGCTACGATACCTAGACATCTGCAGACGCTATTTCCTAGCATGGAAGTGTCGCATTTACATTCATTTGAAGTGTAGACGAGGAATATATGACACTTCGCAAATCATATTATATCTTACCATGAAACATAGAAATGAGATGCGATATCGCGTTTTAAGAATCATAAGAACTCTATTGTTACGATACGTAGACATCTGCAATCGCTATATCCTTGCAAGGAAGTGTCGCATTTACTTTCCTTTGAATCGTAGACGAGGAATACATAACACTTCGCAAATCATGTTATATCTTACCATGAAACATAGAAATGAGATGCGATATCGCGTTTTAAGAATCATATGAACTCTATTGCTACGATACGTAGACATCTGCAATCGCTATTTCCTTGCAAGGAAGTGTGGCATTTACATTCATTTGAAGTGTAGACGAAGAATACATGACACGTCGCAAATCATATTATATCTTACCATGAAACATAGAAATGAGATGCGATATCTCGTTTTAAGAAGCATTTGAACTCTATTGCTACGATACCTAGGCATCTGCAGACGCAATTTCCTGGCAAGGAAGTGTCGCATTTACATTCACTTGAAGTGTAGACGAGGAATACATGACACTTCGCAAATCATATTATATCTTACCATGAAACATAGATATGAGATGCGATATCGCGTTTTAAGAAGCATTAGAAATCTATTGCTACGATACCTACACAACTGCAGACGCTATTTCCTAGCAAGGAAGTGTCGCATTTACATTCATTTGAAGTGTAGACGAGGAATACATGACACGTCGCAAATCATATTATATCTTACCATGAAACATAGAAATGAGATGCGATATCGCGTTCTAAGAATCATAAGAACACTATTGCTACGATACGTAGACATCTGCAAACGCTATTTCCTTGCAAGGAAGTGTCGCATTTACATTCATTTGAATCGTAGACGGGGAATGCATAACACTTCGCAATGAATATTATATCTTACCATGAAACATAGAAATGAGATCCGATATCGAGTTTAAGAAGCATTAGAAATCTATTGCTACGATAAGTAGACATCTACAAACGCTATTTCCTTGCAAGGAAGTGTCACACTTACATTCATTTGAAGTGTAGAAGAGGAATACATGACACGTCGCAAATCATATTATATCTTACCATGAAAGATAGAAATGAGACGCGATATCGCGTTTTAAGAAGCATTAGAAAGCTAATGCTACGATACGTAGACATCTGCAATCGCTATTTCCTTGCAAGAAAGTGTCGCATTTACTTTCATTTGAATCGCAGACGAGGAATGCATAACACTTCGCAATGAATATTATATCTTATCATGAAACATAGAAATGAGATGCAATATCTCGTTTTAAGAAGCATTAATACTCTATTGCTACGATACCTAGACATCTGCAAACGCTATTTCCTTGCAAGGAAGTGTCGCATTTACTTTCATTTGAATCGTAGACGAGGAATGCATGACACTTCGCAATGAATATTAAATCTTACCATGAAACATAGAAATGAGATGCGATATCGCGTTTTAAGAATCATATGAACTCTATTGCTACGATACGTAGACATCTGCAATCGCTATTTCCTTGCAAGGAAGTGTCGCATTTACTTTCATTTGAATCGCAGACGAGGAATGCATAACACTTCGCAATGAATATTATATCTTATCATGAAACATAGATATGAGATGCAATATCTCGTTTTAAGAAGCATTTGAACTCTATTGCTTCGATTCGTAGACATCTGCAAACGCTATTTCCATGCAAGGAAGTATCGCATTTACATTCTTCTGAAGAGAATACGAGGTATACATATCACTTTACAATGAATATTATATCCTATCATGCAACATAGAAATGAGATGCGATATCGCGTTTTAAGAAGCGTTAGAACTCTATCGCTACGATACCTAGACATCTGCAGACACTATTTCCTAGCAAGGAAGTGTCGCATTTACATTCATTTGAAGTGTAGACGGGGAATGCATAACACTTCGCAATGAATATTATATCTTACCATGAAACATAGAAATGAGATGCGATATCGCGTTTTAAGAATCATAAGGACTCTATTGCTACGATACGTAGACATCTACAAACGCTATTTCCTTGCAAGGAAGTGTCACACTTACATTCATTTGAAGTGTAGAAGAGGAATACATGACACGTCGCAAATCATATTATATCTTACCATGAAAGATAGAAATGAAACGCGATATCGCGTTTTAAGAAGCATTAGAAAGCTAATGCTACGATACGTAGACATCTGCAAACGCAATTTTCTAGCGAGGAAGCATCGCATTCACATTCATTTGAAGTGTAGACGAGGAATACATAACACTTCGCAAATCATATTATATCTTACCATGAAACATGGAAATGAGATGCGGTATCGCGTTTTAAGAAGCATTAGAACTCTATTGCTACGATACCTAGACATCTGCAGACGCTATTTCCTAGCAAGGAAGTGTCGCATTTACATTCACTTGAAGTGTAGACGAGGAATACATGACACTTCGCAAATCATATTATATCTTACCATGAAACATAGAAATGAGATGCAATATCTCGTTTTAAGAAGCATTTGAACCCTACTGTTACGATACCTAGAAATCTGTAGACGCTATTTCCTAGCATGGAAGTGTCGCATTTACATTCATTTGAAGTGTAGACGAGGAATATATGACACTTCGCAAATCATATTATATCTTACCATGAAACATAGAAATGAGATGCGATATCGCGTTTTAAGAAGCATTAGAACAGTATTGCTACGATACCTAGACATCTGCAAACGCTATTTACTTGCAAGGAAGTGTCGCATTTATATTCATTTGAAGTGTAGACGAGGAATACATAACACTTTGCAAATCATATTATATCTTACGATGAAACATAGAAATGAGATGCGATATCGCGTTTTAAGAAGCATTTGAACCCTACTGTTACGATACCTAGAAATCTGTAGACGCTATTTCCTAGCGAGGAAGTGTCGCATTTACATTCATTTGAAGTGTAGACGAGGAATACATGACACTTCGCAAATCATATTATATCTTACCATGAAACATGGAAATGAGATGCGATATCGCGTTTTAAGTATCATAAGAACTCCATTGCTACGATACGTAGACACCTGCAAACGCTATTTCCTTGCAAGGAAGTGTCGCATTTACACTCATTTGAATCGTATACGAGGAATGCATAACACTTCGCAATGTATATTATATCTTATCATGAAACATAGATATGAGATGCAATATCTCGTTTTAAGAAGCATTTGAACTCTATTGCTACGATACCTAGACATCTGCATACGCTATTTCCTGGCAAGGAAGTGTCGCATTTACATTCACTTGACGTGTAGACGAGGAATACATGACATTTCGCAAATCATATTATATCTTACCATGAAACATAGAAATGAGATGCAATATCGCGTTCTAAGCAGCATCAGAAATCCATTGCTACGATACGTAGACATCTGCAAACGCTATTTCCTTGCAAGGAAGCGTCGCATTTACATTCATTTGAAGTGTAGACGAGGAATACATGACACGTCGCAAATCATATTATATCTTACCATGAAACATAGAAATGAGATGCGATATCGCGGTCTAAGAATCATAAGAACACTATTGCTACGATACGTAGACATCTGCAAACGCTATTTCCTTGCAAGGAAGTGTCGCATTTACATTCATTTGAATCGTAGACGGGGAATGCATAACACTTCGCAAATAATATTATATCTTACCATGAAACATAGAAATGAGATGCGATATCGCGTTTTAAGAAGCATTAGAACAGTATTGCTACGATACCTAGACATCTGCAAACGCTATTTCCTTGCAAGGAAGTGTCGCATTTATATTCATTTGAAGTGTAGACGAGGAATACATAACACTTTGCAAATCATATTATATCTTACGATGAAACATAGAAATGAGATGCGATATCGCGTTTTAAGAATCATAAGAACTCTATTGCTACGATACGTAGACATCTGCAAACGCTCTTTCCTTGCAAGGAAGTGTCGCATTAACATTCATATGAAGTGTAGACGAGGAACACATAACACTTCGCAAATAATATTATATCTTACCATGAAACATAGAAATGAGATTCGATATCGCGTTTTAAGAAGCATTAGAACTCTATTGCTACGAAACGTAGACATCTGCAAACGCTATTTCCTTGCAAGGAAGTGTGGCATTTACATTCATTTGAAGTGTAGACGAGGAATACATGACACTTCGCAAATCATATTATATCTTACCATGAAACATAGATATGAGATGCAATAACTCGTTTTAAGAAGCATTTGAACTCTATTGCTACGAAACGTAGACATCTGCAAACGCTATTTCCTTGCAAGGAAGTGTGGCATTTACATTCATTTGAAGTGTAGACGAGGAATACATGACACTTCGCAAATCATATTATATCTTACCATGAAACATAGATATGAGATGCAATAACTCGTTTTAAGAAGCATTTGAACTCTATTGCTACGATACCTAGACATCTGCAGACGCTATTTCCTAGCAAGGAAGTGTCGCATTTACATTCATTTGAAGTGTAGACGAGGAATACATGACACTTCGCAAATCATATTATATCTTACCATGAAACATAGAAATGAGATGCGATATCGCGTTTTAAGAATCATAAGAACTCTATTGTTACGATACGTAGACATCTGCAATCGCTATATCCTTGCAAGGAAGTGTCGCATTTACTTTCCTTTGAATCGTAGACGAGGAATACATAACACTTCGCAAATCATATTATATCTTACCATGAAACATAGAAATGAGATGCGATATTGCGTTTTAGGAAGCATTAGAACCCTATTGCTACGATACCTAGACATCTGCAAACGCTATTTCCTTGCAAGGACGTGTCGCATTTACGTTCATTTGAATCATAGACGAGGAATGCATAACACTTCGCAATGAATATTATATCTTATCATGAAACATAAATATGAGATGCAATATCTCGTTTTAAGAAGCATTTGAACTCTATTGCTTCGATACGTAGATATTTGCAAACGCTATTTCTTTGCAAGGAAGTGTCGCATTTACATTCAATTGAAGTGTAGACGAGGAATACATAACACTTCGCAAATCATATTATATCTTACCAAGAAACATAGAAATGAGATGCGATATCGCGTTTTAAGGAGCATCAGATCTCTATTGCTACGATACCTAGACATCTGCAAACGCTATTTCCTTGCAAGGAAGTGTCGCATTTACGTACTTTTGAAGTGAATGCGAGGTTTACATAACACTTCGCAATTAATATTATACCTTATCATGAAACATAGAAATGAGATGCGATATCGCGTTTTGAGAAGCATTAGAACTCTATCCCTACGATACGTAGACATCTGCAGACGCTAATTCCTTGCAAGGAAGTGTCGCATTTACATTCTTCTGAAGAGAATACGAGGTATACATAACACTTTACAATGAATATTATATCCTATCATGCGACATAGAAATGAGATGCGATATCGCGTTTTAAGAATCATATGAACTCTATTGCTACGATACGTAGACATCTGCAATCGCTATTTCCTTGCAAGGAAGTGTGGCATTTACATTCATTTGAAGTGTAGACGAAGAATACATGACACGTCGCAAATCATATTATATCTTACCATGAAACATAGAAATGAGATGCGATATCGCGTTTTGGGAAGCATTAGAACTCCATTGCTACGATACCTAGACATCTGCAGACGCTATTTCCTAGCAAGGAAGTGTCGCATTTACATTCATTTGAAGTGTAGACGAGGAATACATGACACTTCGCAAATCATATTATATCTTACCATGAAACATAGATATGAGATGCAATAACTCGTTTTAAGAAGCATTTGAACTCTATTGCTACGATACCTAGACATCTGCAGACGCTATTTCCTAGCAAGGAAGTGTCGCATTTACATTCATTTGAAGTGTAGACGAGGAATACATGACACTTCGCAAATCATATTATATCTTACCATGAAACATAGAAATGAGATGCAATATCTCGTTTTAAGAAGCATTTGAACTCTACTGCTACGATACCTAGACATCTGCAGACGCTATTTCCTAGCATGGAAGTGTCGCATTTACATTCATTTGAAGTGTAGACGAGGAATATATGACACTTCGCAAATCATATTATATCTTACCATGAAACATAGAAATGAGATGCGATATCGCGTTTTAAGAATCATAAGAACTCTATTGTTACGATACGTAGACATCTGCAATCGCTATATCCTTGCAAGGAAGTGTCGCATTTACTTTCCTTTGAATCGTAGACGAGGAATACATAACACTTCGCAAATCATGTTATATCTTACCATGAAACATAGAAATGAGATGCGATATCGCGTTTTAAGAATCATATGAACTCTATTGCTACGATACGTAGACATCTGCAATCGCTATTTCCTTGCAAGGAAGTGTGGCATTTACATTCATTTGAAGTGTAGACGAAGAATACATGACACGTCGCAAATCATATTATATCTTACCATGAAACATAGAAATGAGATGCGATATCGCGTTTTGGGAAGCATTAGAACTCCATTGCTACGATACCTAGACATCTGCAGACGCTATTTCCTAGCAAGGAAGTGTCGCATTTACATTCATTTGAAGTGTAGACGAGGAATACATGACACTTCGCAAATCATATTATATCTTACCATGAAACATAGATATGAGATGCAATAACTCGTTTTAAGAAGCATTTGAACTCTATTGCTACGATACCTAGACATCTGCAGACGCTATTTCCTAGCAAGGAAGTGTCGCATTTACATTCATTTGAAGTGTAGACGAGGAATACATGACACTTCGCAAATCATATTATATCTTACCATGAAACATAGAAATGAGATGCAATATCTCGTTTTAAGAAGCATTTGAACTCTACTGCTACGATACCTAGACATCTGCAGACGCTATTTCCTAGCATGGAAGTGTCGCATTTACATTCATTTGAAGTGTAGACGAGGAATATATGACACTTCGCAAATCATATTATATCTTACCATGAAACATAGAAATGAGATGCGATATCGCGTTTTAAGAATCATAAGAACTCTATTGTTACGATACGTAGACATCTGCAATCGCTATATCCTTGCAAGGAAGTGTCGCATTTACTTTCCTTTGAATCGTAGACGAGGAATACATAACACTTCGCAAATCATGTTATATCTTACCATGAAACATAGAAATGAGATGCGATATCGCGTTTTAAGAATCATATGAACTCTATTGCTACGATACGTAGACATCTGCAATCGCTATTTCCTTGCAAGGAAGTGTCGCATTTACTTTCATTTGAATCGTAGACGAGGAATACATAACACTTCGCAAATCATATTATATCTTACCATGAAACATAGAAATGAGATGCGATATCGCGTTTTGGGAAGCATTAGAACTCTATTGCTACGAAACGTACACATCTGCAAACGCTATTTCCTTGCAAGGAAGTGTGGCATTTACATTCATTTGAAGTGTAGACGAAGAATACATGACACGTCGCAAATCATATTATATCTTACCATGAAACATAGAAATGAGATGCGATATCGCGTTTTGGGAAGCATTAGAACTCCATTGCTACGATACCTAGACATCTGCAGACGCTATTTCCTAGCAAGGAAGTGTCGCATTTACATTCATTTGAAGTGTAGACGAGGAATACATGACACTTCGCAAATCATATTATATCTTACCATGAAACATAGATATGAGATGCAATAACTCGTTTTAAGAAGCATTTGAACTCTATTGCTACGATACCTAGACATCTGCAGACGCTATTTCCTAGCAAGGAAGTGTCGCATTTACATTCATTTGAAGTGTAGACGAGGAATACATGACACTTCGCAAATCATATTATATCTTACCATGAAACATAGAAATGAGATGCAATATCTCGTTTTAAGAAGCATTTGAACTCTACTGCTACGATACCTAGACATCTGCAGACGCTATTTCCTAGCATGGAAGTGTCGCATTTACATTCACTTGAAGTGTAGACGAGGAATATATGACACTTCGCAAATCATATTATATCTTACCATGAAACATAGAAATGAGATGCGATATCGCGTTTTAAGAATCATAAGAACTCTATTGTTACGATACGTAGACATCTGCAATCGCTATATCCTTGCAAGGAAGTGTCGCATTTACTTTCCTTTGAATCGTAGACGAGGAATACATAACACTTCGCAAATCATATTATATCTTACCATGAAACATAGAAATGAGATGCGATATTGCGTTTTAGGAAGCATTAGAACCCTATTGCTACGATACGTAGACATCTGCAAACGCTATTTCCTTGCAAGGACGTGTCGCATTTACGTTCATTTGAATCATAGACGAGGAATGCATAACACTTCGCAATGAATATTATATCTTATCATGAAACATAAATATGAGATGCAATATCTCGTTTTAAGAAGCATTTGAACTCTATTGCTTCGATACGTAGATATTTGCAAACGCTATTTCTTTGCAAGGAAGTGTCGCATTTACATTCATTTGAAGTGTAGACGAGGAATACATAACACTTCGCAAATCATATTATATCTTACCAAGAAACATAGAAATGAGATGCGATATCGCGTTTTAAGGAGCATCAGATCTCTATTGCTACGATACCTAGACATCTGCAAACGCTATTTCCTTGCAAGGAAGTGTCGCATTTACGTACTTTTGAAGTGAATGCGAGGTTTACATATCACTTCGCAATTAATATTATACCTTATCATGAAACATAGAAATGAGATGCGATATCGCGTTTTGAGAAGCATTAGAACTCTATCCCTACGATACGTAGACATCTGCAAACGCTAATTCCTTGCAAGGAAGTGTCGCATTTACATTCTTCTGAAGAGAATACGAGGTATACATAACACTTTACAATGAATATTATATCCTATCATGCGACATAGAAATGAGATGCGATTACGCGTTTTAAGAATCATAAGAACTCTATTGCTACGATACGTAGACATCTGCAAACGCTATTTCCTTGCAAGGAAGTGTGGCATTTACATTCATTTGAAGTGTAGACGAAGAATACATGACACGTCGCAAATCATATTATATCTTACCATGAAACATAGAAATGAGATGCGATATCGCGTTTTGGGAAGCATTAGAACTCCATTGCTACGATACCTAGACATCTGCAGACGCTATTTCCTAGCAAGG
This sequence comes from Xylocopa sonorina, assembly GCF_050948175.1. Lineage (NCBI taxonomy): Eukaryota > Metazoa > Arthropoda > Insecta > Hymenoptera > Apidae > Xylocopa > Xylocopa sonorina. The sequence goes on along the minus strand of NW_027490112.1, from coordinate 1,121,001 downwards.
AAGTGTCGCATTTACATTCATTTGAAGTGTAGACGAGGAATACATGACACTTCGCAAATCATATTATATCTTACCATGAAACATAGATATGAGATGCAATAACTCGTTTTAAGAAGCATTTGAACTCTATTGCTACGATACCTAGACATCTGCAGACGCTATTTCCTAGCAAGGAAGTGTCGCATTTACATTCATTTGAAGTGTAGACGAGGAATACATGACACTTCGCAAATCATATTATATCTTACCATGAAACATAGAAATGAGATGCAATATCTCGTTTTAAGAAGCATTTGAACTCTACTGCTACGATACCTAGACATCTGCAGACGCTATTTCCTAGCATGGAAGTGTCGCATTTACATTCATTTGAAGTGTAGACGATGAATATATGACACTTCGCAAATCATATTATATCTTACCATGAAACATAGAAATGAGATGCGATATCGCGTTTTAAGAATCATAAGAACTCTATTGTTACGATACGTAGACATCTGCAATCGCTATATCCTTGCAAGGAAGTGTCGCATTTACTTTCCTTTGAATCGTAGACGAGGAATACATAACACTTCGCAAATCATGTTATATCTTACCATGAAACATAGAAATGAGATGCGATATCGCGTTTTAAGAATCATATGAACTCTATTGCTACGATACGTAGACATCTGCAATCGCTATTTCCTTGCAAGGAAGTGTCGCATTTACTTTCATTTGAATCGTAGACGAGGAATACATAACACTTCGCAAATCATATTATATCTTACCATGAAACATAGAAATGAGATGCGATATCGCGTTTTGGGAAGCATTAGAACTCTATTGCTACGAAACGTAGACATCTGCAAACACTATTTCCTTGCAAGGAAGTGTGGCATTTACATTCATTTGAAGTGTAGACGAAGAATACATGACACGTCGCAAATCATATTATATCTTACCATGAAACATAGAAATGAGATGCGATATCGCGTTTTGGGAAGCATTAGAACTCCATTGCTACGATACCTAGACATCTGCAGACGCTATTTCCTAGCAAGGAAGTGTCGCCTTTACATTCATTTGAAGTGTAGACGAGGAATACATGACACTTCGCAAATCATATTATATCTTACCATGAAACATAGATATGAGATGCAATAACTCGTTTTAAGAATCATAAGAACTCTATTGTTACGATACGTAGACATCTGCAATCGCTATATCCTTGCAAGGAAGTGTCGCATTTACTTTCCTTTGAATCGTAGACGAGGAATACATAACACTTCGCAAATCATATTATATCTTACCATGAAACATAGAAATGGGATGCGATATTGCGTTTTAGGAAGCATTAGAACCCTATTGCTACGATACGTAGACATTTGCAAACGCTATTTCCTTGCAAGGACGTGTCGCATTTACGTTCATTTGAATCATAGACGAGGAATGCATAACACTTCGCAATGAATATTATATCTTATCATGAAACATAAATATGAGATGCAATATCTCGTTTTAAGAAGCATTTGAACTCTATTGCTTCGATACGTAGATATTTGCAAACGCTATTTCTTTGCAAGGAAGTGTCGCATTTACATTCATTTGAAGTGTAGACGAGGAATACATAACACTTCGCAAATCATATTATATCTTACCAAGAAACATAGAAATGAGATGCGATATCGCGTTTTAAGGAGCATCAGATCTCTATTGCTACGATACCTAGACATCTGCAAACGCTATTTCCTTGCAAGGAAGTGTCGCATTTACGTACTTTTGAAGTGAATGCGAGGTTTACATAACACTTCGCAATTAATATTATACCTTATCATGAAACATAGAAATGAGATGCGATATCGCGTTTTGAGAAGCATTAGAACTCTATCCCTACGATACGTAGACATCTGCAAACGCTAATTCCTTGCAAGGAAGTGTCGCATTTACATTCTTCTGAAGAGAATACGAGGTATACATAACACTTTACAATGAATATTATATCCTATCATGCGACATAGAAATGAGATGCGATTACGCGTTTTAAGAATCATAAGAACTCTATTGCTACGATACGTAGACATCTGCAAACGCTATTTCCTTGCAAGGAAGTGTGGCATTTACATTCATTTGAAGTGTAGACGAAGAATACATGACACGTCGCAAATCATATTATATCTTACCATGAAACATAGAAATCAGATGCGATATCGCGTTTTGGGAAGCATTAGAACTCCATTGCTACGATACCTAGACATCTGCAGACGCTATTTCCTAGCGAGGAAGTGTCGCATTCACATTCATTTGAAGTGTAGACGAGGAATACATAACACTTCGCAAATCATATTATATCTTACCATGAAACATAGAAATGAGATGCGATATCGCGTTTTAAGAATCATAAGAACTCTATTGCTACGATACGTAGACATCTGCAAACGCTATTTCCTAGCAAGGATGTGTCGCATTTACATTCATTTGAAGTGTAGACGAGGACTACATAACAATTCGCAAATCATATTCTATCTTACCATGAAACATAGAAATGAGATGCGATATCGCGTTTAAAGAAGCATTTGAACTCTAATGCTTCAATACGTGGACATTTGCAAACGCTACTTCCTAGCAAGGAAGTGTCGCATTTACATCCATTTGAATCGTAGATGAGGAATGCGTAACACTTCGCAATGAATATTATATCTTACCATGAAACATAGATATGAGATGCAATATCTCGTTTTAAGAAGCACTTGAACTCTATTGCTTCGATACGTAGACATCTGCAAACGCTATTTCCTTGCAAGGAAGTATTGCATTTACATTCATTTGAAGTGTAGACGAGGACTACATAACACTTCGCAATGAATATTACATCTTATCATGAAACATAGAAATGAGATGCGATATCACGTTTTAAGAAGCACTAGAACTCCATCCCTACGATACGTAGACATCTGCAAACGCTATTTCCTAGCAAGGAAGTGTCGCATTCACATTCATTTGAAGTGTAGACGTGGACTACATAACACTCCGCAATGAATATAACATCTTATCATGAAACATAGAAATGAGATGCGATATCACGTTCTAAGAAGCACTAGAACTCCATCCCTACGATACGTAGACATCTGCGAACGCTATTTCCTAGCAAGGAAGTGTCGCATTCACATTCATTTGAAGTGTAGACGTGTACTACATAACACTTCGTAAATCATATCATATCTTACCATGAAACATAGAAATGAGATGCGATATCGCGTTTTAAGAAGCATTAGATCTCTATTGCTACGACACGTTGACATCTGCAAACGCTATTTCCTAGCAAGGAAGTGTCGCATTTACATTCATTTGGAGTGTAGACGAGAAATACATAACACTTCGCAATGAATATTACATCTTGTCATGAAACATGGAAATGAGATGCGATATCGCGTTTTAAGAAGCATTAGAACTCTATTGCTACGATAGGTAGACATCTGCAAACGCTATTTCCTAGTAAGGAAGTGTCGCATTTACATTCATTTGAAGTGTAGAAGAGGAATACATAACACTTCGCAAATCATATTATATCTTACCATGAAACTTGGAAATGTGAAGCGATATCGCGTTTTAAGAAGCATTAGAACTCTATTGCTACGATAGGTAGATATCTGCAAACGCTATTTCCTAGCAAGGAAGTGTCGCATTTACATTCATTTGAAGTGTAGACGAGGACTACATAACACTTCGCAAATCATATTATATCTTACCATGAAACATAGAAATGAGATGCGATATTGCTTTTTAAGAATTATAAGAACTTTATTGCTACGAAACGTAGACATCTGCAAACGCTATTTCCTTGCAAGGAAGTGTGGCATTTACATTCATTTGAAGTGTATTCGGGGAATACATGACACTTCGCAAATCATATTATATCTTACCATGAAACATAGAAATGTGATGCGATATCGCGTTTTAAGAAGCATTGGAAATCTATTGCTACGATACGTAGACATCTGCAAACGCTATATCCTAGCGAGGAAGTGTCGCAATCACATTCATTTGAGGTGTAGACGAGGAATACATAACACTTCGCAAATCATATTATATCTTACCATGAAACATAGAAATGAGATGCGATATCGCGTTTTAAGAAGTATTGGAACACTATTGCTAAGATAGGTAGACACTTGCAAACGCTATTTCCTTGCAAGGAAGTGTCGCATTTACATTCATTTGAAGTGTAGACGAGGAATACATAACACTTCTCCAATCATATTATATCTTACCATGAAACATAGAAATGAGATGCGATATCGCGTTTTAAGAAGCATTAGAACACTATTGCTACGATACGTAGACATCTGCAAACGCCATTTCCTTGCTAGGAAGTGTCGCATTTTCATTCATTTGAAGTGTAGACGAGGAATGCATAACACTTCGCCAATCATGTTATATCTTACCATGAAACATAGAAATGAGATGCGATATCGCGTTTTAAGAATCATATGAACTCTATTGCTACGATACATAGACATCTGCAATCGCTATTTCGTTGCAAGGAAGTGTCGCATTTACTTTCATTTGAATCGTAGACGAGGAATACATATCACTTCGCAAATCATATTATATCTTACCATGAAACATAGAAATGAGATGCGATATCGCGTTTTAGGAAGCATTAGAACTCTATTGCTACGATACCTAGACATCTGCAAACGCTATTTCCTTGTAATGACGTGTCGCATTTACGTTCATTTGAATCATAGACGAGGAATGCATAACACTTCGCAATGAATATTATATCTTATCATGAAACATAAATATGAGATGCAATATCTCGTTTTAAGAAGCATTTGAACTCTATTGCTTCGATACGTAGACATTTGCAAACGCTATTTCTTTGCAAGGAAGTGTCGCATTTACATTCATTTGAAGTGTAGACGAGGAATACATAACACTTGGCAAATCATATTATATCTTACCATGAAACATAGAACTGAGATGCGATATCGCGTTTTAAGAAGCATTAGAACTCTATTGCTACGATACCTAGACATCTGCAAACGCTATTTCCTTGCAAGGAAGTGTCGCATTTACATTCATTTGAATCGTAGACGAGGAATGCATAACACTTCGCAATGAATATTAAATCTTACCATGAAACATAGAAATGAGATGCGATATCGCGTTTTAAGAATCATATGAACTCTATTGCTACGATACGTTGACATCTGCAATCGCTATTTCCTTGCAAGGAAGTGTCGCATTTACTTTCATTTGAATCGCAGACGAGGAATGCATAACACTTCGCAATGAATATTATATCTTATCATGAAACATAGATATGAGATGCAATATCTCGTTTTAAGAAGCATTTGAACTCTATTGCTTCGATTCGTAGACATCTGCAAACGCTATTTCCTTGCAAGGAAGTGTCGCATTTACATTCATTTGAATCGTAGACGAGGAATGCATAACACTTCGCAATGAATATTAAATCTTATCATGAAACATAGATATGAGATGCAATATCTCGTTTTAAGAAGCATTTGAACTCTATTGCTTCGATTCGTAGGCATCTGCAAACGCTATTTCCATGCAAGGAAGTATCGCATTTACATTCTTCTGAAGAGAATACGAGGTATACATAACACTTTACAATGAATATTATATCCTATCATGCAACATAGAAATGAGATGCGATATCGCGTTTTAAGAAGCGTTAGAACTGTATTGCCACGATACCTAGACATCTGCAGACACTATTTCCTAGCAAGGAAGTGTCGCATTTACATTCATTTGAAGTGTAGACGAGGAATACATAACACTTCGCAAATCATATTATATCTTACCATGAAACATTGAAATGAGATGCGATATCGCGTTTTAGGAAGCATTAGAACTCTATTGCTACGATACCTAGACATCTGCAAACGCTATTTCCTTGCAAGGACGTGTCGCATTTACGTTCATTTGAATCATAGAAGAGGAATGCATAACACTTCGCAATGAATATTATATCTTATCATGAAACATAAATATGAGATGCAATATCTCGTTTTAAGAAGCATTTGAACTCTATTGCTTCGATACGTAGATATTTGCAAACGCTATTTCTTTGCAAGGAAGTGTCGCATTTACATTCACTTGAAGTGTAGACGAGGACTACATAACACTTCGCAAATCATATTATATCTTACCATGAAACATAGAAATGAGAAGCGATATCGCTTTTTAAGAATCATAAGAACTCTATTGCTACGATACGTAGACATCTGCAAACGCTCTTTCCTTGCAAGGAAGTGTCGCATTAACATTCATATGAAGTGTAGACGAGGAATACATAACACTTCCCCAATCATATTATATCTTACCATGAAACATAGAAATGAGATGCGATATCGCGTTTTAAGAAGCATTGGAACTCTATTGCTGCGATACGTAGACATCTGCAAACGCTATTTCCTTGCAGGGAAGAATCGCATTTACATTCATTTGATGTGTAGACGAAGAATACATGACACTTCGCAAATCATATTTTATCTTACCATGAAACATAGAAATGTGATGCGGTATCGCGCTTTAAGAAGCAATAGAACTCTATTGCTACGATACCTAGTTATCTGCAGACGCTATTTCCTAGCAGGGAAGTGTGGCATTTACATTCATTTGAAGTGTAGAAGAGGAATACATAACACTTCGCAAATCATATTATATCTTACCATCAAACATAGAAATGAGATGCGATATCGCGTTTTAAGAATCATAAGAACTCTATTGCTACGATACGTAGACATCTGCAAACGCTATTTCCTTGCAAGGAAGTGTCGCATTTACATTCATTTGAAGTGTAGACGAGTAATACATAACACTTCCCCAATCATATTATATCTTACCATGAAACATAGAAATGAGATGCGATATCGCGTTTTAAGAAGCATTGGAACTCTATTGCTGCGATACGTAGACATCTGCAAACGCTATTTCCTTGCAAGGAAGAGTCGCATTTACATTCATTTGATGTGTAGACGAAGAATACATGACACTTCGCAAATCATATTTTATCTTACCATGAAACATAGAAATGTGATGCGGTATCGCGCTTTAAGAAGCAATAGAACTCTATTGCTACGATACCTAGTTATCTGCAGACGCTATTTCCTAGCAGGGAAGTGTGGCATTTACATTCATTTGAAGTGTAGAAGAGGAATACATAACACTTCGCAAATCATATTATATCTTACCATGAAACATGGAAATGAGATGCGATACCGCGTTTTAAGAAGCATTAGAACTCTATCGCTACGATACGTAGACATCTGCAAACGCTATTTCCTAGCAAGGAAGTGTCGCATTTACATTCATTTGAAGTGTAGACGAGGACTACGTAACACTTCTCGAATCATATTCTATCTTACCATGAAACATAGAAATGAGATGCGATATCGCGTTCTAAGAATCATAAGAACTCTATTGCTTCGATACGTAGACATCTGCAAACGCTATTTCCTTGCAAGGAAGTGTCGCATTTACATTCATTTGAAGTGTAGACGAGTAATACATAACACTTCCACAATCATATTATATGTTACCATGAAAGATAGAAATGAGATGCGATATCGCGTTTTAAGAAGCATTGGAACTCTATTGCTACGATACGTAGACATCTGCAAACGCTATTTCCTTGCAAGGAAGAGTCGCATTTACATTCATTTGATGTGTAGACGAAGAACACATGACACTTCGCAAATCATATTTTATCTTACCATGAAACATAGAAATGAGATGCGATATCGCGTTTTAAGAATCATAAGAACTCTATTGCTACGATACGTAGTCATCTCCAAACGCTATTTCCTTGGAAGGAAGTGTCGCATTTACATTCATTTGAAGTGTAGACGAGGAATACATAACACTTCGCAAATCATATTATACCTTACCATGAAACATAGAAATGAGATGCGATATCGCTTTTTATGAATCATAAGAACTCTATTGCTACGATAGGTAGACATCTGCAAACGCTATTTCCTAGCAAGGAAGTGTCGCATTTACATTCATTTGAAGTGTAGACGAGGACTACATAACACTTCGCAAATCATATTATATCTTACCATGAAACATAGAAATGAGATGCGATATCGCTTTTTAAGAATCATAAGAACTCTATTGCTACGATACGTAGTCATCTCCAAACGCTATTTCCTTGCTAGGAAGTGTCGCATTTACATTCTTCTGAAGAGAATACGAGGTATACATAACACTTCGCAAATCATATTCTATCTTACCATGAAACACAGAAATGAGATGCGATATCGCGTTTTAAGAATCATAAGAACTCTATTGCTACGATACGTAGTCATCTCCAAACGCTATTTCCTTGGAAGGAAGTGTCGCATTTACATTCATTTGAAGTGTAGACGAGGAATACATAACACTTCGCAAATCATATTATACCTTACCATGAAACATAGAAATGAGATGCGATATCGCTTTTTATGAATCATAAGAACTCTATTGCTACGATAGGTAGACATCTGCAAACGCTATTTCCTAGCAAGGAAGTGTCGCATTTACATTCATTTGAAGTGTAGACGAGGACTACATAACACTTCGCAAATCATATTATATCTTACCATGAAACATAGAAATGAGATGCGATATCGCTTTTTAAGAATCATAAGAACTCTATTGCTACGATACGTAGACATCTGCAAACGCTATTTCCTTGCAAGGAAGTGTCGCATTTACATTCATTTGAAGTGTAGACGAGTAATACATAACACTTCCCCAATCATATTATATCTTACCATGAAACACAGAAATGAGGTGCGATAACGCGTTTTAAGAAGCATTGGAACTCTATTGCTACGATACGTAGACATCTGCAAACGCTATTTCCTTGGAAGGAAGTGTCGCATTTACATTCATTTGAAGTGTAGACGAGTAATACATAACACTTCCCCAATCATATTATATCTTACCATGAAACACAGAAATGAGGTGCGATAACGCGTTTTAAGAAGCATTGGAACTCTATTGCTACGATACGTAGACATATGCAAACGCTATTTCCTTGCAAGGAAGAGTCGCATTTACATTCAGTTGATGTGTAGACGAACAATACATGACACTTCGCAAATCATATTTTATCTTACCATGAAACATAGAAATTAGATGCGATATCGCGCTTTAAGAAGCATTAGAACTCTATTGCTACGATCCCTAGTCATCTGCAGACGCTATTTCCTAGCAGGGAAGTGTGGCATTTACATTCATTTGAAGTGTAGACGAGTAATACATAACACTTCGCAAATCATATTATATCTTACCATGAAACATGGAAATGAGATGCGATATCGCGTTTTAAGAAGCACTAGAACTCTATTGCTACGATAGGTAGACATCTGCATCGCTATATCCTAGCAAGGAAGTTTCGCATTTACATTCATTTGAAGTGTAGAAGAGGAATACATAACACTTCGCAAATCATATTATATCTTACCATGAAACATGGAAATGAGATGCGATATCGCGTTTTAAGAAGCATTAAAACTCTATTGCTACGACAAGTAGACATCTGCAAACGCTATTTCCTAGCAAGGAAGTGTCGCATTTACATTCATTTGAAGTGTAGACGAGGAATACATAACACTTCGCAAATCATATTATATCTTACCATGAAACATAGAAATGAGATGCGATATCGCGTCTTAAAAAGCACTTGAACTCTATTGCTTCGATACGTAGACATCTGCAAACGCTATTTCCTTGCAAGGAAGAGTCGCATTTACATTCATTTGAAGTGTAGACGAGGAATACATAACACTTCGCAAATCATATTATATCTGACCGTGAAACATAGAAATGAGATGCGATATCGCGTTTTAAGAAGTATTAGAACACTATTGCTAAGATAGGTAGACATTTGCAAACGCTATTTCCTTGCAAGGAAGTGTCGCATTTACATTCATTTGAAGTGTAGACGAGGAATACATAACACTTCTCCAATCATATTATATCTTACCATGAAACATAGAAATGAGATGCGATATCGCGTTTTAAGAAGCATTAGAACTCTATTGCTACGATACGTAGACATCTGCAAACGCTATTTCCTTGCAAGGAAGAGTCGCATTTACATTCATTTGATGTGTAGACGAAGAATACATGACACTTCGCAAATCATATTTTATCTTACCATGAAACATAGAAATGAGATGCGATATCGCGCTTTAAGAAGCAATAGAACTCTATTGCTACGATACCTAGTCATCTGCAGACGCTATTTCCTAGCAGGGAAGTGTGGCATTTACATTCATTTGATGTGTAGACGGGGAATACATGACACTTCGCAAATCATATTATATCTTACCATGAAACATAGAAATGAGATGCGATATCACGTTTTAAGAAGCATTGGAAATCTATTGCTACGATACGTAGACATCTGCAAACGCTATATCCTAGCGAGGAAGTGTCGCATTTACATTCATTTGAAGTGTAGACGGGGAATACATGACACTTCGCAAATCATATTATACCTTACCATGAAACATAGAAATGAGATGCGATATCGCGTTTTATGAATCAGAAGAACTCTATTGCTACGATACGTAGACATATGCAAACGCTATTTCCTTGCAGGGAAGAGTCGCATTTACATTCATTTGAAGTGTAGACGAAGAATACATGACACGTCGCAAATCATATTATATCTTACCATGAAACATAGAAATGAGATGCGATATCGCCTTTTAAGAAGCATTAGAACACTATTGCTACGATAGGTAGACACTTGCAAACGCTATTTCCTTGCAAGGAAGTGTCGCATTTACATTCATTTGAAGTGTAGACGAGGAATACATAACACTTCCCCAATCATATTATATCTTACCATGAAACATAGAAATGAGATGCGATATCGCGTTTTAAGAATCATAAGAACTCTATTGCTACGACACGTAGACATCTGCAAACGCTATTTCCTTGCAAGGAAGTGTCGCATTTACATTCATTTGAAGTGTAGACGAGGACTACATAACACTTCGCGAATCATATTATATCTTACCATCAAACATAGAAATGAGATGCGATATCGCGTTTTAAGAATCATAAGAACCCTATTGCTACGATACGTAGACATCTGCAAACGCTATTTCCTTGCAGGGAAGAATCGCATTTACATTCATTTGATGTGTAGACGAAGAATACATGACACTTCGCAAATCATATTTTATCTTACCATGAAACATAGAAATGTGATGCGGTATCGCGCTTTAAGAAGCAATAGAACTCTATTGCTACGATACCTAGTTATCTGCAGACGCTATTTCCTAGCAGGGAAGTGTGGCATTTACATTCATTTGAAGTGTAGAAGAGGAATACATAACACTTCGCAAATCATATTATATCTTACCATCAAACATAGAAATGAGATGCGATATCGCGTTTTAAGAATCATAAGAACTCTATTGCTACGATACGTAGACATCTGCAAACGCTATTTCCTTGCAAGGAAGTGTCGCATTTACATTCATTTGAAGTGTAGACGAGTAATACATAACACTTCCCCAATCATATTATATCTTACCATGAAACATAGAAATGAGATGCGATATCGCGTTTTAAGAAGCATTGGAACTCTATTGCTGCGATACGTAGACATCTGCAAACGCTATTTCCTTGCAAGGAAGAGTCGCATTTACATTCATTTGATGTGTAGACGAAGAATACATGACACTTCGCAAATCATATTTTATCTTACCATGAAACATAGAAATGTGATGCGGTATCGCGCTTTAAGAAGCAATAGAACTCTATTGCTACGATACCTAGTTATCTGCAGACGCTATTTCCTAGCAGGGAAGTGTGGCATTTACATTCATTTGAAGTGTAGAAGAGGAATACATAACACTTCGCAAATCATATTATATCTTACCATGAAACATGGAAATGAGATGCGATACCGCGTTTTAAGAAGCATTAGAACTCTATCGCTACGATACGTAGACATCTGCAAACGCTATTTCCTAGCAAGGAAGTGTCGCATTTACATTCATTTGAAGTGTAGACGAGGACTACGTAACACTTCTCGAATCATATTCTATCTTACCATGAAACATAGAAATGAGATGCGATATCGCGTTCTAAGAATCATAAGAACTCTATTGCTTCGATACGTAGACATCTGCAAACGCTATTTCCTTGCAAGGAAGTGTCGCATTTACATTCATTTGAAGTGTAGACGAGTAATACATAACACTTCCACAATCATATTATATGTTACCATGAAAGATAGAAATGAGATGCGATATCGCGTTTTAAGAAGCATTGGAACTCTATTGCTACGATACGTAGACATCTGCAAACGCTATTTCCTTGCAAGGAAGAGTCGCATTTACATTCATTTGATGTGTAGACGAAGAACACATGACACTTCGCAAATCATATTTTATCTTACCATGAAACATAGAAATGAGATGCGATATCGCGTTTTAAGAATCATAAGAACTCTATTGCTACGATACGTAGTCATCTCCAAACGCTATTTCCTTGGAAGGAAGTGTCGCATTTACATTCATTTGAAGTGTAGACGAGGAATACATAACACTTCGCAAATCATATTATACCTTACCATGAAACATAGAAATGAGATGCGATATCGCTTTTTATGAATCATAAGAACTCTATTGCTACGATAGGTAGACATCTGCAAACGCTATTTCCTAGCAAGGAAGTGTCGCATTTACATTCATTTGAAGTGTAGACGAGGACTACATAACACTTCGCAAATCATATTATATCTTACCATGAAACATAGAAATGAGATGCGATATCGCTTTTTAAGAATCATAAGAACTCTATTGCTACGATACGTAGTCATCTCCAAACGCTATTTCCTTGCTAGGAAGTGTCGCATTTACATTCTTCTGAAGAGAATACGAGGTATACATAACACTTCGCAAATCATATTCTATCTTACCATGAAACACAGAAATGAGATGCGATATCGCGTTTTAAGAATCATAAGAACTCTATTGCTACGATACGTAGTCATCTCCAAACGCTATTTCCTTGGAAGGAAGTGTCGCATTTACATTCATTTGAAGTGTAGACGAGGAATACATAACACTTCGCAAATCATATTATACCTTACCATGAAACATAGAAATGAGATGCGATATCGCTTTTTATGAATCATAAGAACTCTATTGCTACGATAGGTAGACATCTGCAAACGCTATTTCCTAGCAAGGAAGTGTCGCATTTACATTCATTTGAAGTGTAGACGAGGACTACATAACACTTCGCAAATCATATTATATCTTACCATGAAACATAGAAATGAGATGCGATATCGCTTTTTAAGAATCATAAGAACTCTATTGCTACGATACGTAGACATCTGCAAACGCTATTTCCTTGCAAGGAAGTGTCGCATTTACATTCATTTGAAGTGTAGACGAGTAATACATAACACTTCCCCAATCATATTATATCTTACCATGAAACACAGAAATGAGGTGCGATAACGCGTTTTAAGAAGCATTGGAACTCTATTGCTACGATACGTAGACATCTGCAAACGCTATTTCCTTGCAAGGAAGTGTCGCATTTACATTCATTTGAAGTGTAGACGAGTAATACATAACACTTCCCCAATCATATTATATCTTACCATGAAACACAGAAATGAGGTGCGATAACGCGTTTTAAGAAGCATTGGAACTCTATTGCTACGATACGTAGACATATGCAAACGCTATTTCCTTGCAAGGAAGAGTCGCATTTACATTCAGTTGATGTGTAGACGAACAATACATGACACTTCGCAAATCATATTTTATCTTACCATGAAACATAGAAATTAGATGCGATATCGCGCTTTAAGAAGCATTAGAACTCTATTGCTACGATCCCTAGTCATCTGCAGACGCTATTTCCTAGCAGGGAAGTGTGGCATTTACATTCATTTGAAGTGTAGACGAGTAATACATAACACTTCGCAAATCATATTATATCTTACCATGAAACATGGAAATGAGATGCGATATCGCGTTTTAAGAAGCACTAGAACTCTATTGCTACGATAGGTAGACATCTGCATCGCTATTTCCTAGCAAGGAAGTTTCGCATTTACATTCATTTGAAGTGTAGAAGAGGAATACATAACACTTCGCAAATCATATTATATCTTACCATGAAACATGGAAATGAGATGCGATATCGCGTTTTAAGAAGCATTAAAACTCTATTGCTACGACAAGTAGACATCTGCAAACGCTATTTCCTAGCAAGGAAGTGTCGCATTTACATTCATTTGAAGTGTAGACGAGGAATACATAACACTTCGCAAATCATATTATATCTTACCATGAAACATAGAAATGAGATGCGATATCGCGTCTTAAAAAGCACTTGAACTCTATTGCTTCGATACGTAGACATCTGCAAACGCTATTTCCTTGCAAGGAAGAGTCGCATTTACATTCATTTGAAGTGTAGACGAGGAAAACATAACACTTCGCAAATCATATTATATCTGACCGTGAAACATAGAAATGAGATGCGATATCGCGTTTTAAGAAGTATTAGAACACTATTGCTAAGATAGGTAGACATTTGCAAACGCTATTTCCTTGCAAGGAAGTGTCGCATTTACATTCATTTGAAGTGTAGACGAGGAATACATAACACTTCTCCAATCATATTATATCTTACCATGAAACATAGAAATGAGATGCGATATCGCGTTTTAAGAAGCATTAGAACTCTATTGCTACGATACGTAGACATCTGCAAACGCTATTTCCTTGCAAGGAAGAGTCGCATTTACATTCATTTGATGTGTAGACGAAGAATACATGACACTTCGCAAATCATATTTTATCTTACCATGAAACATAGAAATGAGATGCGATATCGCGCTTTAAGAAGCAATAGAACTCTATTGCTACGATACCTAGTCATCTGCAGACGCTATTTCCTAGCAGGGAAGTGTGGCATTTACATTCATTTGATGTGTAGACGGGGAATACATGACACTTCGCAAATCATATTATATCTTACCATGAAACATAGAAATGAGATGCGATATCACGTTTTAAGAAGCATTGGAAATCTATTGCTACGATACGTAGACATCTGCAAACGCTATATCCTAGCGAGGAAGTGTCGCATTTACATTCATTTGAAGTGTAGACGGGGAATACATGACACTTCGCAAATCATATTATACCTTACCATGAAACATAGAAATGAGATGCGATATCGCGTTTTATGAATCAGAAGAACTCTATTGCTACGATACGTAGACATATGCAAACGCTATTTCCTTGCAGGGAAGAGTCGCATTTACATTCATTTGAAGTGTAGACGAAGAATACATGACACGTCGCAAATCATATTATATCTTACCATGAAACATAGAAATGAGATGCGATATCGCCTTTTAAGAAGCATTAGAACACTATTGCTACGATAGGTAGACACTTGCAAACGCTATTTCCTTGCAAGGAAGTGTCGCATTTACATTCATTTGAAGTGTAGACGAGGAATACATAACACTTCCACAATCATATTATATCTTACCATGAAACATAGAAATGAGATGCGATATCGCGTTTTAAGAATCATAAGAACTCTATTGCTACGACACGTAGACATCTGCAAACGCTATTTCCTTGCAAGGAAGTGTCGCATTTACATTCATTTGAAGTGTAGACGAGGACTACATAACACTTCGCGAATCATATTATATCTTACCATCAAACATAGAAATGAGATGCGATATCGCGTTTTAAGAATCATAAGAACCCTATTGCTACGATACGTAGACATCTGCAAACGCTATTTCCTTGCAAGGAAGTGTCGCATTTACATTCATTTGAAGTGTAGACGAGTAATACATAACACTTCCCCAATCATATTATATCTTACCATGAAACATAGAAATGAGATGCGATATCGCGTTTTAAGAAGCATTGGAACTCTATTGCTGCGATACGTAGACATCTGCAAACGCTATTTCCTTGCAGGGAAGAGTCGCATTTACATTCATTTGATGTGTAGACGAAGAATACATGACACTTCGCAAATCATATTTTATCTTACCATGAAACATAGAAATGTGATGCGGTATCGCGCTTTAAGAAGCAATAGAACTCTATTGCTACGATACCTAGTTATCTGCAGACGCTATTTCCTAGCAGGGAAGTGTGGCATTTACATTCATTTGAAGTGTAGAAGAGGAATACATAACACTTCGCAAATCATATTATATCTTACCATCAAACATAGAAATGAGATGCGATATCGCGTTTTAAGAATCATAAGAACTCTATTGCTACGATACGTAGACATCTGCAAACGCTATTTCCTTGCAAGGAAGTGTCGCATTTACATTCATTTGAAGTGTAGACGAGTAATACATAACACTTCCCCAATCATATTATATCTTACCATGAAACATAGAAATGAGATGCGATATCGCGTTTTAAGAAGCATTGGAACTCTATTGCTGCGATACGTAGACATCTGCAAACGCTATTTCCTTGCAAGGAAGAGTCGCATTTACATTCATTTGATGTGTAGACGAAGAATACATGACACTTCGCAAATCATATTTTATCTTACCATGAAACATAGAAATGTGATGCGGTATCGCGCTTTAAGAAGCAATAGAACTCTATTGCTACGATACCTAGTTATCTGCAGACGCTATTTCCTAGCAGGGAAGTGTGGCATTTACATTCATTTGAAGTGTAGAAGAGGAATACATAACACTTCGCAAATCATATTATATCTTACCATGAAACATGGAAATGAGATGCGATACCGCGTTTTAAGAAGCATTAGAACTCTATCGCTACGATACGTAGACATCTGCAAACGCTATTTCCTAGCAAGGAAGTGTCGCATTTACATTCATTTGAAGTGTAGACGAGGACTACGTAACACTTCTCGAATCATATTCTATCTTACCATGAAACATAGAAATGAGATGCGATATCGCGTTCTAAGAATCATAAGAACTCTATTGCTTCGATACGTAGACATCTGCAAACGCTATTTCCTTGCAAGGAAGTGTCGCATTTACATTCATTTGAAGTGTAGACGAGTAATACATAACACTTCCACAATCATATTATATGTTACCATGAAAGATAGAAATGAGATGCGATATCGCGTTTTAAGAAGCATTGGAACTCTATTGCTACGATACGTAGACATCTGCAAACGCTATTTCCTTGCAAGGAAGAGTCGCATTTACATTCATTTGATGTGTAGACGAAGAACACATGACACTTCGCAAATCATATTTTATCTTACCATGAAACATAGAAATGAGATGCGATATCGCGCTTTATGAAGCATTAGAACTCTATTGCTACGATCCCTAGTCATCTGCAGAAGCTAGTTCCTAGCAGGGAAGTGTGGCATTTGCATTCATTTGAAGTGTAGACGGGGAATACATGACACTTCGCAAATCATATTATACCTTACCATGAAACATAGAAATGAGATGCGATATCGCGTTTTATGAATCATAAGAACTCTATTGCTACGATACGTAGACATATGCAAACGCTATTTCCTTGCAGGGAAGAGTCGCATTTACATTCATTTGAAGTGTAGACGAAGAATACATGACACGTCGCAAATCATATTATATCTTACCATGAAACATAGAAATGAGATGCGATATCGCGTTTTAAGAAGCATTAGAACACTATTGCTACGATAGGTAGACACTTGCAAACGCTATTTCCTTGCAAGGAAGTGTCGCATTTACATTCATTTGAAGTGTAGACGAGGAATACATAACACATCGCAAATCATATTATATCTTACCATGAAACATAGAAATGAGATGCGATATCGCGTTTTAAGAAGCATTAGAACTCTATTGCTACGATAGGTAGACATCTGCAAACGCTATTTCCTAGCAAGGAAGTGTCGCATTTACATTCATTTGAAGTGTAGACGAGGACTACATAACACTTCGCAAGTCATATTATATCTTACCATGAAACATAGAAATGAGATGCGATATCGCGTTTTAAGAAGCATTGGAACTCTATTGCTGCGATACGTAGACATCTGCAAACGCTATTTCCTTGCAAGGAAGAGTCGCATTTACATTCATTTGATGTGTAGACGAAGAATACATGACACTTCGCAAATCATATTTTATCTTACCATGAAACATAGAAATGTGATGCGGTATCGCGCTTTAAGAAGCAATAGAACTCTATTGCTACGATACCTAGTTATCTGCAGACGCTATTTCCTAGCAGGGAAGTGTGGCATTTACATTCGTTTGATGTGTAGACGGGGAATACATGACACTTCGCAAATCATATTATATCTTACCATGAAACAAAGAAATGTGATGCGATATCGCGTTTTAAGAATCATAAGAACTCTATTGCTACGATACGTAGACATCTGCAAACGCTATTTCCTTGCAAGGAAGTGTCGCATTTACATTCATTTGATGTGTAGAAGAGGAATACATAACACATCGCAAATCATATTATACCTTATCATGAAACATAGAAATGAGGAGCGATATGTCGTTTTAAGAAGCATTAGAACTCTATCCCTACGATACGTACACATCTGCAAACGCCATTTCCTAGCGAGGAAGAGTCGCATTCACATTCATTTGAAGTGTAGACGAGGAATACATAACACTTCGCATATCATATTATACCTTACAATGAAACATAGAAATGAGATGCGATATCGCGTTCTAAGAATCACAAGAACTCTATTGCCGTGATACGTAGACATCTGCAAACGCTATTTCCTTGCAAGGAAGTGTCGCATTTACATTCATTTGAATCGTAGACGAGAAATGCATAACACTTCGCAATGAATATTATATCTTATCATGAAACATAGATATGAGATGCAATATCTCGTTTTAAGAAGCATTTGAACTCTATTGCTTCAATACGTAGACATCTGCAAACGCTATTTCCTAGCAAGGAAGTGTCGCATTTACATTCATTTGAAGTGTAGGCGAGGAATACATAACACTTCGCAATGAATATTACATCTTACCATGAAACATAGAAATGAGTTGCGATATCTTGTTTTAAGAGGCATTTGAACACTATTGCTTCGATACGTAGACATCTGCAAACGCTATTTCCTAGCAAGGAAGTGTCGCATTTTCATCCATTTGAATCGTAGACGAGGAATGCATAACACTTCGCAATGAATATTATATCTTATCATGGAACATAGAAATGAGGTGCGATATGTCGTTTTAAGAAGCATTAGAACTCTATCCCTACGATACGTAGACATCTGCAAACGCTATTTCCTTGCAAGGAAGAGTCGCATTTACATTCATTTGAAGTGTAGCCGAAGAATACATGACACTTCGCAAATCATATTATATCTTACCATGAAACATAGAAATGAGATGCGATATCGCGTTTTAAGAAGCATTAGAACTCTATTGCTACGATACCTATACATCTGCAGACGCTATTTCCTAGCAAGGTAGTGTCGCATTTACATTCATTTGAAGTGTAGTCGTGGAATACATGACACTTCGCAAATCATATTATATCTTACCATGAAACATAGAAATGAGATGCGATATCGCGTTCTAAGAATCACAAGAACTCTATTGCTGTGATACGTAGACATCTGCAAACGCTATTTCCTAGCAAGGAAGTGTCGCATTTTCATCCATTTGAATCGTAGACGAGGAATGCATAACACTTCGCAAATCATATTATATCTTACCATGAAACATAGATATGAGATGCAATGTATCGTTTTAAGAAGCATTTGAACTCTATTGCTTCGATACGTAGACATCTGCAAACGCTATTTCCTAGCAAGGAAGTGTCGCATTTACATTCACTTGAAGTGTAGGCGAGGAATACATAACACTTCGCAATGAATATTACATCTTGTCATGAAACATAGAAATGAGTTGCGATATCTTGTTTTAAGAAGCATTTGAACACTATTGCTTCGATACGTAGACATCTGCAAACGCAATTTCCTAGCAAGGAAGTGTCGCATTTTCATCCATTTGAATCGTAGACGAGGAATGCATAACACTTCGCAATGAATATTATATCTTATCATGAAACATAGAAATGAGGTGCGATATGTCGTTTTAAGAAGCATTAGAACTCTATCCCTACGATACGTAGACATCTGCAATCGCTATTTCCTTGCATGGAAGTGTCGCATTTACATTCATTTGAAGTGTAGAAGAGGAATACATAACACTTCGCAAATCATATTATATCTTACTATGAAGCATGGAAATGAGATGCGATATCGCGTTTTAAGAAGCATTAGAACTCTATTGCTACGATACCTAGTCATCTGCAGACGCTATTTCCTAGCAGGGAAGTGTGGCATTTACATTCATTTGAAGTGTAGACGAGGAATGCATAACACTTCGCAATGAATATTATATCTTATCATGAAACATAGAAATGAGATGCGATATCTCGTTTTAAGAAGCATTAGAACTCTTTCCCTACGATACCTAGACATCTGCAAACGCTATTTCCTAGCAAGGAAGTGTCGCATTTACATTCATTTGATGTGTAGACGAGGACTACATAACACTTCGCAAATCATATTATATCTTACCATGAAACATAGAAATGAGATGCGATATCGCGTTTTAAGAATCATAGGAACTCTATTGCTAGGATACGTAGACATCTGCAAACGCTATTTCCTTGCAAGGAAGTGTCGCATTTACATTCATTTGAAGTGTAGACGAGGAATACATAACACTTCCCCAATCATATTATATCTTACCATGAAACATGGAAATGAGATGCGATATCGCGTTTTAGGAAGCATTAGAACTCTATTGTTTCGATACGTAGACATCTGCAAACGCTATTTCCTAGCAAGGAAGTGTCGCATTTACATTCATTTGAAGTGTAGGCGAGGAATACATAACACTTCGCAATGAATATTACATCTTATCATGAAACATAGGAATGAGATGCGATATCTTGTTTTAAGAAGCATTTGAACACTATTGCTTCGATACGTAGACATCTGCAAGCGCTATTTCCTAGCAAGGAAGTGTCGCATTTACATGCATTTGAATCGTAGACGAGGAATGCATAACACTTCGCAATGAATATTATATCTTATCATGAAACATAGAAAAGAGGTGCGATATGTCGTTTTAAGAAGCATTTGAACACTATTGCTTCGATACGTAGACATCTGCAAACGCTATTTCCCAGCAAGGAAGTGTCGCATTTTCGTCCATTTGAATCGTAGACGAGGAATGCATAACACTACGCAAATCATATTATATCTTACCATGAAACATAGAAATGAGATGCGATATCGCGTTTTAAGAAGCATCAGAAATTCAATGCTACGATACGTAGACATCGGCAAACGCCATTTCCTTGCAAGGAAGTGTCGCATTTACATTCATTTGAATCGTAGACGAGGAATGCATAACAATTCGCAATGAATATTATATCTTATCATGAAACATAGATATGAGATGCAATATCTCGTTTTAAGAAGCATTAGAACTCTATTGCTACGATACCTAGACATCTGCAAACGCTATTTCCTAGCAAGGAAGTGTCGCAATTACATTCATTTGAAGTGTAGACGAGGACTACATAACACTTCGCAAATCATATTATATCTTACCATGAAACATAGAAATGAGATGCGATATCGCGTTTTAAGAATCATAAGAACTCTATTGCTAGGATACGTAGACATCTGCAAACGCTATTTCCTTGCAAGGAAGTGTCGCATTTACATTCATTTGAAGTGTAGACGAGGAATACATAACACTTCCCCAATCATATTATATCTTACCATGAAACATGGAAATGAGATGCGATATCGCGTTTTAGGAAGCATTAGAACTCTATTGCTTCGATACGTAGACATCTGCAAACGCTATTTCCTAGCAAGGAAGTGTCGCATTTACATTCATTTGAAGTGTAGGCGAGGAATACATAACACTTCGCAATGAATATTACATCTTATCATGAAACATAGAAATGAGATGCGATATCTTGTTTTAAGAAGCATTTGAACATTATTGCTTCGATACGTAGACATCTGCAAACGCTATTTCCTAGCAAGGAAGTGTCGCATTTACATGCATTTGAATCGTAGACGAGGAATGCATAACACTTCGCAATGAATATTATATCTTATCATGAAACATAGAAAAGAGGTGCGATATGTCGTTTTAAGAAGCATTTGAACACTATTGCTTCGATACGTAGACATCTGCAAACGCTATTTCCCAGCAAGGAAGTGTCGCATTTTCGTCCATTTGAATCGTAGACGAGGAATGCATAACACTACGCAAATCATATTATATCTTACCATGAAACATAGAAATGAGATGCGATATCGCGTTTTAAGAAGCATCAGAAATTCAATGCTACGATACGTAGACATCGGCAAACGCCATTTCCTTGCAAGGAAGTGTCGCATTTACATTCATTTGAATCGTAGACGAGGAATGCATAACAATTCGCAATGAATATTATATCTTATCATGAAACATAGATATGAGATGCAATATCTCGTTTTAAGAAGCATTAGAACTCTATTGCTACGATACCTAGACATCTGCAAACGCTATTTCCTAGCAAGGAAGTGTCGCAATTACATTCATTTGAAGTGTAGACGAGGACTACATAACACTTCGCAAATCATATTATATCTTACCATGAAACATAGAAATGAGATGCGATATCGCGTTTTAAGAATCATAAGAACTCTATTGCTAGGATACGTAGACATCTGCAAACGCTATTTCCTTGCAAGGAAGTGTCGCATTTACATTCATTTGAAGTGTAGACGAGGAATACATAACACTTCCCCAATCATATTATATCTTACCATGAAACATGGAAATGAGATGCGATATCTTGTTTTAAGAAGCATTTGAACATTATTGCTTCGATACGTAGACATCTGCAAACGCTATTTCCTAGCAAGGAAGTGTCGCATTTACATGCATTTGAATCGTAGACGAGGAATGCTTAACACTTCGCAATGCATATTATATCTTATCATGAAACATAGAAATGAGGTGCGATATGTCGTTTTAAGATGCATTAGAACTCTATCCCTACGCTACGTAGACATCTGGAAACGCTATTTCCTTGCAAGGAAGTGTCGCATTTACATTCATTTGAAGTGTAGAAGAGGAATACATAACACATCGCAAATCATATTATATCTTACCATGAAACATAGAAATGAGATGCGATATCGCGTTTTAAGAAACATTAGAAATCTATTGCTACGATACGTAGACATCTGCAAACGCCATTTCCTTGCGAGGAAGAGTCGCATTCACATTCATTTGAAGTGTAGACGAGGAATACATAACACTTCGCATATCATATTATATCTTACCATGAAACATAGAAATGAGATGCGATATCGCGTTCTAAGAATCACAAGAACTCTATTGCTGTGATACGTAGACATCTGCAAACGCTATTTCATTGCAAGGAAGTGTCGCATTTACATTCATTTGAATCGTAGACGAGGAATGCATAACACTTCGCAATGAATATTATATCTTATCATGAAACATAGATATGAGATGCAATGTCTCGTTTTAAGAAGCATTTGAACTCTATTGCTTCGATACGTAGACATCTGCAAACGCTATTTCCTAGCAAGGAAGTGTCGCATTTACATTCATTTGAAGTGTAGGCGAGGAATGCATAACAATTCGCAATGATTATTATATCTTATCATGAAACATAGATATGAGATGCAATATCTCGTTTTAAGAAGCATTTGAACTCTATTGCTTCGATACGTAGACATCTGCAAACGCTATTTCCTAGCAAGGAAGTGTCGCATTTACATTCATTTGAATCGTAGACGAGGAATGCATAACACTTCGCAAATCATATTATATCTTACCATGAAACATAGAAATGAGAGGCGATATCGCGTTTTAAGAAGCATCAGAAATTCAATGCTACGATACGTAGACATCGGCAAACGCGATTTCCTTGCAAGGAAGTGTCGCATTTACATTCATTTGAATCGTAGACGAGGAATGCATAACACTTCGCAATGAATATTATATCTTACCATGAAACATAGAAATGAGATGCGATATCGCGTTTTAAGAATCATAAGAACTCTATTGCTAGGATACGTAGACATCTGCAAACGCTATTTCCTTGCAAGGAAGTGTCGCATTTACATTCATTTGAAGTGTAGACGAGGAATACATAACACTTCCCCAATCATATTATATCTTACCATGAAACATAGAAATGAGATGCGATATCGCGTTTTAAGAATCATAAGAACTCTATTGCTAGGATACGTAGACATCTGCAAACGCTATTTCCTTGCAAGGAAGTGTCGCATTTACATTCATTTGAAGTGTAGACGAGGAATACATAACACTTCCCCAATCATATTATATCTTACCATGAAACATGGAAATGAGATGCGATATCGCGTTTTAGGAAGCATTAGAACTCTATTGCTTCGATACGTAGACATCTGCAAACGCTATTTCCTAGCAAGGAAGTGTCGCATTTACATTCATTTGAAGTGTAGGCGAGGAATACATAACACTTCGCATATCATATTATATCTTACCATGAAACATAGAAATGAGATGCGATATCGCGTTCTAAGAATCACAAGAACTCTATTGCTGTGATACGTAGACATCTGCAAACGCTATTTCCTAGCAAGGAAGTGTCGCATTTACATTCATTTGAAGTGTAGGCGAGGAATGCATAACAATTCGCAATGATTATTATATCTTGTCATGAAACATAGATATGAGATGCAATATCTTGTTTTAAGAAGCATTTGAACACTATTGCTTCGATACGTAGACATCTGCAAACGCTATTTCCTAGCAAGGAAGTGTCGCATTTTCATCCATTTGAATCGTAGACGAGGAATGCATAACACTTCGCAATGAATATTATATCTTATCATGAAACATAGAAATGAGGTGCGATATGTCGTTTTAAGAAGCATTAGTACTCTATCCCTACGATACGTAGACATCTGCAAACGCTATTTCCTTGCAAGGAAGTGTCGCATTTACATTCATTTGAATCGTAGACGAGAAATGCATAACACTTCGCAATGAATATTATATCTTATCATGAAACATAGATATGAGATGCAATATCTCGTTTTAAGAAGCATTTGAACTCTATTGCTTCAATACGTAGACAACAGCAAACGCTATTTCCTAGCAAGGAAGTGTCGCATTTACATTCATTTGTAGTGCAGGCGAGGAATACATAACACTTCGCAATGAATATTACATCTTATCATGAAACATAGGAATGAGTTGCGATATCTTGTTTTAAGAGGCATTTGAACACTATTGCTTCGATACGTAGACATCTGCAAACGCTATTTCCTAGCAAGGAAGTGTCGCATTTTCATCCATTTGAATCGTAGACGAGGAATGCATAACACTTCGCAATGAATATTATATCTTATCATGAAACATAGAAATGAGGTGCGATATGTCGTTTTAAGAAGTATTAGAACTCTATCCCTACGATACGTAGACATCTGCAAACGCTATTTCCTTGCAAGGAAGTGTCGCATTTACATGCATTTGAATCGTAGACGAGGAATGCATAACACTTCGCAATGCATATTATATCTTATCATGAAACATAAAAATGAGGTGCGATATGTTGTTTTAAGATGCATTAGAACTCTATCCCTACGCTACGTAGACATCTGCAAACGCTATTTCCTTGCAAGGAAGTGTCGCATTTACATTCATTTGAAGTGTAGAAGAGGAATACATAACACATCGCAAATCATATTATATCTTACCATGAAACATAGAAATGAGATGCGATATCGCGTTTTAAGAAGCATTAGAAATCTATTGCTACGATACGTAGACATCTGCAAACGCCATTTCCTTGCGAGGAAGAGTCGCATTCACATTCATTTGAAGTGTAGACGAGGAATACATAACACTTCGCATATCATATTATATCTTACCATAAAACATAGAAATGAGATGCGATATCGCGTTCTAAGGATCACAAGAACTCTATTGCTGTGATACGTAGACATCTGGAAACGCTTTTTCCTTGCAAGGAAGTGTCGCATTTACATTCATTTGATGTGTAGACGAGTAATACATAACACTTCGCAAATCATGTTATAATGTACCATGAAACATAGAAATGAGAAGCGATATCACGTTTTATGAAGCATTAGAACTCTATTGCTACGATACCTAGACATCTGCAGACGCTATTTCCTAGCGAGGAAGTGTCGCATTCACATTCATTTGAAGTGTAGACGAGGAATACATAACACTTCGCAAATCATATTATATCTTACCATGAAACATAGAAATGAAATGCGATATCGCGTTTTAAGAATCATAAGAACTCTATTGCTACGATACGTAGACATCTGCAAACGCTATTTCCCAGCAAGGAAGTGTCGCATTTACATTCATTTGAAGTGTAGGCGAGGAATACATAACACTTCACAAATCATATTATATTTTACCATGAAACATAGAAATGAGATGCGATATCGCGTTTTAAGAAGCATTAGAACTCTATTGCTACGATACCTAGACATCTGCAGACGCTATTTCCTAGCAAGGAATTGTCGAATTTACATTCATTTGAAGTTTAGACGAGGAATACGCTACACTTCGCAAATCATATTATATCTTACCATGAAGCATAGAAATGAGATGCGATATCGCGTTGTAAGAAGCATTAGAACTCTATTGCTTCGATACGTAGACATCTGCAAACACTATTTCCTTGCAAGGATGTGTCGCATTTACATTCCCTTGAAGTTGAGACAAGGAATACATAACACTTCGGAAATCATATTATACCTTACCATGAAACATAGAAATGAGATGCGATATCGCGTTTTAAGTATCATAAGAACTCTATTGTTACGATACGTAGACATCTGCAAACGCTATTTCCTTGCAAGGAAGTGTCGCATTTACATTCATTTGAATCGTAGACGAGGAATGCATAACACTTCGCAATGAATATTAAATCTTATCATGAAACATAGATATGAGATGCAATATCTCGTTTTAAGAAGCATTTGAACTCTATTGCTTCGATTCGTAGGCATCTGCAAACGCTATTTCCATGCAAGGAAGTATCGCATTTACATTCTTCTGAAGAGAATACGAGGTATACATAACACTTTACAATGAATATTATATCCTATCATGCAACATAGAAATGAGATGCGATATCGCGTTTTAAGAAGCGTTAGAACTGTATTGCCACGATACCTAGACATCTGCAGACACTATTTCCTAGCAAGGAAGTGTCGCATTTACATTCATTTGAAGTGTAGACGAGGAATACATAACACTTCGCAAATCATATTATATCTTACCATGAAACATTGAAATGAGATGCGATATCGCGTTTTAGGAAGCATTAGAACTCTATTGCTACGATACCTAGACATCTGCAAACGCTATTTCCTTGCAAGGACGTGTCGCATTTACGTTCATTTGAATCATAGAAGAGGAATGCATAACACTTCGCAATGAATATTATATCTTATCATGAAACATAAATATGAGATGCAATATCTCGTTTTAAGAAGCATTTGAACTCTATTGCTTCGATACGTAGATATTTGCAAACGCTATTTCTTTGCAAGGAAGTGTCGCATTTACATTCACTTGAAGTGTAGACGAGGACTACATAACACTTCGCAAATCATATTATATCTTACCATGAAACATAGAAATGAGAAGCGATATCGCTTTTTAAGAATCATAAGAACTCTATTGCTACGATACGTAGACATCTGCAAACGCTCTTTCCTTGCAAGGAAGTGTCGCATTAACATTCATATGAAGTGTAGACGAGGAATACATAACACTTCCCCAATCATATTATATCTTACCATGAAACATAGAAATGAGATGCGATATCGCGTTTTAAGAAGCATTGGAACTCTATTGCTGCGATACGTAGACATCTGCAAACGCTATTTCCTTGCAGGGAAGAATCGCATTTACATTCATTTGATGTGTAGACGAAGAATACATGACACTTCGCAAATCATATTTTATCTTACCATGAAACATAGAAATGTGATGCGGTATCGCGCTTTAAGAAGCAATAGAACTCTATTGCTACGATACCTAGTTATCTGCAGACGCTATTTCCTAGCAGGGAAGTGTGGCATTTACATTCATTTGAAGTGTAGAAGAGGAATACATAACACTTCGCAAATCATATTATATCTTACCATCAAACATAGAAATGAGATGCGATATCGCGTTTTAAGAATCATAAGAACTCTATTGCTACGATACGTAGACATCTGCAAACGCTATTTCCTTGCAAGGAAGTGTCGCATTTACATTCATTTGAAGTGTAGACGAGTAATACATAACACTTCCCCAATCATATTATATCTTACCATGAAACATAGAAATGAGATGCGATATCGCGTTTTAAGAAGCATTGGAACTCTATTGCTGCGATACGTAGACATCTGCAAACGCTATTTCCTTGCAAGGAAGAGTCGCATTTACATTCATTTGATGTGTAGACGAAGAATACATGACACTTCGCAAATCATATTTTATCTTACCATGAAACATAGAAATGTGATGCGGTATCGCGCTTTAAGAAGCAATAGAACTCTATTGCTACGATACCTAGTTATCTGCAGACGCTATTTCCTAGCAGGGAAGTGTGGCATTTACATTCATTTGAAGTGTAGAAGAGGAATACATAACACTTCGCAAATCATATTATATCTTACCATGAAACATGGAAATGAGATGCGATACCGCGTTTTAAGAAGCATTAGAACTCTATCGCTACGATACGTAGACATCTGCAAACGCTATTTCCTAGCAAGGAAGTGTCGCATTTACATTCATTTGAAGTGTAGACGAGGACTACGTAACACTTCTCGAATCATATTCTATCTTACCATGAAACATAGAAATGAGATGCGATATCGCGTTCTAAGAATCATAAGAACTCTATTGCTTCGATACGTAGACATCTGCAAACGCTATTTCCTTGCAAGGAAGTGTCGCATTTACATTCATTTGAAGTGTAGACGAGTAATACATAACACTTCCACAATCATATTATATGTTACCATGAAAGATAGAAATGAGATGCGATATCGCGTTTTAAGAAGCATTGGAACTCTATTGCTACGATACGTAGACATCTGCAAACGCTATTTCCTTGCAAGGAAGAGTCGCATTTACATTCATTTGATGTGTAGACGAAGAACACATGACACTTCGCAAATCATATTTTATCTTACCATGAAACATAGAAATGAGATGCGATATCGCGTTTTAAGAATCATAAGAACTCTATTGCTACGATACGTAGTCATCTCCAAACGCTATTTCCTTGGAAGGAAGTGTCGCATTTACATTCATTTGAAGTGTAGACGAGGAATACATAACACTTCGCAAATCATATTATACCTTACCATGAAACATAGAAATGAGATGCGATATCGCTTTTTATGAATCATAAGAACTCTATTGCTACGATAGGTAGACATCTGCAAACGCTATTTCCTAGCAAGGAAGTGTCGCATTTACATTCATTTGAAGTGTAGACGAGGACTACATAACACTTCGCAAATCATATTATATCTTACCATGAAACATAGAAATGAGATGCGATATCGCTTTTTAAGAATCATAAGAACTCTATTGCTACGATACGTAGTCATCTCCAAACGCTATTTCCTTGCTAGGAAGTGTCGCATTTACATTCTTCTGAAGAGAATACGAGGTATACATAACACTTCGCAAATCATATTCTATCTTACCATGAAACACAGAAATGAGATGCGATATCGCGTTTTAAGAATCATAAGAACTCTATTGCTACGATACGTAGTCATCTCCAAACGCTATTTCCTTGGAAGGAAGTGTCGCATTTACATTCATTTGAAGTGTAGACGAGGAATACATAACACTTCGCAAATCATATTATACCTTACCATGAAACATAGAAATGAGATGCGATATCGCTTTTTATGAATCATAAGAACTCTATTGCTACGATAGGTAGACATCTGCAAACGCTATTTCCTAGCAAGGAAGTGTCGCATTTACATTCATTTGAAGTGTAGACGAGGACTACATAACACTTCGCAAATCATATTATATCTTACCATGAAACATAGAAATGAGATGCGATATCGCTTTTTAAGAATCATAAGAACTCTATTGCTACGATACGTAGACATCTGCAAACGCTATTTCCTTGCAAGGAAGTGTCGCATTTACATTCATTTGAAGTGTAGACGAGTAATACATAACACTTCCCCAATCATATTATATCTTACCATGAAACACAGAAATGAGGTGCGATAACGCGTTTTAAGAAGCATTGGAACTCTATTGCTACGATACGTAGACATCTGCAAACGCTATTTCCTTGCAAGGAAGTGTCGCATTTACATTCATTTGAAGTGTAGACGAGTAATACATAACACTTCCCCAATCATATTATATCTTACCATGAAACACAGAAATGAGGTGCGATAACGCGTTTTAAGAAGCATTGGAACTCTATTGCTACGATACGTAGACATATGCAAACGCTATTTCCTTGCAAGGAAGAGTCGCATTTACATTCAGTTGATGTGTAGACGAACAATACATGACACTTCGCAAATCATATTTTATCTTACCATGAAACATAGAAATTAGATGCGATATCGCGCTTTAAGAAGCATTAGAACTCTATTGCTACGATCCCTAGTCATCTGCAGACGCTATTTCCTAGCAGGGAAGTGTGGCATTTACATTCATTTGAAGTGTAGACGAGTAATACATAACACTTCGCAAATCATATTATATCTTACCATGAAACATGGAAATGAGATGCGATATCGCGTTTTAAGAAGCACTAGAACTCTATTGCTACGATAGGTAGACATCTGCATCGCTATATCCTAGCAAGGAAGTTTCGCATTTACATTCATTTGAAGTGTAGAAGAGGAATACATAACACTTCGCAAATCATATTATATCTTACCATGAAACATGGAAATGAGATGCGATATCGCGTTTTAAGAAGCATTAAAACTCTATTGCTACGACAAGTAGACATCTGCAAACGCTATTTCCTAGCAAGGAAGTGTCGCATTTACATTCATTTGAAGTGTAGACGAGGAATACATAACACTTCGCAAATCATATTATATCTTACCATGAAACATAGAAATGAGATGCGATATCGCGTCTTAAAAAGCACTTGAACTCTATTGCTTCGATACGTAGACATCTGCAAACGCTATTTCCTTGCAAGGAAGAGTCGCATTTACATTCATTTGAAGTGTAGACGAGGAATACATAACACTTCGCAAATCATATTATATCTGACCGTGAAACATAGAAATGAGATGCGATATCGCGTTTTAAGAAGTATTAGAACACTATTGCTAAGATAGGTAGACATTTGCAAACGCTATTTCCTTGCAAGGAAGTGTCGCATTTACATTCATTTGAAGTGTAGACGAGGAATACATAACACTTCTCCAATCATATTATATCTTACCATGAAACATAGAAATGAGATGCGATATCGCGTTTTAAGAAGCATTAGAACTCTATTGCTACGATACGTAGACATCTGCAAACGCTATTTCCTTGCAAGGAAGAGTCGCATTTACATTCATTTGATGTGTAGACGAAGAATACATGACACTTCGCAAATCATATTTTATCTTACCATGAAACATAGAAATGAGATGCGATATCGCGCTTTAAGAAGCAATAGAACTCTATTGCTACGATACCTAGTCATCTGCAGACGCTATTTCCTAGCAGGGAAGTGTGGCATTTACATTCATTTGATGTGTAGACGGGGAATACATGACACTTCGCAAATCATATTATATCTTACCATGAAACATAGAAATGAGATGCGATATCACGTTTTAAGAAGCATTGGAAATCTATTGCTACGATACGTAGACATCTGCAAACGCTATATCCTAGCGAGGAAGTGTCGCATTTACATTCATTTGAAGTGTAGACGGGGAATACATGACACTTCGCAAATCATATTATACCTTACCATGAAACATAGAAATGAGATGCGATATCGCGTTTTATGAATCAGAAGAACTCTATTGCTACGATACGTAGACATATGCAAACGCTATTTCCTTGCAGGGAAGAGTCGCATTTACATTCATTTGAAGTGTAGACGAAGAATACATGACACGTCGCAAATCATATTATATCTTACCATGAAACATAGAAATGAGATGCGATATCGCCTTTTAAGAAGCATTAGAACACTATTGCTACGATAGGTAGACACTTGCAAACGCTATTTCCTTGCAAGGAAGTGTCGCATTTACATTCATTTGAAGTGTAGACGAGGAATACATAACACTTCCCCAATCATATTATATCTTACCATGAAACATAGAAATGAGATGCGATATCGCGTTTTAAGAATCATAAGAACTCTATTGCTACGACACGTAGACATCTGCAAACGCTATTTCCTTGCAAGGAAGTGTCGCATTTACATTCATTTGAAGTGTAGACGAGGACTACATAACACTTCGCGAATCATATTATATCTTACCATCAAACATAGAAATGAGATGCGATATCGCGTTTTAAGAATCATAAGAACCCTATTGCTACGATACGTAGACATCTGCAAACGCTATTTCCTTGCAAGGAAGTGTCGCATTTACATTCATTTGAAGTGTAGACGAGTAATACATAACACTTCCCCAATCATATTATATCTTACCATGAAACATAGAAATGAGATGCGATATCGCGTTTTAAGAAGCATTGGAACTCTATTGCTGCGATACGTAGACATCTGCAAACGCTATTTCCTTGCAGGGAAGAATCGCATTTACATTCATTTGATGTGTAGACGAAGAATACATGACACTTCGCAAATCATATTTTATCTTACCATGAAACATAGAAATGTGATGCGGTATCGCGCTTTAAGAAGCAATAGAACTCTATTGCTACGATACCTAGTTATCTGCAGACGCTATTTCCTAGCAGGGAAGTGTGGCATTTACATTCATTTGAAGTGTAGAAGAGGAATACATAACACTTCGCAAATCATATTATATCTTACCATCAAACATAGAAATGAGATGCGATATCGCGTTTTAAGAATCATAAGAACTCTATTGCTACGATACGTAGACATCTGCAAACGCTATTTCCTTGCAAGGAAGTGTCGCATTTACATTCATTTGAAGTGTAGACGAGTAATACATAACACTTCCCCAATCATATTATATCTTACCATGAAACATAGAAATGAGATGCGATATCGCGTTTTAAGAAGCATTGGAACTCTATTGCTGCGATACGTAGACATCTGCAAACGCTATTTCCTTGCAAGGAAGAGTCGCATTTACATTCATTTGATGTGTAGACGAAGAATACATGACACTTCGCAAATCATATTTTATCTTACCATGAAACATAGAAATGTGATGCGGTATCGCGCTTTAAGAAGCAATAGAACTCTATTGCTACGATACCTAGTTATCTGCAGACGCTATTTCCTAGCAGGGAAGTGTGGCATTTACATTCATTTGAAGTGTAGAAGAGGAATACATAACACTTCGCAAATCATATTATATCTTACCATGAAACATGGAAATGAGATGCGATACCGCGTTTTAAGAAGCATTAGAACTCTATCGCTACGATACGTAGACATCTGCAAACGCTATTTCCTAGCAAGGAAGTGTCGCATTTACATTCATTTGAAGTGTAGACGAGGACTACGTAACACTTCTCGAATCATATTCTATCTTACCATGAAACATAGAAATGAGATGCGATATCGCGTTCTAAGAATCATAAGAACTCTATTGCTTCGATACGTAGACATCTGCAAACGCTATTTCCTTGCAAGGAAGTGTCGCATTTACATTCATTTGAAGTGTAGACGAGTAATACATAACACTTCCACAATCATATTATATGTTACCATGAAAGATAGAAATGAGATGCGATATCGCGTTTTAAGAAGCATTGGAACTCTATTGCTACGATACGTAGACATCTGCAAACGCTATTTCCTTGCAAGGAAGAGTCGCATTTACATTCATTTGATGTGTAGACGAAGAACACATGACACTTCGCAAATCATATTTTATCTTACCATGAAACATAGAAATGAGATGCGATATCGCGTTTTAAGAATCATAAGAACTCTATTGCTACGATACGTAGTCATCTCCAAACGCTATTTCCTTGGAAGGAAGTGTCGCATTTACATTCATTTGAAGTGTAGACGAGGAATACATAACACTTCGCAAATCATATTATACCTTACCATGAAACATAGAAATGAGATGCGATATCGCTTTTTATGAATCATAAGAACTCTATTGCTACGATAGGTAGACATCTGCAAACGCTATTTCCTAGCAAGGAAGTGTCGCATTTACATTCATTTGAAGTGTAGACGAGGACTACATAACACTTCGCAAATCATATTATATCTTACCATGAAACATAGAAATGAGATGCGATATCGCTTTTTAAGAATCATAAGAACTCTATTGCTACGATACGTAGTCATCTCCAAACGCTATTTCCTTGCTAGGAAGTGTCGCATTTACATTCTTCTGAAGAGAATACGAGGTATACATAACACTTCGCAAATCATATTCTATCTTACCATGAAACACAGAAATGAGATGCGATATCGCGTTTTAAGAATCATAAGAACTCTATTGCTACGATACGTAGTCATCTCCAAACGCTATTTCCTTGGAAGGAAGTGTCGCATTTACATTCATTTGAAGTGTAGACGAGGAATACATAACACTTCGCAAATCATATTATACCTTACCATGAAACATAGAAATGAGATGCGATATCGCTTTTTATGAATCATAAGAACTCTATTGCTACGATAGGTAGACATCTGCAAACGCTATTTCCTAGCAAGGAAGTGTCGCATTTACATTCATTTGAAGTGTAGACGAGGACTACATAACACTTCGCAAATCATATTATATCTTACCATGAAACATAGAAATGAGATGCGATATCGCTTTTTAAGAATCATAAGAACTCTATTGCTACGATACGTAGACATCTGCAAACGCTATTTCCTTGCAAGGAAGTGTCGCATTTACATTCATTTGAAGTGTAGACGAGTAATACATAACACTTCCCCAATCATATTATATCTTACCATGAAACACAGAAATGAGGTGCGATAACGCGTTTTAAGAAGCATTGGAACTCTATTGCTACGATACGTAGACATCTGCAAACGCTATTTCCTTGCAAGGAAGTGTCGCATTTACATTCATTTGAAGTGTAGACGAGTAATACATAACACTTCCCCAATCATATTATATCTTACCATGAAACACAGAAATGAGGTGCGATAACGCGTTTTAAGAAGCATTGGAACTCTATTGCTACGATACGTAGACATATGCAAACGCTATTTCCTTGCAAGGAAGAGTCGCATTTACATTCAGTTGATGTGTAGACGAACAATACATGACACTTCGCAAATCATATTTTATCTTACCATGAAACATAGAAATTAGATGCGATATCGCGCTTTAAGAAGCATTAGAACTCTATTGCTACGATCCCTAGTCATCTGCAGACGCTATTTCCTAGCAGGGAAGTGTGGCATTTACATTCATTTGAAGTGTAGACGAGTAATACATAACACTTCGCAAATCATATTATATCTTACCATGAAACATGGAAATGAGATGCGATATCGCGTTTTAAGAAGCACTAGAACTCTATTGCTACGATAGGTAGACATCTGCATCGCTATTTCCTAGCAAGGAAGTTTCGCATTTACATTCATTTGAAGTGTAGAAGAGGAATACATAACACTTCGCAAATCATATTATATCTTACCATGAAACATGGAAATGAGATGCGATATCGCGTTTTAAGAAGCATTAAAACTCTATTGCTACGACAAGTAGACATCTGCAAACGCTATTTCCTAGCAAGGAAGTGTCGCATTTACATTCATTTGAAGTGTAGACGAGGAATACATAACACTTCGCAAATCATATTATATCTTACCATGAAACATAGAAATGAGATGCGATATCGCGTCTTAAAAAGCACTTGAACTCTATTGCTTCGATACGTAGACATCTGCAAACGCTATTTCCTTGCAAGGAAGAGTCGCATTTACATTCATTTGAAGTGTAGACGAGGAAAACATAACACTTCGCAAATCATATTATATCTGACCGTGAAACATAGAAATGAGATGCGATATCGCGTTTTAAGAAGTATTAGAACACTATTGCTAAGATAGGTAGACATTTGCAAACGCTATTTCCTTGCAAGGAAGTGTCGCATTTACATTCATTTGAAGTGTAGACGAGGAATACATAACACTTCTCCAATCATATTATATCTTACCATGAAACATAGAAATGAGATGCGATATCGCGTTTTAAGAAGCATTAGAACTCTATTGCTACGATACGTAGACATCTGCAAACGCTATTTCCTTGCAAGGAAGAGTCGCATTTACATTCATTTGATGTGTAGACGAAGAATACATGACACTTCGCAAATCATATTTTATCTTACCATGAAACATAGAAATGAGATGCGATATCGCGCTTTAAGAAGCAATAGAACTCTATTGCTACGATACCTAGTCATCTGCAGACGCTATTTCCTAGCAGGGAAGTGTGGCATTTACATTCATTTGATGTGTAGACGGGGAATACATGACACTTCGCAAATCATATTATATCTTACCATGAAACATAGAAATGAGATGCGATATCACGTTTTAAGAAGCATTGGAAATCTATTGCTACGATACGTAGACATCTGCAAACGCTATATCCTAGCGAGGAAGTGTCGCATTTACATTCATTTGAAGTGTAGACGGGGAATACATGACACTTCGCAAATCATATTATACCTTACCATGAAACATAGAAATGAGATGCGATATCGCGTTTTATGAATCAGAAGAACTCTATTGCTACGATACGTAGACATATGCAAACGCTATTTCCTTGCAGGGAAGAGTCGCATTTACATTCATTTGAAGTGTAGACGAAGAATACATGACACGTCGCAAATCATATTATATCTTACCATGAAACATAGAAATGAGATGCGATATCGCCTTTTAAGAAGCATTAGAACACTATTGCTACGATAGGTAGACACTTGCAAACGCTATTTCCTTGCAAGGAAGTGTCGCATTTACATTCATTTGAAGTGTAGACGAGGAATACATAACACTTCCCCAATCATATTATATCTTACCATGAAACATAGAAATGAGATGCGATATCGCGTTTTAAGAATCATAAGAACTCTATTGCTACGACACGTAGACATCTGCAAACGCTATTTCCTTGCAAGGAAGTGTCGCATTTACATTCATTTGAAGTGTAGACGAGGACTACATAACACTTCGCGAATCATATTATATCTTACCATCAAACATAGAAATGAGATGCGATATCGCGTTTTAAGAATCATAAGAACCCTATTGCTACGATACGTAGACATCTGCAAACGCTATTTCCTTGCAAGGAAGTGTCGCATTTACATTCATTTGAAGTGTAGACGAGTAATACATAACACTTCCCCAATCATATTATATCTTACCATGAAACATAGAAATGAGATGCGATATCGCGTTTTAAGAAGCATTGGAACTCTATTGCTGCGATACGTAGACATCTGCAAACGCTATTTCCTTGCAGGGAAGAGTCGCATTTACATTCATTTGATGTGTAGACGAAGAATACATGACACTTCGCAAATCATATTTTATCTTACCATGAAACATAGAAATGTGATGCGGTATCGCGCTTTAAGAAGCAATAGAACTCTATTGCTACGATACCTAGTTATCTGCAGACGCTATTTCCTAGCAGGGAAGTGTGGCATTTACATTCATTTGAAGTGTAGAAGAGGAATACATAACACTTCGCAAATCATATTATATCTTACCATCAAACATAGAAATGAGATGCGATATCGCGTTTTAAGAATCATAAGAACTCTATTGCTACGATACGTAGACATCTGCAAACGCTATTTCCTTGCAAGGAAGTGTCGCATTTACATTCATTTGAAGTGTAGACGAGTAATACATAACACTTCCCCAATCATATTATATCTTACCATGAAACATAGAAATGAGATGCGATATCGCGTTTTAAGAAGCATTGGAACTCTATTGCTGCGATACGTAGACATCTGCAAACGCTATTTCCTTGCAAGGAAGAGTCGCATTTACATTCATTTGATGTGTAGACGAAGAATACATGACACTTCGCAAATCATATTTTATCTTACCATGAAACATAGAAATGTGATGCGGTATCGCGCTTTAAGAAGCAATAGAACTCTATTGCTACGATACCTAGTTATCTGCAGACGCTATTTCCTAGCAGGGAAGTGTGGCATTTACATTCATTTGAAGTGTAGAAGAGGAATACATAACACTTCGCAAATCATATTATATCTTACCATGAAACATGGAAATGAGATGCGATACCGCGTTTTAAGAAGCATTAGAACTCTATCGCTACGATACGTAGACATCTGCAAACGCTATTTCCTAGCAAGGAAGTGTCGCATTTACATTCATTTGAAGTGTAGACGAGGACTACGTAACACTTCTCGAATCATATTCTATCTTACCATGAAACATAGAAATGAGATGCGATATCGCGTTCTAAGAATCATAAGAACTCTATTGCTTCGATACGTAGACATCTGCAAACGCTATTTCCTTGCAAGGAAGTGTCGCATTTACATTCATTTGAAGTGTAGACGAGTAATACATAACACTTCCACAATCATATTATATGTTACCATGAAAGATAGAAATGAGATGCGATATCGCGTTTTAAGAAGCATTGGAACTCTATTGCTACGATACGTAGACATCTGCAAACGCTATTTCCTTGCAAGGAAGAGTCGCATTTACATTCATTTGATGTGTAGACGAAGAACACATGACACTTCGCAAATCATATTTTATCTTACCATGAAACATAGAAATGAGATGCGATATCGCGCTTTATGAAGCATTAGAACTCTATTGCTACGATCCCTAGTCATCTGCAGAAGCTAGTTCCTAGCAGGGAAGTGTGGCATTTGCATTCATTTGAAGTGTAGACGGGGAATACATGACACTTCGCAAATCATATTATACCTTACCATGAAACATAGAAATGAGATGCGATATCGCGTTTTATGAATCATAAGAACTCTATTGCTACGATACGTAGACATATGCAAACGCTATTTCCTTGCAGGGAAGAGTCGCATTTACATTCATTTGAAGTGTAGACGAAGAATACATGACACGTCGCAAATCATATTATATCTTACCATGAAACATAGAAATGAGATGCGATATCGCGTTTTAAGAAGCATTAGAACACTATTGCTACGATAGGTAGACACTTGCAAACGCTATTTCCTTGCAAGGAAGTGTCGCATTTACATTCATTTGAAGTGTAGACGAGGAATACATAACACATCGCAAATCATATTATATCTTACCATGAAACATAGAAATGAGATGCGATATCGCGTTTTAAGAAGCATTAGAACTCTATTGCTACGATAGGTAGACATCTGCAAACGCTATTTCCTAGCAAGGAAGTGTCGCATTTACATTCATTTGAAGTGTAGACGAGGACTACATAACACTTCGCAAGTCATATTATATCTTACCATGAAACATAGAAATGAGATGCGATATCGCGTTTTAAGAAGCATTGGAACTCTATTGCTGCGATACGTAGACATCTGCAAACGCTATTTCCTTGCAAGGAAGAGTCGCATTTACATTCATTTGATGTGTAGACGAAGAATACATGACACTTCGCAAATCATATTTTATCTTACCATGAAACATAGAAATGTGATGCGGTATCGCGCTTTAAGAAGCAATAGAACTCTATTGCTACGATACCTAGTTATCTGCAGACGCTATTTCCTAGCAGGGAAGTGTGGCATTTACATTCGTTTGATGTGTAGACGGGGAATACATGACACTTCGCAAATCATATTATATCTTACCATGAAACAAAGAAATGTGATGCGATATCGCGTTTTAAGAATCATAAGAACTCTATTGCTACGATACGTAGACATCTGCAAACGCTATTTCCTTGCAAGGAAGTGTCGCATTTACATTCATTTGATGTGTAGAAGAGGAATACATAACACATCGCAAATCATATTATACCTTATCATGAAACATAGAAATGAGGAGCGATATGTCGTTTTAAGAAGCATTAGAACTCTATCCCTACGATACGTACACATCTGCAAACGCCATTTCCTAGCGAGGAAGAGTCGCATTCACATTCATTTGAAGTGTAGACGAGGAATACATAACACTTCGCATATCATATTATACCTTACAATGAAACATAGAAATGAGATGCGATATCGCGTTCTAAGAATCACAAGAACTCTATTGCCGTGATACGTAGACATCTGCAAACGCTATTTCCTTGCAAGGAAGTGTCGCATTTACATTCATTTGAATCGTAGACGAGAAATGCATAACACTTCGCAATGAATATTATATCTTATCATGAAACATAGATATGAGATGCAATATCTCGTTTTAAGAAGCATTTGAACTCTATTGCTTCAATACGTAGACATCTGCAAACGCTATTTCCTAGCAAGGAAGTGTCGCATTTACATTCATTTGAAGTGTAGGCGAGGAATACATAACACTTCGCAATGAATATTACATCTTACCATGAAACATAGAAATGAGTTGCGATATCTTGTTTTAAGAGGCATTTGAACACTATTGCTTCGATACGTAGACATCTGCAAACGCTATTTCCTAGCAAGGAAGTGTCGCATTTTCATCCATTTGAATCGTAGACGAGGAATGCATAACACTTCGCAATGAATATTATATCTTATCATGGAACATAGAAATGAGGTGCGATATGTCGTTTTAAGAAGCATTAGAACTCTATCCCTACGATACGTAGACATCTGCAAACGCTATTTCCTTGCAAGGAAGAGTCGCATTTACATTCATTTGAAGTGTAGCCGAAGAATACATGACACTTCGCAAATCATATTATATCTTACCATGAAACATAGAAATGAGATGCGATATCGCGTTTTAAGAAGCATTAGAACTCTATTGCTACGATACCTATACATCTGCAGACGCTATTTCCTAGCAAGGTAGTGTCGCATTTACATTCATTTGAAGTGTAGTCGTGGAATACATGACACTTCGCAAATCATATTATATCTTACCATGAAACATAGAAATGAGATGCGATATCGCGTTCTAAGAATCACAAGAACTCTATTGCTGTGATACGTAGACATCTGCAAACGCTATTTCCTAGCAAGGAAGTGTCGCATTTTCATCCATTTGAATCGTAGACGAGGAATGCATAACACTTCGCAAATCATATTATATCTTACCATGAAACATAGATATGAGATGCAATGTATCGTTTTAAGAAGCATTTGAACTCTATTGCTTCGATACGTAGACATCTGCAAACGCTATTTCCTAGCAAGGAAGTGTCGCATTTACATTCACTTGAAGTGTAGGCGAGGAATACATAACACTTCGCAATGAATATTACATCTTGTCATGAAACATAGAAATGAGTTGCGATATCTTGTTTTAAGAAGCATTTGAACACTATTGCTTCGATACGTAGACATCTGCAAACGCAATTTCCTAGCAAGGAAGTGTCGCATTTTCATCCATTTGAATCGTAGACGAGGAATGCATAACACTTCGCAATGAATATTATATCTTATCATGAAACATAGAAATGAGGTGCGATATGTCGTTTTAAGAAGCATTAGAACTCTATCCCTACGATACGTAGACATCTGCAATCGCTATTTCCTTGCATGGAAGTGTCGCATTTACATTCATTTGAAGTGTAGAAGAGGAATACATAACACTTCGCAAATCATATTATATCTTACTATGAAGCATGGAAATGAGATGCGATATCGCGTTTTAAGAAGCATTAGAACTCTATTGCTACGATACCTAGTCATCTGCAGACGCTATTTCCTAGCAGGGAAGTGTGGCATTT
This sequence comes from Xylocopa sonorina, assembly GCF_050948175.1. Lineage (NCBI taxonomy): Eukaryota > Metazoa > Arthropoda > Insecta > Hymenoptera > Apidae > Xylocopa > Xylocopa sonorina. The sequence continues at coordinate 1,078,884 of NW_027490112.1, read as the reverse complement.
ACATTCATTTGAAGTGTAGACGAGGAATGCATAACACTTCGCAATGAATATTATATCTTATCATGAAACATAGAAATGAGATGCGATATCTCGTTTTAAGAAGCATTAGAACTCTTTCCCTACGATACCTAGACATCTGCAAACGCTATTTCCTAGCAAGGAAGTGTCGCATTTACATTCATTTGATGTGTAGACGAGGACTACATAACACTTCGCAAATCATATTATATCTTACCATGAAACATAGAAATGAGATGCGATATCGCGTTTTAAGAATCATAGGAACTCTATTGCTAGGATACGTAGACATCTGCAAACGCTATTTCCTTGCAAGGAAGTGTCGCATTTACATTCATTTGAAGTGTAGACGAGGAATACATAACACTTCCCCAATCATATTATATCTTACCATGAAACATGGAAATGAGATGCGATATCGCGTTTTAGGAAGCATTAGAACTCTATTGTTTCGATACGTAGACATCTGCAAACGCTATTTCCTAGCAAGGAAGTGTCGCATTTACATTCATTTGAAGTGTAGGCGAGGAATACATAACACTTCGCAATGAATATTACATCTTATCATGAAACATAGGAATGAGATGCGATATCTTGTTTTAAGAAGCATTTGAACACTATTGCTTCGATACGTAGACATCTGCAAGCGCTATTTCCTAGCAAGGAAGTGTCGCATTTACATGCATTTGAATCGTAGACGAGGAATGCATAACACTTCGCAATGAATATTATATCTTATCATGAAACATAGAAAAGAGGTGCGATATGTCGTTTTAAGAAGCATTTGAACACTATTGCTTCGATACGTAGACATCTGCAAACGCTATTTCCCAGCAAGGAAGTGTCGCATTTTCGTCCATTTGAATCGTAGACGAGGAATGCATAACACTACGCAAATCATATTATATCTTACCATGAAACATAGAAATGAGATGCGATATCGCGTTTTAAGAAGCATCAGAAATTCAATGCTACGATACGTAGACATCGGCAAACGCCATTTCCTTGCAAGGAAGTGTCGCATTTACATTCATTTGAATCGTAGACGAGGAATGCATAACAATTCGCAATGAATATTATATCTTATCATGAAACATAGATATGAGATGCAATATCTCGTTTTAAGAAGCATTAGAACTCTATTGCTACGATACCTAGACATCTGCAAACGCTATTTCCTAGCAAGGAAGTGTCGCAATTACATTCATTTGAAGTGTAGACGAGGACTACATAACACTTCGCAAATCATATTATATCTTACCATGAAACATAGAAATGAGATGCGATATCGCGTTTTAAGAATCATAAGAACTCTATTGCTAGGATACGTAGACATCTGCAAACGCTATTTCCTTGCAAGGAAGTGTCGCATTTACATTCATTTGAAGTGTAGACGAGGAATACATAACACTTCCCCAATCATATTATATCTTACCATGAAACATGGAAATGAGATGCGATATCGCGTTTTAGGAAGCATTAGAACTCTATTGCTTCGATACGTAGACATCTGCAAACGCTATTTCCTAGCAAGGAAGTGTCGCATTTACATTCATTTGAAGTGTAGGCGAGGAATACATAACACTTCGCAATGAATATTACATCTTATCATGAAACATAGAAATGAGATGCGATATCTTGTTTTAAGAAGCATTTGAACATTATTGCTTCGATACGTAGACATCTGCAAACGCTATTTCCTAGCAAGGAAGTGTCGCATTTACATGCATTTGAATCGTAGACGAGGAATGCATAACACTTCGCAATGAATATTATATCTTATCATGAAACATAGAAAAGAGGTGCGATATGTCGTTTTAAGAAGCATTTGAACACTATTGCTTCGATACGTAGACATCTGCAAACGCTATTTCCCAGCAAGGAAGTGTCGCATTTTCGTCCATTTGAATCGTAGACGAGGAATGCATAACACTACGCAAATCATATTATATCTTACCATGAAACATAGAAATGAGATGCGATATCGCGTTTTAAGAAGCATCAGAAATTCAATGCTACGATACGTAGACATCGGCAAACGCCATTTCCTTGCAAGGAAGTGTCGCATTTACATTCATTTGAATCGTAGACGAGGAATGCATAACAATTCGCAATGAATATTATATCTTATCATGAAACATAGATATGAGATGCAATATCTCGTTTTAAGAAGCATTAGAACTCTATTGCTACGATACCTAGACATCTGCAAACGCTATTTCCTAGCAAGGAAGTGTCGCAATTACATTCATTTGAAGTGTAGACGAGGACTACATAACACTTCGCAAATCATATTATATCTTACCATGAAACATAGAAATGAGATGCGATATCGCGTTTTAAGAATCATAAGAACTCTATTGCTAGGATACGTAGACATCTGCAAACGCTATTTCCTTGCAAGGAAGTGTCGCATTTACATTCATTTGAAGTGTAGACGAGGAATACATAACACTTCCCCAATCATATTATATCTTACCATGAAACATGGAAATGAGATGCGATATCTTGTTTTAAGAAGCATTTGAACATTATTGCTTCGATACGTAGACATCTGCAAACGCTATTTCCTAGCAAGGAAGTGTCGCATTTACATGCATTTGAATCGTAGACGAGGAATGCTTAACACTTCGCAATGCATATTATATCTTATCATGAAACATAGAAATGAGGTGCGATATGTCGTTTTAAGATGCATTAGAACTCTATCCCTACGCTACGTAGACATCTGGAAACGCTATTTCCTTGCAAGGAAGTGTCGCATTTACATTCATTTGAAGTGTAGAAGAGGAATACATAACACATCGCAAATCATATTATATCTTACCATGAAACATAGAAATGAGATGCGATATCGCGTTTTAAGAAACATTAGAAATCTATTGCTACGATACGTAGACATCTGCAAACGCCATTTCCTTGCGAGGAAGAGTCGCATTCACATTCATTTGAAGTGTAGACGAGGAATACATAACACTTCGCATATCATATTATATCTTACCATGAAACATAGAAATGAGATGCGATATCGCGTTCTAAGAATCACAAGAACTCTATTGCTGTGATACGTAGACATCTGCAAACGCTATTTCATTGCAAGGAAGTGTCGCATTTACATTCATTTGAATCGTAGACGAGGAATGCATAACACTTCGCAATGAATATTATATCTTATCATGAAACATAGATATGAGATGCAATGTCTCGTTTTAAGAAGCATTTGAACTCTATTGCTTCGATACGTAGACATCTGCAAACGCTATTTCCTAGCAAGGAAGTGTCGCATTTACATTCATTTGAAGTGTAGGCGAGGAATGCATAACAATTCGCAATGATTATTATATCTTATCATGAAACATAGATATGAGATGCAATATCTCGTTTTAAGAAGCATTTGAACTCTATTGCTTCGATACGTAGACATCTGCAAACGCTATTTCCTAGCAAGGAAGTGTCGCATTTACATTCATTTGAATCGTAGACGAGGAATGCATAACACTTCGCAAATCATATTATATCTTACCATGAAACATAGAAATGAGAGGCGATATCGCGTTTTAAGAAGCATCAGAAATTCAATGCTACGATACGTAGACATCGGCAAACGCGATTTCCTTGCAAGGAAGTGTCGCATTTACATTCATTTGAATCGTAGACGAGGAATGCATAACACTTCGCAATGAATATTATATCTTACCATGAAACATAGAAATGAGATGCGATATCGCGTTTTAAGAATCATAAGAACTCTATTGCTAGGATACGTAGACATCTGCAAACGCTATTTCCTTGCAAGGAAGTGTCGCATTTACATTCATTTGAAGTGTAGACGAGGAATACATAACACTTCCCCAATCATATTATATCTTACCATGAAACATAGAAATGAGATGCGATATCGCGTTTTAAGAATCATAAGAACTCTATTGCTAGGATACGTAGACATCTGCAAACGCTATTTCCTTGCAAGGAAGTGTCGCATTTACATTCATTTGAAGTGTAGACGAGGAATACATAACACTTCCCCAATCATATTATATCTTACCATGAAACATGGAAATGAGATGCGATATCGCGTTTTAGGAAGCATTAGAACTCTATTGCTTCGATACGTAGACATCTGCAAACGCTATTTCCTAGCAAGGAAGTGTCGCATTTACATTCATTTGAAGTGTAGGCGAGGAATACATAACACTTCGCATATCATATTATATCTTACCATGAAACATAGAAATGAGATGCGATATCGCGTTCTAAGAATCACAAGAACTCTATTGCTGTGATACGTAGACATCTGCAAACGCTATTTCCTAGCAAGGAAGTGTCGCATTTACATTCATTTGAAGTGTAGGCGAGGAATGCATAACAATTCGCAATGATTATTATATCTTGTCATGAAACATAGATATGAGATGCAATATCTTGTTTTAAGAAGCATTTGAACACTATTGCTTCGATACGTAGACATCTGCAAACGCTATTTCCTAGCAAGGAAGTGTCGCATTTTCATCCATTTGAATCGTAGACGAGGAATGCATAACACTTCGCAATGAATATTATATCTTATCATGAAACATAGAAATGAGGTGCGATATGTCGTTTTAAGAAGCATTAGTACTCTATCCCTACGATACGTAGACATCTGCAAACGCTATTTCCTTGCAAGGAAGTGTCGCATTTACATTCATTTGAATCGTAGACGAGAAATGCATAACACTTCGCAATGAATATTATATCTTATCATGAAACATAGATATGAGATGCAATATCTCGTTTTAAGAAGCATTTGAACTCTATTGCTTCAATACGTAGACAACAGCAAACGCTATTTCCTAGCAAGGAAGTGTCGCATTTACATTCATTTGTAGTGCAGGCGAGGAATACATAACACTTCGCAATGAATATTACATCTTATCATGAAACATAGGAATGAGTTGCGATATCTTGTTTTAAGAGGCATTTGAACACTATTGCTTCGATACGTAGACATCTGCAAACGCTATTTCCTAGCAAGGAAGTGTCGCATTTTCATCCATTTGAATCGTAGACGAGGAATGCATAACACTTCGCAATGAATATTATATCTTATCATGAAACATAGAAATGAGGTGCGATATGTCGTTTTAAGAAGTATTAGAACTCTATCCCTACGATACGTAGACATCTGCAAACGCTATTTCCTTGCAAGGAAGTGTCGCATTTACATGCATTTGAATCGTAGACGAGGAATGCATAACACTTCGCAATGCATATTATATCTTATCATGAAACATAAAAATGAGGTGCGATATGTTGTTTTAAGATGCATTAGAACTCTATCCCTACGCTACGTAGACATCTGCAAACGCTATTTCCTTGCAAGGAAGTGTCGCATTTACATTCATTTGAAGTGTAGAAGAGGAATACATAACACATCGCAAATCATATTATATCTTACCATGAAACATAGAAATGAGATGCGATATCGCGTTTTAAGAAGCATTAGAAATCTATTGCTACGATACGTAGACATCTGCAAACGCCATTTCCTTGCGAGGAAGAGTCGCATTCACATTCATTTGAAGTGTAGACGAGGAATACATAACACTTCGCATATCATATTATATCTTACCATAAAACATAGAAATGAGATGCGATATCGCGTTCTAAGGATCACAAGAACTCTATTGCTGTGATACGTAGACATCTGGAAACGCTTTTTCCTTGCAAGGAAGTGTCGCATTTACATTCATTTGATGTGTAGACGAGTAATACATAACACTTCGCAAATCATGTTATAATGTACCATGAAACATAGAAATGAGAAGCGATATCACGTTTTATGAAGCATTAGAACTCTATTGCTACGATACCTAGACATCTGCAGACGCTATTTCCTAGCGAGGAAGTGTCGCATTCACATTCATTTGAAGTGTAGACGAGGAATACATAACACTTCGCAAATCATATTATATCTTACCATGAAACATAGAAATGAAATGCGATATCGCGTTTTAAGAATCATAAGAACTCTATTGCTACGATACGTAGACATCTGCAAACGCTATTTCCCAGCAAGGAAGTGTCGCATTTACATTCATTTGAAGTGTAGGCGAGGAATACATAACACTTCACAAATCATATTATATTTTACCATGAAACATAGAAATGAGATGCGATATCGCGTTTTAAGAAGCATTAGAACTCTATTGCTACGATACCTAGACATCTGCAGACGCTATTTCCTAGCAAGGAATTGTCGAATTTACATTCATTTGAAGTTTAGACGAGGAATACGCTACACTTCGCAAATCATATTATATCTTACCATGAAGCATAGAAATGAGATGCGATATCGCGTTGTAAGAAGCATTAGAACTCTATTGCTTCGATACGTAGACATCTGCAAACACTATTTCCTTGCAAGGATGTGTCGCATTTACATTCCCTTGAAGTTGAGACAAGGAATACATAACACTTCGGAAATCATATTATACCTTACCATGAAACATAGAAATGAGATGCGATATCGCGTTTTAAGTATCATAAGAACTCTATTGTTACGATACGTAGACATCTGCAAACGCTACTTCCTTGGAAGGAAGTGTCGCATTTACATTCATTTGAGGTGTAGACGAGGAAAACATAACACTTCGCAAATCATATTATATCTTACCGTGAAACATAGAAATGAGATGCGATATCGCGTTTTAAGAAGCATTTCAACTCTATTCCTACGATACGTAGACATCTGCAATCGCTGTTTCCTTGCAAGGAAGAGTCGCATTTACTTTCATTTGAATCGTAGACGAGGAATGCATAACACTTCGCAATGAATATTATATCTTACCATGATACATAGAAATGAGATGCGATATCGCGTTTTAAAAAGCATTAGAACTCTATTGCTACGATACGTAGACATCTGCAAACGCTATTTCCTAGCGAGCGAGTGTCGCATTTACATTCATTTGAAGTGTAGACGAGGAATACATAACACTTCGCAAATCATATTATATCTTACCATGAAACATAGAAATGAGATGCGATATCGCGTTTTAAAAAGCATTAGAACTCTATTGCTACGATACGTAGACGTCTGTAAACGCTATTTCCTTGCAAGGAAGTGTCGCATTTACATTCATTTGAAGTGTAGACGGGGAATACGTGATACTTCGCAAATCATATTATATCTTACCATGAAACATAGAAATGAGATGCGATATCGCCTTTTAAGAAGCATTAGAACACTATTGCTTCGATACGTAGACATCTGCAAACGCTGTTTCCTTGCAAGGATGTGTCGCATTTACATTCGTTTGAAGTGTAGACGAGAAATACATGACACTTCGCAAATCATATTATATCTTACCATGAAACATAGAAATGAGATGCGATATCGCGTTCTAAGAAGCATTAGAAATCCATTGCTGCGATACGTAGACATCTGCAAACGCTATTTCCTTGCAAGGAAGTGTCGCATTTACTTTCATTTGAATCGTAGACGAGGAATGCATAACACTTCGCAATGAATATTATATCTTACCATGATACATAGAAATGAGATGCGATATCGCGTTTTAAGAAGCATTAGAACACTATTGCTACGATAGGTAGACATCTGCAAATGCTATTTCCTTGCAAGGAAGTATCGCATTTACTTTCGTTTGAATCGTAGACGAGGAATGCATAACACTTCGCAATGAATATTATATCTTACCATGAAACATAGAAATGAGATACGATATCGCGTTTTAAGAAGCATTAAAACTCTGTTGCTACGACACGTAGACACCTGCAAACGCTATTTCCTTGCAAGGAAGTGTCGCATTTACATTCATTTGAAGTGTAGACGAGGAATACATGACACTTCGCAAATCATATTATATCTTACCATGAAACATAGAAATGTGATGCGATATCGCGTTCTAAGAAGCATCAGAAATCCATTGCTACGATACGTAGACATCTGCAGACGCTATTTCCTTGCAAGGAAGTGTCGCATTTACATTCATTTGATGTGTAGACGAGGAATACATAGCACTTCGCAAATCATATTATATCTTACCAGGAAACATAGAAATGAGATGCGATATCGCCTTTTAAGAAGCATTAGAACACTATTGCTTCGATACGTAGACATCTGCAAACGCTGTTTCCTTGCAAGGATGTGTCGCATTTACATTCATTTGAAGTGTAGACGAGGAATACATGACACTTCGCAAATCATATTATATCTTACCATGAAACATAGAAATGAGATGCGATAACGCGTTCTAAGAAGCATTAGAAATCCATTGCTGCGATACGTAGACATCTGCAATCGCTATTTCCTTGCAAGGAAGTGTCGCATTTACATTCATTTGAGGTGTAGACGAGGAAAACATAACACTTCGCAAATCATATTATATCTTACCGTGAAACATAGAAATGAGATGCGATATCGCGTTTTAAGAAGCATCAGAAATCCATTGCTATGATACGTAGACATCTGCAAACGCTATTTCCTTGCAAGCAAGTGTCGCATTTACATTCATTTGAATCGTAGACGAGGAATGCATAACACTTCGCAATGAATATTATATCTTATCGTGAAACATAGATATGAGATGCAATATCTCGTTTTAAGAAGCATTTCAACTCTATTGCTTACATACGTAGACATCTGCAAACGCTATTTCCTTGCAAGGAAGTGTCGCATTTAAATTCATTTGAAGTGTAGACGAGGAATACATGATACTTCGCAAATCATATTATATCTTACCATGAAACATAGAAATGAGATGCGATGTCGCGTTTTAAGAAGCACTTGAACTCAATTGCTTCGATACGTAGACATCTGCAAACGCTGTTTCCTTGCAAGGAAGTGTCGCATTTACATACATTTGAAGTGTAGACGAGGAATACATGACACTTCGCAAATCATATTATATCTTACCATGAAACATAGAAATGAGATGCGATATCGCGCTCTAAGAAGCATCAGAAATCCATTGCTACGATACGTAGACATCTGCAGACGCTATTTCCTTGCAAGGAAGTGTCGCATTTACATTCATTTGATGTGTAGACGAGGAATACATAGCACTTCGCAAATCATATTATATCTTACCATGAAACATAGAAATGAGATGCGATATCGCGTTTTAAGAAGCATTAGAACTCCATTGCTTCGATACGTAGACATCTGCAAACGCTATTTCCTTGCAAGGAAGTGTCGCATTTACATTCATTTGAAGTGTAGACGAGGAATACATAACACTTCGCAAATCATATTATATCTTACCATGAAACATAGAAATGAGATGCGATATCGCGTTTTAAGAAGCATTAGAACTCTATTGCTACGATAGGTAGACATCTGCAATCGCTATATCCTTGCAAGGAAGTGTCGCATTTACATTCATTTGAGGTGTAGACGAGGAAAACATAACACTTCGCAAATCATATTATATCTTACCATGAAACATAGAAATGAGATGCGATATCGCGTTTTAAGAAGCATTTGAACTCTATTGCTTCGATACGTAGACATCTGCAAACGCTATTTCCTTGCAAGGAAGTGTCGCATTTACATTCATTTGAATCGTAGACGAGGAATGCATAACACTTCGCAATGAATACTATATCTTATCATGAAACATAGATATGAGATGCAATGTCTCGTTTTAAGAAGCGTTTGAACTCTGTTGCTTCGATACGTAGACATCTGCAAACGCTATTTCCTTGCAAGGAAGTGTCGTATTTACATTCATTTGAAGTGTAGACGAGGAATACATGATACTTCGCAAATCATATTATATCTTACCATGAAACATAGAAATGGGATGCGATATCGCGTTTTAAGAAGCATTAGAAAACTATTGCTACGATAGGTAGACATTTGCAAACGCTATTTCCTTGCAACGAAGTGTCGCATTTACATTTATTTGAAGCGTAGACGAGGAATACATGATACTTCGCAAATCATATTATATCTTACCATGAAACATAGAAATGGGATGCGATATCGCGTTTTAAGAAGCATTAGAAAACTATTGCTACGATAGGTAGACATTTGCAAACGCTATTTCCTTGCAACGAAGTGTCGCATTTACATTCATTTGAAGTGTAGACGAGGAATACATGATACTTCGCAAATCATATTATATCTTATCATGAAACATAGAAATGAGATGCGATATCGCGTTTTAAGAATCATTAGAACCCTATTGCTACGATACCTAGACATCTGCAGACGCTATTTCCTTGCAAGGAAGTGTCGCATTTACATACATTTGAAGTGTAGACGAGGAATACATGACACTTCGCAAATCATATTATATCTTACCATGAAACATAGAAATGAGATGCGATATCGCGTTTTAAGAAGAATTAGAACTCTATTGCTACGATAGGTAGACATCTGCAATCGCTATATCCTTGCAAGGAAGTGTCGCATTTACATTCATTTGAGGTGTAGACGAGGAAAACATAACACTTCGCAAATCATATTATATCTTACCATGAAACATAGAAATGAGATGCGATATCGCGTTTTAAGAAGCATTTGAACTCTATTGCTTCGATACGTAGACATCTGCAAACGCTATTTCCTTGCAAGGAAGTGTCGCATTTACATTCATTTGAATCGTAGACGAGGAATGCATAACACTTCGCAATGAATACTATATTTTATCATGAAACATAGATATGAGATGCAATATCTCGTTTTAAGAAGCGTTTGAACTCTGTTGCTTCGATACGTAGACAACTGCAAACGCTATTTCCTTGCAAGGAAGTGTCGTATTTACATTCATTTGAAGTGTAGACGAGGAATACATGATACTTCGCAAATCATATTATATCTTACCATGAAACATAGAAATGGGATGCGATATCGCGTTTTAAGAAGCATTAGAAAACTATTGCTACGATAGGTAGACATTTGCAAACGCTATTTCCTTGCAACGAAGTGTCGCATTTACATTCATTTGAAGTGTAGACGAGGAATACATGATACTTCGCAAATCATATTATATCTTACCATGAAACATAGAAATGGGATGCGATATCGCGTTTTAAGAAGCATTAGAAAACTATTGCTACGATAGGTAGACATTTGCAAACGCTATTTCCTTGCAACGAAGTGTCGCATTTACATTCATTTGAAGTGTAGACGAGGAATACATGATACTTCGCAAATCATATTATATCTTACCATGAAACATAGAAATGAGATCCGATATCGCTTTTTAAGAATCATAAGAAATCTATTCCTACGATACGTAGACATCTGCAAACGCAATTTCCTTGCTAGGAAGTGTCGCATTTACATTCATTTGAAGTGTAGACGAGGAATACATGACACTTCGCAAATCATATTATATCTTACCATGAAACATAGAAATGAGATGCGATATCGCGTTTTAAGAGGCATCAGAAATCCATTGCTATGATACGTAGACATCTGCAAACGCTATTTCCTTGCAAGCAAGTGTCGCATTTACATTCATTTGAATCGTAGACGAGGAATGCATAACACTTCGCAATGAATATTATATCTTATCATGAAACATAGATATGAGATGCAATATCTCGTTTTAAGAAGCATTTCAACTCTATTGCTTCGATACGTAGACATCTGCAAACGCTATTTCCTTGCAAGGAAGTGTCGCATTTACATTCATTTGAAGTGTAGACGAGGAATACATAACACTTCTCAAATCATATTATATCTTACCATGAAACATTGAAATGAGATGCGATATCGCGTTTCAAGAAGCATTAGAACTCTATTGCTACGATAGGTAGACATCTGCAATCGCTATATCCTTGCAAGGAAGTGTCGCATTTACATTCATTTGAAGTGTAGACGAGGAATACAAAACACTTCGCAAATCATATTATATCTTATCATAAAACATAGAAATGAGATGTGATATCGCGTTTTAAGAATCATTAGAACTCTATTGCTACGATACCTAGACATCTGCAGACGCTATTTAATAGCAAGGAATTGTCGCATTTACATTCATTTGAAGTGTAGACGAGGAATACATGATACTTCGCAAATCATATTATATCTTACCATGAAACATAGAAATGAGATGCGATATCGCGTTTTAAGAAGCATTAGAACTCTATTGCTACGATAGGTAGACATCTGCAAACGCTATTTCCATGCAAGGAAGTGTCGTATTTACATTGATTTGAAGTGTAGACGAGGAATACATAACACTTCGCAAATCATATTATATCTTACCATGAATCATAGAAATGAGATGCGATATCGCGTTTTAAGTATCATAAGAACTCTATTGTTACGATACGTAGACATCTGCAAACGCTACTTCCTTGGAAGGAAGTGTCGCATTTACGTTCATTTGAATCGTAGACGAGGAATGCATAACACTTCGCAAATCATATTATATCTTACCATGAGTCATAGAAATGAGATGCGATATCGCGTCTTAAGAAGCATTTGAACACTATTGCTTCGATACGTAGACATCTGCAAACGCTATTTCCTTGCAAGGAAGTGTCGCATTTACCTTCATTTGAAGTGTAGACGAGGAATACATAACACTTCGCAAATCATATTATATCTTACCATGAAACACAGAAAGGAGATGCGATATCGCGTTTTAAGAAGCATTAGAACTCTATTGCTACGATACGTAGACATCTGCAAACGCTATTTCCTAGCGAGCGAGTGTCGCATTTACATTCATTTGAAGTGTAGACGAAGAATACATAACACTTCGCAAATCATATTATATCTTACCATGAAACATAGAAATGAGATGCGATATCGCGTTTTAAAAAGCATTAGAACTCTATTGCTACGATACGTAGACATCTGCAAACGCTATTTCCTTGCAAGGAAGTGTCGCATTTACATTCATTTGAAGTGTAGACGGGGAATACGTGATACTTCGCAAATCATATTATATCTTACCATGAAACATAGAAATGAGATGCGATATCGCGTTTTAAGAAGCATTAGAACACTATTGCTTCGATACGTAGACATCTGCAAACGCTATTTCCTTGCAAGGATGTGTCGCATTTACATTCATTTGAAGTGTAGACGAGGAATACATGACACTTCGCAAATCATATTATATCTTACCATGAAACATAGAAATGAGATGCGATATCGCGTTCTAAGAAGCATTAGAAATCCATTGCTACGATACGTAGACATCTGCAAACGCTATTTCCTTGCAAGGAAGTGTCGCATTTACTTTCATTTGAATCGTAGACGAGGAATGCATAACACTTCGCAATGTATATTATACCTTATCATGAAACATAGATATGAGATGCAATATCGCGTTTTAAGAAGCCTTTAGAACCCTATTGCTTCGATACGTAGACATCTGCAAACGCTATTTCCTTGTAAGGAAGTGTCGCATTTACATTCATTTGAAGTGTAGACGAGGAATACATAATACTTCGCAAATCATATTATATCTTACCATGAAACATAGAAATGAGATGCGATATCGCGTTTTAAGAAGCATTAGAACTCTATTGCTACGATAGGTAGACATCTGCAATCGCTGTTTCCTTGCAAGGAAGTGTCGGATTTACTTTCATTTGAAGTGTAGACGAGGAATACATAACACTTCGCAAATCATATTATTTCTTACCATAAAACATAGAAATGAGATGCGATATCGCGTTTTAAGAAGCATCAGAAATCCATTGCTTCGATACGTAGACATCTGCAAACGCTATTTCCTTGCAAGGAAGTGTCGCATTTACATTCCTTTGAAATTGAGACAAGGAATACATAACACTTCGCAAATCATATTATATCTTACCATGAAATATAGAAATGAAATGCGATATCGCGTTTTAAGAAGCATTAGAACTCTATTGCTACGATACTTAGACATCTGCAGACGCTACTTCCTAGCAAGGAAGTGTCGCATTTACATTCATTCGAAGTGTAGACGAGGAATACATAACACTTCGCAAATCATATTACATCTTACCATGAAACATAGAAATGAGATGCGATATCGCGTTTTAAGAAGCATTGGAACTCTAATGCTACGATAGGTAGACATCTGCAATTGCTATTTCCTTGCAAGGAAGTGTCGCATTTACATTCATTTGAAGTGTTGACGAGGAATACATAACACTTCGCAAATCATATTATATCTTACCATGAAACATAGAAGTGAGATGCGATATCGCCGTTTTAGGAAGCATTAGAAATCTATTGCTACGATACGTAGACATCTGCAAACGCTATTTCCTAGCGAGGGAGTATCGCCTTCACATTCATTTGAAGTGTAGACGCGGTATACATAACACTTCGCAAATCATATTATATCTTACCATGAAACATAGAAATGAGATGCGATATCGCGTTTTAAGAAGCATTTCAACTCTATTGCTACGATACGTAGACATCTGCAATCGCTGTTTCCTTGCAAGGAAGTGTAGCATTTACTTTCATTTGAATAGTAGACCAGGAATGCATAACACTTCGCAATGAATATTATATCTTACCATGATACATAGAAATGAGATGCGGTATCGCGCTTTAAGAAGCATTAGGACACTATTGCTACGATGGGTAGATATCTGCAAATGCTATTTCCTTGCAAGGAAGTATCGCATTAACTTTCATTTGAATCGTAGACGAGGAATGCATAACACTTCGCAATGAATATTATATCTTATCATGAAACATAGATATGAGATGCGATATCGCGTTTAAAGAAGCATTAGAACTCTATTGCTACGATAGGTAGACATCTGCAAACGCTATTTCCTTGCAAGGAAGTGTCGCATTTACTTTCATTTGAATCGTAGACGAGGAATGCATAACACTTCGCAATGTATATTATATCTTATCATGAAACATAGATATGAGATGCAATATCTCGTTTTAAGAAGCATTTGAACTCTATTGCTTCGATACGTAGACATCTGCAAACGCTATTTCCCTGCAAGGAAGTATCGCATTTACATTCATTTGTGGTGTAGACGAGGAATACATAACACTTCGCAAATCATATTATATCTTATCATGAAACATACAAATGAGATGCGATATCGCGTTTTAGAAAGCATTTGAACACTATTGCTTCGATACGTAGACATCTGCAAACGCTATTTCCTAGCAAGGTAGTGTCGCATTTACATTCATTTGAAGTGTAGACGAGGAATACATCACACTTCGCAAATCATATTATATCTCACCATGAAACATAGAAATGAGATGCGATATCGCGTTTTAAGAAGCTTTAGAACTCTATTGCTACGATACCTAGACATCTGCAGATGCTATTTCCCAGCAAGGAAGTATCGCATTCACATTCATTTGAAGTGTAGACAAGGAATACATAACACTTCGCAAATCATGATATATCTTACCATGAAACATAGAATTGAGATGCGATATCGCGTTTTAAGAACATATGAACTCTATTGCTACGAGACGTAGACATCTGCAATCGCTATTTCCTTGCAAGGAAGTGTCGCATTTACATTCATTTGAAGTGCAGACGAGGAATACATCACACTTCGCAAATCATATTATATCTTACCATGAAACATAGAAATGAGATGCGATATCGCGTTTTAAGCAGCATTAGAACTCTATTGCTACGATACGTTGACATCTGCAAACGCTATTTCCTAGCAAGGAAGTGTCGCATTTACATCCATTTGAATCGTAGACGAGGAATGCATAACACTTCGCAATGAATATTGTAGCTTATCATGAAACATAGATATGAGATGCAATATCTCGTTTTAGGAAGCATTTGAACTCTATTGCTTCGATACGTAGACATCTGCAAACGCTATTTCCTAGCGAGGAAGTATCGCATTCACATTCATTTGAAGTGTAGACGAGGAATACATAACACTTCGCAAATCATGTTATATCTTACCATGAAACATAGAAATGAGATGCGATATCGCGTTTTAAGAAGCATTAGAACTCTATTGCTACGATAGGTAGACATCTGCAATCGCTATATCCTTGCAAGGAAGTGTCGCATTTACATTCATTTGAGGTGTAGACGAGGAAAACATAACACTTCGCAAATCATATTATATCTTACCATGAAACATAGAAATGAGATGCGATATCGCGTTTTAAGAAGCATTTGAACTCTATTGCTTCGATACGTAGACATCTGCAAACGCTATTTCCTTGCAAGGAAGTGTTGCATTTACATTCATTTGAATCGTAGACGAGGAATGCATAACACTTCGCAATGAATACTATATCTTATCATGAAACATAGATATGAGATGCAATGTCTCGTTTTAAGAAGCGTTTGAACTCTGTTGCTTCGATACGTAGACATCTGCAAACGCTATTTCCTTGCAAGGAAGTGTCGTATTTACATTCATTTGAAGTGTAGACGAGGAATACATGATACTTCGCAAATCATATTATATCTTACCATGAAACATAGAAATGGGATGCGATATCGCGTTTTAAGAAGCATTAGAAAACTATTGCTACGATAGGTAGACATTTGCAAACGCTATTTCCTTGCAACGAAGTGTCGCATTTACATTCATTTGAAGTGTAGACGAGGAATACATGATACTTCGCAAATCATATTATATCTTACCATGAAACATAGAAATGAGATGCGATTTCGCGTTTTAAGAAGCATTAGAACTCTATTGCTACGATACCTAGACATCTGCAGATGCTATTTCCTAGCAAGGAAGTGTCGCATTTACATTCATTTGAAGTGTAGACGAGGAATACATGATACTTCGCAAATCATATTATATCTTACCATGAAACATAGAAATGAGATGCGATTTCGCGTTTTAAGAAGCATTAGAACACTATTGCTACGATAGGTAGACATTTGCAAACGCTATTTCCTAGCAAAGAAGTCTCGCATTTACATTCATTTGAAGTATAGGCGAGGAATACATAACACTTCGCAAATAATATTACATCTTACCATGAAACATAGAAATGAGATGCGATATCGCGTTTTAAGAAGCATTAGAACACTATTGCTACGATAGGTAGACATTTGCAAACGCTATTTCCTAGGAAAGAAGTCTCGCATTTACATTCATTTGAAGTATAGGCGAGGAATACATAACACTTCGCAAATAATATTACATCTTACCATGAAGCATAGAAATGAGATGCGATAACGCGTTTTAAGAAGCATTAGAACTCTATTGCTACGATACGTAGACATCTGCAAACGCTATTTCCTTGCAAGGTAGTGTCGCATTCACATTCATTTGAAGTGTAGACGAGGAATACACAATACTTCGCAAATCATATTATATCTTACCATGAAACATAGAAATGAGATGCGATATCGCGTTTTAAGAAGCTTTAGAACTCTATTGCTACGATACGTTGACATCTGCAAACGCTATTTCCTAGCAAGGAAGTGTCGCATTTACATCCATTTGAATCGTAGACGAGGAATGCATAACACTTCGCAATGAATATTATATCTTATCATGAAACATAGAAATGAGATGCGATATCGCGTTTTAAGAATCATTTGAACTCTATTGCTTCGATACGTGGACATCTGCAAACGCTATTTCCTTGCAAGGAAGTGTCGCATTTACATTCATTTGAAGTGTAGACGAGGAATACATAACACTTCGCAAATAATATTACATCTTACCATGAAACATAGAAATGAGATGCGATATCGCGTTTTAAGTAGCATTAGAACTCTATTGCTACGATACCTAGACATCTGCATACGCTATTTCCTAGCAAGGAAGTGTCGCATTTACATTCATTTGAAGTGTAGACGAGGAATACATGATACTTCGCAAATCATATTATATCTTACCATGAAACATAGAAATGAGATGCGATTTCGCGTTTTAAGAAGCATTAGAACTCTATTGCTACGATACCTAGACATCTTCAGATGCTATTTCCTAGCAAGGAAGTGTCGCATTTACATTCATTTGAAGTGTAGAGGAGGAATACATGATACTTCGCAAATCATATTATATCTTACCATGAAACATAGAAATGAGATGCGATTTCGCGTTTTAAGAAGCATTAGAACACTATTGCTACGATAGGTAGACATTTGCAAACGCTATTTCCTAGCAAAGAAGTCTCGCATTTACATTCATTTGAAGTATAGGCGAGGAATACATAACACTTCGCAAATAATATTACATCTTACCATGAAACATAGAAATGAGATGCGATATCGCGTTTTAAGAAGCATTAGAACACTATTGCTACGATAGGTAGACATTTGCAAACGCTATTTCCTAGGAAAGAAGTCTCGCATTTACATTCATTTGAAGTATAGGCGAGGAATACATAACACTTCGCAAATAATATTACATCTTACCATGAAACATAGAAATGAGATGCGATAACGCGTTTTAAGAAGCATTAGAACTCTATTGCTACGATACCTAGATATCTGCAGACGCTATTTCCTTGCAAGGAAGTGTCGCATTTACATTCATTTGAAATGTAGACGAGGAATACATGATACTTCGCAAACCATATTATATCATACCATGAAACATGGAAATGAGATGCGATATCGCGTTTTAAGAAGCATTAGAACTCTATTGCTACGATACCTAGACATCTGCAGATGCTATTTCCTAGCAAGGAAGTGTCGCATTTACATTCATTTGAAGTGTACACGAGGAATACATGATACTTCGCAAATCATATTATATCATACCATGAAACATGGAAATGAGATGCGATATCGCGTTTTAAGAAGCATTAGAACTCTATTGCTACGATACCTAGACATCTGCAGATGCTATTTCCTAGCAAGGAAGTGTCGCATTTACATTCGTTTGAAGTGTAGACGAGGAATACATGATACTTCGCAAATCATATTATATCTTACCATGAAACATAGAAATGGGATGCGATATCGCGTTTTAAGAAGCATTAGAACACTATTGCTACGATAGGTAGACATTTGCAAACGCTATTTCCTAGCAAACAAGTCTCGCATTTACATTCATTTGAAGTATAGGCGAGGAATACATAACACTTCGAAAATAATATTACATCTTACCATGAAACATAGAAATGAGATGCGATATCGCGTTTTAAGTAGCATTAGAACTCTATTGCTACGATACCTAGACATCTGCAGACGCTATTTCCTAGCAAGGAAGTGTCGCATTTACATTCATTTGAAGTGTAGACGAGGAATACATGATACTTCGCAAATCATATTATATCTTACCATGAAACATAGAAATGAGATGCGTTATCGCGTTTTAAGAAGCATTAGAACTCCATTGCTACGATACTTAGACATCTGCAGATGCTATTTCCTAGCAAGGAAGTGTCGCATTTACATTCATTTGAAGTGTAGACGAGGAATACATGATACTTCGCAAATCATATTATATCTTACCATGAAACATAGAAATGAGATGCGATATCGCGTTTTAAGAAGCATTAGAACACTATTGCTACGATAGGTAGATATTTGCAAACGCTATTTCCTAGGAAAGAAGTCTCGCATTTACATTCATTTGAAGTATAGGCGAGGAATACATAACACTTCGCAAATAATATTACATCTTACCATGAAACATAGAAATGAGATGCGATATCGCGTTTTAAGAAGCATTAGAACTCTATTGCTACGATACGTAGACTTCTGCAGGCGCTATTTCCTTGCAAGGAAGTGTCGCATTTACATTCATTTGAAGTGTAGACGAGGAATACATAACACTTCGCAAATCATATTATATCTTACCATGAAACATAGAAATGAGATGCGATATCGCGTTTTAAGAAGCAATAGAACTCTATTGCTACGATACCTAGACATCTGCAGACGCTATTTCCTAGCAAGGAAGTGTCGCATTTACATTCACTTGAAATGTAGACGAGGAATACATGATACTTCGCAAATCATATTATATCATACCATGAAACATGGAAATGAGATGCGATTTCGCGTTTTAAGAAGCATTAGAACTCTATTGCTACGATACCTAGGCATCTGCAGATGCTATTTCCTAGCAAGGAAGTGTCGCATTTACATTCATTTGAAGTGTAGACGAGGAATACATGATACTTCGCAAATCATATTATATCTTACCATGAAACATAGAAATGGGATGCGATATCGCGTTTTAAGAAGCATTAGAACACTATTGCTACGATAGGTAGACATTTGCAAACGCTATTTCCTAGCAAAGAAGTCTCGCATTTACATTCATTTGAAGTATATGCGAGGAATACATAACACTTCGAAAATAATATTACATCTTACCATGAAACATAGAAATGAGATGCGATATCGCGTTTTAAGTAGCATTAGAACTCTATTGCTACGATACCTAGACATCTGCAGACGCTATTTCCTAGCAAGGAAGTGTCGCATTTACATTCATTTGAAGTGTAGACGAGGAATACATGATACTTCGCAAATCATATTATATCTTACCATGAAACATAGAAATGAGATGCGTTATCGCGTTTTAAGAAGCATTAGAACTCCATTGCTACGATACTTAGACATCTGCAGATGCTATTTCCTAGCAAGGAAGTGTCGCATTTACATTCATTTGAAGTGTAGACGAGGAATACATGATACTTCGCAAATCATATTATATCATACCATGAAACATGGAAATGAGATGCGATTTCGCGTTTTAAGAAGCATTAGAACTCTATTGCTACGATACCTAGGCATCTGCAGATGCTATTTCCTAGCAAGGAAGTGTCGCATTTACATTCATTTGAAGTGTAGACGAGGAATACATGATACTTCGCAAATCATATTATATCTTACCATGAAACATAGAAATGAGATGCGTTATCGCGTTTTAAGAAGCATTAGAACTCCATTGCTACGATACTTAGACATCTGCAGATGCTATTTCCTAGCAAGGAAGTGTCGCATTTACATTCATTTGAAGTGTAGACGAGGAATACATGATACTTCGCAAATCATATTATATCTTACGATGAAACATAGAAATGAGATGCGATATCGCGTTTTAAGAAGCATTAGAACTCTATTGCTACGATACCTAGACACCTGCAGATGCTATTTCCTAGCAAGGAAGTGTCGCATTTACATTCATTTGAAGTGTTGACGAGGAATACATGACACTTCGCAAATAATATTACATCTTACCATGAAACATAGAAATGAGATGCGATATCGCGTTTTAAGAAGCATTAGAACTCTATTGCTACGATACGTAGACTTCTGCAATCGCTATTTCCTAGCAAGGAAGTGTCGCATTTACATTCATTTGAATCGTAGGCGAGGAATGCATAACACTTCGCAATGAATATTATATCTTATCATGAAACATAGATATGAGATGCAATATCTCGTTTTAAGAAGCATTTGAACTCTATTGCTACGATACCTAGACATCTGCAGACGCTATTTCCTAGCAAGGAAGTGTCGCATTTACATTCGCTTGAAATGTAGACGAGGAATACATGATACTTCGCAAATCATATTATATCATACCATGAAACATAGAAATGAGTTGCTATATCGCGTTTTAAGAAGCATTAGAACTCTATTGCTACGATACCTAGACATCTGCAGACGCAATTTCCTAGCAAGGAAGTGTCGCATTTACATTCATTTGAAGTGTAGACGAGGAATACATGATACTTCGCAAATCATATTATATCATACCATGAAACATGGAAATGAGATGCGATATCGCATTTTAAGAAGCATTAGAACTGTATTGCTACGATACCTAGACATCTGCAGATGCTATTTCCTAGCAAGGAAGTGTCGCATTTACATTCATTTGAAGTGCAGACGAGGAATACATGATACTTCACAAATCATATTATATCATACCATGAAACATGGAAATGAGATGCGATTTCGCGTTTTAAGAAGCATTAGAACTCTATTGCTACGACACCTAGGCATCTGCAGATGCTATTTCCTAGCAAGGAAGTGTCGCATTTACATTCATTTGAAGTGTAGACGAGGAATACATGATACTTCGCAAATCATATTATATCTTACCATGAAACATAGAAATGGGATGCGATATCGCGTTTTAAGAAGCATTAGAACACTATTGCTACGATAGGTAGACATTTGCAAACGCTATTTCCTAGCAAAGAAGTCTGGCGTTTACATTCATTTGAAGTATAGGCGAGGAATACATAACACTTCGCAAATAATATTACATCTTACCATGAAACATAGAAATGAGATGCGATATCGCGTTTTAAGTAGCATTAGAACTCTATTGCTACGATACCTAGACATCTGCAGACGCTATTTCCTAGCAAGGAAGTGTCGCATTTACATTCATTTGAAGTGTAGACGAGGAATACATGATACTTTGCAAATCATATTACATCTTACCATGAAACATAGAAATGAGATGCGTTATCGCGTTTTAAGAAGCATTAGAACTCTATTGCTACGATACCTAGACATCTGCAGATGCTATTTCCTAGCAAGGAAGTGTCGCATTTACATTCATTTGAAGTGTAGACGAGGAATACATGATACTTCGCAAATCATATTATATCTTACGATGAAACATAGAAATGAGATGCGATATCGCGTTTTAAGAAGCATTAGAACTCTATTGCTACGATACCTAGACATCTGCAGATGCTATTTCCTAGCAAGGAAGTGTCGCATTTACATTCATTTGAAGTGTAGACGAGGAATACATAACACTTCGCAAATCATATTATATCCTACCATGAAACATAGAAATGAGATGCGATATCGCGTTTTAAGATGCATTTGAACTCTATTGCTACGATACGTAGACATCTGCAAACGCTATTTCCTTGCAAGGAAGTGTCGCATTTACATTCATTTGAATCGTAGACAAGGAATACATAACACTTCGCAAATCATGTTATATCTTACCATGAAACATAGAAATGAGATGCGATATCGCGTTTTAAGAATCATAAGAACTCTATTGCTACGATACCTAGACATCTGCAAACGCTATTACCTCGCAAGGAAGTTTCGCATTTACATTCATTTGAATCGTAGACGGGGAATGCATAACACATCGCAATGAATATTATATCTTATCAGGAAACATAGATATGAGATGCAATATCTCGTTTTAAGAAGCATTTGAACTCTATTGCTTCGATACGTAGACATCTGCAAACGCTATTTCCTAGCAAGGAAGTGTCGCATTTACATTCATTTGAAGTGTAGACGAGGATTACATAACACTTCGCAAATCATATTATATCTTACCATGAAACATAGAAATGAGATGCGATATCGCGTTTTAAGAATCATAAGAACTCTATTGCTACGATACGTTGACATCTGCAAACGCTATTTCCTTGCAAGGAAGTGCGCATTTACATTTAGTTGATGTGTAGACGAGGAATACATAACACTTCGCAAATCATATTATATCTTACCATGAAACATAGAAATGAGGTACGATATCGCGTTTTAAGAAGCATTAGAACACTATCGCTACGATAGGTAGACATTTGCAAACGCTATTTCCTAGCAAAGAAGTCCCGCATTTACATTCATTTGAAGTATAGGCGAGGAATACATAACACTTCGCAAATAATATTACATCTTACCATGAAACATAGAAATGAGATGCGATATCGCGTTTTAAGAAGCATTAGAACTATATTGCTACGATACGTAGACTTCTGCAATCGCTATTTCCTAGCAAGGAAGTGTCGCATTTACATTCATTTGAATCGTAGGCGAGGAATGCATAACACTTCGCAATGAATATTATATCTTATCATGAAACATAGATATGAGATGCAATATCTCGTTTTAAGAAGCATTTGAACTCTATTGCTACGATACCTAGACATCTGCAGACGCTATTTCCTAGCAAGGAAGTGTCGCATTTACATTCACTTGAAATGTAGACGAGGAATACATGATACTTCACAAATCATATTATATCATACCATGAAACATGGAAATGAGATGCGATTTCGCGTTTTAAGAAGCATTAGAACTCTATTGCTACGATTCCTAGACATCTGCAGACGCTATTTCCTTGCAAGGAAGTGTCGCATTTACATACATTTGAAGTGTAGACGAGGAATACATGACACTTCGCAAATCATATTATATCATACCATGAAACATAGAAATGAGTTGCTATATCGCGTTTTAAGAAGCATTAGAACTCTATTGCTACGATACCTAGACATCTGCAGACGCAATTTCCTAGCAAGGATGTGTCGCATTTACATTCATTTGAAGTGTAGACGAGGAATACATGATACTTCGCAAATCATATTATATCATACCATGAAACATGGAAATGAGATGCGATATCGCATTTTAAGAAGCATTAGAACTGTATTGCTACGATACCTAGACATCTGCAGATGCTATTTCCTAGCAAGGAAGTGTCGCATTTACATTCATTTGAAGTGCAGACGAGGAATACATGATACTTCACAAATCATATTATATCATACCATGAAACATGGAAATGAGATGCGATTTCGCGTTTTAAGAAGCATTAGAACTCTATTGCTACGATTCCTAGGCATCTGCAGATGCTATTTCCTAGCAAGGAAGTGTCGCATTTACATTCATTTGAAGTGTAGACGAGGAATACATGATACTTCGCAAATCATATTATATCTTACCATGAAACATAGAAATGGGATGCGATATCGCATTTTAAGAAGCATTAGAACACTATTGCTACGATAGGTAGACATTTGCAAACGCTATTTCCTAGCAAAGAAGTCTGGCATTTACATTCATTTGAAGTATAGGCGAGGAATACATAACACTTCGCAAATAATATTACATCTTACCATGAAACATAGAAATGAGATGCGTTATCGCGTTTTAAGAAGCATTAGAACTCTATTGCTACGATACCTAGACATCTGCAGATGCTATTTCCTAGCAAGGAAGTGTCGCATTTACATTCATTTGAAGTGTAGACGAGGAATACATGATACTTCGCAAATCATATTATATCTTACGATGAAACATAGAAATGAGATGCGATATCGCGTTTTAAGAAGCATTAGAACTCTATTGCTACGATACCTAGACATCTGCAGATGCTATTTCATAGCAAGGAAGTGTCGCATTTACATTCATTTGAAGTGTAGACGAGGAATACATGATACTTCGCAAATCATATTATATCTTACCATGAAACATAGAAATGAGATGCGATTTCGCGTTTTAAGATGCATTTGAACTCTATTGCTACGATACGTAGACATCTGCAAACGCTATTTCCTTGCAAGGAAGTGTCGCATTTACATTCATTTGAATCGTAGACAAGGAATACATAACACTTCGCAAATCATGTTATATCTTACCATGAAACATAGAAATGAGATGCGATATCGCGTTTTAAGAATCATAAGAACTCTATTGCTACGATACCTAGACATCTGCAAACGCTATTACCTCGCAAGGAAGTGTCGCATTTACATTCATTTGAATCGTAGACGAGGAATGCATAACACATCGCAATGAATATTATATCTTATCAGGAAACATAGATATGAGATGCAATATCTCGTTTTAAGAAGCATTTGAACTCTATTGCTTCGATACGTAGACATCTGCAAACGCTATTTCCTAGCAAGCAAGTGCCGCATTTACATTCATTTGAAGTGTAGACGAGGATTACATAACACTTCGCAAATCATATTATATCTTACCATGAAACATAGAAATGAGATGCGATATCGCGTTTTAAGAATCATAAGAACTCTATTGCTACGATACGTTGACATCTGCAAACGCTATTTCCTAGCGAGGAAGTATCGCATTCACATTCATTTGAAGTGTAGACAAGGAATACATAACACTTCGCAAATCATGTTATATTTTACCATGAAACATAGAAATGAGATGCGATATCGCGTTTTAAGAAGCATTGGAACTCTATTGCTACGATACCTAGACATCTGCAGACGCTATTTCCTAGAAAGAAAGTGTCGCATTTACATTCATTTGAAGTGTAGACGAGGAATACATGATACTTTGCAAATCATATTATATCTTACCATGAAACATAGAAATGAGATGCGATATCGCGTTTTAAGAATCATAAGAACTCTATTGCTACGATACATAGACATCTGCAAACGCTATTTCCTTGCAAGGAAGTGTCGCATTTACATTCATTTGAATCGTAGACGAGGAATGCATAACACGTCGAAATGAATATTATATCTTATCATGAAACATAGATATGAGATGCAATATCTCGTTTTAAGAAGCATTTGAACTCTATTGCTTCGATACGTAGACATCTGCAAACGCTATTTCCTAGCAAGGAAGTGTCGCATTTACATTCATTTGAAGTGTAGGCGAGTAATACGTGACACTTCGCAAATCACATTATTTCTTACCATGAAACATAGAAATGAGAATCGATATCGCGTTTTAAGAAGCATTAGAAAGCTATTGCTACGATACGTAGACATCTGCAAATGCTATTTCCTGGCGAGGAAGTATCGCATTCACATTCATTTGAAGTGTAGACGAGGAATACATGATACTTCGCAAATCATATTATATCTTACCATGAAACATAGAAATGAGATGCGATATCGCGTTTTAAGAATCATAAGAACTCTATTGCTACGATACGTAGACATCAGCAAACGCTATTTCCTTGTAAGGAAGTGTCGCATTTACATTCATTTGAATCGTAGACGAGGAATGCATAACACTTCGCAATGAATATTATATTTTACCATGAAACATAGAAATGAGATGCGATATCGCGTTTTAAGAGTCATAAGAACTCTATTGCTACGATACGTAGACATCTGCAAACGCTATTTCCTTGCAAGGAAGTGTCGCATTTACATTCATTTGAATCGTAGACGAGGAATGAATAACACTTCGAAATGAATATTATATCTTATCAGGAAACATAGATATGAGATGCCATATCTCGTTTTAAGAAGCATTTGAACTCTATTGCTTCGATACGTAGACGGCTGCAAACGCTATTTCCTAGCAAGGAAGTGTCGCATTTACATTCATTTGAAGTGTAGGCGAGGAATACGTGACACTTCGCAAATCATATTATATCTTACCACGAAACATAGAAATGAGATGCGATATCGCGTTTTAAGAAGCATTAGTACTCTATTGCTACGATACCTAGACATCTGCAGACGCTATTTCCTAGCAAGGAAGTATCGCATTTACATTCATTTGTAGTGTAGACGAGGAATACATGACACTTCGCAAATCATGTTATATCTTACCATGAAACATAGAAATGAGATGCGATATCGCGTTTTAAGAAGCATTAGAACACTATTGCTACGATACCTAGACATCTGCAGACGCTATTTCCTAGCAAGGAAGTGTCGCATTTACATTCAATTGAAGGGTAGACGAGGAATACATGATACTTCGCAAATCATATTATATCTTACCATGAAACATAGAAATGAGATGCGATATCGCGTTTTAAGAATCATAGGAACTCTATTGCTACGATACGTAGACATCTGCAATCGCTATTTCCTTGCAAGGAAGTGTCGCATTTACATTCATTTGAAGTGCAGACGAGGAATACATAACACTTCGCAAATCATATTATATCTTATCATTAAACATAGAATTGAGATGCGATATCTTGTTTTAAGAAGCATTTGAAATCCATTGCTTCGATACGTAGACATCTGCAAACGCTATTTCCTAGCAAGGAAGTGTCGCATTTACATCCATTTGAATCGTAGACGAGGAATGCATAACACTTCGCAATGAATATTATATCTTATCATGAAACATAGATATGAGATGCAATATCTCGTTTTAGGAAGCATTTGAACTCTATTGCTTCGATACGTAGACGGCTGCAAACGCTATTTCCTAGCAAGGAAGTGTCGCATTTACATTCATTTGAAGTGTAGGCGAGGAATACGTGACACTTCGCAAATCATATTATATCTTACCACGAAACATAGAAATGAGATGCGATATCGCGTTTTAAGAAGCATTAGTACTCTATTGCTACGATACCTAGACATCTGCAGACGCTATTTCCTAGCAAGGAAGTATCGCATTTACATTCATTTGTAGTGTAGACGAGGAATACATGACACTTCGCAAATCATGTTATATCTTACCATGAAACATAGAAATGAGATGCGATATCGCGTTTTAAGAATCATATGAACTCTATTGCTACGATACGTAGACATCTGCAGACGCTATTTCCTAGCCAGGAAGTGTCGCAATTACATTCATTTGAAGTGTAGACGAGGAATACACAACACTTCGCAAATCATATTATATCTTACCATGAAACATAGAAATGAGATGCGATATCTCGTTTTAAGAAGCATTAGAAATCTATTGCTACGATACTTAGACATCTGCAAACGCTATTTCCTTGCAAGGAAGTGTGGCATTTACATTCATTTGAAGTGTAGGCGAGGAATACATGACACTTCGCAATGAATATTACATCTTATCATGAAACATAGAATTGAGATGCGATATCTTGTTTTAAGAAGCATTTGAAATCTATTGCTTCGATACGTAGACATCTGCAAACGCTATTTCCTAGCAAGGAAGTGTCGCATTTACATCCATTTGAATCGTAGACGAGGAATGCATAACACTTCGCAATGAATATTATATCTTATCATGAAACATAGATATGAGATGCAATATCTCGTTTTAGGAAGCATTTGAACTCTATTGCTTCGATACGTAGACATCTGCAAACGCTATTTCCTTGCAAGGAAGTGTCGCATTTACATTCATTTGAATCGTAGACAAGGAATACATAACACTACGCAAATCATGTTATTTCTTACCATGAAACATAGAAATGAGATGCGATATAGCGTTTTAAGAATCATATGAACTCTATTGCTACGATACCTAGACTTCTTCAGACGCTATTTCCTAGCAAGGAAGTGTCGCATTTACATTCATTTGAAGTGTAGACGAGGAATACATGATACTTCGCAAATCATATTATATCTTACCATGAAACATAGAAATGAGATGCGATATCGCGTTTTAAGAAGCATTAGAACACTATTGCTACGATAGGTAGACATTTGCAAACGCTATTTCCTAGAGAGGAAGTATCGCATTCACATTCATTTGGTTGTGTAGACAAGGAATACATAACACTTCGCAAATCATGTTATATCTTACCATGAAACATAGAATTGAGATGCGATATCGCGTTTTAAGAACATATGAACTCTATTGCTACGAGACGTAGACATCTGCAATCGCTATTTCCTTGCAAGGAAGTGTCGCATTTACATTCATTTGAAGTGTAGACTAGGAATACATAACACTTCGCAAATCATATTATATCTGAGCATGAAACATAGAAATGAGATGCGATATCGTGGTTTAAGAAGCATTAGAACTCTATTGCTACGATACCTAGACATCTGCAGTCGCTATTTCCTAGCGAGGAAGTATCGCATTCACATTCATTTGAAGTGTAGACAAGGAATACATAACACTTCGCAAATCATGTTATATCTTATCATGAAACATAGAATTGAGATGCGATATCGCGTTTTAAGAATCATATGAACTCTATTGCTACGATACGTAGACATCTGCAGACGCTATTTCCTAGCCAGTAAGTGTCGCATTTACATCCATTTGAATCGTAGACGAGGAATGCATAACACTTCGCAATGAATATTATATCTTATCATGAAACATAGATATGAGATGCAATATCTCGTTTTAGGAAGCATTTGAACTCTATTGCTTCGATACGTAGACATCTGCAAACGCTATTTCCTTGCAAGGGAGAGTCGCATTTACATTCATTTGAAGTGTAGACGAAGAATACATGATACTTCGCAATTCATATTATATCTTACCATGAAACATAGAAATGAGATGCGATATCGCGTTTTAAGAAGCATTAGAAATCTATTGCTACGAGACGTAGACATCTGCAAACGCCATTTCCTAGCGAGGAAGTGTCGCATTTATATTCATTTGAAGTGTAGGCGTGGAATACATAACACTTCGCAATGAATATTACATCTTAGCATGAAACATAGAAATGAGATTCGATATCGCGTTTTAAGTAGCATTAGAAAGCTATTGCTACGATACGTAGACATCTGCAAACGCTATTTCCTAGCGAGGAAGTTTCGCATTCACATTCATTTGAAGTGTGGACGAGGAATACACAATACTTCGCAAATCATATTATATCTTACCATGAAACATAGAAACGAGATGCGATATCGCGTTTTAAGAATCATAAGAACTCTATTGCTACGATACGTAGACATCTGCAAACGCTATTTCCTTGCAAGGAAGTGTCGCATTTACAATCATTTGAATCGTAGTCGAGGAATGCATAACACTTCGCAATGAATATTATATCTTATCAGGAAACATAGATATGAGATTGAATATCTCGTTTTAAGAAGCATTTGAACTGTATTGCATCGATACGTAGACATCTGCAAACGCTAATTCCTAGCAAGGAAGTGTCGCATTTACATCCATTTGAATCGTAGACGAGGAATGCATAACACTTCGCAATGAATATTATATCTTATCATGAAACATAGATATGAGATGCAATATCTCGTTTTAGGAAGCATTTGAACTCTATTGCATCGATACGTAGACATCTGCAAACGCTATTTCCTTGCAAGGGAGAGTCGCATTTACATTCATTTGAAGTGTAGATGAAGAATACATGATACTTCGCAATTCATATTATATCTTACCATGAAACATAGAAATGAGATGCGATATCGCGATTTAAGAAGCATTAGAAATCTATTTCTACGATACGTAGACATCTGCAAACGCCACTTCCTAGCGAGGAAGTGTCGCATTTATATTCATTTGAAGTGTAGGCGTGGAATACATAACACTTCGCAATGAATATTACATCTTAGCATGAAACATAGAAATGAGATTCGATATCGCGTTTTAAGTAGCATTAGAAAGCTATTGCTACGATACGTAGACATCTGCAAACGCTATTTCCTAGCGAGGAAGTTTCGCATTCACATTCATTTGAAGTGTAGACGAGGAATACACAATACTTCGCAAATCATATTATATCTTACCATGAAACATAGGAACGAGATGCGATATCGCGTTTTAAGAATCATAAGAACTCTATTGCTACGATACGTAGACATCTGCAAACGCTATTTCCTTGCAAGGAAGTGTCGCATTTACATTCATTTGT
The DNA here is from genome assembly GCF_050948175.1 of Xylocopa sonorina. Taxonomy (NCBI): domain Eukaryota; kingdom Metazoa; phylum Arthropoda; class Insecta; order Hymenoptera; family Apidae; genus Xylocopa; species Xylocopa sonorina. Next base: position 1,047,726 of record NW_027490112.1, on the reverse strand, counting down.
ATCGTAGTCGAGGAATGCATAACACTTCGCAATAAATATTATATCTTATCAGGAAACATAGATATGAGATTGAATATCTCGTTTTAAGAAGCATTTGAACTGTATTGCTTCGATACGTAGACATCTGCAAACGCTATTTCCTTGCAAGGAAGAGTCGCATTTACATCCATTTGAATCGTAGACGAGGAATGCATAACACTTCGCAATGAATATTACATCTTATAATGAAACATAGATATGAGATGCAATATCTCGTTTTAGGAAGCATTTGAACTCTATTGCTTCGATACGTAGACATCTGCAAACGCTATTTCCTTGCAAGGAAGAGTCGCATTTACATTCATTTGGAGTGTAGACGAGGAATACATGATACTTCGCAAATCATATTATATCTTACCATGAAACATAGAGATGAGATGCGATATCGCGTTTTAAGAAGCATTTGAACACTATAGCTTCGATACGTAGACATCTGCAAACGCTATTTCCTTGCAAGGAAGTGTCGCATTCACATTCATTTGAAGTGTAGACGAGGAACACATAACACTTCGCAAATCATATTATATCTTACCATGAAACATAGAAATGAGATGCGATATCGCGTTTTAAGAAGCATTAGAAATCTATTGCTACGATACGTAGACATCTGCAAACGCCATTTCCTAGCGAGGAAGTGTCGCATTCACATTCATTTGAAGTGTAGACGAGGAATACATAACACTTCGCAAATCATGTTATATCTTACCATGAAACATAGAAATGAGATGCGATATCGCGTTTTAAGAAGCATTAGAAATCTATTGCTACGAAACGTAGACATCTGCAAACGCTATTTCCTTGCAAGGAAGTGTCGCATTTACATTCATTTGAATCGTAGACGAGGAATGCATAACACTTCGCAATGAATATTATATCTTATCGGGAAACATAGATATGAGATGCAATATCTCGTTTTAAGAAGCATTTGAACTCTATTGCTTCGATACGTAGATATCTGCAAACGCTATTTCCTAGCAAGGAAGTGTCGCATTTACATTCACTTGAAGTGTAGGCGAGGAATACATGACACTTCGCAAATCATATTATATATCACCATGAAACATAGAAATGAGATGCGATATCGCGTTTTAAGAAGCATTAGAACTCTATTGCTACGAAACGTAGACATCTGCAAACGCTATTTCCTTGCAAGGAAGTGTCGCATTTACATTCATTTGAATCGTAGACGAGGAATGCATAACACTTCGCAATGAATATTATATCTTATCGGGAAACATAGATATGAGATGCAATATCTCGTTTTAAGAAGCATTTGAACTCTATTGCTTCGATACGTAGATATCTGCAAACGCTATTTCCTAGCAAGGAAGTGTCGCATTTACATTCACTTGAAGTGTAGGCGAGGAATACATGACACTTCGCAAATCATATTATATATCACCATGAAACATAGAAATGAGATGCGATATCGCGTTTTAAGAAGCATTAGAACTCTATTGCTACGATACCTAGACATCTGCAGACGCTATTTCCTAGCGAGGAAGTATCGCATTCACATTCATTTGAAGTGTAGACAAGGAATACATAACACTTGGCAAATCATGTTATATCTTACCATGAAACATAGAATTGAGATGCGATATCGCGTTTTAAGAACATATGAACTCTATTGCTACGATACGTTGACATCTGCAAACGCTATTTCCTTGCAAGGAAGTGTCGCATTTACATTCATTTGAAGTGTAGGCGAGGAATACATGATACTTCGCAAATCATATTATATCTTACCCTGAAACATAGAAATGAGATGCGATATCGCGTTTTAAGAAGCATTAGAACACTATTGCTACGATAGGTAGACATTTGCAAACGCTATTTCCTAGAGAGGAAGTATCGCATTCACATTCATTTGGTTGTGTAGACAAGGAATACATAACACTTCGCAAATCATGTTATATCTTACCATGAAACATAGAATTGAGATGCGATATCGCGTTTTAAGAACATATGAACTCTATTGCTACGAGACGTAGACATCTGCAATCGCTATTTCCTTGCAAGGAAGTGTCGCATTTACATTCATTTGAAGTGTAGACTAGGAATACATCACACTTCGCAAATCATATTATATCTTAGCATGAAACATAGAAATGAGATGCGATATCGTGGTTTAAGAAGCATTAGAACTCTATTGCTACGATACCTAGACATCTGCAGTCGCTATTTCCTAGCGAGGAAGTATCGCATTCACATTCATTTGAAGTGTAGACAAGGAATACATAACACTTCGCAAATCATGTTATATCTTACCATGAAACATAGAATTGAGATGCGATATCGCGTTTTAAGAATCATATGAACTCTATTGCTACGATACGTAGACATCTGCAGACGCTATTTCCTAGCCAGGAAGTGTCGCAATTACATTCATTTGAAGTGTAGACGAGGAATACACAACACTTCGCAAATCATATTATATCTTACCATGAAACATAGAAATGAGATGCGATATCTCGTTTTAAGAAGCATTAGAAATCTATTGCTACGATACGTAGACATCTGCAAACGCTATTTCCTTGCAAGGAAGTGTCGCATTTACATTCATTTGAAGTGTAGGCGAGGAATACATGACACTACGCAATGAATATTACATCTTATCATGAAACATAGAATTGAGATGCGATATCTTGTCTTAAGAAGCATTTGAAATCTATTGCTTCGATACGTAGACATCTGCAAACGCTATTTCCTAGCAAGGAAGTGTCGCATTTACATCCATTTGAATCGTAGACGAGGAATGCATAACACTTCGCAATGAATATTATATCTTATCATGAAACATAGATATGAGATGCAATATCTCGTTTTGGGAAGCATTTGAACTCTATTGCTTCGATACGTAGACATCTGCAAACGCTATTTCCTTGCAAGGAAGTGTCGCATTTACATTCATTTGAATCGTAGACAAGGAATACATAACACTTCGCAAATCATGTTATTTCTTACCATGAAACATAGAAATGAGATGCGATATCGCGTTTTAAGAATCATATGAACTCTATTGCTACGAGACGTAGACATCTGCAATCGCTATTTCCTTGCAAGGAAGTGTCGCATTTACATTCATTTGAAGTGTAGACGAGGAATACATAACACTTCGCAAATCATATTATATCTTACCATGAAACATAGAAATGAGATGCGATATCGCGTTTTAAGAATCATAGGAACTCTATTGCTACGATACGTAGACATCTGCAGACGCTATTTCCTAGCCAGGAAGTGTCGCAATTACATTCATTTGAAGTGTAGACGAGGAATACACAACACTTCGCAAATCATATTATATCTTACCATGAAACATAGAAATGAGATGCGATATCTCGTTCTAAGAAGCATTAGAAATCTATTGCTACGATACGTAGACATCTGCAAACGCTATTTCCTTACAAGGAAGTGTCGCATTTACATTCATTTGAAGTGTAGGCGAGGAATACATGACACTTCGCAATGAATATTACATCTTATCATGAAACATAGAATTGAGATGCGATATCTTGTTTTAAGAAGCATTTGAAATCTATTGCTTCGATACGTAGACATCTGCAAACGCTATTTCCTAGCAAGGAAGTGTCGCATTTACATCCATTTGAATCGTAGACGAGGAATGCATAACACTTCGCAATGAATATTATATCTTATCATGAAACATAGATATGAGATGCAATATCTCGTTTTAGGAAGCATTTGAACTCTATTGCTTCGATACGTAGACATCTGCAAACGCTATTTCCTTGCAAGGGAGAGTCGCATTTACATTCATTTGAAGTGTAGACGAAGAATACATGATACTTCGCAATTCATATTATATCTTACCATGAAACATAGAAATGAGATGCGATATCGCGTTTTAAGAAGCATTAGAAATCTATTGCTACGAGACGTAGACATCTGCAAACGCCATTTCCTAGCGAGGAAGTGTCGCATTTATATTCATTTGAAGTGTAGGCGTGGAATACATAACACTTCGCAATGAATATTACATCTTAGCATGAAACATAGAAATGAGATTCGATATCGCGTTTTAAGTAGCATTAGAAAGCTATTGCTACGATACGTAGACATCTGCAAACGCTATTTCCTAGCGAGGAAGTGTCGCATTCACATTCATTTGAAGTGTAGACGAGGAATACAAAATACTTCGCAAATCATATTATATCTTACCATGAAACATAGGAACGAGATGCGATATCGCGTTTTAAGAATCATAAGAACTCTATTGCTACGATACGTAGACATCTGCAAACGCTATTTCCTTGCAAGGAAGAGTCGCATTTACATCCATTTGAATCGTAGACGAGGAATGCATAACACTTCGCAATGAATATTATATCTTATAATGAAACATAGATATGAGATGCAATATCTCGTTTTAGGAAGCATTTGAACTCTATTGCTTCGATACGTAGACATCTGCAAACGCTATTTCCTTGCAAGGAAGAGTCGCATTTACATTCATTTGGAGTGTAGACGAGGAATACATGATACTTCGCAAATCATATTATATCTTACCATGAAACATAGAGATGAGATGCGATATCGCGTTTTAAGAAGCATTTGAACACTATAGCTTCGATACGTAGACATCTGCAAACGCTATTTCCTTGCAAGGAAGTGTCGCATTCACATTCATTTGAAGTGTAGACGAGGAACACATAACACTTCGCAAATCATATTATATCTTACCATGAAACATAGAAATGAGATGCGATATCGCGTTTTAAGAAGCATTAGAAATCTATTGCTACGATACGTAGACATCTGCAAACGCCATTTCCTAGCGAGGAAGTGTCGCATTCACATTCATTTGAAGTGTAGACGAGGAATACATAACACTTCGCAAATCATGTTATATCTTACCATGAAACATAGAAATGAGATGCGATATCGCGTTTTAAGAAGCATTAGAAATCTATTGCTGCGATACGTAGACATCTGCAAACGCCATTTCCTAGCGAGGAAGTGTCGCATTTATATTCATTTGAAGTGTAGGCGTGGAATACATAACACTTCGCAATGAATATTACATCTTAGCATGAAACATAGAAATGAGATTCGATGTCGCGTTTTAAGTAGCATTAGAAAGCTATTGCTACGATACGTAGACATCTGCAAACGCTATTTCCTTGCAAGGAAGTGCGCATTTACATTTAGTTGATGTGTAGACGAGGAATACATAACACTTCGCAAATCATATTATATCTTACCATAAAACATAGAAATGAGATGCGATATCGCGTTTTAAGAAGCATTAGAACTCTATTGCTACGAAACGTAGACATCTGCAAACGCTATTTCCTTGCAAGGAAGTGTCGCATTTACATTCATTTGAATCGTAGACGAGGAATGCATAACACTTCGCAATGAATATTATATCTTATCGGGAAACATAGACATGAGATGCAATATCTCGTTTTAAGAAGCATTTGAACTCTATTGCTTCGATACGTAGATATCTGCAAACGCTATTTCCTAGCAAGGAAGTGTCGCATTTACATTCACTTGAAGTGTAGGCGAGGAATACATGACACTTCGCAAATCATATTATATATCACCATGAAACATAGAAATGAGATGCGATATCGCGTTTTAAGAAGCATTAGAACTCTATTGCTACGATACCTAGACATCTGCAGACGCTATTTCCTAGCGAGGAAGTATCGCATTCACATTCATTTGAAGTGTAGACAAGGAATACATAACACTTGGCAAATCATGTTATATCTTACCATGAAACATAGAATTGAGATGCGATATCGCGTTTTAAGAACATATGAACTCTATTGCTACGAGACGTAGACATCTGCAATCGCTATTTCCTTGCAAGGAAGTGTCGCATTTACATTCATTTGAAGTGTAGACGAGGAATACATCACACTTCGCAAATCATATTATATCTTACCATGAAACATAGAAATGAGATGCGACATCGCGTTCTAAGAAGCATTAGAACACTACTGCTACGATAGGTAGACATTTGCAAACGCTATTTCCTTGCAAGGAAGTATCGCATTCACATTCATTTGAAGTGTAGACGAGGAATACATGATACTTCGCAAATCATGTTATATCTTACCATGAAACATAGAAATGAGATGCGATATCGCGTTTTAAGAATCATATGAACTCTATTGCTACGATACCTAGACATCTGCAGACGCTATTTCCTAGCAAGGAAGTGTCGCATTTACATTCATTTGAAGTGTAGACGAGGAATACATGATACTTCGCAAATCATATTATATCTTACCATGAAACATAGAAATGAGATGCGATATCGCGTTTTAAGAAGCATTAGAACACTATTGCTACGATAGGTAGACATTTGCAAACGCTATTTCCTAGAGAGGAAGTATCGCATTCACATTCATTTGGTTGTGTAGACAAGGAATACATAACACTTCGCAAATCATGTTATATCTTACCATGAAACATAGAATTGAGATGCGATATCGCGTTTTAAGAACATATGAACTCTATTGCTACGAGACGTAGACATCTGCAATCGCTATTTCCTTGCAAGGAAGTGTCGCATTTACATTCATTTGAAGTGTAGACTAGGAATACATCACACTTCGCAAATCATATTATATCTTAGCATGAAACATAGAAATGAGATGCGATATCGTGGTTTAAGAAGCATTAGAACTCTATTGCTACGATACCTAGACATCTGCAGTCGCTATTTCCTAGCGAGGAAGTATCGCATTCACATTCATTTGAAGTGTAGACAAGGAATACATAACACTTCGCAAATCATGTTATATCTTACCATGAAACATAGAATTGAGATGCGATATCGCGTTTTAAGAATCATATGAACTCTATTGCTACGATACGTAGACATCTGCAGACGCTATTTCCTAGCCAGGAAGTGTCGCAATTACATTCATTTGAAGTGTAGACGAGGAATACACAACACTTCGCAAATCATATTATATCTTACCATGAAACATAGAAATGAGATGCGATATCTCGTTTTAAGAAGCATTAGAAATCTATTGCTACGATACGTAGACATCTGCAAACGCTATTTCCTTGCAAGGAAGTGTCGCATTTACATTCATTTGAAGTGTGGGCGAGGAATACATGACACTTCGCAATGAATATTACATCTTATCATGAAACATAGAATTGAGATGCGATATCTTGTTTTAAGAAGCATTTGAAATCTATTGCTTCGATACGTAGACATCTGCAGACGCTATTTCCTAGCCAGGAAGTGTCGCAATTACATTCATTTGAAGTGTAGACGAGGAATACACAACACTTCGCAAATCATATTATATCTTACCATGAAACATAGAAATGAGATGCGATATCTCGTTTTAAGAAGCATTAGAAATCTATTGCTACGATACGTAGACATCTGCAAACGCTATTTCCTTGCAAGGAAGTGTCGCATTTACATTCATTTGAAGTGTGGGCGAGGAATACATGACACTTCGCAATGAATATTACATCTTATCATGAAACATAGAATTGAGATGCGATATCTTGTTTTAAGAAGCATTTGAAAACTATTGCTTCGATACGTAGACATCTGCAAACGCTATTTCCTAGCAAGGAAGTGTCGCATTTACATCCATTTGAATCGTAGACGAGGAATGCATAACACTTCGTAATGAATATTATATCTTATCATGAAACATAGATATGAGATGCAATATCTCGTTTTAGGAGGCATTTGAACTCTATTGCTTCGATACGTAGACATCTGCAAACGCTATTTCCTTGCAAGGAAGTGTCGCATTTACATTCATTTGAATCGTAGACAAGGAATACATAACACTTCGCAAATCATGTTATTTCTTACCATGAAACATAGAAATGAGATGCGATATCGCGTTTTAAGAATCATATGAACTCTATTGCTACGAGACGTAGACATCTGCAATCGCTATTTCCTTGCAAGGAAGTGTCGCATTTACATTCATTTGAAGTGTAGACGAGGAATACATAACACTTCGCAAATCATATTATATCTTACCATGAAACATAGAAATGAGATGCGACATCGCGTTCTAAGAAGCATTAGAACACTACTGCTACGATAGGTAGACATTTGCAAACGCTATTTCCTTGCAAGGAAGTGTCGCATTTACATTCATTTGAAGTGTAGACGAGGAATACATAACACTTCGCAAATCATATTATATCTTACCATGAAACATAGAAATGAGATGCGATATCGCGTTTTAAGAATCATAGGAACTCTATTGCTACGATACGTAGACATCTGCAATCGCTATTTCCTTGCAAGGAAGTGTCGCATTTACTTTCATTTGAAGTGTAGACGAGGAATACATAACACTTCGCAAATCATATTATATCTTACCATGAAACATAGAAATGAGATTCGATATCGCGTTTTATGAAGCATTAGAAAGCTATTGCTATGATACGTAGACATCTGCAAACGCTATTTCCTAGCGAGGAAGTATCGCATTCACATTCATTTGAAGTGTAGACGAGGAATACATGATACTTCGCAAATCATGTTATATCTTACCATGAAACATAGAAATGAGATGCGATATCGCGTTTTAAGAATCATATGAACTCTATTGCTACGATACCTAGACATCTGCAGACGCTATTTCCTAGCAAGGAAGTGTCGCATTTACATTCATTTGAAGTGTAGACGAGGAATACATGATACTTCGCAAATCATATTATATCTTACCATGAAACATAGAAATGAGATGCGATATCGCGTTTTAAGAAGCATTAGAACACTATTGCTACGATAGGTAGACATTTGCAAACGCTATTTCCTAGAGAGGAAGTATCGCATTCACATTCATTTGGTTGTGTAGACAAGGAATACATAACACTTCGCAAATCATGTTATATCTTACCATGAAACATAGAATTGAGATGCGATATCGCGTTTTAAGAACATATGAACTCTATTGCTACGAGACGTAGACATCTGCAATCGCTATTTCCTTGCAAGGAAGTGTCGCATTTACATTCATTTGAAGTGTAGACTAGGAATACATAACACTTCGCAAATCATATTATATCTTAGCATGAAACATAGAAATGAGATGCGATATCGTGGTTTAAGAAGCATTAGAACTCTATTGCTACGATACCTAGACATCTGCAGTCGCTATTTCCTAGCGAGGAAGTATCGCATTCACATTCATTTGAAGTGTAGACAAGGAATACATAACACTTCGCAAATCATGTTATATCTTACCATGAAACATAGAATTGAGATGCGATATCGCGTTTTAAGAATCATATGAACTCTATTGCTACGATACGTAGACATCTGCAGACGCTATTTCCTAGCCAGGAAGTGTCGCAATTACATTCATTTGAAGTGTAGACGAGGAATACACAACACTTCGCAAATCATATTATATCTTACCATGAAACATAGAAATGAGATGCGATATCTCGTTCTAAGAAGCATTAGAAATCTATTGCTACGATACGTAGACATCTGCAAACGCTATTTCCTTGCAAGGAAGTGTCGCATTTACATTCATTTGAAGTGTAGGCGAGGAATACATGACACCTCGCAATGAATATTACATCTTATCATGAAACATAGAATTGAGATGCGATATCTTGTTTTAAGAAGCATTTGAAATCTATTGCTTCGATACGTAGACATCTGCAAACGCTATTTCCTAGCAAGGAAGTGTCGCATTTACATCCATTTGAATCGTAGACGAGGAATGCATAACACTTCGCAATGTATATTATATCTTATCATGAAACATAGATATGAGATGCAATATCTCGTTTTAGGAAGCATTTGAACTCTATTGCTTCGATACGTAGACATCTGCAAACGCTATTTCCTTGCAAGGGAGAGTCGCATTTACATTCATTTGAAGTGTAGACGAAGAATACATGATACTTCGCAATTCATATTATATCTTACCATGAAACATAGAAATGAGATGCGATATCGCGTTTTAAGAAGCATTAGAAATCTATTGCTACGAGACGTAGACATCTGCAAACGCCATTTCCTAGCGAGGAAGTGTCGCATTTATATTCATTTGAAGTGTAGGCGTGGAATACATAACACTTCGCAATGAATATTACATCTTAGCATGAAACATAGAAATGAGATTCGATATCGCGTTTTAAGTAGCATTAGAAAGCTATTGCTACGATACGTAGACATCTGCAAACGCTATTTCCTAGCGAGGAAGTGTCGCATTCACATTCATTTGAAGTGTGGACGAGGAATACACAATACTTCGCAAATCATATTATATCTTACCATGAAACATAGAAACGAGATGCGATATCGCGTTTTAAGAATCATAAGAACTCTATTGCTACGATACGTAGACATCTGCAAACGCTATTTCCTTGCAAGGAAGTGTCGCATTTACAATCATTTGAATCGTAGTCGAGGAATGCATAACACTTCGCAATGAATATTATATCTTATCAGGAAACATAGATATGAGATTGAATATCTCGTTTTAAGAAGCATTTGAACTGTATTGCATCGATACGTAGACATCTGCAAACGCTAATTCCTAGCAAGGAAGTGTCGCATTTACATCCATTTGAATCGTAGACGAGGAATGCATAACACTTCGCAATGAATATTATATCTTATCATGAAACATAGATATGAGATGCAATATCTCGTTTTAGGAAGCATTTGAACTCTATTGCATAGATACGTAGACATCTGCAAACGCTAATTCCTTGCAAGGGAGAGTCGCATTTACATTCATTTGAAGTGTAGATGAAGAATACATGATACTTCGCAATTGATATCATATCTTACCATGAAACATAGAAATGAGATGCAATATCGCGATTTAAGAAGCATTAGAAATCTATTGCTACGATACGTAGACATCTGCAAACGCCACTTCCTAGCGAGGAAGTGTCGCATTTATATTCATTTGAAGTGTAGGCGTGGAATACATAACACTTCGCAATGAATATTACATCTTAGCATGAAACATAGAAATGAGATTCGATATCGCGTTTTAAGTAGCATTAGAAAGCTATTGCTACGATACGTAGACATCTGCAAACGCTATTTCCTAGCGAGGAAGTGTCGCATTCACATTCATTTGAAGTGTAGACGAGGAATACACAATACTTCGCAAATCATATTATATCTTACCATGAAACATAGGAACGAGATGCGATATCGCGTTTTAAGAATCATAAGAACTCTATTGCTACGATACGTAGACATCTGCAAACGCTATTTCCTTGCAAGGAAGTGTCGCATTTACATTCATTTGAATCGTAGTCGAGGAATGCATAACACTTCGCAATGAATATTATATCTTATCAGGAAACATAGATATGAGATTGAATATCTCGTTTTAAGAAGCATTTGAACTGTATTGCTTCGATACGTAGACATCTGCAAACGCTATTTCCTTGCAAGGAAGAGTCGCATTTACATCCATTTGAATCGTAGACGAGGAATGCATAACACTTCGCAATGAATATTATATCTTATAATGAAACATAGATATGAGATGCAATATCTCGTTTTAGGAAGCATTTGAACTCTATTGCTTCGATACGTAGACATCTGCAAACGCTATTTCCTTGCAAGGAAGAGTCGCATTTACATTCATTTGGAGTGTAGACGAGGAATACATGATACTTCGCAAATCATATTATATCTTACCATGAAACATAGAGATGAGATGCGATATCGCGTTTTAAGAAGCATTTGAACACTATAGCTTCGATACGTAGACATCTGCAAACGCTATTTCCTTGCAAGGAAGTGTCGCATTCACATTCATTTGAAGTGTAGACGAGGAACACATAACACTTCGCAAATCATATTATATCTTACCATGAAACATAGAAATGAGATGCGATACCGCGTTTTAAGAAGCATTAGAAATCTATTGCTACGATACGTAGACATCTGCAAACGCCATTTCCTAGCGAGGAAGTGTCGCATTCACATTCATTTGAAGTGTAGACGAGGAATACATAACACTTCGCAAATCATGTTATATCTTACCATGAAACATAGAAATGAGATGCGATATCGCGTTTTAAGAAGCATTAGAAATCTATTGCTGCGATACGTAGAGATCTGCAAACGCCATTTCCTAGCGAGGAAGTGTCGCATTTATATTCATTTGAAGTGTAGGCGTGGAATACATAACACTTCGCAATGAATATTACATCTTAGCATGAAACATAGAAATGAGATTCGATATCGCGTTTTAAGTGGCATTAGAAAGCTATTGCTACGATACGTAGACATCTGCAAACGCTATTTCCTTGCAAGGAAGTGCGCATTTACATTTAGTTGATGTGTAGACGAGGAATACATCACACTTCGCAAATCATATTATATCTTGCAATGAAACATAGAAATGAGATGCGATATCGCGTTTTAAGAAGCATTAGAACTCTATTGCTACGATACGCTGACATCTGCAAACGCTATTTCCTTGCAAGGAAATGTCGCATATACATTCATTTGAATCGTAGACGAGGAATGCATAACACGTCGCAATGAATATTATATCTTATCAGGAAACATAGATATGAGATGCAATATCTCGTTTTAAGAAGCATTTGAACTCTATTGCTTCGATACGTAGACATCTGCAAACGCTATTTCCTAGCAAGGAAGTTTCGCATTTACATTCATTTGAAGTGTAGGCGAGGAATACATGACACTTCGCAAATCATATTATATCTCACCATGAAACATAGAAATGAGATGCGATATCGCGTTTTAAGAAGCATTAGAACACTATTGCCACGATAGGTAGACATTTGCAAAGGCTATTTCCTAGCAAAGAAGTGTCGCATTTACATTCATTTGAAGTGTAGACGAGGAATACATAACACTTCGCAAATCATATTATATCTTACTATGAAACATAGAATTGAGATGCGATATCGCGTTTTAAGAAGCATTAGAACTCTATTGCTTCGATACGTAGGCATCTGCAAACTCTATTTCCTAGCAAGGAAGTGTCGCATTTACATTCATTTGAAGTGTAGACGAGGAATACAAAACACTTCGCAAATCATATTATATCTTACCATGAAACATAGAAATGAGATGCGATATCGCATTTTAAGAATCATAGGAACTCTATTGCTACGATACGTAGACATCTGCAAAAGCTATTTCCTTGCAAGGAAGTGCAGCATTTACATTCATTTGAAGTGTAGACGAGGAATACATAACACTTCGCAAATCAAATTATATCTTACCATGAAACATAGAAATGAGATGCGATATCGCGTTTTAAGAAGCATTAGAACTCTATTGCTACGATACCTAGACATCTGCAGACGCTATTTCCCAGCAAGGAAGTGTCGCATTCACATTCATTTGAAGTGTAGACGAGGAATACACAATACTTCGTAAATCATATTATATCTTACCATGGAACTTAGAAATGAGATGCGATATCGCGTTTTAAGAATCATTTGAACTCTATTGCTTCGATACGTAGACATCTGCAAACGCTATTTCCTTGCAAGGAAGTGCAGCATTTACATTCATTTGAAGTGTAGACGAGGAATACATAACACTTCGCAAATCAAATTATATCTTACCATGAAACATAGAAATGAGATGCGATATCGCGTTTTAAGAAGCATTAGAACTCTATTGCTACGATACCTAGACATCTGCAGACGCTATTTCCTAGCAAGGAAGTGTCGCATTTACATTCATTTGAAGTGTAGACGAGGAATACATGACATTTCGCAAATCATATTATATCTTACCATGAAACATAGAAATGAGATGCGATATCGCGTTTTAAGAAGCATTAGAACACTATTGCCACGATAGGTAGACATTTGCAAACGCTATTTCCTAGCAAAGAAGTGTCGCATTTACATTCATTTGAAGTGTAGACGAGGAATACATAACACTTCGCAAATCATATTATATCTTACTATGAAACATAGAATTGAGATGCGATATCGCCTTTTAAGAAGCATTAGAACTCTATTGCTACGATACGTAGACATCTGCAAACGCAATTTCCTTGCAAGGTAGTGTCGCATTCACATTAATTTGAAGTGTAGACGAGGAATACACAATACTTCGTAAATCATATTATATCTTACCATGGAACTTAGAAATGAGATGCGATATCGTGTTTTAAGAATCATAAGAACTCTATTGCTACGATACGTAGACATCTGCAAACGCTATTTCCTTGCAAGGAAGTGTCGCATTTACATTCATTTGAATCGTAGACGAGGAATGCATAACACTTCGCAATGAATATTACATCTTATCATGAAATATAGAATTGAGATGCGATAACTTGTTTTAAGAAGCATTTGAAATCTATTGCTTCGATACGTAGACATCTGCAAACGCTATTTCCTAGCAAGGAAGTGTCGCATTTACATCCATTTGAATCGTAGACGAGGAATGCATAACACTTCGCAATGAATATTATATCTTATCATGAAACATAGATATGAGATGCAATATCTCGTTTTAGGAAGCATTTGAACTCTATTGCTTCGATACGTAGACATCTGCAAACGCTATTTCCTAGCAAGGAAGTGTCGCATTTACATCCATTTGAATCGTAGACGAGGAATGCATAATACTTCGCAATGAATATTATATCTTACCATGAAACATAGAAATGAGATGCGATATCGCGTTTTAAGAAGCATTAGAACTCTATTGCTACGATACCTAGACATCTGCAGACGCTATTTCCTAGCAAGGAAGTGTCGCATTTACTTTCATTTGTAGTGAAGACGAGGAATACATGACACTTCGCAAATCATATTATATCTTACCATGGAACATAGAAATGAGATGCGATATCGTGTTTTAAGAATCATAAGAACTCTATTGCTACGAAACGTAGACATCTGCAAACGCTATTTCCTTGCAAGGAAGTGTCGCATTTACATTCATTTGAATCGGAGACGTGGAATGCATAACACTTCGCAATGAATATTACATCTTATCATGAAATATAGAATTGAGATGCGATATCTTGTTTTAAGAAGCATTTGAACTCTATTGCTTCAATACGTAGACATCTGCAAACGCTATTTCCTAGCAAGGAAGTGTCGCATTTACATCCATTTGAATCGTAGACGAGGAATGCATAACACTTCGCAATGAATATTATATCTTACCATGAAACATAGAAATGAGATGCGATATCGCGTTTTAAGAAGCATTAGAACTCTATTGCTACGATACCTAGACATCTGCAGATGCTATTTCCTAGCAAGGAAGTGTCGCATTTACATTCATTTGAAGTGTAGACGAGGAATACATGATACTTCGCAAATCATACTATATCTTACCATGAAACATAGAAATGAGATGCGATATCGCGTTTTAAGAAGCATTAGAACTCTATTGCCACGATACCTACACATCTGCAGACGCTATTTCCTAGCAAGGAAGTGTCGCATTTACATTCATTTGAATCGTGGGCGAGGAATGCATAACACTTCGCAATGAATATTATATCTTATCAGGAAACATAGATATGAGATGCAATATCTCGTTTTAAGAAGCATTTGAACTCTATTGCTTCGATACGTAGGCATCTGCAAACTCTATTTCCTAGCAAGGAAGTGTCGCATTTACATTCATTTGAAGTGTAGACGAGGAATACAAAACACTTCGCAAATCATATTATATCTTACCATGAAACATAGAAATGAGATGCGATATCGCGTTTTAAGAATCATAGGAACTCTATTGCTACGATACGTAGACATCTGCAAACGCTATTTCCTTGCAAGGAAGTGCAGCATTTACATTCATTTGAAGTGTAGACGAGGAATACATAACACTTCGCAAATCATATTATATCTTACCATGAAACATAGAAATGAGATGCGATATCGCGATTTAAGAAGCATTAGAAATCTATTGCTACGATACGTAGACATCTGCAAACGCCAATTCCTAGCGAGGAAGTGTCGCATTTATATTCATTTGAAGTGTAGGCGTGGAATACATAACACTTCGCAATGAATATTACATCTTAGCATGAAACATAGAAATGAGATTCGATATCGCGTTTTAAGTAGCATTAGAAAGCTATTGCTACGATACGTAGACATCTGCAAACGCTATTTCCTAGCGAGGAAGTGTCGCATTCACATTCATTTGAAGTGTAGACGAGGAATACACAATACTTCGCAAATCATATTATATCTTACCATGAAACATAGGAACGAGATGCGATATCGCGTTTTAAGAATCATAAGAACTCTATTGCTACGATACGTAGACATCTGCAAACGCTATTTCCTTGCAAGGAAGTGTCGCATTTACATTCATTTGAATCGTAGTCGAGGAATGCATAACACTTCGCAATGAATATTATATCTTATCAGGAAACATAGATATGAGATTGAATATCTCGTTTTAAGAAGCATTTGAACTGTATTGCTTCGATACGTAGACATCTGCAAACGCTATTTCCTTGCAAGGAAGAGTCGCATTTACATCCATTTGAATCGTAGACGAGGAATGCATAACACTTCGCAATGAATATTATATCTTATAATGAAACATAGATATGAGATGCAATATCTCGTTTTAGGAAGCATTTGAACTCTATTGCTTCGATACGTAGACATCTGCAAACGCTATTTCCTTGCAAGGAAGAGTCGCATTTACATTCATTTGGAGTGTAGACGAGGAATACATGATACTTCGCAAATCATATTATATCTTACCATGAAACATAGAGATGAGATGCGATATCGCGTTTTAAGAAGCATTTGAACACTATAGCTTCGATACGTAGACATCTGCAAACGCTATTTCCTTGCAAGGAAGTGTCGCATTCACATTCATTTGAAGTGTAGACGAGGAACACATAACACTTCGCAAATCATATTATATCTTACCATGAAACATAGAAATGAGATGCGATACCGCGTTTTAAGAAGCATTAGAAATCTATTGCTACGATACGTAGACATCTGCAAACGCCATTTCCTAGCGAGGAAGTGTCGCATTCACATTCATTTGAAGTGTAGACGAGGAATACATAACACTTCGCAAATCATGTTATATCTTACCATGAAACATAGAAATGAGATGCGATATCGCGTTTTAAGAAGCATTAGAAATCTATTGCTGCGATACGTAGAGATCTGCAAACGCCATTTCCTAGCGAGGAAGTGTCGCATTTATATTCATTTGAAGTGTAGGCGTGGAATACATAACACTTCGCAATGAATATTACATCTTAGCATGAAACATAGAAATGAGATTCGATATCGCGTTTTAAGTGGCATTAGAAAGCTATTGCTACGATACGTAGACATCTGCAAACGCTATTTCCTTGCAAGGAAGTGCGCATTTACATTTAGTTGATGTGTAGACGAGGAATACATCACACTTCGCAAATCATATTATATCTTGCAATGAAACATAGAAATGAGATGCGATATCGCGTTTTAAGAAGCATTAGAACTCTATTGCTACGATACGTTGACATCTGCAAACGCTATTTCCTTGCAAGGAAATGTCGCATATACATTCATTTGAATCGTAGACGAGGAATGCATAACACGTCGCAATGAATATTATATCTTATCAGGAAACATAGATATGAGATGCAATATCTCGTTTTAAGAAGCATTTGAACTCTATTGCTTCGATACGTAGACATCTGCAAACGCTATTTCCTAGCAAGGAAGTTTCGCATTTACATTCATTTGAAGTGTAGGCGAGGAATACATGACACTTCGCAAATCATATTATATCTCACCATGAAACATAGAAATGAGATGCGATATCGCGTTTTAAGAAGCATTAGAACTCTATTGCTACGATACCTAGACATCTGCAGACGCAATTTCCTTGCAAGGTAGTGTCGCATTTACATTCATTTGAAGTGTAGACGAAGAATACATGATACTTCGCAATTCATATTATATCTTACCATGAAACATAGAAATGAGATGCGATATCGCGTTTTAAGAAGCATTAGAAATCTATTGCTACGAGACGTAGACATCTGCAAACGCCATTTCCTAGCGAGGAAGTGTCGCATTTATATTCATTTGAAGTGTAGGCGTGGAATACATAACACTTCGCAATGAATATTACATCTTAGCATGAAACATAGAAATGAGATTCGATATCGCGTTTTAAGTAGCATTAGAAAGCTATTGCTACGATACGTAGACATCTGCAAACGCTATTTCCTAGCGAGGAAGTGTCGCATTCACATTCATTTGAAGTGTGGACGAGGAATACACAATACTTCGCAAACCATATTATATCTTACCATGAAACATAGAAACGAGATGCGATATCGCGTTTTAAGAATCATAAGAACTCTATTGCTACGATACGTAGACATCTGCAAACGCTATTTCCTTGGAAGGAAGTGTCGCATTTACAATCATTTGAATCGTAGTCGAGGAATGCATAACACTTCGCAATGAATATTATATCTTATCAGGAAACATAGATATGAGATTGAATATCTCGTTTTAAGAAGCATTTGAACTGTATTGCATCGATACGTAGACATCTGCAAACGCTAATTCCTAGCAAGGAAGTGTCGCATTTACATCCATTTGAATCGTAGACGAGGAATGCATAACACTTCGCAATGAATATTATATCTTATCATGAAACATAGATATGAGATGCAATATCTCGTTTTAGGAAGCATTTGAACTCTATTGCATCGATACGTAGACATCTGCAAACGCTATTTCCTTGCAAGGGAGAGTCGCATTTACATTCATTTGAAGTGTAGATGAAGAATACATGATACTTCGCAATTGATATTATATCTTACCATGAAACATAGAAATGAGATGCGATATCGCGATTTAAGAAGCATTAGAAATCTATTGCTACGATACGTAGACATCTGCAAACGCCACTTCCTAGCGAGGAAGTGTCGCATTTATATTCATTTGAAGTGTAGTCGTGGAATACATAACTCTTCGCAATGAATATTACATCTTAGCATGAAACATAGAAATGAGATTCGATATCGCGTTTTAAGAAGCATTAGAACTCTATTGCTACGATACCTAGACATCTGCAGACGCTATTTCCTAGCGAGGAAGTATCGCATTCACATTCATTTGAAGTGTAGACAAGGAATACATAACACTTGGCAAATCATGTTATATCTTACCATGAAACATAGAATTGAGATGCGATATCGCGTTTTAAGAACATATGAACTCTATTGCTACGAGACGTAGACATCTACAATCGCTATTTCCTTGCAAGGAAGTGTCGCATTTACATTCATTTGAAGTGTAGACGAGGAATACATCACACTTCGCAAATCATATTATATCTTACAATGAAACATAGAAATGAGATGCGATATCGCGTTTTAAGAAGCATTAGAACTCTATTGCTACGATACGTTGACATCTGCAAACGCTATTGCCTTGCAAGGAAATGTCGCATTTACATTCATTTGAATCGTAGACGAGGAATGCATAACACGTCGCAATGAATATTATATCTTATCAGGAAACATAGATATGAGATGCAATATCTCGTTTTAAGAAGCATTTGAACTCTATTGCTTCGATACGTAGACATCTGCAAACGCTATTTCCTAGCAAGGAAGTGTCGCATTTACATTCATTTGAAGTGTAGACGAGGAATACATGACACTTCGCAAATCATATTATATCTTACCATGAAACATAGAAATGAGATGCGATATCGCGTTTTAAGAAGCATTAGAACACTATTGCCACGATAGGTAGACATTTGCAAAGGCTATTTCCTAGCAAAGAAGTGTCGCATTTACATTCATTTGAAGTGTAGACGAGGAATACATAACACTTCGCAAATCATATTATATCTTACTATGAAACATAGAATTGAGATGCGATATCGCGTTTTAAGAAGCATTAGAACTCTATTGCTTCGATACGTAGGCATCTGCAAACTCTATTTCCTAGCAAGGAAGTGTCGCATTTACATTCATTTGAAGTGTAGACGAGGAATACAAAACACTTCGCAAATCATATTATATCTTACCATGAAACATAGAAATGAGATGCGATATCGCGTTTTAAGAATCATAGGAACTCTATTGCTACGATACGTAGACATCTGCAAACGCTATTTCCTTGCAAGGAAGTGCAGCATTTACATTTATTTGAAGTGTAGACGAGGAATACATAACACTTCGCAAATCAAATTATATCTTACCATGAAACATAGAAATGAGATGCGATATCGCGTTTTAAGAAGCATTAGAACTCTATTGCTACGATACCTAGACATCTGCAGACGCTATTTCCTAGCAAGGAAGTGTCGCATTCACATTCATTTGAAGTGTAGACGAGGAATACACAATACTTCGTAAATCATATTATATCTTACCATGGAACTTAGAAATGAGATGCGATATCGCGTTTTAAGAATCATTTGAACTCTATTGCTTCGATACGTAGACATCTGCAAACGCTATTTCCTTGCAAGGAAGTGCAGCATTTACACTCATTTGAAGTGTAGACGAGGAATACATAACACTTCGCAAATCAAATTATATCTTACCATGAAACATAGAAATGAGATGCGATATCGCGTTTTAAGAAGCATTAGAACTCTATTGCTACGATACCTAGACATCTGCAGACGCTATTTCCTAGCAAGGAAGTGTCGCATTTACATTCATTTGAAGTGTAGACGAGGAATACATAACACTTCGCAAATCATATTATATCTTACTATGAAACATAGAATTGAGGTGCGATATCGCGTTTTAAGAAGCATTAGAACTCTATTGCTACGATACGTAGACATCTGCAAACGCAATTTCCTTGCAAGGTAGTGTCGCATTCACATTAATTTGAAGTGTAGACGAGGAATACACAATACTTCGTAAATCATATTATATCTTACCATGGAACTTAGAAATGAGATGCGATATCGTGTTTTAAGAATCATAAGAACTCTATTGCTACGATACGTAGACATCTGCAAACGCTATTTCCTTGCAAGGAAGTGTCGCATTTACATTCATTTGAATCGTAGACGAGGAATGCATAACACTTCGCAATGAATATTACATCTTATCATGAAATATAGAATTGAGATGCGATAACTTGTTTTAAGAAGCATTTGAAATCTATTGCTTCGATACGTAGACATCTGCAAACGCTATTTCCTAGCAAGGAAGTGTCGCATTTACATCCATTTGAATCGTAGACGAGGAATGCATAACACTTCGGAATGAATATTATATCTTATCATGAAACATAGATATGAGATGCAATATCTCGTTTTAGGAAGCATTTGAACTCTATTGCTTCGATACGTAGACATCTGCAAACGCTATTTCCTAGCAAGGAAGTGTCGCATTTACATCCATTTGAATCGTAGACGAGGAATGCATAATACTTCGCAATGAATATTATATCTTACCATGAAACATAGAAATGAGATGCGATATCGCGTTTTAAGAAGCATTAGAACTCTATTGCTACGATACCTAGACATCTGCAGACGCTATTTCCTAGCAAGGAAGTGTCGCATTTACTTTCATTTGTAGTGAAGACGAGGAATACATGACACTTCGCAAATCATATTATATCTTACCATGGAACATAGAAATGAGATGCGATATCGTGTTTTAAGAATCATAAGAACTCTATTGCTACGAAACGTAGACATCTGCAAACGCTATTTCCTTGCAAGGAAGTGTCGCATTTACATTCATTTGAATCGGAGACGTGGAATGCATAACACTTCGCAATGAATATTACATCTTATCATGAAATATAGAATTGAGATGCGATATCTTGTTTTAAGAAGCATTTGAACTCTATTGCTTCAATACGTAGACATCTGCAAACGCTATTTCCTAGCAAGGAAGTGTCGCATTTACATCCATTTGAATCGTAGACGAGGAATGCATAACACTTCGCAATGAATATTATATCTTACCATGAAACATAGAAATGAGATGCGATATCGCGTTTTAAGAAGCATTAGAACTCTATTGCTACGATACCTAGACATCTGCAGATGCTATTTCCTAGCAAGGAAGTGTCGCATTTACATTCATTTGAAGTGTAGACGAGGAATACATGATACTTCGCAAATCATACTATATCTTACCATGAAACATAGAAATGAGATGCGATATCGCGTTTTAAGAAGCATTAGAACTCTATTGCCACGATACCTACACATCTGCAGACGCTATTTCCTAGCAAGGAAGTGTCGCATTTACATTCATTTGAATCGTGGGCGAGGAATGCATAACACTTCGCAATGAATATTATATCTTATCAGGAAACATAGATATGAGATGCAATATCTCGTTTTAAGAAGCATTTGAACTCTATTGCTTCGATACGTAGGCATCTGCAAACTCTATTTCCTAGCAAGGAAGTGTCGCATTTACATTCATTTGAAGTGTAGACGAGGAATACAAAACACTTCGCAAATCATATTATATCTTACCATGAAACATAGAAATGAGATGCGATATCGCGTTTTAAGAATCATAGGAACTCTATTGCTACGATACGTAGACATCTGCAAACGTTATTTCCTTGCAAGGAAGTGCAGCATTTACATTCATTTGAAGTGTAGACGAGGAATACATAACACTTCGCAAATCAAATTATATCTTACCATGAAACATAGAAATGAGATGCGACATCGCGTTTTAAGAAGCATTAGAACTCTATTGCTACGATACCTAGACATCTGCAGACGCTATTTCCTAGCAAGGAAGTGTCGCATTTACATTCATTTGAAGTGTAGACGAGGAATACATGACACTTCGCAAATCATATTATATCTTACCATGAAACATAGAAATGAGATGCGATATCGCGTTTTAAGAAGCATTAGAACACTATTGCCACGATAGGTAGACATTTGCAAACGCTATTTCCTAGCAAAGAAGTGTCGCATTTACATTCATTTGAAGTGTAGACGAGGAATACATAACACTTCGCAAATCATATTATATCTTACTATGAAACATAGAAATGAGATGCGATATCGCGTTTTAAGAAGCATTAGAACTCTATTGCTACGATACGTAGACATCTGCAAACGCAATTTCCTTGCAAGGTAGTGTCGCATTCACATTAATTTGAAGTGTAGACGAGGAATACACAATACTTCGTAAATCATATTATATCTTACCATGGAACTTAGAAATGAGATGCGATATCGTGTTTTAAGAATCATAAGAACTCTATTGCTACGATACGTAGACATCTGCAAACGCTATTTCCTTGCAAGGAAGTGTCGCATTTACATTCATTTGAATCGTAGACGAGGAATGCATAACACTTCGCAATGAATATTACATCTTAACATGAAATATAGAATTGAGATGCGATAACTTGTTTTAAGAAGCATTTGAACTCTATTGCTTCGATACGTAGACATCTGCAAACGCTATTTCCTAGCAAGGAAGTGTCGCATTTACATCCATTTGAATCGTAGACGAGGAATGCATAACACTTCGCAATGAATATTATATCTTATCATGAAACATAGATATGAGATGCAATATCTCGTTTTAGGAAGCATTTGAACTCTATTGCTTCGATACGTAGACATCTGCAAACGCTATTTCCTAGCAAGGAAGTGTCGCATTTACATCCATTTGAATCGTAGACGAGGAATGCATAACACTTCGCAATGAATATTATATCTTACCATGAAACATAGAAATGAGATGCGATTTCGCGTTTTAAGAAGCATTAGAACTCTATTGCTACGATACCTAGACATCTGCAGACGCTATTTCCTAGCAAGGAAGTGTCGCATTTACTTTCATTTGTAGTGAAGACGAGGAATGCATGACACTTCGCAAATCATATTATATCTTACCATGGAACATAGAAATGAGATGCGATATCGTGTTTTAAGAATCATAAGAATTCTATTGCTACGAAACGTAGACATCTGCAAACGCTATTTCCTAGCAAGGAAGTGTCGCATTTACATTCATTTGAATCGGAGACGTGGAATGCATAACACTTCGCAATGAATATTACATCTTATCATGAAATATAGAATTGAGATGCGATATCTTGTTTTAAGAAGCATTTGAACTCTATTGCTTCGATGCGTAGACATCTGCAAACGCTATTTCCTAGCAAGGAAGTGTCGCATTTACATCCATTTGAATCGTAGACGAGGAATGTATAACACTTCGCAATGAATATTATATCTTACCATGAAACATAGAAATGAGATGCGATATCGCGTTTTAAGAAGCATTAGAACTCTATTGCTACGATACCTAGACATCTGCAGATGCTATTTCCTAGCAAGGAAGTGTCGCATTTACATTCATTTGAAGTGTAGACGAGGAATACATGATACTTCGCAAATCATACTATATCTTACCATGAAACATAGAAATGAGATGCGATATCGCGTTTTAAGAAGCATTAGAACACTATTGCTACGATAGGTAGACATTTGCAAACGCTATTTCCTAGGAAAGAAGTCTCGCATTTACATTCATTTAAAGTATAGGCGAGGAATACATAACACTTCGCAAATAGTATTACATCTTGCCATGAAACATAGAAATGAGATGCGATATCGCGTTTTAAGAAGCATTAGAACACTATTGCCACGATAGGTAGACATTTGCAAACGCTATTTCCTAGCAAAGAAGTGTCGCATTTACATTCATTTGAAGTGTAGACAAGGAATACATAACACTTCGCAAATCATATTATATCTTACTATGAAACATAGAAATGAGATGCGATATCGCGTTTTAAGAAGCATTAGAACTCTATTGCTACGATACGTAGACATCTCCAAACGCAATTTCCTTGCAAGGTAGTGTCGCATTCACATTAATTTGAAGTGTAGACGAGGAATACACAATACTTCGTAAATCATATTATATCTTACCATGGAACTTAGAAATGAGATGCAATATCGTGTTTTAAGAATCATAAGATCTCTATTGCTACGATACGTAGACATCTGCAAACGCTATTTCCTTGCAAGGAAGTGTCGCATTTACATTCATTTGGATCGGAGACGTGGAATGCAAAACACTTCGCAATGAATATTATATCTTATCATGAAACATAGATATGAGATGCAATATCTCGTTTTAGGAAGCATTTGAACTCTATTGCTTCGATACGTAGACATCTGCAAACGCTATTTCCTAGCAAGGAAGTGTCGCATTTACATCCATTTGAATCGTAGACGAGGAATGCATAACACTTCGCAATGAATATTATATCTTACCATGAAACATAGAAATGAGATGCGATATCGCGTTTTAAGAAGCATTAGAACTCTATTGCTACGATACCTAGACATCTGCAGATGCTATTTCCTAGCAAGGAAGTGTCGCATTTACATTCATTTGAAGTGTAGACGAGGAATACCTAACACTTCGCAAATCATATTATATCTTACCATGAAACATAGAAATGAGATGCGACATCGCGTTCTAAGGAGCATTAGAACACTACTGCTACGATAGGTAGACATTTGCAAACGCTATTTCCTTGCAAGGAAGTGTCGAATTTACATTCATTTGAAGTGTAGACGAGGAATACATAACACTCCCCAAATCATATTATATCTTACCATGAAACATAGAAATGAGATACGATATCGCGTTTTAAGAATCATAGGAACTCTATTGCTACGATACGTAGACATCTGCAAACGCTATTTCCTTGCAAAGAAGTGTCGCATTTACATTCGTTTGAAGTGTAGACGAGGAATACATGACACTTCGCAAATCATATTATATCTTACCATGAAACATAGAAATGAGATGCGATATCGCGTTTTAAGAAGCATTAGAACTCTATTGCTACGATACCTAGACATCTGCAGACGCTATTTCCTAGCAAGGAAGTGTCGCATTTACATTCATTTGTAGTGTAGACGAGGAATACATGATACTTCGCAAATCATATTATATCTTACCTTGGAACATAGAAATGAGATGCGATATCGTGTTTTAAGAAGCATTAGAACTCTATTGCCACGATACCTAGACATCTGCAGACGCTATTTCCTAGCAAGGAAGTGTCGCATTTACATTCATTTGAATCGTAGGCGAGGAATGCATAACACTTCGCAAATCATATTATATCTTACCATAAAACAAAGAAATGAGATGCGATATCGCGTTTTAAGAAGCATTAGAACTCTATTGCCACGATACCTACACATCTGCAGACGCTATTTCCTAGCAAGGAAGTGTCGCATTTACATTCATTTGAATCGTGGGCGAGGAATGCATAACACTTCGCAATGAATATTATATCTTATCAGGAAACATAGATATGAGATGCAATATCTCGTTTTAAGAAGCGTTTGAACTCTATTGCTTCGATACGTAGGCATCTGCAAACTCTATTTCCTAGCAAGGAAGTGTCGCATTTACATTCATTTGAAGTGTAGACGAGGAATACAAAACACTTCGCAAATCATATTATATCTTACCATGAAACATAGAAATGAGATGCGATATCGCCTTTTAAGAATCATAGGAACTCTATTGCTACGATACATAGACATCTGCAAACGCTATTTCCTTGCAAAGAAGTGTCGCATTTACATTCATTTGAAGTGTAGACGAGGAATACATAACACTTCGCAAATCATATTATATCTTACCATGAAACATAGAAATGAGATGCGATATCGCGTTTTAAGAATCATAAGAACTCTATTGCTACGATACGTTGACATCTGCAAACGCTATTTCCTTGCAAGGAAGTGCGCATTTACATTTAGTTGATGTGTAGACGAGGAAGACATAACACTTCGCAAATCATATTATATCTTACCATGAAACATAGAAATGAGATGCGATATCGCGTTTTAAGAAGCATTAGAACTCTATTGCTACGATACGTAGACATCTGCTGTCGCTATTTCCTTGCAAGGAAGTGTCGCATTTACATTCATTTGAAGTGTAGACGAGGAATACATGACACTTCGCAAATCATATTATATCTTACCATGAAACATAGAAATGAGATTCGACATCGCGTTTTAAGAATCATATGAACTCTATTGCTACGAGACATAGACATCTGCAATCGCTATTTCCTTGCAAGGAAGTGTCGCATTTACATTCATTTGAAGTGTAGACGAGGAATACATGACACTTCGCAAATCATATTATATCTTACCATGAAACATAGAAATGAGATTCGATATCGCGTTTTAAGAAGCATTAGAAAGCTATTGCTACGAAACGTAGACATCTGCAAACGCTATTTCCTAGCGAGGAAGTATCGCATTCCCATTGATTTGAAGTGTAGACAAGGAATACATAACACTTCGCAAATCATGTTATATCTTACCATGAAACATAGAAATGAGATTCGACATCGCGTTTTAAGAAGCATTAGAAAGCTATTGCTACGATACGTAGACATCTGCAAATGCTATTTCCTAGCGAGGAAGGATCGCATTCACATTCGTTTGAAGTGTACACAAGGAATACATAACACTTCGCAAATCATGTTATATCTTACCATGAAACATAGAAATGAGATGCGATATCGCGTTTTAAGAATCACATGAACTCTATTGCTACGAGACGTAGACATCTGCATTCGCTATTTCCTTGCAAGGAAGTGTCGCATTTACATTCATTTGAAGTGTAGACGAGGAATACATGACACTTCGCAAATCATATTGTATCTTACCATGAAACATAGAAATGAGATTCGATATCGCGTTTTAAGAAGCATTAGAAAGCTATTGCTACGATACGTAGACATCTGCAAACGCTATTTCCTTGCAAGGAAGTGTCGCATTTACATTCATTTGAAGTGTAGGCGAGGAATACGTTACACTTCGCAAATCATATTATATCTTACCATGAAACATAGAAATGAGATGCGATATCGCGTTTTAGGAAGCATTAGAACTCTATTGCTACGATACGTTGACAACTGCAAACGCTATTTCCTTGCAAGGAAATGTCGCATTTATATTCATTTGAATCGTAGACGAGGAATGCATAACACTTCGCAATGAATATTATATCTTATCAGGAAACATAGATATGAGATGCAATATCTCGTTTTAAGAAGCATTTGAACTCTATTGCTTCGATACGTAGACATCTGCAAACGCTATTTCCTAGCAAGGATGTGTCGCATTTACATTCATTTGAAGTGTAGGCGAGGAATACATGACACTTCGCAAATCATATTATATCTTACCATGAAACATAGAAATGAGATGCGAAATCGCGTTTTAAGAAGCATTAGATCTCTATTGCTACGATACCTAGACATCTGCAGACGCCATTTCCTAGCAAGGAAGTGTCGCATTTACATTCATTTGAAGTGTAGACGAGGAATACATAATACTTCGCAAATAATATTACATCTTACCATGAAACATAGAAATGAGATGCGATATCGCGTTTTAAGAAGCATTAGAATTCTATTGCTACGATACGTAGACTTCTGCAAACGCTATTTCCTAGCAAGGAAGTGTCGCTTTTACATTCATTTGAAGTATGGACGAGGAATACCTAACACTTCGCAGATCATATTATATCATACCATGAAACATAGAAATGAGATGCGACATCGCGTTCTAAGGAGCATTAGAACACTACTGCTACGATAGGTAGACATTTGCAAACGCTATTTCCTTGCAAGGAAGTGTCGCATTTACATTCATTTGAAGTGTAGACGAGGAATACATAACACTCCGCAAATCATATTATATCTTACCATGAAACATAGAAATGAGATACGATATCGCGTTTTAAGAATCATAGGAACTCTATTGCTACGATACGTAGACATCTGCAAACGCTATTTCCTAGGAAGGAAGTATCTCATTTACAATCATTTGTAGTGTAGACGAGGAATACATGACACTTCGCAAATCATATTATGTCTTACCATGAAACATAGAAATGAGATGTGATATCGCGTTTTATGAAGCATTAGAACACTATTGCTACGAGACGTAGACATCTGCAATCGCTATTTCCTTGCAAGGAAGTGTCGCATTTACATTCATTTGAAGTGTAGACGAGGAATACATAACACTTCGCAAATCATATTATATCTTACCATGAAACATAGATATGAGATGCGATATCGCGTTTTAAGTAGCATTAGAACTCCATTGCTACGATACCTAGACATCTGCAGACGCTATTTCCTAGCAAGGAAGTGTCGCATTTACATTCATTTGAAGTGTAGACGAGGAATACATGATACTTCGCTAATCATATTATATCTTACCATGAAACATAGAAATGAGATGCGATATCGCGTTTTAAGAAGCAGTAGAACACTATTGCTACGATAGGTAGACATTTGCAAACGCTATTTCCCAGCAAAGAAGTGTCGCATTTACATTCATTTGAAGTGTAGACGAGGAATACATAACACTTCGCAAATCATATTATATCTTACCATGAAACATAGAAATGAGATGCGATATCGCGTTTTAAGAAGCATTAGAACTCTATTGCTACGATACCTAGACATCAGCAAACGCTATTTCCTTGCAAGGAAGTGTCGCATTTACATTCATTTGAATCGTAGACGAGGAATGCATAACACTTCGCAATGAATATTATATCTTATCAGGAAACATAGATATGAGATGCAATATCTCGTTTTAAGAATCATATGAACTCTATTGCTACGATACGTAGACATCTGCAGACGCTATTGCCTAGCAAGGAAGTGTCGCATTTACATTCATTTGAAGTGTAGACGAGGAATACATAACACTTCGCAATGAATATTATATCTTATCATGAAACATAGATATGAGATGCAATATCTCGTTTTAAGAACATTAGAAAGCTATTGCTACGATACGTAGACATTTGCAAACGCTATTTCCTAGCAAAGAAGTGACGCATTTACATTCATTTGAAGTGTAGACGAGGAATACATAACACTTCGCAAATCATATTATATCTTACCATGAAACATAGAAATGAGATACGATATCGCGTTTTAAGAATCATAGGAACTCTATTGCTACGATACGTAGACATCTGCAAACGCTATTTCCTAGGAAGGAAGTATCTCATTTACAATCATTTGTAGTGTAGACGAGGAATACATGACACTTCGCAAATCATATTATGTCTTACCATGAAACATAGAAATGAGATGTGATATCGCGTTTTATGAAGCATTAGAACACTATTGCTACGAGACGTAGACATCTGCAATCGCTATTTCCTTGCAAGGAAGTGTCGCATTTACATTCATTTGAAGTGTAGACGAGGAATACATAACACTTCGCAAATCATATTATATCTTACCATGAAACATAGAAATGAGATGCGGTATCGCGTTTTAAGAAGCATTAGAACTCTATTGCTACGATACCTAGTCATCTGCAGACGCTATTTCCTAGCAAGGAAGTGTCGCATTTACATTCATTTGAAGTGTAGACGAGGAATACATGATACTTCGCAAATCATATTATATCTTACCATGAAACATAGAAATGAGATGCGATATCGCGTTTTAAGCATCATAAGAACTCTATTGCTACGATACGTAGACATCTGCAAACGCTATTTCCTTGCAAGGAAGTGTCGCATTTACATTCATTTGAATCGTAGACAAGGAATGCATAACACTTCGCAATGAATATTATATCTTACCATGAAACATAGAAATGAGATGCGATATCGCGTTTTAAGAATCATATGAACTCTATTGCTACGAGACGTAGACATCTGCAATCGCTATTTCCTTGCATGGAAGTGTCGCATTTACATTCATTTGAAACGTAGACGAGGAATGCATAACACTTCGCAATGAATATTATATCTTATCATGAAACATAGATATGAGATGCGATATCGCGTTTTAAGTAGCATTAGAACTATATTGCTACGATACCTAGACATCTGCAGACGCTATTTCCTAGCAAGGAAGTGTCGCATTTACATTCATTTGAAGTGTAGACGAGGAATACATGATACATCGCTAATCATATTATATCTTACCATGAAACATAGAAATGAGATGCGATATCGCGTTTTAAGAAGCAGTAGAACACTATTGCTACGATAGGTAGACATTTGCAAACGCTATTTCCCAGCAAAGAAGTGTCGCATTTACATTCATTTGAAGTGTAGACGAGGAATACATAACACTTCGCAAATCATATTATATCTTACCATGAAACATAGAAATGAGATGCGATATCGCGTTTTAAGAAGCATTAGAACTCTATTGCTACGATACCTAGACATCAGCAAACGCTATTTCCTTGCAAGGAAGTGTCGCATTTACATTCGTTTGAATCGTAGACGAGGAATGCATAACACTTCGCAATGAATATTATATCTTATCAGGAAACATAGATATGAGATGCAATATCTCGTTTTAAGAATCATAGGAACTCTATTGCTACGATACGTAGACATCTGCAGACGCTATTGCCTAGCAAGGAAGTGTCGCATTTACATTCATTTGAAGTGTAGACGAGGAATACATAACACTTCGCAATGAATATTATATCTTATCATGAAACATAGATATGAGATGCAATATCTCGTTTTAAGAACATTAGAAAGCTATTGCTACGATACGTAGACATTTGCAAACGCTATTTCCTAGCAAAGAAGTGTCGCATTTACATTCATTTGAAGTGTAGACGAGGAATACATAACACTTCGCAAATCATATTATATCTTACCATGAAACATAGAAATGAGATGCGATATCGCGTTTTAAGCATCATAAGAACTCTATTGCTACGATACGTAGACATCTGCAAACGCTATTTCCTTGCAAGGAAGTGTCGCATTTACATTCATTTGAATCGTAGACAAGGAATGCATAACACTTCGCAATGAATATTATATCTTACCATGAAACATAGAAATGAGATGCGATATCGCGTTTTAAGAATCATATGAACTCTATTGCTACGAGACGTAGACATCTGCAATCGCTATTTCCTTGCATGGAAGTGTCGCATTTACATTCATTTGAAACGTAGACGAGGAATGCATAACACTTCGCAATGAATATTATATCTTATCATGAAACATAGATATGAGATGCGATATCGCGTTTTAAGTAGCATTAGAACTATATTGCTACGATACCTAGACATCTGCAGACGCTATTTCCTAGCAAGGAAGTGTCGCATTTACATTCATTTGAAGTGTAGACGAGGAATACATGATACTTCGCTAATCATATTATATCTTACCATGAAACATAGAAATGAGATGCGATATCGCGTTTTAAGAAGCAGTAGAACACTATTGCTACGATAGGTAGACATTTGCAAACGCTATTTCCCAGCAAAGAAGTGTCGCATTTACATTCATTTGAAGTGTAGACGAGGAATACATAACACTTCGCAAATCATATTATATCTTACCATGAAACATAGAAATGAGATGCGATATCGCGTTTGAAGAAGCATTAGAACTCTATTGCTACGATACCTAGACATCAGCAAACGCTATTTCCTTGCAAGGAAGTGTCGCATTTACATTCATTTGAATCGTAGACGAGGAATGCATAACACTTCGCAATGAATATTATATCTTATCAGGAAACATAGATATGAGATGCAATATCTCGTTTTAAGAATCATATGAACTCTATTGCTACGATACGTAGACATCTGCAGACGCTATTGCCTAGCAAGGAAGTGTCGCATTTACATTCATTTGAAGTGTAGACGAGGAATACATAACACATCGCAATGAATATTATATCTTATCATGAAACATAGATATGAGATGCAATATCTCGTTTTAAGAACATTAGAAAGCTATTGCTACGATACGTAGACATTTGCAAACGCTATTTCCTAGCAAAGAAGTGTCGCATTTACATTCATTTGAAGTGTAGACGAGGAATACATAACACTTCGCAAATCATATTATATCTTACCATGAAGCATTGAAATGAGATGCGATGTCGCGCTTTAAGAAGCATTAGAACTCTATTGCTACGATACCTAGACATCTGCAGACGCTATTTCCTTGCAAGGAAGTGTCGCATTTACATTCATTTGAAGTGTAGACGAGGAATACGTGATACTTCGCAAATCATATTATATCTTACCATGAAACATAGAAATGAGATGCGATATCGCGTTTTAGGAAGCATTAGAACACTATTGCTACGATAGGTAGACATTTGCAAACGCTATTTCCTAGCAAAGAAGTGTCGCATTTACATTCATTTGAAGTGTAGACGAGGAATACATAACACTTCGCAAATCATATTATATCTTACCATGAAACATAGAAATGACATGCGATATTGCGTTTTAAGAAGCATTAGAACTCTATTGCTACGATACCTAGACATCTGCAGACGCTATTTCCTTGCAAGGAAGTGTC
Organism: Xylocopa sonorina; assembly: GCF_050948175.1. NCBI lineage: Eukaryota > Metazoa > Arthropoda > Insecta > Hymenoptera > Apidae > Xylocopa > Xylocopa sonorina. The sequence continues at coordinate 1,014,346 of NW_027490112.1, read as the reverse complement.
GCATTTACATTCATTTGAAGTGTAGACGAGGAATACATGACACTTCGCAAATCATATTATATCTTACCATGAAACATAGAAATGAGATGCGATATCGCGTTTTAAGAAGCATTAGAACACTATTGCTACGATACGTAGACATCTGCAAACGCTATTTCCCTGCAAGGAAGTGTCGCATTTACATTTATTTGAATCGTAGACGGGGAATGCATAACACTTCGCAATGAATATTATATCTTACCATGAAACGTAGAAATGAGATGCAATATAGCGTTTTAAGAATCATAAGAACTCTATTGCTACGATACGTAGACATCTGCAAACGCTATTTCCTTGCATGGAAGTGTCGCATTTACATTCATTTGAAACGTAGACGAGGAATGCATAACACTTCGCAATGAATATTATATCTTATCATGAAACATAGATATGAGATGCAATATCTCGTTTTAAGAAGCATTTGAACTCTCTTCCTACAATACCTAGACATCTGCAGACGCTATTTCCTAGCAAGGAAGTGTCGCATTTACATTCATTTGAAGTGTAGACGAGGAATACATGATACTTCGCAAATCATATTATATCTATACCATGAAACATAGAAATGAGATTCGATATCGCGTTTTAAGAAGCATTAGAAAGCTATTGCTACGACACGTAGATATCTGCAAACGCTATTTCCTAGCGAGGAAGTATCGCATTCACATTCATTTGAAGCGTAGACGAGGAATACATAACACTTCGCAAATCATGTTATATCTTACCATGAAACATAGAAATGAGATGCGATATCGCGTTTTAAGAATCATATGAACTCTATTGCTACGGTACGTAGACATCTGCAATCGCTATTTCCTTGCAAGGAAGTGTCGCATTTACATTCATTTGAAGTGTAGGCGAGGAATACATAACACTTCGCAAATCATATTATATCTTACCATGAAACATAGAAATGAGATGCGATATCGCGTTTTAAGAAGCAGTAGAACTCTATTGCTACGATACGTAGACATCTGCAAACGCTATTTCCTAGCGAGGATGTGTCGCATTCACATTCGTTTGAAGTGTAGACGAGGAATACATGACACTTCGCAAATCATATTATATCTTACCACGAAACGTAGAAATGAGATGCAATATAGCGTTTTAAGAATCATAAGAACTCTATTGCTACGATACGTAGACATCTGCAAACGCTATTTCCTTGCATGGAAGTGTCGCATTTACATTCATTTGAAACGTAGACGAGGAATGCATAACACTTCGCAATGAATATTATATCTTATCATGAAACATAGATATGAGATGCAATATCTCGTTTTAAGAAGCATTTGAACTCTATTGCTACGATACCTAGACATCTGCAGACGCTATTTCCTAGCAAGGAAGTGTCGCATTTACATTCATTTGAAGTGTAGACGAGGAATACATGATACTTCGCAAATCATATTATATCTATACCATGAAACATAGAAATGAGATTCGATATCGCGTTTTAAGAAGCATTAGAAAGCTATTGCTACGATACGTAGATATCTGCAGACGCTATTTCCTTGCAAGGAAGTGTCGCATTTACATTCATTTGAAGTGTAGACGAGGAATACATGACACTTCGCAAATCATATTATATCTTACCATGAAACATAGAAATGAGATGCGATATCGCGTTTTAAGAAGCATTAGAACACTATTGCTACGATACGTAGACATCTGCAAACGCTATTTCCTTGCAAGGAAGTGTCGCATTTACATTTATTTGAATCGTAGACGGGGAATGCATAACACTTCGCAATGAATATTATATCTTACCATGAAACGTAGAAATGAGATGCAATATAGCGTTTTAAGAATCATAAGAACTCTATTGCTACGATACGTAGACATCTGCAAACGCTATTTCCTTGCATGGAAGTGTCGCATTTACATTCATTTGAAACGTAGACGAGGAATGCATAACACTTCGCAATGAATATTATATCTTATCATGAAACATAGATATGAGATGCAATATCTCGTTTTAAGAAGCATTTGAACTCTCTTCCTACAATACCTAGACATCTGCAGACGCTATTTCCTAGCAAGGAAGTGTCGCATTTACATTCATTTGAAGTGTAGACGAGGAATACATGATACTTCGCAAATCATATTATATCTATACCATGAAACATAGAAATGAGATTCGATATCGCGTTTTAAGAAGCATTAGAAAGCTATTGCTACGACACGTAGATATCTGCAAACGCTATTTCCTAGCGAGGAAGTATCGCATTCACATTCATTTGAAGCGTAGACGAGGAATACATAACACTTCGCAAATCATGTTATATCTTACCATGAAACATAGAAATGAGATGCGATATCGCGTTTTAAGAATCATATGAACTCTATTGCTACGATACGTAGACATCTGCAATCGCTATTTCCTTGCAAGGAAGTGTCGCATTCACATTCATTTGAAGTGTAGACGAGGAATACGCAATACTTCGTAAATCATATTATATCTTACCATGGAACTTAGAAATGAGATGCGATATCGCGTTTTAAGAATCATTTGAACTCTATTGCTACGATACCTAGACATCTGCAGACGCTATTTCCTTGCAAGGAAGTGTCGCATTTACATTCATTTGAAGTGTAGACGAGGAATACGTGATACTTCGCAAATCATATTATATCTTACCATGAAACATAGAAATGAGATGCGATATCGCGTTTTAGGAAGCATTAGAACACTATTGCTACGATAGGTAGACATTTGCAAACGCTATTTCCTAGCAAAGAAGTGTCGCATTTACATTCATTTGAAGTGTAGACGAGGAATACATAACACTTCGCAAATCATATTATATCTTACCATGAAACATAGAAATGACATGCGATATTGCGTTTTAAGAAGCATTAGAACTCTATTGCTACGATACCTAGACATCTGCAGACGCTATTTCCTTGCAAGGAAGTGTCGCATTTACATTCATTTGAAGTGTAGACGAGGAATACATGACACTTCGCAAATCATATTATATCTTACCATGAAACATAGAAATGAGATGCGATATCGCGTTTTAAGAAGCATTAGAACACTATTGCTACGATACGTAGACATCTGCAAACGCTATTTCCCTGCAAGGAAGTGTCGCATTTACATTTATTTGAATCGTAGACGGGGAATGCATAACACTTCGCAATGAATATTATATCTTACCATGAAACGTAGAAATGAGATGCAATATAGCGTTTTAAGAATCATAAGAACTCTATTGCTACGATACGTAGACATCTGCAAACGCTATTTCCTTGCATGGAAGTGTCGCATTTACATTCATTTGAAACGTAGACGAGGAATGCATAACACTTCGCAATGAATATTATATCTTATCATGAAACATAGATATGAGATGCAATATCTCGTTTTAAGAAGCATTTGAACTCTCTTCCTACAATACCTAGACATCTGCAGACGCTATTTCCTAGCAAGGAAGTGTCGCATTTACATTCATTTGAAGTGTAGACGAGGAATACATGATACTTCGCAAATCATATTATATCTATACCATGAAACATAGAAATGAGATTCGATATCGCGTTTTAAGAAGCATTAGAAAGCTATTGCTACGACACGTAGATATCTGCAAACGCTATTTCCTAGCGAGGAAGTATCGCATTCACATTCATTTGAAGCGTAGACGAGGAATACATAACACTTCGCAAATCATGTTATATCTTACCATGAAACATAGAAATGAGATGCGATATCGCGTTTTAAGAATCATATGAACTCTATTGCTACGGTACGTAGACATCTGCAATCGCTATTTCCTTGCAAGGAAGTGTCGCATTTACATTCATTTGAAGTGTAGGCGAGGAATACATAACACTTCGCAAATCATATTATATCTTACCATGAAACATAGAAATGAGATGCGATATCGCGTTTTAAGAAGCAGTAGAACTCTATTGCTACGATACGTAGACATCTGCAAACGCTATTTCCTAGCGAGGATGTGTCGCATTCACATTCGTTTGAAGTGTAGACGAGGAATACATGACACTTCGCAAATCATATTATATCTTACCACGAAACGTAGAAATGAGATGCAATATAGCGTTTTAAGAATCATAAGAACTCTATTGCTACGATACGTAGACATCTGCAAACGCTATTTCCTTGCATGGAAGTGTCGCATTTACATTCATTTGAAACGTAGACGAGGAATGCATAACACTTCGCAATGAATATTATATCTTATCATGAAACATAGATATGAGATGCAATATCTCGTTTTAAGAAGCATTTGAACTCTATTGCTACGATACCTAGACATCTGCAGACGCTATTTCCTAGCAAGGAAGTGTCGCATTTACATTCATTTGAAGTGTAGACGAGGAATACATGATACTTCGCAAATCATATTATATCTATACCATGAAACATAGAAATGAGATTCGATATCGCGTTTTAAGAAGCATTAGAAAGCTATTGCTACGATACGTAGATATCTGCAGACGCTATTTCCTTGCAAGGAAGTGTCGCATTTACATTCATTTGAAGTGTAGACGAGGAATACATGACACTTCGCAAATCATATTATATCTTACCATGAAACATAGAAATGAGATGCGATATCGCGTTTTAAGAAGCATTAGAACACTATTGCTACGATACGTAGACATCTGCAAACGCTATTTCCTTGCAAGGAAGTGTCGCATTTACATTTATTTGAATCGTAGACGGGGAATGCATAACACTTCGCAATGAATATTATATCTTACCATGAAACGTAGAAATGAGATGCAATATAGCGTTTTAAGAATCATAAGAACTCTATTGCTACGATACGTAGACATCTGCAAACGCTATTTCCTTGCATGGAAGTGTCGCATTTACATTCATTTGAAACGTAGACGAGGAATGCATAACACTTCGCAATGAATATTATATCTTATCATGAAACATAGATATGAGATGCAATATCTCGTTTTAAGAAGCATTTGAACTCTCTTCCTACAATACCTAGACATCTGCAGACGCTATTTCCTAGCAAGGAAGTGTCGCATTTACATTCATTTGAAGTGTAGACGAGGAATACATGATACTTCGCAAATCATATTATATCTATACCATGAAACATAGAAATGAGATTCGATATCGCGTTTTAAGAAGCATTAGAAAGCTATTGCTACGACACGTAGATATCTGCAAACGCTATTTCCTAGCGAGGAAGTATCGCATTCACATTCATTTGAAGCGTAGACGAGGAATACATAACACTTCGCAAATCATGTTATATCTTACCATGAAACATAGAAATGAGATGCGATATCGCGTTTTAAGAATCATATGAACTCTATTGCTACGATACGTAGACATCTGCAATCGCTATTTCCTTGCAAGGAAGTGTCGCATTCACATTCATTTGAAGTGTAGACGAGGAATACGCAATACTTCGTAAATCATATTATATCTTACCATGGAACTTAGAAATGAGATGCGATATCGCGTTTTAAGAATCATTTGAACTCTATTGCTTCGATACGTAGACATCTGCAAACGCTATTTCCTTGCAAGGAAGTGCAGCATTTACATTCATTTGAAGTGTAGACGAGGAATACATAACACTTCGCAAATCAAATTATATCTTACCATGAAACATAGAAATGAGATGCGATATCGCGTTTTAAGAAGCATTAGAACACTATTGCCACGATAGGTAGACATTTGCAAACCCTATTTCCTAGCAAAGAAGTGTCGCATTTACATTCATTTGAAGTGTAGACGAGGAATACATAACACTTCGCAAATCATATTATATCTTACTATGAAACATAGAAATGAGATGCGATATCGCGTTTTAAGAAGCATTAGAACTCTATTGCTACGATACGTAGACATCTGCAAACGCAATTTCCTTGCAAGGTAGTGTCGCATTCACATTAATTTGAAGTGTAGACGAGGAATACACAATACTTCGTAAATCATATTATATATTACCATGGAACTTAGAAATGAGATGCGATATCGTGTTTTAAGAATCATAAGAACTCTATTGCTACGATACGTAGACATCTGCAAACGCTATTTCCTAGCAAGGAAGTGTCGCATTTACATCCATTTGAATCGTAGACGAGGAATCCATAACACTTCGCAATGAATATTATATCTTACCATGAAACATAGAAATGAGATGCGATATCGCGTTTTAAGAAGCATTAGAACTCTATTGCTGCGATACCTAGACATCTGCAGATGCTATTTCCTAGCAAGGAAGTGTCGCATTTACATTCATTTGAAGTGTAGACGAGGAATACATGATACTTCGCAAATCATACTATATCTAACCATGAAACATAGAAATGAGATGCGATATCGCGTTTTAAGAAGCATTAGAAAACTATTGCTACGATAGGTAGACATTTGCAAACGCTATTTCCTAGGAAAGAAGTCTCGCATTTACATTCATTTAAAGTATAGGCGAGGAATACATAACACTTCGCAAATAATATTACATCTTACCATGAAACATAGAAATGAGATGCGATATCGCGTTTTAAGAAGCATTAGAACACTATTGCTACGATATGTAGACATTTGCAAACGCTATTTCCTAGCAAAGAAGTCTCGCATTTACATTCATTTGAAGTATAGGCGAGGAATACATAACACTTCGCAAATAATACTACATCTTACCATGAAACATAGAAATGAGATGCGATATCGCGTTTTAAGAAGCATTAGAACTCTATTGCTACGATACCTAGACATCTGCAGACGCTATTTCCTAGCAAGGAAGTGTCGCATTTACATTCATTTGAATCGTAGGCGAGGAATGCATAACACTTCGCAATGAATATTATATCTTATCATGAAACATAGATATGAGATGCAATATCTCGTTTTAAGAAGCATTTGAACTCTATTGCTTCGATACGTAGACATCTGCAAACGCTATTTCCTAGCAAGGAAGTGTCGCATTTACATCCATTTGAATCGTAGACGAGGAATGCATAACACTTCGCAATGAATATTATATCTTATCATGAAACATAGATATGAGATGCAATATCTCGTTTTAGGAAGCATTTGAACTCTATTGCTTCGATACGTAGACATCTGCAAACGCTATTTCCTAGCAAGGAAGTGTCGCATTTACATCCATTTGAATCGTAGACGTGGAATGCATAACACTTCGCAATGAATATTATATCTTACCATGAAACATAGAAATGAGATGCGATATCGCGTTTTAAGAAGCATTAGAACTCTATTGCTGCGATACCTAGACATCTGCAGATGCTATTTCCTAGCAAGGAAGTGTCGCATTTACATTCATTTGAAGTGTAGACGAGGAATACATGATACTTCGCAAATCATACTATATCTTACCATGAAACATAGAAATGAGATGCGATATCGCGTTTTAAGAAGCATTAGAACACTATTGCTACGATAGGTAGACATTTGCAAACGCTATTTCCTAGGAAAGAAGTCTCGCATTTACATTCATTTAAAGTATAGGCGAGGAATACATAACACTTCGCAAATAATATTACATCTTACCATGAAACATAGAAATGAGATGCGATATCGCGTTTTAAGAAGCATTAGAACACTATTGCTACGATAGGTAGACATTTGCAAACGCTATTTCCTAGCAAAGAAGTCTCGCATTTACATTCATTTGAAGTATAGGCGAGGAATACATAACACTTCGCAAATAATACTACATCTTACCATGAAACATAGAAATGAGATGCGATATCGCGTTTTAAGAAGCATTAGAACTCTATTGCTACGATACCTAGACATCTGCAGACGCTATTTCCTAGCAAGGAAGTGTCGCATTTACATTCATTTGAATCGTAGGCGAGGAATGCATAACACTTCGCAATGAATATTATATCTTATCATGAAACATAGATATGAGATGCAATATCTCGTTTTAAGAAGCATTTGAACTCTATTGCTTCGATACGTAGACATCTGCAAACGCTATTTCCTTGCAAGGAAGTGCCGCATTTACATTCATTTGAAGTGTAGACGAGGAATACCTAACACTTCGCAAATCATATTATATCTTACCATGAAACATAGAAATGAGATGCGACATCGCGTTCTAAGGAGCATTAGAACACTACTGCTACGATAGGTAGACATTTGCAAACGCTATTTCCTTGCAAGGAAGTGTCGAATTTACATTCATTTGAAGTGTAGACGAGGAATACATGACACTTCGCAAATCATATTATATCTTACCATGAAACATAGAAATGAGATGCGATATCGCGTTTTAAGAAGCATTAGAACTCTATTGCTACGATACCTAGACATCTGCAGACGCTATTTCCTAGCAAGGAAGTGTCGCGTTTACATTCATTTGTAGTGTAGACGAGGAATACATGATACTTCGCAAATCATATTATATCTTACCATGGAACATAGAAATGAGATGCGATATCGTGTTTTAAGAAGCATTAGAACTCTACTGCCACGATACCTAGACATCTGCAGACGCTATTTCCTAGCAAGGAAGTGTCGCATTTACATTCATTTGAATCGTAGGCGAGGAATGCATAACACTTCGCAAATCATATTATATCTTACCATGAAACATAGAAATGAGATGCGATATCGCGTTTTAAGAAGCATTAGAACTCTATTGCCACGATACCTAGACATCTGCAGACGCTATTTCCTAGCAAGGAAGTGTCGCATTTACATTCATTTGAATCGTGGGCGAGGAATGCATAACACTTCGCAATGAATATTATATCTTATCAGGAAACATAGATATGAGATGCAATATCTCGTTTTAAGAAGCATTTGAACTCTATTGCTTCGATACGTAGGCATCTGCAAACTCTATTTCCTAGCAAGGAAGAGTCGCATTTACATTCATTTGAAGTGTAGACGAGGAATACAAAACACTTCGCAAATCATATTATATCTTACCATGAAACATAGAAATGAGATGCGATATCGCGTTTTAAGAATCATAGGAACTCTATTGCTACGATACGTAGACATCTGCAAACGCTATTTCCTTGCAAAGAAGTGTCGCATTTACATTCATTTGAAGTGTAGACGAGGAATACATAACACTTCGCAAATCATATTATATCTTACCATGAAACATAGAAATGAGATGCGATATCGCGTTTTAAGAATCATAAGAACTCTATTGCTACGATACGTTGACATCTGTAAACGCTATTTCCTTGCAAGGAAGTGCGCATTTACATTTAGTTGATGTGTAGACGAGGAAGACATAACACTTCGCAAATCATATTATATCTTACCATGAAACATAGAAATGAGATGCGATATCGCGTTTTAAGAAGCATTAGAACTCTATTGCTACGATACGTAGACATCTGCAGACGCTATTTCCTTGCAAGGAAGTGTCGCATTTACATTCATTTGAAGTGTAGACGAGGAATACATGACACTTCGCAAATCATATTATATCTTACCATGAAACATAGAAATGAGATTCGACATCGCGTTTTAAGAATCATATGAACTCTATTGCTACGAGACGTAGACATCTGCAATCGCTATTTCCTTGCAAGGAAGTGTCGCATTTACATTCATTTGAAGTGTAGACGAGGAATACATGACACTTCGCAAATCATATTATATCTTACCATGAAACATAGAAATGAGATTCGATATCGCGTTTTAAGAAGCATTAGAAAGCTATTGCTACGATACGTAGACATCTGCAAACGCTATTTCCTAGCGAGGAAGTATCGCATTCCCATTCATTTGAAGTGTAGACAAGGAATACATAACACTTCGCAAATCATGTTATATCTTACCATGAAACGTAGAAATGAGATGCGATATCGCGTTTTAAGAATCATATGAACTCTATTGCTACGAGACGTAGACATCTGCAATCGCTATTTCCTTGCAAGGAAGTGTCGCATTTACATTCATTTGAAGTGTAGACGAGGAATACATAACTTCGCAAATCATATTATATCTTACCATGAAACATAGAAATGGGATGCGATATCGCGTTTTAAGAATCATATGAACTCTATTGCTACGAGACGTAGACATCTGCAATCGCTATTTCTTTGCAAGGAAGTGTCGCATTTACATTCATTTGAAGTGTAGACGAGGAATACATGACACTTCGCAAATCATATTATATCTTACCATGAAACATAGCAATGAGATTCGATATCGCGTTTTAAGAAGCATTAGAAAGCTATTGCTACGATACGTAGACATCTGCAAATGCTATTTCCTAGCGAGGAAGGATCGCATTCACATTCGTTTGAAGTGTACACAAGGAATACATAACACTTCGCAAATCATGTTATATCTTACCATGAAACATAGAAATGAGATGCGATATCGCGTTTTAAGAATCACATGAACTCTATTGCTACGAGACGTAGACATCTGCATTCGCTATTTCCTTGCAAGGAAGTGTCGCATATACATTCATTTGAAGTGTAGACGAGGAATACATAACACTTCGCAAATCATATTACATCTTACCATGAAACATAGAAATGAGATTCGACATCGCGTTTTAAGAAGCATTAGAAATCTATTGCTACGATACGTAGACATCTGCAAACGCTATTTCCTTGCAAGGAAGTGTCGCATTTACATTCATTTGAAGTGTAGGCGAGGAATACGTTATACTTCGCAAATCATATTATATCTTACCATGAAACATAGAAATGAGATGCGATATCGCGTTTTAGGAAGCATTAGAACTCTATTGCTACGATACGTTGACAACTGCAAACGCTATTTCCTTGCAAGGAAATGTCGCATTTACATTCATTTGAATCGTAGACGAGGAATGCATAACACTTCGCAATGAATATTATATCTTATCAGGAAACATAGATATGAGATGCGATATCGCGTTTTAAGAGTCATTTGAACTCTATTGCTTCGATACGTAGACATCTGCAAACGCTATTTCCTTGCAAGGAAGTGCAGCATTTACATTCATTTGAAGTGTAGACGAGGAATACATAACACTTCGCAAATCAAATTATATCTTACCATGAAACATAGAAATGAGATGCGATATCGCGTTTTAAGAAGCATTAGAACTCTATTGCTACGATACCTAGACATCTGCAGACGCTATTTCCTAGCAAGGAAGTGTCGCATTTACATTCATTTGAAGTGTAGACGAGGAATACATGACACTTCGCAAATCACATTATATCTTACCATGAAACATAGAAATGAGATGCGATATCGCGTTTTAAGAAGCATTAGAACACTATTGCCACGATAGGTAGACATTTGCAAACGCTATTTCCTAGCAAAGAAGTGTCGCATTTACATTCATTTGAAGTGTAGACGAGGAATACATAACACTTCGCAAATCATATTATATCTTACTATGAAACATAGAAATGAGATGCGATATCGCGTTTTAAGAAGCATTAGAACTCTATTGCTACGATACGTAGACATCTGCAAACGCAATTTCCTTGCAAGGTAGTGTCGCATTCACATTAATTTGAAGTGTAGACGAGGAATACACAATACTTCGTAAATCATATTATATCTTACCATGGAACTTAGAAATGAGATGCGATATCGTGTTTTAAGAATCATAAGAACCCTATTGCTACGATACGTAGACATCTGCAAACGCTATTTCCTTGCAAGGAAGTGTCGCATTTACATTCATTTGAATCGTAGACGAGGAATGCATAACACTTCGCAATGAATATTACATCTTATCATGAAATATAGAATTGAGATGCGTTAACTTGTTTTAAGAAGCATTTGAACTCTATTGCTTCGATACGTAGACATCTGCAAACGCTATTTCCTAGCAAGGAAGTGTCGCATTTACATCCATTTGAATCGTAGACGAGGAATGCATAACACTTCGCAATGAATATTATATCTTATCATGAAACATAGATATGAGATGCAATATCTCGTTTTAGGAAGCATTTGAACTCTATTGCTTCGATACGTAGACATCTGCAAACGCTATTTCCTAGCAAGGAAGTGTCGCATTTACATCCATTTGAATCGTAGACGTGGAATGCATAACACTTCGCAATGAATATTATATCTTGCCATGAAACATAGAAATGAGATGCGATATCGCGTTTTAAGAAGCATTAGAACTCTATTGCTGCGATACCTAGACATCTGCAGATGCTATTTTCTAGCAAGGAAGTGTCGCATTTACATTCATTTGAAGTGTAGACGAGGAATACATGATACTTCGCAAATCATACTATATCTTACCATGAAACATAGAAATGAGATGCGATATCGCGTTTTAAGAAGCATTAGAACACTATTGCTACGATAGGTAGACATTTGCAAACGCTATTTCCTAGGAAAGAAGTCTCGCATTTACATTCATTTAAAGTATAGGCGAGGAATACATAACACTTCGCAAATAATATTACATCTTACCATGAAACATAGAAATGAGATGCGATATCGCGTTTTAAGAAGCATTAGAACACTATTGCTACGATAGGTAGACATTTGCAAACGCTATTTCCTAGCAAAGAAGACTCGCATTTACATTCATTTGAAGTATAGGCGAGGAATACATAACACTTCGCAAATAATACTACATCTTACCTTGAAACATAGAAATGAGATGCGATATCGCGTTTTAAGAAGCATTAGAACTCTATTGCTACGATACCTAGACATCTGCAGACGCTATTTCCTAGCAAGGAAGTGTCGCATTTACATTCATTTGAATCGTAGGCGAGGAATGCATAACACTTCGCAATGAATATTATATCTTATCATGAAACATAGATATGAGATGCAATATCTCGTTTTAAGAAGCATTTGAACTCTATTGCTTCGATACGTAGACATCTGCAAACGCTATTTCCTTGCAAGGAAGTGTCGCATTTACATTCATTTGAAGTGTAGACGAGGAATACCTAACACTTCGCAAATCGTATTATATCTTACCATGAAACATAGAAATGAGATGCGACATCGCGTTCTAAGGAGCATTAGAACACTACTGCTACGATAGGTAGACATTTGCAAACGCTATTTCCTTGCAAGGAAGTGTCGAATTTACATTCATTTGAAGTGTAGACGAGGAATACATAACACTCCGCAAATCATATTATATCTTACCATGAAACATAGAAATGAGATACGATATCGCGTTTTAAGAATCATAGGAACTCTATTGCTACGATACGTAGACATCTGCAAACGCTATTTCCTTGCAAAGAAGTGTCGCATTTACATTCATTTGAAGTGTAGACGAGGAATACATGACACTTCGCAAATCATATTATATCTTACTATGAAACATAGAAATGAGATGCGATATCGCGTTTTAAGAAGCATTAGAACACTATTGCCACGATAGGTAGACATTTGCAAACGCTATTTCCTAGCAAAGAAGTGTCGCATTTACATTCATTTGAAGTGTAGACGAGGAATACATAACACTTCGCAAATCATATTATATCTTACTATGAAACATAGAAATGAGATGCGATATCGCGTTTTAAGAAGCATTAGAACTCTATTGCTACGATACGTAGACATCTGCAAACGCAATTTCCTTGCAAGGTAGTGTCGCATTCACATTAATTTGAAGTGTAGACGAGGAATACACAATACTTCGTAAATCATATTATATCTTACCATGGAACTTAGAAATGAGATGCGATATCGTGTTTTAAGAATCATAAGAACCCTATTGCTACGATACGTAGACATCTGCAAACGCTATTTCCTTGCAAGGAAGTGTCGCATTTACATTCATTTGAATCGTAGACGAGGAATGCATAACACTTCGCAATGAATATTACATCTTATCATGAAATATAGAATTGAGATGCGTTAACTTGTTTTAAGAAGCATTTGAACTCTATTGCTTCGATACGTAGACATCTGCAAACGCTATTTCCTAGCAAGGAAGTGTCGCATTTACATCCATTTGAATCGTAGACGAGGAATGCATAACACTTCGCAATGAATATTATATCTTATCATGAAACATAGATATGAGATGCAATATCTCGTTTTAGGAAGCATTTGAACTCTATTGCTTCGATACGTAGACATCTGCAAACGCTATTTCCTAGCAAGGAAGTGTCGCATTTACATCCATTTGAATCGTAGACGTGGAATGCATAACACTTCGCAATGAATATTATATCTTGCCATGAAACATAGAAATGAGATGCGATATCGCGTTTTAAGAAGCATTAGAACTCTATTGCTGCGATACCTAGACATCTGCAGATGCTATTTTCTAGCAAGGAAGTGTCGCATTTACATTCATTTGAAGTGTAGACGAGGAATACATGATACTTCGCAAATCATACTATATCTTACCATGAAACATAGAAATGAGATGCGATATCGCGTTTTAAGAAGCATTAGAACACTATTGCTACGATAGGTAGACATTTGCAAACGCTATTTCCTAGGAAAGAAGTCTCGCATTTACATTCATTTAAAGTATAGGCGAGGAATACATAACACTTCGCAAATAATATTACATCTTACCATGAAACATAGAAATGAGATGCGATATCGCGTTTTAAGAAGCATTAGAACACTATTGCTACGATAGGTAGACATTTGCAAACGCTATTTCCTAGCAAAGAAGACTCGCATTTACATTCATTTGAAGTATAGGCGAGGAATACATAACACTTCGCAAATAATACTACATCTTACCTTGAAACATAGAAATGAGATGCGATATCGCGTTTTAAGAAGCATTAGAACTCTATTGCTACGATACCTAGACATCTGCAGACGCTATTTCCTAGCAAGGAAGTGTCGCATTTACATTCATTTGAATCGTAGGCGAGGAATGCATAACACTTCGCAATGAATATTATATCTTATCATGAAACATAGATATGAGATGCAATATCTCGTTTTAAGAAGCATTTGAACTCTATTGCTTCGATACGTAGACATCTGCAAACGCTATTTCCTTGCAAGGAAGTGTCGCATTTACATTCATTTGAAGTGTAGACGAGGAATACCTAACACTTCGCAAATCGTATTATATCTTACCATGAAACATAGAAATGAGATGCGACATCGCGTTCTAAGGAGCATTAGAACACTACTGCTACGATAGGTAGACATTTGCAAACGCTATTTCCTTGCAAGGAAGTGTCGAATTTACATTCATTTGAAGTGTAGACGAGGAATACATAACACTCCGCAAATCATATTATATCTTACCATGAAACATAGAAATGAGATACGATATCGCGTTTTAAGAATCATAGGAACTCTATTGCTACGATACGTAGACATCTGCAAACGCTATTTCCTTGCAAAGAAGTGTCGCATTTACATTCATTTGAAGTGTAGACGAGGAATACATGACACTTCGCAAATCATATTATATCTTACCATGAAACATAGAAATGAGATGCGATATCGCGTTTTAAGAAGCATTAGAACTCTATTGCTACGATACCTAGACATCTGCAGACGCTATTTCCTAGCAAGGAAGTGTCGCGTTTACATTCATTTGTAGTGTAGACGAGGAATACATGATACTTCGCAAATCATATTATATCTTACCATGGAACATAGAAATGAGATGCGATATCGTGTTTTAAGAAGCATTAGAACTCTATTGCCACGATACCTAGACATCTGCAGACGCTATTTCCTAGCAAGGAAGTGTCGCATTTACATTCATTTGAATCGTAGGCGAGGAATGCATAACACTTCGCAAATCATATTATATCTTACCATGAAACATAGAAATGAGATGCGATATCGCGTTTTAAGCAGCATTAGAATTCTATTGCCACGATACCTAGACATCTGCAGACGCTATTTCCTAGCAAGGAAGTGTCGCATTTACATTCATTTGAAGTGTAGACGAGGAATACATGACACTTCGCAAATCATATTATATCTTACCATGAAACATAGAAATGAGATTCGACATCGCGTTTTAAGAATCATATGAACTCTATTGCTACGAGACATAGACATCTGCAATCGCTATTTCCTTGCAAGGAAGTGTCGCATTTACATTCATTTGAAGTGTAGACGAGGAATACATGACACTTCGCAAATCATATTATATCTTACCATGAAACATAGAAATGAGATTCGATATCGCGTTCTAAGAAGCATTAGAAAGCTATTGCTACGATACGTAGACATCTGCAAACGCTATTTCCTAGCGAGGAAGTATCGCATTCCCATTCATTTGAAGTGTAGACAAGGAATACATAACACTTCGCAAATCATGTTATATCTTACCATGAAACGTAGAAATGAGATGCGATATCGCGTTTTAAGAATCATATGAACTCTATTGCTACGAGACGTAGACATCTGCAATCGCTATTTCCTTGCAAGGAAGTGTCGCATTTACATTCATGTGAAGTGTAGACGAGGAATACATAACTTCGCAAATCATATTATATCTTACCATGAAACATAGAAATGGGATGCGATATCGCGTTTTAAGAATCATATGAACTCTATTGCTACGAGACGTAGACATCTGCAATCGCTATTTCTTTGCAAGGAAGTGTCGCATTTACATTCATTTGAAGTGTAGACGAGGAATACATGACACTTCGCAAATCATATTATATCTTACCATGAAACATAGAAATGAGATTCGATATCGCGTTTTAAGAAGCATTAGAAAGCTATTGCTACGATACGTAGATATCTGCAAATACTATTTCCTAGCGAGGAAGTATCGCATTCACATTCGTTTGAAGTGTAGACAAGGAATACATAACACTTCGCAAATCATGTTATATCTTACCATGAAACATAGAAATGAGATGCGATATCGCGTTTTAAGAAGCATTAGAAAGCTATTGCTTCGATACGTAGACGTCTGCAGACGCTATTTCCTAGCAAGGAAGTGTCGCATTTACATTCATTTGAAGTGTAGACGAGGAATACATGACACTTCGCAAATCATATTATATCTTACCACGAAACATAGAAATGAGATGCGATATCGCGTTTTAAGAAGCATTAGAACACTATTGCCACGATAGGTAGACATTTGCAAACGCTATTTCCTAGCAAAGAAGTGTCGCATTTACATTCATTTGAAGTGTAGACGAGGAATACATAACACTTCGCAAATCATATTATATCTTACTATGAAACATAGAAATGAGATGCGATATCGCGTTTTAAGAAGCATTAGAACTCTATTGCTACGATACGTAGACATCTGCAAACGCAATTTCCTTGCAAGGTAGTGTCGCATTCACATTAATTTGAAGTGTAGACGAGGAATACACAATACTTCGTAAATCATATTATATCTTACCATGGAACTTAGAAATGAGATGCGATATCGTGTTTTAAGAATCATAAGAACCCTATTGCTACGATACGTAGACATCTGCAAACGCTATTTCCTTGCAAGGAAGTGTCGCATTTACATTCATTTGAATCGTAGACGAGGAATGCATAACACTTCGCAATGAATATTACATCTTATCATGAAATATAGAATTGAGATGCGTTAACTTGTTTTAAGAAGCATTTGAACTCTATTGCTTCGATACGTAGACATCTGCAAACGCTATTTCCTAGCAAGGAAGTGTCGCATTTACATCCATTTGAATCGTAGAC
Organism: Xylocopa sonorina; assembly: GCF_050948175.1. Taxonomy (NCBI): domain Eukaryota; kingdom Metazoa; phylum Arthropoda; class Insecta; order Hymenoptera; family Apidae; genus Xylocopa; species Xylocopa sonorina. The sequence continues at coordinate 996,744 of NW_027490112.1, read as the reverse complement.
GAGGAATGCATAACACTTCGCAATGAATATTATATCTTATCATGAAACATAGATATGAGATGCAATATCTCGTTTTAGGAAGCATTTGAACTCTATTGCTTCGATACGTAGACATCTGCAAACGCTATTTCCTAGCAAGGAAGTGTCGCATTTACATCCATTTGAATCGTAGACGTGGAATGCATAACACTTCGCAATGAATATTATATCTTACCATGAAACATAGAAATGAGATGCGATATCGCGTTTTAAGAAGCATTAGAACTCTATTGCTGCGATACCTAGACATCTGCAGATGCTATTTCCTAGCAAGGAAGTGTCGCATTTACATTCATTTGAAGTGTAGACGAGGAATACATGATACTTCGCAAATCATACTATATCTTACCATGAAACATAGAAATGAGATGCGATATCGCGTTTTAAGAAGCATTAGAACACTATTGCTACGATAGGTAGACATTTGCAAACGCTATTTCCTAGGAAAGAAGTCTCGCATTTACATTCATTTAAAGTATAGGCGAGGAATACATAACACTTCGCAAATAATATTACATCTTACCATGAAACATAGAAATGAGATGCGATATCGCGTTTTAAGAAGCATTAGAACACTATTGCTACGATAGGTAGACATTTGCAAACGCTATTTCCTAGCAAAGAAGTCTCGCATTTACATTCATTTGAAGTATAGGCGAGGAATACATAACACTTCGCAAATAATACTACATCTTACCTTGAAACATAGAAATGAGATGCGATATCGCGTTTTAAGAAGCATTAGAACTCTATTGCTACGATACCTAGACATCTGCAGACGCTATTTCCTAGCAAGGAAGTGTCGCATTTACATTCATTTGAATCGTAGGCGAGGAATGCATAACACTTCGCAATGAATATTATATCTTATCATGAAACATAGATATGAGATGCAATATCTCGTTTTAAGAAGCATTTGAACTCTATTGCTTCGATACGTAGACATCTGCAAACGCTATTTCCTTGCAAGGAAGTGTCGCATTTACATTCATTTGAAGTGTAGACGAGGAATACCTAACACTTCGCAAATCGTATTATATCTTACCATGAAACATAGAAATGAGATGCGACATCGCGTTCTAAGGAGCATTAGAACACTACTGCTACGATAGGTAGACATTTGCAAACGCTATTCCCTTGCAAGGAAGTGTCGAATTTACATTCATTTGAAGTGTAGACGAGGAATACATAACACTCCGCAAATCATATTATATCTTACCATGAAACATAGAAATGAGATACGATATCGCGTTTTAAGAATCATAGGAACTCTATTGCTACGATACGTAGACATCTGCAAACGCTATTTCCTTGCAAAGAAGTGTCGCATTTACATTCATTTGAAGTGTAGACGAGGAATACATGACACTTCGCAAATCATATTATATCTTACCATGAAACATAGAAATGAGATGCGACATCGCGTTCTAAGGAGCATTAGAACACTACTGCTACGATAGGTAGACATTTGCAAACGCTATTTCCTTGCAAGGAAGTGTCGAATTTACATTCATTTGAAGTGTAGACGAGGAATACATAACACTCCCCAAATCATATTATATCTTACCATGAAACATAGAAATGAGATACGATATCGCGTTTTAAGAATCATAGGAACTCTATTGCTACGATACGTAGACATCTGCAAACGCTATTTCCTTGCAAAGAAGTGTCGCATTTACATTCGTTTGAAGTGTAGACGAGGAATACATGACACTTCGCAAATCATATTATATCTTACCATGAAACATAGAAATGAGATGCGATATCGCGTTTTAAGAAGCATTAGAACTCTATTGCTACGATACCTAGACATCTGCAGACGCTATTTCCTAGCAAGGAAGTGTCGCATTTACATTCATTTGAATCGTAGGCGAGGAATGCATAACACTTCGCAAATCATATTATATCTTACCATGAAACATAGAAATGAGATTCGATATCGCGTTTTAAGAAGCATTAGAAAGCTATTGCTACGATACGTAGACATCTGCAAACGCTATTTCCTAGCGAGGAAGTATCGCATTCCCATTCATTTGAAGTGTAGACAAGGAATACATAACACTTCGCAAATCATGTTATATCTTACCATGAAACGTAGAAATGAGATGCGATATCGCGTTTTAAGAATCATATGAACTCTATTGCTACGAGACGTAGACATCTGCAATCGCTATTTCCTTGCAAGGAAGTGTCGCATTTACATTCATGTGAAGTGTAGACGAGGAATACATAACTTCGCAAATCATATTATATCTTACCATGAAACATAGAAATGGGATGCGATATCGCGTTTTAAGAATCATATGAACTCTATTGCTACGAGACGTAGACATCTGCAATCGCTATTTCTTTGCAAGGAAGTGTCGCATTTACATTCATTTGAAGTGTAGACGAGGAATACATGACACTTCGCAAATCATATTATATCTTACCATGAAACATAGAAATGAGATTCGATATCGCGTTTTAAGAAGCATTAGAAAGCTATTGCTACGATACGTAGATATCTGCAAATACTATTTCCTAGCGAGGAAGTATCGCATTCACATTCGTTTGAAGTGTAGACAAGGAATACATAACACTTCGCAAATCATGTTATATCTTACCATGAAACATAGAAATGAGATTCGACATCGCGTTTTAAGAAGCATTAGAAAGCTATTGCTACGATACGTAGACATCTGCAAATGCTATTTCCTAGCGAGGAAGGATCGCATTCACATTCGTTTGAAGTGTACACAAGGAATACATAACACTTCGCAAATCATGTTATATCTTACCATGAAACATAGAAATGAGATGCGATATCGCGTTTTAAGAATCACATGAACTCTATTGCTACGAGACGTAGACATCTGCATTCGCTATTTCCTTGCAAGGAAGTGTCGCATATACATTCATTTGAAGTGTAGACGAGGAATACATAACACTTCGCAAATCATATTACATCTTACCATGAAACATAGAAATGAGATGCGATATCGCGTTTTAAGAAGCATTAGAACTCTATTGCTACTATACCTAGACATCTGCAGACGCTATTTCCTAGCAAGGAAGTATCTCATTTACAATCATTTGTAGTGTAGACGAGGAATACATGACACATCGCAAATCATATTATATCTTACCATGAATCATAGAAATGAGATGTGATATCGCGTTTTATGAAGCATTAGAACACTATTGCTACGAGACGTAGACATCTGCAATCGCTATTTCCTTGCAAGGAAGTGTCGCATTTACATTTGAAGTGTAGACGAGGAATACATAACACTTCGCAAATCATATTATATCTTACCATGAAACATAGAAATGAGATGCGATGTCGCGTTTTAAGAAGCATTAGAACTCTATTGCTACGATACCTAGACATCTGCAGACGCTATTTCCTAGCAAGGAAGTGTCGCATTTACATTCATTTGAAGTGTAGGCGAGGAATACATGATACTTCGCAAATCATATTATATCTTACCATGAAACATAGAAATGAAATGCGATATCGCGTTTTAAGCATCATAAGAACTCGATTGCTACGATACGTAGACATCTGCAAACGCTATTTCCTTGCAAGGAAGTGTCGCATTTTCATTCATTTGAAGTGTAGGCGAGGAATACGTTATACTTCGCAAATCATATTATATCTTACCATGAAACATAGAAATGAGATGCGATATCGCGTTTTAGGAAGCATTAGAACTCTATTGCTACGATACGTTGACATCTGCAAACGCTATTTCCTAGCAAGGAAGTGTCGCATTTACATTCATTTGAAGTGTAGGCGAGGAATACATGACACTTCGCAAATCATATTATATCTCACCATGAAACATAGAAATGAGATGCGATATCGCGTTTTAAGAAGCATTAGAACTCTATTGCTACGATACCTAGACATCTGCAGACGCAATTTCCTTGCAAGGTAGTGTCGCATTCACATTCATTTGAAGTGTAGACGAGGAACACGCAATACTTCGTAAATCATATTATATCTTACCATGGAACTTAGAAATGAGATGCGATATCGCGTTTTAAGAATCATTTTAACTCTATTGCTTCGATACGTAGACATCTGCAAACGCTATTTCCTTGCAAGGAAGTGCAGCATTTACATTCATTTGAAGTGTAGACGAGGAATACATAACACTTCGCAAATCAAATTATATCTTACCATGAAACATAGAAATGAGATGCGATATCGCGTTTTAAGAAGCATTAGAACTCTATTGCTACGATACCCAGACATCTGCAGACGCTATTTCCTAGCAAGGAAGTGTCGCATTTACATTCATTTGAAGTGTAGACGAGGAATACATGACACTTCTCAAATCATATTATATCTTACCATGAAACATAGAAATGAGATGCGATATCGTGTTTTAAGAAGCATTAGAACACTATTGCCACGATAGGTAGACATTTGCAAACGCTATTTCCTAGCAAAGAAGTGTCGCATTTACATTCATTTGAAGTGTAGACGAGGAATACATAACACTTCGCAAATCATATTATATCTTACTATGAAACATAGAAATGAGATGCGATATCGCGTTTTAAGAAGCGTTAGAACTCTATTGCTACGATACGTAGACATCTGCAAACGCAATTTCCTTGCAAGGTAGTGTCGCATTCACATTAATTTGAAGTGTAGACGAGGAATACACAATACTTCGTAAATCATATTATATCTTACCATGGAACTTAGAAATGAGATGCGATATCGTGTTTTAAGAATCATAAGAACTCTATTGCTACGATACGTAGACATCTGCAAACGCTATTTCCTTGCAAGGAAGTGTCGCATTTACATTCATTTGAATCGTAGACGAGGAATGCATAACACTTCGCCATGAATATTACATCTTATCATGAAATATAGAATTGAGATGCGATAACTTGTTTTAAGAAGCATTTGAACTCTATTGCTTCGATACGTAGACATCTGCAAACGCTATTTCCTAGCAAGGAAGTGTCGCATTTACATTCATTTGAAGTGTAGACGAGGAATACAAAACACTTCGCAAATCATATTATATCTTACCATGAAACATAGAAATGAGATGCGATATCGCGTTTTAAGAATCATATGAACTCTATTGCTACGAGACATAGACATCTGCAATCGCTATTTCCTTGCAAGGAAGTGTCGCATTTACATTCATTTGAAGTGTAGACGAGGAATACATGACACTTCGCAAATCATATTATATCTTACCATGAAACATAGAAATGAGATTCGATATCGCGTTTTAAGAAGCATTAGAAAGCTATTGCTACGATACGTAGACATCTGCAAACGCTATTTCCTAGCGAGGAAGTATCGCATTCCCATTCATTTGAAGTGTAGACAAGGAATACATAACACTTCGCAAATCATGTTATATCTTACCATGAAACGTAGAAATGAGATGCGATATCGCGTTTTAAGAATCATATGAACTCTATTGCTACGAGACGTAGACATCTGCAATCGCTATTTCCTTGCAAGGAAGTGTCGCATTTACATTCATTTGAAGTGTAGACGAGGAATACATAACTTCGCAAATCATATTATATCTCACCATGAAACATAGAAATGGGATGCGATATCGCGTTTTAAGAATCATATGAACTCTATTGCTACGAGACGTAGACATCTGCAATCGCTACTTCTTTGCAAGGAAGTGTCGCATTTACATTCATTTGAAGTGTAGACGAGGAATACATGACACTTCGCAAATCATATTATATCTTACCATGAAACATAGAAATGAGTTTCGATAGCGAGTTTTAAGAAGCATTAGAAAGCTATTGCTACGATACGTAGATATCTGCAAATACTATTTCCTAGCGAGGAAGTATCGCATTCACATTCGTTTGAAGTGTAGACAAGGAATACATAACACTTCGCAAATCATGTTATATCTTACCATGAAACATAGAAATGAGATTCGACATCGCGTTTTAAGAAGCATTAGAAAGCTATTGCTACGATACGTAGACATCTGCAAATGCTATTTCCTAGCGAGGAAGGATCGCATTCACATTCGTTTGAAGTGTACACAAGGAATACATAACACTTCGCAAATCATGTTATATCTTACCATGAAACATAGAAATGAGATGCGATATCGCGTTTTAAGAATCACATGAACTCTATTGCTACGAGACGTAGACATCTGCATTCGCTATTTCCTTGCAAGGAAGTGTCGCATATACATTCATTTGAAGTGTAGACGAGGAATACATAACACTTCGCAAATCATATTACATCTTACCATGAAACATAGAAATGAGATGCGATATCGCGTTTTAAGAAGCATTAGAACTCTATTGCTACTATACCTAGACATCTGCAGACGCTATTTCCTAGCAAGGAAGTATCTCATTTACAATCATTTGTAGTGTAGACGAGGAATACATGACACATCGCAAATCATATTATATCTTACCATGAATCATAGAAATGAGATGTGATATCGCGTTTTATGAAGCATTAGAACACTATTGCTACGAGACGTAGACATCTGCAATCGCTATTTCCTTGCAAGGAAGTGTCGCATTTACATTTGAAGTGTAGACGAGGAATACATAACACTTCGCAAATCATATTGTATCTTACCATGAAACATAGAAATGAGATGCGATATCGCGTTTTAAGAAGCATTACAACTCTATTGCTACGATACCTAGACATCTGCAGACGCTATTTCCTAGCAAGGAAGTGTCGCATTTACATTCATTTGAAGTGTAGACGAGGAATACATGATACTTCGCAAATCATATTATATCTTACCATGAAACATAGAAATGAAATGCGATATCGCGTTTTAAGCATCATAAGAACTCTATTGCTACGATACGTAGACATCTGCAAACGCTATTTCCTTGCAAGGAAGTGTCGCATTTACATTCATTTGAAGTGTAGGCGAGGAATACGTTATACTTCGCAAATCATATTATATCTTACCATGAAACATAGAAATGAGATGCGATATCGCGTTTTAGGAAGCATTAGAACTCTATTGCTACGATACGTTGACAACTGCAAACGCTATTTCCTTGCAAGGAGATGTCGCATTTACATTCATTTGAATCGTAGACGAGGAATGCATAACACTTCGCAATGAATATTATATCTTATCAGGAAACATAGATATGAGATGCAATATCTCGTTTTAAGAAGCATTTGAACTCTATTGCTTCGATACGTAGACATCTGCAAACGCTATTTCCTAGCAAGCATGTGTCGCATTTACATTCATTTGAAGTGTAGGCGAGGAATACATGACACTTCGCAAATCATATTATATCTTACCATGAAACATAGAAATGAGATGCGATATCGCGTTTTAAGAAGCATTAGAACTCTATTGCTACGATACCTAGACATCTGCAGACGCTATTTCCTAGCAAGGAAGTGTCGCATTTACATTCATTTGAAGTGTAGACGAGGAATACATGATACTTCGCAAATAATATTACATCTTACCATGAAACATAGAAATGAGATGCGATATCGCGTTTTAAGAAGCATTAGAATTCTATTGCTACGATACGTAGACTTCTGCAAACGCTATATCCTAGCAAGGAAGTGTCGCATTTACATTCATTTGAAGTGTAGACGAGGAATACCTAACACTTCGCAGATCATATTATATCTTACCATGAAACATAGAAATGAGATGCGACATCGTGTTCTAAGGAGCATTAGAACACTACTGCTACGATAGGTAGACATTTGCAAACGCTATTTCCTTGCACGGAAGTGTCGCATTTACATTTATTTGAAGTGTAGACGAGGAATACATAACACTTCGCAATGAATATTATATCTTACCATGAAACATAGAAATGGGATGCGATATCGCGTTTTAAGAATCATATGAACTCTATTGCTACGAGACGTAGACATCTGCAATCGCTATTTCCTTGCATGGAAGTGTCGCATTTACATTCATTTGAAACGTAGACGAGGAATGCATAACACTTCGCAATGAATATTATATCTTATCATGAAGCATAGATATGAGATAAGATATCGCGTTTTAAGTAGCATTAGAACTATATTGCTACGATACCTAGACATCTGCAGACGCTATTTCCTAGCAAGGAAGTGTCGCATTTACATTCATTTGAAGTGTAGACGAGGAATACATGATACTTCGCTAATCATATTATATCTTACCATGAAACATAGAAATGAGATGCGATATCGCGTTTTAAGAAGCAGTAGAACACTATTGCTACGATAGGTAGACATTTACAAACGCTATTTCCCAGCAAAGAAGTGTCGCATTTACATTCATTTGAAGTGTAGACGAGGAATACATAACACTTCGCAAATCATATTATATCTTACCATGAAACATAGAAATGAGATGCGATATCGCGTTTTAAGAAGCATTAGAACTCTATTACTACGATACCTAGACATCAGCAAACGCTATTTCCTTGCAAGGAAGTGTCGCATTTACATTCATTTGAAGTGTAGACGAGGAATACATGATACTTCGCAAATCATATTATATCTATACCATGAAACATAGAAATGAGATTCGATATCGCGTTTTAAGAAGCATTAGAAAGCTATTGCTACGATACGTAGATATCTGCAAACGCTATTTCCTAGCGAGGAAGTATCGCATTCACATTCATTTGAAGTGTGGACGAGGAATACATAACACTTCGCAAATCATGTTATATCTTACCATGAAACATAGAAATGAGATGCGATATCGCGTTTTAAGAATCATATGAACTCTATTGCTACGAGACGTAGACATCTGCAATCGCTATTTCCTTGCATGGAAGTGTCGCATTTACATTCATTTGAAACGTAGACGAGGAATGCATAACACTTCGCAATGAATATTATATCTTATCATGAAACATAGATATGAGATAAGATATCGCGTTTTAAGTAGCATTAGAACTATATTGCTACGATACCTAGACATCTGCAGACGCTATTTCCTAGCAAGGAAGTGTCGCATTTACATTCATTTGAAGTGTAGACGAGGAATACATGATACTTCGCTAATCATATTATATCTTACCATGAAACATAGAAATGAGATGCGATATCGCGTTTTAAGAAGCAGTAGAACACTATTGCTACGATAGGTAGACATTTACAAACGCTATTTCCCAGCAAAGAAGTGTCGCATTTACATTCATTTGAAGTGTAGACGAGGAATACATAACACTTCGCAAATCATATTATATCTTACCATGAAACATAGAAATGAGATGCGATATCGCGTTTTAAGAAGCATTAGAACTCTATTACTACGATACCTAGACATCAGCAAACGCTATTTCCTTGCAAGGAAGTGTCGCATTTACATTCATTTGAAGTGTAGACGAGGAATACATGATACTTCGCAAATCATATTATATCTATACCATGAAACATAGAAATGAGATTCGATATCGCGTTTTAAGAAGCATTAGAAAGCTATTGCTACGATACGTAGATATCTGCAAACGCTATTTCCTAGCGAGGAAGTATCGCATTCACATTCATTTGAAGTGTGGACGAGGAATACATAACACTTCGCAAATCATGTTATATCTTACCATGAAACATAGAAATGAGATGCGATATCGCGTTTTAAGAATCATATGAACTCTATTGCTACGATACGTAGACATCTGCAGACGCTATTTCCTTGCAAGGAAGTGTCGCATTTACATTCATTTGAAGTGTAGGCGTGGAATACATAACACTTCGCAATGAATATTACATCTTAGCATGAAACATAGAAATGAGATTCGATATCGCGTTTTAAGTAGCATTAGAAAGTTATTGCTGCGATACGTAGACATCTGCAAACGCTATTTCCTTGCAAGGAAGTGCGCATTTACATTTAGTTGATGTGTAGACGAGGAATACATAACACTTCGCAAATCATATTATATCTTACCATAAAACATAGAAATGAGATGCGATATCGCGTTTTAAGAAGCATTAGAACTCTATAGCTACGAAACGTAGACATCTGCAAACGCTATTTCCATGCAAGGAAGTGTCGCATTTACATTCATTTGAATCGTAGACGAGGAATGCATAACACTTCGCAATGAATATTATATCTTATCGGGAAACATAGATATGAGATGCAATATCTCGTTTTAAGAAGCATTTGAACTCTATTGCTTCGATACGTAGATATCTGCAAACGCTATTTCCCAGCAAGGAAGTGTCGCATTTACATTCACTTGAAGTGTAGGCGAGGAATACATGACACTTCGCAAATCATATTATATATCACCATGAAACATAGAAATGAGATGCGATATCGCGTTTTAAGAAGCATTAGAACTCTATTGCTACGATACCTAGACATCTGCAGACGCTATTTCCTAGCGAGGAAGTATCGCATTCACATTCATTTGAAGTGTAGACAAGGAATACATAACACTTGGCAAATCATGTTATATCTTACCATGAAACATAGAATTGAGATGCGATATCGCGTTTTAAGAATCATTTGAACTCTATTGCTTCGATACGTAGACATCTGTAAACGCTATTTCCTTGCAAGGAAGTGCAGCATTTACATTCATTTGAAGTGTAGACGAGGAATACATAACACTTCGCAAATCAAATTATATCTTACCATGAAACATAGAAATGAGATGCGATATCGCGTTTTAAGAAGCATTAGAACTCTATTGCTACGATACCCAGACATCTGCAGACGCTATTTCCTAGCAAGGAAGTGTCGCATTTACATTCATTTGAAGTGTAGACGAGGAATACATGACACTTCGCAAATCATATTATATCTTACCATGAAACATAGTAATGAGATGCGATATCGCGTTTTAAGAAGCATTAGAACACTATTGCCACGATAGGTAGACATTTGCAAACGCTATTTCCTAGCAAAGAAGTGTCGCATTTACATTCATTTGAAGTGTAGACGAGGAATACATAACACTTCGCAAATCATATTATATCTTACTATGAAACATAGAAATGAGATGCGATATCGCGTTTTAAGAAGCATTAGAACTCTATTGCTACGATACGTAGACATCTGCAAACGCAATTTCCTTGCAAGGTAGTGTCGCATTCACATTAATTTGAAGTGTAGACGAGGAATACACAATACTTCGTAAACCATATTATATCTTACCATGGAACTTAGAAATGAGATGCGATATCGTGTTTTAAGAATCATAAGAACTCTATTGCTACGATACGTAGACATCTGCAAACGCTATTTCCTTGCAAGGAAGTGTCGCATTTACATTCATTTGAATCGTAGACGAGGAATGCATAACACTTCGCAATGAATATTACATCTTATCATGAAATATAGAATTGAGATGCGATAACTTGTTTTAAGAAGCATTTGAACTCTATTGCTTCGATACGTAGACATCTGCAAACGCTATTTCCTAGCAAGGAAGTGTCGCATTTACATCCATTTGAATCGTAGACGAGGAATGCATAACACTTCGCAATGAATATTATATCTTATCATGAAACATAGATATGAGATGCAATATCTCGTTTTAGGAAGCATTTGAACTCTATTGCTTCGATACGTAGACATCTGCAAACGCTATTTCCCAGCAAGGAAGTGTCGCATTTACATCCATTTGAATCGTAGACGTGGAATGCATAACACTTCGCAATGAATATTATATCTTACCATGAAACATAGAAATGAGATGCGATATCGCGTTTTAAGAAGCATTAGAACTCTATTGCTACGATACCTAGACATCTGCAGACGCTATTTCCTAGCAAGGAAGTGTCGCATTTACTTTCATTTGTAGTGAAGACGAGGAATACATGACACTTCGCAAATCATATTATATCTTACCATGGAACATAGAAATGAGATGCGATATCGTGTTTTAAGAATCATAAGAACTCTATTGCTACGAAACGTAGACATCTGCAAACGCTATTTCCTTGCAAGTAAGTGTCGCATTTACATTCATTTGAATCGTAGACGTGGAATGCATAACACTTCGCAATGAATATTACATCTTACCATGAAATATAGAATTGAGATGCGATATCTTGTTTTAAGAAGCATTAGAACTCTATTGCTACGATACCTAGACATCAGCAAACGCTATTTCCTTGCAAGGAAGTGTCGCATTTACATTCATTTGAAGTGTAGACGAGGAATACATGATACTTCGCAAATCATATTATATCTATACCATGAAACATAGAAATGAGATTCGATATCGCGTTTTAAGAAGCATTAGAAAGCTATTGCTTCGATACGTAGATATCTGCAAACGCTATTTCCTAGCGAGGAAGTATCGCATTCACATTCATTTGAAGTGTAGACGAGGAATACATAACACTTCGCAAATCATGTTATATCTTACCATGAAACATAGAAATGAGATGCGATATCGCGTTTTAAGAATCATATGAACTCTATTGCTACGATACGTAGACATCTGCAGACGCTATTTCCTTGCAAGGAAGTGTCGCATTTACATTCATTTGAAGTGTAGGCGTGGAATATATAACACTTCGCAATGAATATTACATCTTAGCATGAAACATAGAAATGAGATTCGATATCGCGTTTTAAGTAGCATTAGAAAGCTATTGCTACGATACGTAGACATCTGCAAACGCTATTTCCTTGCAAGGAAGTGCGCATTTACATTTAGTTGATGTGTAGACGAGGAATACATAACACTTCGCAAATCATATTATATCTTACCATAAAACATAGAAATGAGATGCGATATCGCGTTTTAAGAAGCATTAGAACTCTATTGCTACGAAACGTAGACATCTGTAAACGCTATTTCCTTGCAAGGAAGTGTCGCATTTACATTCATTTGAATCGTAGACGAGGAATGCATAACACTTCGCAATGAATATTATATCTTATCGGGAAACATAGATATGAGATGCCATATCTCGTTTTAAGAAGCATTTGAACTCTATTGCTTCGATACGTAGATATCTGCAAACGCTATTTCCTAGCAAGGAAGTGTCGCATTTACATTCACTTGAAGTGTAGGCGAGGAATACATGACACTTCGCAAATCATATTATATATCACCATGAAACATAGAAATGAGATGCGATATCGCGTTTTAAGAAGCATTAGAACTCTATTGCTACGATACCTAGACATCTGCAGACGCTATTTCCTAGCGAGGAAGTATCGCATTCACATTCATTTGAAGTGTAGACAAGGAATACATAACACTTGGCAAATCATGTTATATCTTACCATGAAACATAGAATTGAGATGCGATATCGCGTTTTAAGAACATATGAACTCTATTGCTACGAGACGTAGACATCTGCAATCGCTATTTCCTTGCAAGGAAGTGTCGCATTTACATTCATTTGAAGTGTAGACGAGGAATACATCACACTTCGCAAATCATATTATATCTTACAATGAAACATAGAAATGAGATGCGATATCGCGTTTTAAGAAGCATTAGAACCCTATTGCTACGATACGTTGACATCTGCAAACGCTATTTCCTTGCAAGGAAATGTCGCATTTACATTCATTTAAATCGTAGACGAGGAATGCATAACACGTCGCAATGAATATTATATCTTATCAGGAAACATAGATATGAGATGCAATATCTCGTTTTAAGAAGCATTTGAACTCTATTGCTTCGATACGTAGACATCTGCAAACGCTATTTCCTAGCAAGGAAGTGTCGCATTTACATTCATTTGAAGTGTAGGCGAGGAATACATGACACTTCGCAAATCATATTATATCTCACCATGAAACATAGAAATGAGATGCGATATCGCGTTTTAAGAAGCATTAGAACTCTATTGCTACGATACCTAGATATCTGCAGACGCAATTTCCTTGCAAGGTAGTGTCGCATTCACATTCATTTGAAGTGTAGACGAGGAATACGCAATACTTCGTAAATCATATTATATCTTACCATGGAACTTAGAAATGAGATGCGATATCGCGTTCTAAGAATCATTTGAACTCTATTGCTTCGATACGTAGACATCTGCAAACGCTATTTCCTTGCAAGGAAGTGCAGCATTTACATTCATTTGAAGTGTAGACGAGGAATACATAACACTTCGCAAATCAAATTATATCTTACCATGAAACATAGAAATGAGATGCGATATCGCGTTTTAAGAAGCATTAGAACTCTATTGCTACGATACCTAGATATCTGCAGACGCAATTTCCTTGCAAGGTAGTGTCGCATTCACATTCATTTGAAGTGTAGACGAGGAATACGCAATACTTCGTAAATCATATTATATCTTACCATGGAACTTAGAAATGAGATGCGATATCGCGTTCTAAGAATCATTTGAACTCTATTGCTTCGATACGTAGACATCTGCAAACGCTATTTCCTTGCAAGGAAGTGCAGCATTTACATTCATTTGAAGTGTAGACGAGGAATACATAACACTTCGCAAATCAAATTATATCTTACCATGAAACATAGAAATGAGATGCGATATCGCGTTTTAAGAAGCATTAGAACTCTATTGCTACGATACCTAGACATCTGCAGACGCTATTTCCTAGCAAGGAAGTGTCGCATTTACATTCATTTGAAGTGTAGACGAGGAATACATGACACTTCGCAAATCATATTATATCTTACCATGAAACATAGAAATGAGATGCGATATCGCGTTTTAAGAAGCATTAGAACACTATTGCCACGATAGGTAGACATTTGCAAACGCTATTTCCTAGCAAAGAAGTGTCGCATTTACATTCATTTGAAGTGTAGACGAGGAATACATAACGCTTCGCAAATCATATTATATCTTACTATGAAACATAGAAATGAGATGCGATATCGCGTTTTAAGAAGCATTAGAACTCTATTGCTACGATACGTAGACATCTGCAAACGCAATTTCCTTGCAAGGTAGTGTCGCATTCACATTAATTTGAAGTGTAGACGAGGAATACACAATACTTCGTAAATCATATTATATCTTACCATGGAACTTAGAAATGAGATGCGATATCGTGTTTTAAGAATCATAAGAACTCTATTGCTACGATACGTAGACATCTGCAAACGCTATTTCCTTGCAAGGAAGTGTCGCATTTACATTCATTTGAATCGTAGACGAGGAATGCATAACACTTCGCAATGAATATTACATCTTATCATGAAATATAGAATTGAGATGCGATAACTTGTTTTAAGAAGCATTTGAACTCTATTGCTTCGATACGTAGACATCTGCAAACGCTATTTCCTAGCAAGGAAGTGTCGCATTTACATCCATTTGAATCGTAGACGAGGAATGCATAACACTTCGCAATGAATATTATATCTTATCATGAAACATAGATATGAGATGCAATATCTCGTTTTAGGAAGCATTTGAACTCTATTGCTTCGATACGTAGACATCTGCAAACGCTATTTCCCAGCAAGGAAGTGTCGCATTTACATCCATTTGAATCGTAGACGAGGAATGCATAACACTTCGCAATGAATATTATATCTTACCATGAAACATAGAAATGAGATGCGATATCGCGTTTTAAGAAGCATTAGAACTCTATTGCTACGATACCTAGACATCTGCAGACGCTATTTCCTAGCAAGGAAGTGTCGCATTTACATTCATTTGAATCGTAGGCGAGGAATGCATAACACTTCGCAATGAATATTATATCTTATCATGAAACATAGATATGAGATGCAATATCTCGTTTTAAGAAGCATTTGAACTCTATTGCTTCGATACGTAGACATCTGCAAACGCTATTTCCTTGCAAGGAAGTGTCGCATTTACATTCATTTGAAGTGTAGACGAGGAATACCTAACACTTCGCAAATCATATTATATCTTACCATGAAACATAGAAATGAGATGCGACATCGCGTTCTAAGTAGCATTAGAACACTACTGCTACGATAGGTAGACATTTGCAAACGCTATTTCCTCGCAAGGAAGTGTCGAATTTACATTCATTTGAAGTGTAGACGAGGAATACATAACACTCCGCAAATCATATTATATCTTACCATGAAACATAGAAATGAGATGCGATATCGCGTTCTAAGAATCATAAGACCTCTATTGCTACGATACGTTGACATCTGCAAACGCTATTTCCTTGCAAGGAAGTGCGCATTTACATTTAGTTGATGTGTAGACGAGGAAGACATAACACTTCGCAAATCATATTATATCTTACCATGAAACATAGAAATGAGATGCGATTTCGCGTTTTAAGAAGCATTAGAACTCTATTGCTACGATACGTAGACATCTGCAGACGCTATTTCCTTGCAAGGAAGTGTCGCATTTACATTCATTTGAAGTGTAGACGAGGAATACATAACTTCGCAAATCATATTATATCTTACCATGAAACATAGAAATGGGATGCGATATCGCGTTTTAAGAATCATATGAACTCTATTGCTACGAGACGTAGACATCTGCAATAGCTATTTCTTTGCAAGGAAGTGTCGCATTTACATTCATTTGAAGTGTAGACGAGGAATACATGACACTTCGCAAATCATATTATATCTTACCATGAAACATAGAAATGAGATTCGATATCGCGTTTTAAGAAGCATTAGAAAGCTATTGCTACGATACGTAGACATCTGCAAATGCTATTTCCTAGCGAGGAAGTATCGCATTCACATTCGTTTGAAGTGTAGACAAGGAAAACATAACACTTCGCAAATCATGTTATATCTTACCATGAAACATAGAAATGAGATTCGACATCGCGTTTTAAGAAGCATTAGAAAGCTATTGCTACGATACGTAGACATCTGCAAATGCTATTTCCTAGCGAGGAAGGATCGCATTCACATTCGTTTGAAGTGTACACAAGGAATACATAACACTTCGCAAATCATGTTATATCTTACCATGAAACATAGAAATGAGATGCGATATCGCGTTTTAAGAATCACATGAGCTCTATTGCTACGAGACGTAGACATCTGCAAACGCTATTTCCTAGCAAGGATGTGTCGCATTTACATTCATTTAAAGTGTAGGCGAGGAATACATGACACTTCGCAAATCATATTATATCTTACCATGAAACATAGAAATGAGATGCGATATCGCGTTTTAAGAAGCATTAGAACTCTATTGCTACGATACCTAGACATCTGCAGACGCTATTTCCTAGCAAGGAAGTGTCGCATTTACATTCATTTGAAGTGTAGACGAGGAATACATGATACTTCGCAAATAATATTACATCTTACCATGAGACATAGAAATGAGATGCGATATCGCGTTTTAAGAAGCATTAGAATTCTATTGCTACGATACGTAGACTTCTGCAAACGCTATTTCCTAGCAAGGAAGTGTCGCATTTACATTCATTTGAAGTGTAGACGAGGAATACCTAACACTTCGCAGATCATATTATATCTTACCATGAAACATAGAAATGAGATGCGACATCGTGTTCTAAGGAGCATTAGAACACTACTGCTACGATAGGTAGACATTTGCAAACGCTATTTCCTTGCAAGGAAGTGTCGCATTTACATTCATTTGAAGTGTAGACGAGGAATACATAACACTCCGCAAATCATATTATATCTTACCATGAAACATAGAAATGAGATACGATATCGCGTTTTAAGAATCATAGGAACTCTATTGCTACGATACGTAGGCATCTGCAAACGCTATTTCCTAGCAAGGAAGTATCTCATTTACAATCATTTGTAGTGTAGACGAGGAATACATGACACTTCGCAAATCATATTATGTCCTACCATGAAACATAGAAATGAGATGTGATATCGCGTTTTATGAAGCATTAGAACACTATTGCTACGAGACGTAGACATCTGCAATCGCTATTTCCTTGCAAGGAAGTGTCGCATTTACATTCATTTGAAGTGTAGACGAGGAATACATAACACTTCACAAATCATATTATATCTTACCATGAAACATAGAAATGAGATGCGGTATCGCGTTTTAAGCATCATAAGAACTCTATTGCTACGATACGTAGACATCTGCAAACGCTATTTCCTTGCAAGGAAGTGTCGCATTTACATTCATTTGAATCGTAGACAAGGAATGCATAACACTTCGCAATGAATATTATATCTTACCATGAAACATAGAAATGAGATGCGATATCGCGTTTTAAGAATCATATGAACTCTATTGCTACGAGACGTAGACATCTGCAATCGCTATTTCCTTGCATGGAAGTGTCGCATTTACATTCATTTGAAACGTAGACGAGGAATGCATAACACTTCGCAATGAATATTATATCTTATCATGAAACATAGATATGAGATGCGATATCGCGTTTTAAGTAGCATTAGAACTATATTGCTACGATACCTAGACATCTGCAGACGCTATTTCCTAGCAAGGAAGTGTCGCATTTACATTCATTTGAAGTGTAGACGAGGAATACATGATACTTCGCTAATCATATTATATCTTACCATGAAACATAGAAATGAGATGCGATATAGCGTTTTAAGAAGCTGTAGAACACTATTGCTACGATAGGTAGACATTTGCAAACGCTATTTCCAAGCAAAGAAGTGTCGCATTTACATTCATTTGAAGTGTAGACGAGGAATACATAACACTTCGCAAATCATATTATATCTTACCATGAAACATAGAAATGAGATGCGATATCGCGTTTTAAGAATCATAGGAACTCTATTGCTACGATACGTAGACATCTGCAAACGCTATTTCCTTGCAAAGAAGTGTCGCATTTACATTCATTTGAAGTGTAGACGAGGAATACATAACACTTCGCAAATCATATTATATCTTACCATGAAACATAGAAATGAGATGCGATATCGCGTTTTAAGAATCATAAGAACTCTATTGCTACGATACGTTGACATCTGCAAACGATATTTCCTTGCAAGGAAGTGCGCATTTACATTTAGTTGATGTGTAGACGAGGAAGACATAACACTTCGCAAATCATATTATATCTTACCATGAAACATAGAAATGAGATGCGATATCGCGTTTTAAGAAGCATTAGAACTCTATTGCTACGATACGTAGACATCTGCAGACGCTATTTCCTTGCAAGGAAGTGTCGCATTTACATTCATTTGAAGTGTAGACGAGGAATACATGACACTTCGCAAATCATATTATATCTTACCATGAAACATAGAAATGAGATTCGACATCGCGTTTTAAGAATCATATGAACTCTATTGCTACGAGACATAGACATCTGCAATCGCTATTTCCTTGCAAGGAAGTGTCGCATTTACATTCATTTGAAGTGTAGACGAGGAATACATGACACTTCGCAAATCATATTATATCTTACCATGAATCATAGAAATGAGATTCGATATCGCGTTTTAAGAAGCATTAGAAAGCTATTGCTACGATACGTAGACATCTGCAAACGCTATTTCCTAGCGAGGAAGTATCGCATTCCCATTCATTTGAAGTGTAGACAAGGAATACATAACACTTCGCAAATCATGTTATATCTTACCATGAAACATGGAAATGAGATGCGATATCGCGTTTTAAGAATCATATGAACTCTATTGCTACGAGACGTAGACATCTGCAATCGCTATTTCCTTGCAAGGAAGTGTCGCATTTACATTCATTTGAAGTGTAGACGAGGAATACATAACACTTCGCAAATCATATTATATCTTACCATGAAACATAGAAATGAGATGCGATATCGCGTTTTAAGAAGCATTAGAACACTATTGCTACGATAGGTAGACATTTGCAAACGCTATTTCCTAGCAAAGAAGTGTCGCATTTACATTCATTTGCAGTGTAGGCGAGGAATACATAACACTTCGCAAATCATATTATATCTTACCATGAAACATAGAAATGAGATGCGATATCGCGTTTTAAGAAGCATTAGTACTCTATTGCTACGATACGTAGACATCTGCAAACGCTATTTCCTAGCAAAAAAGTGTCGCATTTACATTCATTTGAATCGTAGGCGAGGAATGCATAACACTTCGCAAATCATATTATATCTTACCATGAAACATAGAAATGAGATGCGATATCGCGTTTTAAGAAGCATTAGAACTCTATTGCCACGATACCTAGACATCTGCAGACGCTATTTCCTAGCAAGGAAGTGTCGCATTTACATTCATTTGAATCGTGGGCGAGGAATGCATAACACTTCGCAATGAATATTATATCCTATCAGGAAACATAGATATGAGATGCAATATCTCGTTTTAAGAAGCATTTGAACTCTATTGCTTCGATACGTAGGCATCTGCAAACTCTATTTCCTAGCAAGGAAGTGTCGCATTTACATTCATTTGAAGTGTAGACGAGGAATACCAAACACTTCGCAAATCATATTATATCTTACCATGAAACATAGAAATGAGATGCGATATCGCGTTTTAAGAATCATAGGAACTCTATTGCTACGATGCGTAGACATCTGCAAACGCTATTTCCTTGCAAACAAGTGTCGCATTTACAATCATTTGAAGTGTAGACGAGGAATACATAACACTTCGCAAATCATATTATATCTTACCATGAAACATAGAAATGAGATGCGATATCGCGTTTTAAGAATCATAAGAACTCTATTGCTACGATACTTTGACATCTGCAAACGCTATTTCCTTGCAAGGAAGTGCGCATTTACATTTAGTTGATGTGTAGACGAGGAAGACATAACACTTCGCAAATCATATTATATCTTACCATGAAACATAGAAATGAGATGCGATATCGCGTTTTAAGAAGCATTAGAACTCTATTGCTACGATACGTAGACATCTGCAGACGCTATTTCCTTGCAAGGAAGTGTCGCATTTACATTCATTTGAAGTGTAGACGAGGAATACATGACACTTCGCAAATCATATTATATCTTACCATGAAACATAGAAATGAGATTCGACATCGCGTTTTAAGAATCATATGAACTCTATTGCTACGAGACATAGACATCTGCAATCGCTATTTCCTTGCAAGGAAGTGTCGCATTTACATTCATTTGAAGTGTAGACGAGGAATACATGACACTTCGCAAATCATATTATATCTTACCATGAAACATAGAAATGAGATTCGATATCGCGTTTTAAGAAGCATTAGAAAGCTATTGCTACGATACGTAGACATCTGCAAATGCTATTTCCTAGCGAGGAAGTATCGCATTCACATTCGTTTGAAGTGTAGACAAGGAATACATAACACTTCGCAAATCATGTTATATCTTACCATGAAACATAGAAATGAGATTCGACATCGCGTTTTAAGAAGCATTAGAAAGCTATTGCTACGATACGTAGACATCTGCAAATGCTATTTCCTAGCGAGGAAGGATCGCATTCACATTCGTTTGAAGTGTACACAAGGAATACATAACACTTCGCAAATCATGTTATATCTTACCATGAAACATAGAAATGAGATGCGATATCGCGTTTTAAGAATCACATGAACTCTATTGCTACGAGACGTAGACATCTGCATTCGCTATTTCCTTGCAAGGAAGTGTCGCATTTACATTCATTTGAAGTGTAGACGAGGAATACATAACACTTCGCAAATCATATTACATCTTACCATGAAACATAGAAATGAGATGCGATATCGCGTTTTAAGAAGCATTAGAACTCTATTGCTACGATACCTAGACATCTGCAGACGCTATTTCCTAGCAAGGAAGTATCTCATTTACAATCATTTGTAGTGTAGACGAGGAATACATGACACATCGCAAATCATATTATATCTTACCATGGAACATAGAAATGAGATGCGATATCGTGTTTTAAGAAGCATTAGAACTCTATTGCCACGATACCTAGACATCTGCAGACGCTATTTCCTAGCAAAAAAGTGTCGCATTTACATTCATTTGAATCGTAGGCGAGGAATGCATAACACTTCGCAAATCATATTATATCTTACCATGAAACATAGAAATGAGATGCGATATCGCGTTTTAAGAAGCATTAGAACTCTATTGCCACGATACCTAGACATCTGCAGACGCTATTTCCTAGCAAGGAAGTGTCGCATTTACATTCATTTGAATCGTGGGCGAGGAATGCATAACACTTCGCAATGAATATTATATCCTATCAGGAAACATAGATATGAGATGCAATATCTCGTTTTAAGAAGCATTTGAACTCTATTGCTTCGATACGTAGGCATCTGCAAACTCTATTTCCTAGCAAGGAAGTGTCGCATTTACATTCATTTGAAGTGTAGACGAGGAATACCAAACACTTCGCAAATCATATTATATCTTACCATGAAACATAGAAATGAGATGCGATATCGCGTTTTAAGAATCATAGGAACTCTATTGCTACGATGCGTAGACATCTGCAAACGCTATTTCCTTGCAAACAAGTGTCGCATTTACAATCATTTGAAGTGTAGACGAGGAATACATAACACTTCGCAAATCATATTATATCTTACCATGAAACATAGAAATGAGATGCGATATCGCGTTTTAAGAATCATAAGAACTCTATTGCTACGATACGTTGACATCTGCAAACGCTATTTCCTTGCAAGGAAGTGCGCATTTACATTTAGTTGATGTGTAGACGAGGAAGACATAACACTTCGCAAATCATATTATATCTTACCATGAAACATAGAAATGAGATGCGATATCGCGTTTTAAGAAGCATTAGAGCTCTATTGCTACGATACGTAGACATCTGCAGACGCTATTTCCTTGCAAGGAAGTGTCGCATTTACATTCATTTGAAGTGTAGACGAGGAATACATGACACTTCGCAAATCATATTATATCTTACCATGAAACATAGAAATGAGATTCGACATCGCGTTTTAAGAATCATATGAACTCTATTGCTACGAGACATAGACATCTGCAATCGCTATTTCCTTGCAAGGAAGTGTCGCATTTACATTCATTTGAAGTGTAGACGAGGAATACATGACACTTCGCAAATCATATTATATCTTACCATGAAACATAGAAATGAGATTCGATATCGCGTTTTAAGAAGCATTAGAAAGCTATTGCTACGATACGTAGACATCTGCAAATGCTATTTCCTAGCGAGGAAGTATCGCATTCACATTCGTTTGAAGTGTAGACAAGGAATACATAACACTTCGCAAATCATGTTATATCTTACCATGAAACATAGAAATGAGATTCGACATCGCGTTTTAAGAAGCATTAGAAAGCTATTGCTACGATACGTAGACATCTGCAAATGCTATTTCCTAGCGAGGAAGGATCGCATTCACATTCGTTTGAAGTGTACACAAGGAATACATAACACTTCGCAAATCATGTTATATCTTACCATGAAACATAGAAATGAGATGCGATATCGCGTTTTAAGAATCACATGAACTCTATTGCTACGAGACGTAGACATCTGCATTCGCTATTTCCTTGCAAGGAAGTGTCGCATTTACATTCATTTGAAGTGTAGACGAGGAATACATAACACTTCGCAAATCATATTACATCTTACCATGAAACATAGAAATGAGATGCGATATCGCGTTTTAAGAAGCATTAGAACTCTATTGCTACGATACCTAGACATCTGCAGACGCTATTTCCTAGCAAGGAAGTATCTCATTTACAATCATTTGTAGTGTAGACGAGGAATACATGACACATCGCAAATCATATTATATCTTACCATGAATCATAGAAATGAGATGTGATATCGCGTTTTATGAAGCATTAGAACACTATTGCTACGAGACGTAGACATCTGCAATCGCTATTTCCTTGCAAGGAAGTGTCGCATTTACATTTGAAGTGTAGACGAGGAATACATAACACTTCGCAAATCATATTATATCTTACCATGAAACATAGAAATGAGATGCGATATCGCGTTTTAAGAAGCATTAGAACTCTATTGCTACGATACCTAGACATCTGCAGACGCTATTTCCTAGCAAGGAAGTGTCGTATTTACATTCATTTGAAGTGTAGACGAGGAATACATGATACTTCGCAAATCATATTATATCTTACCATGAAACATAGAAATGAAATGCGATATCGCGATTTAGGCAACATAAGAACTCTATTGCTACGATACGTAGACATCTGCAAACGCTATTTCCTTGCAAGGAAGTGTCGCATTTACATTCATTTGAAGTGTAGGCGAGGAATACGTTACACTTCGCAAATCATATTATATCTTACCATGAAACATAGAAATGAGATGCGATATCGCGTTTTAGGAAGCATTAGAACTCTATTGCTACGATACGTTGACAACTGCAAACGCTATTTCCTTGCAAGGAAATGTCGCATTTACATTCATTTGAATCGTAGACGAGGAATGCATAACACTTCGCAATGAATATTATATCTTATCAGGAAACATAGATATGAGATGCAATATCTCGTTTTAAGAAGCATTTGAACTCTATTGCTTCGATACGTAGACATCTGCAAACGCTATTTCCTAGCAAGGATGTGTCGCATTTACATTCATTTGAAGTGTAGGCGAGGAATACATGACACTTCGCAAATCATATTATATCTTACCATGAAACATAGAAATGAGATGCGATATCGCGTTTTAAGAAGCATTAGAACTCTATTGCTACGATACCTAGACATCTGCAGACGCTATTTCCTAGCAAGGAAGTGTCGCATTTACATTCATTTGAAGTGTAGACGAGGAATACATGATACTTCGCAAATAATATTACATCTTACCATGAAACATAGAAATGAGATGCGATATCGCGTTTTAAGAAGCATTAGAATTCTATTGCTACGATACGTAGACTTCTGCAAACGCTATTTCCTAGCAAGGAAGTGTCGCATTTACATTCATTTGAAGTGTAGACGAGGAATACCTAACACTTCGCAGATCATATTATATCTTACCATGAAACATAGAAATGAGATGCGACATCGTGTTCTAAGGAGCATTAGAACACTACTGCTACGATAGGTAGACATTTGCAAACGCTATTTCCTTGCAAGGAAGTGTCGCATTTACATTCATTTGAAGTGTAGACGAGGAATACATAACACTCCGCAAATCATATTATATCTTACCATGAAACATAGAAATGAGATACGATATCGCGTTTTAAGAATCATAGGAACTCTATTGCTACGATACGTAGACATCTGCAAACGCTATTTCCTAGCAAGGAAGTATCTCATTTACAATCATTTGTAGTGTAGACGAGGAATACATGACACTTCGCAAATCATATTATGTCTTACCATGAAACATAGAAATGAGATGTGATATCGCGTTTTATGAAGCATTAGAACACTATTGCTACGAGACGTAGACATCTGCAATCGCTATTTCCTTGCAAGGAAGTGTCGCATTTACATTCATTTGAAGTGTAGACGAGGAATACATAACACTTCGCAAATCATATTATATCTTACCATGAAACATAGAAATGAGATGCGGTATCGCGTTTTAAGAAGCATTAGAACTCTATTGCTACGATACCTAGACATCTGCAGACGCTATTTCCTAGCAAGGAAGTGTCGCATTTACATTCATTTGAAGTGTAGACGAGGAATACATGATACTTCGCAAATCATATTATATCTTACCATGAAACATAGAAATGAGATGCGATATCGCGTTTTAAGCATCATAAGAACTCTATTGCTACGATACGTAGACATCTGCAAACGCTATTTCCTTGCAAGGAAGTGTCGCATTTACATTCATTTGAATCGTAGACAAGGAATGCATAACACTTCGCAATGAATATTATATCTTACCATGAAACATAGAAATGAGATGCGATATCGCGTTTTAAGAATCATATGAACTCTATTGCTACGAGACGTAGACATCTGCAATCGCTATTTCCTTGCATGGAAGTGTCGCATTTACATTCATTTGAAACGTAGACGAGGAATGCATAACACTTCGCAATGAATATTATATCTTATCATGAAACATAGATATGAGATGCGATATCGCGTTTTAAGTAGCATTAGAACTATATTGCTACGATACCTAGACATCTACAGACGCTATTTCCTAGCAAGGAAGTGTCGCATTTACATTCATTTGAAGTGTAGACGAGGAATACATGATACTTCGCTAATCATATTATATCTTACCATGAAACATAGAAATGAGATGCGATATCGCGTTTTAAGAAGCAGTAGAACACTATTGCTACGATAGGTAGACATTTGCAAACGCTATTTCCCAGCAAAGAAGTGTCGCATTTACATTCATTTGAAGTGTAGACGAGGAATACATAACACTTCGCAAATCATATTATATCTTACCATGAAACATAGAAATGAGATGCGATATCGCGTTTTAAGAAGCATTAGAACTCTATTGCAACGATACCTAGACATCAGCAAACGCTATTTCCTTGCAAGGAAGTGTCGCATTTACATTCATTTGAATCGTAGACGAGGAATGCATAACACTTCGCAATGAATATTATATCTTATCAGGAAACATAGATATGAGATGCAATATCTCGTTTTAAGAATCATATGAACTCTATTGCTACGATACGTAGACATCTGCAGACGCTATTGCCTAGCAAGGAAGTGTCGCATTTACATTCATTTGAAGTGTAGACGAGGAATACATAACACTTCGCAATGAATATTATATCTTATCATGAAACATAGATATGAGATGCAATATCTCGTTTTAAGAACATTAGAAAGCTATTGCTACGATACGTAGACATTTGCAAACGCTATTTCCTAGCAAAGAAGTGTCGCATTTACATTCATTTGAAGTGTAGACGAGGAATACATAACACTTCGCAAATCATATTATATCTTACCATGAAGCATTGAAATGAGATGCGATGTCGCGTTTTAAGAAGCATTAGAACTCTATTGCTACGATACCTAGACATCTGCAGACGCTATTTCCTAGCAAGGAAGTGTCGCATTTACAATCATTTGAAGTGTAGACGAGGAATACGTGATACTTCGCAAATCATATTATATCTTATCATGAAACATAGAAATGAGATGCGATATCGCGTTTTAAGAAGCATTAGAACTCTATTGCTACGATACGTAGACATCTGCAAACGCTATTTCCTAGCAAGGAAGTGTCGCATTTACATTCATTTGAAGTGTAGACGAGGAATACATGATACTTCGCAAATCATATTATATCTATACCATGAAACATAGAAATGAGATTCGATATCGCGTTTTAAGAAGCATTAGAAAGCTGTTGCTACGATACGTAGATATCTGCAAACGCTATTTCCTAGCGAGGAAGTATCGCATTCACATTCATTTGAAGCGTAGACGAGGAATACATAACACTTCGCAAATCATGTTATATCTTACCATGAAACATAGAAATGAGATGCGATATCGCGTTTTAAGAATCATATGAACTCTATTGCTACGATACGTAGACATCTGCAGACGCTATTTGCTAGCAAGGAAGTGTCGCATTTACATTCATTTGAAGTGTAGACGAGGAATACATGATACTTCGCAAATCATATTATATCTATACCATGAAACATAGAAATGAGATTCGATATCGCGTTTTAAGAAGCATTAGAAAGCTATTGCTACGATACGTAGATATCAGCAAACGCTATTTCCTAGCGAGGAAGTATCGCATTCACATTCATTTGAAGTGTAGACGAAGAATACATAACACTTCGCAAATCATGTTATATCTTACCATGAAACATAGAAATGAGATGCGATATCGCGTTTTAAGAATCATATGAACTCTATTGCTACGATACGTAGACATCTGCAATCGCTATTTCCTTGCAAGGAAGTGTCGCATTTACTTTCATTTGAAATGTAGACGAGGAATACATAACACTTCGCAAATCATATTATATCTTACCATGAAACATAGAAATGAGATGCGATATCGCGTTTTAAGAAGCATTAGAACACTATTGCTACGATAGGTAGACATTTGCAAACGCTATTTCCTAGCAAAGAAGTGTCGCATTTACATTCATTTGAAGTGTAGACGAGGAATACATAACACTTCGCAAATCATATTATATCTTACCATGAAACATAGAAATGACATGCGATATTGCGTTTTAAGAAGCATTAGAACTCTATTGCTACGATACCTAGACATCTGCAGACGCTATTTGCTAGCAAGGAAGTGTCGCATTTACATTCATTTGAAGTGTAGACGAGGAATACATGATACTTCGCAAATCATATTATATCTATACCATGAAACATAGAAATGAGATTCGATACCGCGTTTTAAGAAGCATTAGAAAGCTATTGAAACGATACGTAGATATCTGCAAACGCTACTTCCTAGCAAGGAAGTATCGCATTCACATTCATTTGAAGTGTAGACGAGGAATACATAACACTTCGCAAATCATGTTATATCTTACCATGAAACATAGAAATGAGATGCGATATCGCGTTTTAAGAATCATATGAACTCTATTGCTACGATACGTAGACATCTGCTATCGCTATTTCCTTGCAAGGAAGTGTCGCATTTACTTTCATTTGAAATGTAGACGAGGAATACATAACACTTCGCAAATCATATTATATCTTACCATGAAACATAGAAATGAGATGCGATATCGCGTTTTAAGAAGCATTAGAACACTATTGCTACGATAGGTAGACATTTGCAAACGCTATTTCCTAGCAAAGAAGTGTCGCATTTACATTCATTTGAAGTGTAGACGAGGAATACATAACACTTCGCAAACCATATTATATCTTACCATGAAACATAGAAATGACATGCGATATTGCGTTTTAAGAAGCATTAGAACTCTATTGCTACGATACCTAGACATCTGCAGACGCTATTTCCTTGCAAGGAAGTGTCGCATTTACATTCATTTGAAGTGTAGACGAGGAATACATGACACTTCGCAAATCATATTATATCTTACCATGAAACATAGAAATGAGATGCGATATCGCGTTTTAAGAAGCATTAGAACACTATTGCTACGATAGGTAGACATTTGCAAACGCTATTTCCTAGCAAGGAAGTGTCGCATTTACATTCATTTGCAGTGTAGGCGAGGAATACATAACACTTCGCAAATCATATTATATCTTACCATGAAACATAGAAATGAGATGCGATATCGCGTTTTAAGAAGCATTAGAACTCTATTGCTACGATACCTAGACATCTGCAGACGCTATTTCCTAGCAAGGAAGTGTCGCATTTACATTCATTTGAAGTGTAGACGAGGAATACATGATACTTCGCAAATCATATTATATCTATACCATGAAACATAGAAATGAGATTCGATATCGCGTTTTAAGAAGCATTAGAAAGCTATTGCTACGATACGTAGATATCTGCAAACGCTATTTCCTAGCGAGGAAGTATCGCATTCACATTCATTTGAAGCGTAGACGAGGAATACATAACACTTCGCAAATCATGTTATATCTTACCATGAAACATAGAAATGAGATGCGATATCGCGTTTTAAGAATCATATGAACTCTATTGCTACGATACGTAGACATCTGCAATCGCTATTTCCTTGCAAGGAAGTGTCGCATGTACATTCATTTGAAGTGTAGGCGAGGAATACATAACACTTCGCAAATCATATTATATCTTACCATGAAACATAGAAATGAGATGCGATATCGCGTTTTAAGAAGCAGTAGAACTCTATTGCTACGATACGTAGACATCTGCAAACGCTATTTCCTAGCGAGGATGTGTCGCATTCACATTCGTGTGAAGTGTAGACGAGGAATACATGACACTTCGCAAATCATATTATATCTTACCACGAAACGTAGAAATGAGATGCAATATAGCGTTTTAAGAATCATAAGAACTCTATTGCTACGATACGTAGACATCTGCAAACGCTATTTCCTTGCATGGAAGTGTCGCATTTACATTCACTTGAAACGTAGACGAGGAATGCATAACACTTCGCAATGAATATTATATCTTATCATGAAACATAGATATGAGATGCAATATCTCGTTTTAAGAAGCATTTGAACTCTATTGCTACGATACCTAGACATCTGCAGACGCTATTTCCTAGCAAGGAAGTGTCGCATTTACATTCATTTGAAGTGTAGACGAGGAATACATGATACTTCGCAAATCATATTATATCTATACCATGAAACATAGAAATGAGATTCGATATCGCGTTTTAAGAAGCATTAGAAAGCTATTGCTACGATACGTAGATATCTGCAAACGCTATTTCCTAGCGAGGAAGTATCGCATTCACATTCATTTGAAGCGTAGACGAGGAATACATAACACTTCGCAAATCATGTTATATCTTACCATGAAACATAGAAATGAGATGCGATATCGCGTTTTAAGGATCATATGAACTCTATTGCTACGATACGTAGACATCTGCAATCGCTATTTCCTTGCAAGGAAGTGTCGCATTTACATTCATTTGAAGTGTAGGCGAGGAATACATAACACTTCGCAAATCATATTATATCTTACCATGAAACATAGAAATGAGATGCGATATCGCGTTTTAAGAAGCAGTAGAACTCTATTGCTACGATACGTAGACATCTGCAAACGCTATTTCCTAGCGAGGATGTGTCGCATTCACATTCGTGTGAAGTGTAGACGAGGAATACATGACACTTCGCAAATCATATTATATCTTACCACGAAACGTAGAAATGAGATGCAATATAGCGTTTTAAGAATCATAAGAACTCTATTGCTACGATACGTAGACATCTGCAAACGCTATTTCCTTGCATGGAAGTGTCGCATTTACATTCATTTGAAACGTAGACGAGGAATGCATAACACTTCGCAATGAATATTATATCTTATCATGAAACATAGATATGAGATGCAATATCTCGTTTTAAGAAGCATTTGAACTCTATTGCTACGATACCTAGACATCTGTAGACGCTATTTCCTAGCAAGGAAGTGTCGCATTTACATTCATTTGAAGTGTAGACGAGGAATACATGATACTTCGCAAATCATATTATATCTATACCATGAAACATAGAAATGAGATTCGATATCGCGTTTTAAGAAGCATTAGAAAGCTATTGCTACGATACGTAGATATCTGCAAACGCTATTTCCTAGCGAGGAAGTATCGCATTCACATTCATTTGAAGCGTAGACGAGGAATACATAACACTTCGCAAATCATGTTATATCTTACCATGAAACATAGAAATGAGATGCGATATCGCGTTTTAAGAATCATATGAACTCTATTGCTACGATACGTAGACATCTGCAATCGCTATTTCCTTGCAAGGAAGTGTCGCATTTACATTCATTTGAAGTGTAGGCGAGGAATACATAACACTTCGCAAATCATATTATATCTTACCATGAAACATAGAAATGAGATGCGATATCGCGTTTTAAGAAGCAGTAGAACTCTATTGCTACGATACGTAGACATCTGCAAACGCTATTTCCTAGCGAGGATGTGTCGCATTCACATTCGTGTGAAGTGTAGACGAGGAATACATGACACTTCGCAAATCATATTATATCTTACCACGAAACGTAGAAATGAGATGCAATATAGCGTTTTAAGAATCATAAGAACTCTATTGCTACGATACGTAGACATCTGCAAACGCTATTTCCTTGCATGGAAGTGTCGCATTTACATTCATTTGAAACGTAGACGAGGAATGCATAACACTTCGCAATGAATATTATATCTTATCATGAAACGTAGATATGAGATGCAATATCTCGTTTTAAGAAGCATTTGAACTCTATTGCTACGATACCTAGACATCTGCAGACGCTATTTCCTAGCAAGGAAGTGTCGCATTTACATTCATTTGAAGTGTAGACGAGGAATACATGATACTTCGCAAATCATATTATATCTATACCATGAAACATAGAAATGAGATTCGATATCGCGTTTTAAGAAGCATTAGAAAGCTATTGCTACGATACGTAGATATCTGCAAACGCTATTTCCTAGCGAGGAAGTATCGCATTCACATTCATTTGAAGCGTAGACGAGGAATACATAACACTTCGCAAATCATGTTATATCTTACCATGAAACATAGAAATGAGATGCGATATCGCGTTTTAAGAATCATATGAACTCTATTGCTACGATACGTAGACATCTGCAATCGCTATTTCCTTGCAAGGAAGTGTCGCATTTACATTCATTTGAAGTGTAGGCGAGGAATACATAACACTTCGCAAATCATATTATATCTTACCATGAAACATAGAAATGAGATGCGATATCGCGTTTTAAGAAGCAGTAGAACTCTATTGCTACGATACGTAGACATCTGCAAACGCTATTTCCTAGCGAGGATGTGTCGCATTCACATTCGTGTGAAGTGTAGACGAGGAATACATGACACTTCGCAAATCATATTATATCTTACCACGAAACGTAGAAATGAGATGCAATATAGCGTTTTAAGAATCATAAGAACTCTATTGCTACGATACGTAGACATCTGCAAACGCTATTTCCTTGCATGGAAGTGTCGCATTTGCATTCATTTGAAGTGTAGACGAGGAATACATAACACTTCGCAAATCATATTATATCTTACCATGAAACATAGA
This sequence comes from Xylocopa sonorina, assembly GCF_050948175.1. Lineage (NCBI taxonomy): Eukaryota > Metazoa > Arthropoda > Insecta > Hymenoptera > Apidae > Xylocopa > Xylocopa sonorina. The sequence continues at coordinate 964,169 of NW_027490112.1, read as the reverse complement.
AATGACATGCGATATTGCGTTTTAAGAAGCATTAGAAATCTATTGCTACGATACCTAGACATCTGCAGACGCTATTTCCTTGCAAGGAAGTGTCGCATTTACATTCATTTGAAGTGTAGACGAGGAATACATGACACTTCGCAAATCATATTATATCTTACCATGAAACATAGAAATGAGATGCGATATCGCGTTTTAAGAAGCATTAGAACACTATTGCTACGATACGTAGACATCTGCAAACGCTATTTCCCTGCAAGGAAGTGTCGCATTTACATTCATTTGAATCGTAGACGGGGAATGCATAACACTTCGCAATGAATATTATATCTTACCATGAAACGTAGAAATGAGATGCAATATAGCGTTTTAAGAATCATAAGAACTCTATTGCTACGATACGTAGACATCTGCAAACGCTATTTCCTTGCATGGAAGTGTCGCACTTACATTCATTTGAAACGTAGACGAGGAATGCATAACACTTCGCAATGAATATTATATCTTATCATGAAACATAGATATGAGATGCAATATCTCGTTTTAAGAAGCATTTGAACTCTCTTCCTACAATACCTAGACATCTGCAGACGCTATTTCCTAGCAAGGAAGTGTCGCATTTACATTCATTTGAAGTGTAGACGAGGAATACATGATACTTCGCAAATCATATTATATCTATACCATGAAACATAGAAATGAGATTCGATATCGCGTTTTAAGAAGCATTAGAAAGCTATTGCTACGACACGTAGATATCTGCAAACGCTATTTCCTAGCGAGGAAGTATCGCATTCACATTCATTTGAAGCGTAGACGAGGAATACATAACACTTCGCAAATCATGTTATATCTTACCATGAAACATAGAAATGAGATGCGATATCGCGTTTTAAGAATCATATGAACTCTATTGCTACGATACGTAGACATCTGCAATCGCTATTTCCTTGCAAGGAAGTGTCGCATTTACATTCATTTGAAGTGTAGGCGAGGAATACATAACACTTCGCAAATCATATTATATCTTACCATGAAACATAGAAATGAGATGCGATATCGCGTTTTAAGAAGCAGTAGAACTCTATTGCTACGATACGTAGACATCTGCAAACGCTATTTCCTAGCGAGGATGTGTCGCATTCACATTCGTGTGAAGTGTAGACGAGGAATACATGACACTTCGCAAATCATATTATATCTTACCACGAAACGTAGAAATGAGATGCAATATAGCGTTTTAAGAATCATAAGAACTCTATTGCTACGATACGTAGACATCTGCAAACGCTATTTCCTTGCATGGAAGTGTCGCATTTACATTCATTTGAAACGTAGACGAGGAATGCATAACACTTCGCAATGAATATTATATCTTATCATGAAACGTAGATATGAGATGCAATATCTCGTTTTAAGAAGCATTTGAACTCTATTGCTACGATACCTAGACATCTGCAGACGCTATTTCCTAGCAAGGAAGTGTCGCATTTACATTCATTTGAAGTGTAGACGAGGAATACATGATACTTCGCAAATCATATTATATCTATACCATGAAACATAGAAATGAGATTCGATATCGCGTTTTAAGAAGCATTAGAAAGCTATTGCTACGATACGTAGATATCTGCAAACGCTATTTCCTAGCGAGGAAGTATCGCATTCACATTCATTTGAAGCGTAGACGAGGAATACATAACACTTCGCAAATCATGTTATATCTTACCATGAAACATAGAAATGAGATGCGATATCGCGTTTTAAGAATCATATGAACTCTATTGCTACGATACGTAGACATCTGCAATCGCTATTTCCTTGCAAGGAAGTGTCGCATTTACATTCATTTGAAGTGTAGGCGAGGAATACATAACACTTCGCAAATCATATTATATCTTACCATGAAACATAGAAATGAGATGCGATATCGCGTTTTAAGAAGCAGTAGAACTCTATTGCTACGATACGTAGACATCTGCAAACGCTATTTCCTAGCGAGGATGTGTCGCATTCACATTCGTGTGAAGTGTAGACGAGGAATACATGACACTTCGCAAATCATATTATATCTTACCACGAAACGTAGAAATGAGATGCAATATAGCGTTTTAAGAATCATAAGAACTCTATTGCTACGATACGTAGACATCTGCAAACGCTATTTCCTTGCATGGAAGTGTCGCATTTGCATTCATTTGAAGTGTAGACGAGGAATACATAACACTTCGCAAATCATATTATATCTTACCATGAAACATAGAAATGACATGCGATATTGCGTTTTAAGAAGCATTAGAAATCTATTGCTACGATACCTAGACATCTGCAGACGCTATTTCCTTGCAAGGAAGTGTCGCATTTACATTCATTTGAAGTGTAGACGAGGAATACATGACACTTCGCAAATCATATTATATCTTACCATGAAACATAGAAATGAGATGCGATATCGCGTTTTAAGAAGCATTAGAACACTATTGCTACGATACGTAGACATCTGCAAACGCTATTTCCCTGCAAGGAAGTGTCGCATTTACATTCATTTGAATCGTAGACGGGGAATGCATAACACTTCGCAATGAATATTATATCTTACCATGAAACGTAGAAATGAGATGCAATATAGCGTTTTAAGAATCATAAGAACTCTATTGCTACGATACGTAGACATCTGCAAACGCTATTTCCTTGCATGGAAGTGTCGCACTTACATTCATTTGAAACGTAGACGAGGAATGCATAACACTTCGCAATGAATATTATATCTTATCATGAAACATAGATATGAGATGCAATATCTCGTTTTAAGAAGCATTTGAACTCTCTTCCTACAATACCTAGACATCTGCAGACGCTATTTCCTAGCAAGGAAGTGTCGCATTTACATTCATTTGAAGTGTAGACGAGGAATACATGATACTTCGCAAATCATATTATATCTATACCATGAAACATAGAAATGAGATTCGATATCGCGTTTTAAGAAGCATTAGAAAGCTATTGCTACGACACGTAGATATCTGCAAACGCTATTTCCTAGCGAGGAAGTATCGCATTCACATTCATTTGAAGCGTAGACGAGGAATACATAACACTTCGCAAATCATGTTATATCTTACCATGAAACATAGAAATGAGATGCGATATCGCGTTTTAAGAATCATATGAACTCTATTGCTACGATACGTAGACATCTGCAATCGCTATTTCCTTGCAAGGAAGTGTCGCATTTACATTCATTTGAAGTGTAGGCGAGGAATACATAACACTTCGCAAATCATATTATATCTTACCATGAAACATAGAAATGAGATGCGATATCGCGTTTTAAGAAGCAGTAGAACTCTATTGCTACGATACGTAGACATCTGCAAACGCTATTTACTAGCGAGGATGTGTCGCATTCACATTCGTGTGAAGTGTAGACGAGGAATACATGACACTTCGCAAATCATATTATATCTTACCACGAAACGTAGAAATGAGATGCAATATAGCGTTTTAAGAATCATAAGAACTCTATTGCTACGATACGTAGACATCTGCAAACGCTATTTCCTTGCATGGAAGTGTCGCATTTACATTCATTTGAAACGTAGACGAGGAATGCATAACACTTCGCAATGAATATTATATCTTATCATGAAACATAGATATGAGATGCAATATCTCGTTTTAAGAAGCATTTGAACTCTATTGCTACGATACCTAGACATCTGCAGACGCTATTTCCTAGCAAGGAAGTGTCGCATTTACATTCATTTGAAGTGTAGACGAGGAATACATGATACTTCGCAAATCATATTATATCTATACCATGAAACATAGAAATGAGATTCGATATCGCGTTTTAAGAAGCATTAGAGAGCTATTGCTACGATACGTAGATATCTGCAAACGCTATTTCCTAGCGAGGAAGTATCGCATTCACATTCATTTGAAGTGTAGACGAGGAATACATAACACTTCGCAAATCATGTTATATCTTACCATGAAACATAGAAATGAGATGCGATATCGCGTTTTAAGAATCATATGAACTCTATTGCTACGATACGTAGACATCTGCAGACGCTATTTCCTTGCTAGGAAGTGTCGCATTTACATTCATTTGAAGTGTAGACGAGGAATACATGACACTTCGCAAATCATATTATATCTTACCATGAAACGTAGAAGTGAGATGCAATATAGCGTTTTTAGAATCATAAGAACTCTATTGCTACGATACGTAGACATCTGCAAATGCTATTTCCTTGCATGACAGTGTCGCATTTCCATTCATTTGAATCGTAGACGAGGAATGCATAACACTTCGCAATGAATATTATATCTTATCATCAAACATAGATATGAGATGCAATATCTCGTTTTAAGGAGCATTAGAAAGCTATTGCTACGATACGTAGACATCTGCAAACGCTATTTCCTAGCGAGGAAGTATCGCATTCACATTCATTTGATGTGTAGACGAGGAATACATAACACTTCGCAAATCATGTTATATCTTACCATGAAACATAGAAATGAGATGCGATATCGCGTTTTAAGAATCATTTGAACTCTATTGCTACGATACGTAGACATCTGCAATCGCTATTTCCTAGCAAGGAAGTGTCGCATTTACATTCATTTGAAGTGTAGACGAGGAATACATAACACTTCGCAAATCATATTATATCTTACCATGAAACATAGAAATGAGATGCGATATCGCGTTTTGAGAAGCATTAGAACACTATTGCTACGATAGGTAGACATTTGCAAACGCTATTTCTTAGCAAAGAAGTGTCGCATTTACATTCATTTGAAGTGTAGACGAGGAATACATAACACTTCGCAAATCATATTATATCTTATCATGAAACATAGAAATGAGATGCGATATCGCGTTTTAAGAAGCATTAGAACTCTATTGCTACGATACGTAGACATCTGCAAACGCTATTTCCTAGCGAGGAAGTGTCGCATTCACATTCATTTGAAGTGTAGACGAGGAATACATGACACTTCGCAAATCATGTTATATCTTACCATGAAACATAGAAATGAGATGCGATATCGCGTTTTAAGAATCATATGAACTCTATTGCTACGATACGTAGACATCTGCAATCGCTATTTCCTTGCAAGGATGTGTCGCATTTACATTCATTTGAAGTGTAGGCGAGGAATACATAACACTTCGCAAATCATATTATATCTTACCATGAAACATAGAAATGAGTTGCGATATCGCGTTTTAAGAAGCACTAGAACTCTATTGCTACGATACGTAGACATCTGCAAACGCTATTTCCTTGCAAGGAGGTGTCGCATTTACATTCATTTGAATCGTAGACGAGGAATACATAACACTTAGCCAATCATATTATATCTTACCATGAAGCATAGAAATGAGATGCGATATCGCGTTTTAAGTAGCATTAGAACTCTATTGCTACGATACCTAGACATCGGCAGACGCTATTTCCTAGCAAGGAAGTGTCGCATTTACATTCATTTGAAGTGTAGACGAGGAATACATGCTACTTCGCAAATCATATTATATCTTACCATGAAACATAGAAATGAGATGCGATATCGCGTTTTAAGAAGCATTAGAACCTTATTGCTACGATACGTAGACATCTGCAAACGTTATTTCCTTGCATGGAAGTGTCGCATTTACATTCATTTGAAACGTAGACGAGGAATGCATAACACTTCGCAATCAATATTATATCTTATCATGAAACATAGATATGAGATGCAATATCTCGTTTTAAGAAGCATTTGAACTCTATTGCTACGATACCTAGACATCTGCAGACGCTATTTCCTAGCAAGTAAGTGTCGCATTTACATTCATTTGAAGTGTAGGCGAGGAATACATAACACTTCCCAAATCACATTATATCTTACCATGAAACATAGAAATGAGATGCGATTACGCGTTTTAAGAAGCATTAGAAAGCTATTGCTACGATACGTAGATATCTGCAAACGCTATTTCCTAGCGAGGAAGTATCGCACTCACATTCATTTGAAGTGTAGACGAGGAATACATATCACTTCGCAAATCATGTTATATCTTACCATGAAACATAGAAATGAGATGCGATATCGCGTTTTAAGAATCATATGAACTCTATTGCTACGATACGTAGACATCTGCAATCGCTATTTCCTTGCAAGGAAGTGTCGCATTTACATTCATTTGAAGTGTAGGCGAGGAATACATAACACTTCGCAAATCATATTATATCTTACCATGAAACATAGAAATGAGATGCGATATCGCGTTTTAAGAAGCATTAGAACTCTGTTGCTACGGTACGTAGACATCTGCAAACGCTATTTCCTTGCAAGGAAGTGTCGCATTTACATTCATTTGAATCGTAGACGAAGAATACATAACACTTCGCAAATCATATTATATCTTACCATGAAGCATAGAAATGAGATGCGATATCGCGTTTTAAGAAGCATTAGAACTCTGTTGCTACGGTACGTAGATATCTGCAAACGCTATTTCCTTGCAAGGAAGTGTCGCATTTACATTCATTTGAATCGTAGACGAGGAATACATAACACTTCGCAAATCATATTATATCTTACCATGAAGCATAGAAATGAGATGCGATATCGCGTTTTACGTAGCATTAGAACTCTATTGCTACGATACCTAGACATTGGCAGACGCTATTTCCTAGCAAGGAAGTGTCGTATTTACATTCATTTGAAGTGTAGACGAGGAATACATGATACTTCGCAAATCATATTATATCTTACCATGAAACATAGAAATGAGATGCGATATCGCGTTTTAAGAAGCATTAGAACTCTGTTGCTACGGTACGTAGACATCTGCAAACGCTATTTCCTTGCAAGGAAGTGTCGCATTTACATTCATTTGAATCGTAGACGAGGAATACATAACACTTCGCAAATCATATTATATCTTACCATGAAGCATAGAAATGAGATGCGATATCGCGTTTTACGTAGCATTAGAACTCTATTGCTACGATACCTAGACATCGGCAGACGCTATTTCCTAGCAAGGAAGTGTCGTATTTACATTCATTTGAAGTGTAGACGAGGAATACATGATACTTCGCAAATCATATTATATCTTACCATGAAACATAGAAATGAGATGCGATATCGCGTTTTAAGAAGCATTAGAAAGCTATTGCTACGATACGTAGATATCTGCAAACGCTATTTCATAGCGATGGAGTATCGCATTCACATTCATTTGAAGTGTAGACGAGGAATACATGATACTTCGCAAATCATATTATATCTTATCATGAAACATAGAAATGAGATGCGATATCGCGTTTTAAGAAGCATTAGAACTCTATTGCTTCGATACGTAGAAATCTGCAATCGCTATTTCCTTGCAAGGAAGTGTCGCATTTACTTTCATTTGAAATGTAGACGAGGAATACATAACATCTCGCAAATCATATTATATCTTACCATGAAACATAGAAATGAGATGCGATATCGCGTTTTAAGAAGCTTTAGAACTCTGTTGCTACGATACCTAGACATCTGCAGACGCTATTTCCTAGCAAGGAAGTGTCGCATTAACATTCATTTGAAGTGTAGACGAGGAATACATGATACTTCGCAAATCATATTATATCTTACCATGAAACATAGAAGTGAGATGCGATATCGCGTTTTAAGAAGCATTAGAACACTATTGCTACGATATGTAGACATTTGCAAACGCTATTTCCTAGCAAAGAAGTGTCGCATTTACATTCATTTGAAGTGTAGACGAGGAATACATAAAACTTCGCAAATCATATTATATCTTACCATGAAACATAGAAATGAGATGCGATATCGCGTTTTAAGAAGCATTAGAACTCCATTGCTACGATACCTAGACATCTGCAAACGCTATTTCCTTGCAAGGAAGTGTCGCATTTACATTCATTTGAATCGTAGACGGGGAATGCATAACACTTCGCAATGAATATTATATCTCATCATGAAACATTGATATGAGATGCAATATCTCGTTTTAAGAAGCGTTTGAACTCTATTGCTTCGATACGTAGAAATCTGCAATCGCTATTTCCTTGCAAGGAAGTGTCGCATTTACTTTCATTTGAAATGTAGACGAGGAATACATAACACCTCGCAAATCATATTATATCTTACCATGAAACATAGAAATGAGATGCGATATCGCGTTTTAAGAAGCATTAGAACTCTGTTGCTACGATACCTAGACATCTGCAGACGCTATTTCCCAGCAAGGAAGTGTCGCATTAACATTCATTTGAAGTGTAGACGAGGAATACATGATACTTCGCAAATCATATTATATCTTACCATGAAACATAGAAATGAGATGCGATATCGCGTTTTAAGAAGCATTAGAACACTATTGCTACGATATGTAGACATTTGCAAACGCTATTTCCTAGCAAAGAAGTGTCGCATTTACATTCATTTGAAGTGTAGACGAGGAATACATAAAACTTCGCAAATCATATTATATCTTACCATGAAACATAGAAATGAGATGCGATATCGCGTTTTAAGAAGCATTAGAACTCTATTGCTACGATACCTAGACATCTGCAAACGCTATTTCCTTGCAAGGAAGTGTCGCATTTACATTCATTTGAATCGTAGACGGGGAATGCATAACACTTCGCAATGAATATTATATCTCATCATGAAACATTGATATGAGATGCAATATCTCGTTTTAAGAAGCGATTGAACTCTATTGCTTCGATACGTAGACATCTGCAAACGCTATTTCCTTGCAAGGAAGTGTCGCATTTACATTCATTTGAAGTGTAGACGAGGAATGCATAACACTTCGCAATCAATATTATATCTTATCATGAAACATAGATATGAGATGCAATATCTCGTTTTAAGAAGCATTTGAACTCTATTGCTACGATACCTAGACATCTGCAGACGCTATTTCCTAGCAAGGAAGTGTCGCATTTACATTCATTTGAAGTGTAGGCGAGGAATACATAACACTTCCCAAATCACATTATATCTTACCATGAAACATAGAAATGAGATGCGATTACGCGTTTTAAGAAGCATTAGAAAGCTATTGCTACGATACGTAGATATCTGCAAACGCTATTTCCTAGCGAGGAAGTATCGCACTCACATTCATTTGAAGTGTAGACGAGGAATACATATCACTTCGCAAATCATGTTATATCTTACCATGAAACATAGAAATGAGATGCGATATCGCGTTTTAAGAATCATATGAACTCTATTGCTACGATACGTAGACATCTGCAATCGCTATTTCCTTGCAAGGAAGTGTCGCATTTACATTCATTTGAAGTGTAGGCGAGGAATACATAACACTTCGCAAATCATATTATATCTTACCATGAAACATAGAAATGAGATGCGATATCGCGTTTTAAGAAGCATTAGAACTCTGTTGCTACGGTACGTAGACATCTGCAAACGCTATTTCCTTGCAAGGAAGTGTCGCATTTACATTCATTTGAATCGTAGACGAGGAATACATAACACTTCGCAAATCATATTATATCTTACCATGAAGCATAGAAATGAGATGCGATATCGCGTTTTACGTAGCATTAGAACTCTATTGCTACGATACCTAGACATTGGCAGACGCTATTTCCTAGCAAGGAAGTGTCGTATTTACATTCATTTGAAGTGTAGACGAGGAATACATGATACTTCGCAAATCATATTATATCTTACAATGAAACATAGAAATGAGATGCGATATCGCGTTTTAAGAAGCATTAGAAAGCTATTGCTACGATACGTAGATATCTGCAAACGCTATTTCAAAGCGAGGAAGTATCGCATTCACATTCATTTGAAGTGTAGACGAGGAATACATGATACTTCGCAAATCATATTATATCTTATCATGAAACATAGAAATGAGATGCGATATCGCGTTTTAAGAAGCATTAGAACACTATTGCTACGATATGTAGACATTTGCAAACGCTATTTCCTAGCAAAGAAGTGTCGCATTTACATTCATTTGAAGTGTAGACGAGGAATACATAAAACTTCGCAAATCATATTATATCTTACCATGAAACATAGAAATGAGATGCGATATCGCGTTTTAAGAAGCATTAGAACTCCATTGTTACGATACCTAGACATCTGCAAACGCCATTTCCTTGCAAGGAAGTGTCGCATTTACATTCATTTGAATCGTAGACGGGGAATGCATAACACTTCGCAATGAATATTATATCTCATCATGAAACATTGATATGAGATGCAATATCTCGTTTTAAGAAGCGTTTGAACTCTATTGCTTCGATACGTAGAAATCTGCAATCGCTATTTCCTTGCAAGGAAGTGTCGCATTTACTTTCATTTGAAATGTAGACGAGGAATACATAACACCTCGCAAATCATATTATATCTTACCATTAAACATAGAAATGAGATGCGATATCGCGTTTTAAGAAGCATTAGAACTCTGTTGCTACGATACCTAGACATCTGCAGACGCTATTTCCTAGCAAGGAAGTGTCGCATTAACATTCATTTGAAGTGTAGACGAGGAATACATGATACTTCGCAAATCATATTATATCTTACCATGAAACATAGAAATGAGATGCGATATCGCGTTTTAAGAAGCATTAGAACACTATTGCTACGATATGTAGACATTTGCAAACGCTATTTCCTAGCAAAGAAGTGTCGCATTTACATTCATTTGAAGTGTAGACGAGGAATACATAAAACTTCGCAAATCATATTATATCTTACCATGAAACATAGAAATGAGATGCGATATCGCGTTTTAAGAAGCATTAGAACTCTATTGCTACGATACCTAGACATCTGCAAACGCTATTTCCTTGCAAGGAAGTGTCGCATTTACATTCATTTGAATCGTAGACGGGGAATGCATAACACTTCGCAATGAATATTATATCTCATCATGAAACATTGATATGAGATGCAATATCTCGTTTTAAGAAGCGTTTGAACTCTATTGCTTCGATACGTAGACATCTGCAAACGCTACTTCCTTGCAAGGAAGTGTCGCATTTACATTCATTTGAAGTGTAGACGAGGAATACATAACACTTCGCAAATCATATTATATCTTACCATGAAGCATAGAAATGAGATGCGATATCGCGTTTTAAGTAGCATTAGAACTCTATTGCTACGATACCTAGACATCGGCAGACGCTATTTCCTAGCAAGGAAGTGTCGCATTTACATTCATTTGAAGTGTAGGCGAGGAATACATGATACTTCGCAATGAATATTATATCTTATCAGGAAACATAGATATGAGATGCAATATCTTGCTTTAAGAATCATATGAACTCTATTGCTACGATACGGAGACATCTGCAGACGCTATTGCCTAGGAAGGAAGTGTCGCATTTACATTCATTTGATGTGTAGACGAGGAATACGTGATTCTTCGCAAATCATATTATATCTTACCAGGAAACATAGAGATGAGATGCGATATCGGGTTTTAAGAAGCATTTGAACTCTATTGCTTCGATACGTGGATATCTGCAAACGCTATTTCCTTCCAAGGAAGTGTCGCATTTACATTCATTTGAAGTGTAGACGAGGAATGCATGACACTTCGCAAATCATATTATATCTTACCATGAATCATAGAAATGAGTTTCGATATCGCGTTTTAAGAAGCATTAGAAAGCTATTGCTACGATACGTAGACATCTGCAAACGCTATTTCCTAGCGAGGAAGTATCGCATTCACAATCATTTGAAGTGTAGACGAGGAATACATAACACTTCGCAAATCATGTTATATCTTACCATGAAACATAGAAATGAGATGCGATATCGCGTTTTAAGAATCATATGAACTATATTGCTACGATACGTAGACATCTGCAATCGCTATTTCCTTGCAAGGAAGTGTCGCATTTACTTTCATTTCAAGTGTAGACGAGGAATACATTACACTTCGCAAATCATAGTATATCTTACCACGAAGCATAGAAATGAGATGCGATATCGCGTTTTAAGTAGCATTAGAACTCTATTGCTACGATACCTAGACATCGGCAGACGCTATTTCCTAGCAAGGAAGTGTCGCATTAACATTCATTTGAAGTGTAGACGAGGAATACATAACACTTCGCAAATCATATTATATCTTACCATGAAACATAGAAATGAGATGCGATATCGCGTTTTAAGAATCATATGAACTCTATTGCTACGATACGTAGACATCTGCAATCGCTATTTCCTCGCAAGGAAGTGTCGCATTTACTTTCATTTGAAGTGTAGACGAGGAATACATTACACTTCGCAAATCATATTATATCTTACCATGAAGCATAGAAATGAGATGCGATATCGCGTTTTAAGTAGCATTAGAACTCTATTGCTACGATACCTAGACATCGGCAGACGCTATTTCCTAGCAAGGAAGTGTCGCATTTACATTCATTTGAAGTGTAGGCGAGGAATACATGATACTTCGCAATGAATATTATATCTTATCAGGAAACATAGATATGAGATGCAATATCTTGCTTTAAGAATCATATGAACTCTATTGCTACGATACGGAGACATCTGCAGACGCTATTGCCTAGGAAGGAAGTGTCGCATTTACATTCATTTGATGTGTAGACGAGGAATACGTGATTCTTCGCAAATCATATTATATCTTACCAGGAAACATAGAGATGAGATGCGATATCGGGTTTTAAGAAGCATTTGAACTCTATTGCTTCGATACGTGGATATCTGCAAACGCTATTTCCTTCCAAGGAAGTGTCGCATTTACATTCATTTGAAGTGTAGACGAGGAATGCATGACACTTCGCAAATCATATTATATCTTACCATGAATCATAGAAATGAGTTTCGATATCGCGTTTTAAGAAGCATTAGAAAGCTATTGCTACGATACGTAGACATCTGCAAACGCTATTTCCTAGCGAGGAAGTATCGCATTCACAATCATTTGAAGTGTCGACGAGGAATACATAACACTTCGCAAATCATGTTATATCTTACCATGAAACATAGAAATGAGATGCGATATCGCGTTTTAAGAATCATATGAACTATATTGCTACGATACGTAGACATCTGCAATCGCTATTTCCTTGCAAGGAAGTGTCGCATTTACTTTCATTTCAAGTGTAGACGAGGAATACATTACACTTCGCAAATCATAGTATATCTTACCATGAAGCATAGAAATGAGATGCGATATCGCGTTTTAAGTAGCATTAGAACTCTATTGCTACGATACCTAGACATCGGCAGACGCTATTTCCTAGCAAGGAAGTGTCGCATTAACATTCATTTGAAGTGTAGACGAGGAATACATAACACTTCGCAAATCATATTATATCTTACCATGAAACATAGAAATGAGATGCGATATCGCGTTTTAAGAATCATATGAACTCTATTGCTACGATACGTAGACATCTGCAATCGCTATTTCCTCGCAAGGAAGTGTCGCATTTACTTTCATTTGAAGTGTAGACGAGGAATACATTACACTTCGCAAATCATATTATATCTTACCATGAAGCATAGAAATGAGATGCGATATCGCGTTTTAAGTAGCATTAGAACTCTATTGCTACGATACCTAGACATCGGCAGACGCTATTTCCTAGCAAGGAAGTGTCGCATTAACATTCATTTGAAGTGTAGACGAGGAATACATGATACTTCGCAAATCATATTATATCTTACCATGAAACATAGAAATGAGATGCGATATCGCGTTTTAAGAAGCATTAGAACTCTATTGCTACGATACCTAGACATCTGCAGACGCTATTTCCTTGCAAGGAAGTGTCGCATTTACATTCATTTGAAGTGTAGACGTGGAATACCTGACACTTCGCAAATCATATTATATCTTACCATGAAACATAGAAATGAGATGCGATATCGCGTTTTAAGAAGCATTAGAACTCTGTTGCTACGATACCTAGACATCTGCAGACGCTATTTCCTAGCAAGGAAGTGTCGCATTAACATTCACTTGAAGTGTAGACGAGGAATACATGATACTTCGCAAATCATATTATATCTTACCATGAAACATAGAAATGAGATGCGATATCGCGTTTTAAGAAGCATTAGAACACTATTGCTACGATATGTAGACATTTGCAAACGCTATTTCCTAGCAAAGAAGTGTCGCATTTACATTCATTTGAAGTGTAGACGAGGAATACATAAAACTTCGCAAATCATATTATATCTTACCATGAAACATAGAAATGAGATGCGATATCGCGTTTTAAGAAGCATTAGAACTCTATTGCTACGATACCTAGACATCTGCAAACGCTATTTCCTTGCAAGGAAGTGTCGCATTTACATTCATTTGAATCGTAGACGGGGAATGCATAACACTTCGCAATGAATATTATATCTCATCATGAAACATTGATATGAGATGCAATATCTCGTTTTAAGAAGCGTTTGAACTCTATTGCTTCGATACGTAGACATCTGCAAACGCTATTTCCTTGCAAGGAAGTGTCGCATTCACATTCATTTGAAGTGTAGACGAGGAATACATAACACTTCGCAAATCATATTATATCTTACCATGAAGCATAGAAATGAGATGCGATATCGCGTTTTAAGTAGCATTAGAACTCTATTGCTACGATACCTAGACATCGGCAGACGCTATTTCCTAGCAAGGAAGTGTCGCATTTACATTCATTTGAAGTGTAGACGAGGAATACATGATACTTCGCAATGAATATTATATCTTATCAGGAAACATAAATATGAGATGCAATATCTTGCTTTTAGAATCATATGAACTCTATTGCTACGATACGGAGACATCTGCAGACGCTATTGCCTAGGAAGGAAGTGTCGCATTTACATTCATTTGATGTGTAGACGAGGAATACGTGATACTTCGCAAATCATATTATATCTTACCATGAAACATAGAGATGAGATGCGATATCGGGTTTTAAGAAGCATTTGAACTCTATTGCTTCGATACGTGGATATCTGCAAACGCTATTTCCTTCCAAGGAAGTGTCGCATTTACATTCATTTGAAGTGTAGACGAGGAATGCATGACACTTCGCAAATCATATTATATCTTACCATGAATCATAGAAATGAGATTCGATATCGCGTTTTAAGAAGCATTAGAAAGCTATTGCTACGATACGTAGACATCTGCAAACGCTATTTCCTAGCGAGGAAGTAACGCGTTCACAATCATTTGAAGTGTAGACGAGGAATACATAGCACTTCGCAAATCATGTTATATCTTACCATGAAACATAGAAATGAGATGCGATATCGCGTTTTAAGAATCATATGAACTATATTGCTACGATACGTAGACATCTGCAATCGCTATTTCCTTGCAAGGAAGTGTCGCATTTACTTTCATTTCAAGTGTAGACGAGGAATACATTACACTTCGCAAATCATATTATATCTTACCATGAAGCATAGAAATGAGATGCGATATCGCGTTTTAAGTAGCATTAGAACTCTATTGCTACGATACCTAGACATCGGCAGACGCTATTTCCTAGCAAGGAAGTGTCGCATTAACATTCATTTGAAGTGTAGACGAGGAATACATGATACTTCGCAAATCATATTATATCTTACCATGAAACATAGAAATGAGATGCGATATCGCGTTTTAAGAAGCATTAGAACTCTATTGCTACGATACCTAGACATCTGCAGACGCTATTTCCTTGCAAGGAAGTGTCGCATTTACATTCATTTGAAGTGTAGACGAGGAATACCTGACACTTCGCAAATCATATTATATCTTACCATGAAACATAGAAATGAGATGCGATATCGCGTCTTAAGAAGCATTAGAACACTATTGCTACGATAGGTAGACATTTGCAAACGCTATTTCCTAGCAAAGAAGTGTCGCATTTACATTCACTTGAAGTGTAGACGAGGAATACATGATACTTCGCAATGAATATTATATCTTATCAGGAAACATAGATATGAGATGCAATATCTCGCTTTAAGAATCATATGAACTCTATTGCTACGATACGTAGTCATCTGCAATCGCTATTTCCTTGCAAGGAAGTGTCGCATTTACTTTCATTTCAAGTGTAGACGAGGAATACATAACACTTCGCAAATCATATTATATCTTACCATGAAACATAGAAATGAGATGCGATATCGGGTTTTAAGAAGCATTTGAACTCTATTGCTTCGATACGTGGATATCTGCAAACGCTATTTCCTTCCAAGGAAGTGTCGCATTTACATTCATTTGAAGTGTAGACGAGGAATGCATGACACTTCGCAAATCATATTATATCTTACCATGAATCATAGAAATGAGATTCGATATCGCGTTTTAAGAAGCATTAGAAAGCTATTGCTACGATACGTAGACATCTGCAAACGCTATTTCCTAGCGAGGAAGTATCGCATTCACAATCATTTGAAGTGTAGACGAGGAATACATAACACTTCGCAAATCATGTTATATCTTACCATGAAACATAGAAATGAGATGCGATATCGCGTTTTAAGAATCATATGAACTATATTGCTACGATACGTAGACATCTGCAATCGCTATTTCCTTGCAAGGAAGTGTCGCATTTACTTTCATTTCAAGTGTAGACGAGGAATACATTACACTTCGCAAATCATATTATATCTTACCATGAAGCATAGAAATGAGATGCGATATCGCGTTTTAAGTAGCATTAGAACTCTATTGCTACGATACCTAGACATCGGCAGACGCTATTTCCTAGCAAGGAAGTGTCGCATTAACATTCATTTGAAGTGTAGACGAGGAATACATGATACTTCGCAAATCATATTATATCTTACCATGAAACATAGAAATGAGATGCGATATCGCGTTTTAAGAAGCATTAGAACTCTATTGCTACGATACCTAGACATCTGCAGACGCTATTTCCTTGCAAGGAAGTGTCGCATTTACATTCATTTGAAGTGTAGACGAGGAATACCTGACACTTCGCAAATCATATTATATCTTACCATGAAACATAGAAATGAGATGCGATATCGCGTTTTAAGAAGCATTAGAACACTATTGCTACGATACCTAGACATCGGCAGACGCTATTTCCTAGCAAGGAAGTGTCGCATTAACATTCATTTGAAGTGTAGACGAGGAATACATGATACTTCGCAAATCATATTATATCTTACCATGAAACATAGAAATGAGATGCGATATCGCGTTTTAAGAAGCATTAGAACTCTATTGCTACGATACCTAGACATCTGCAGACGCTATTTCCTTGCAAGGAAGTGTCGCATTTACATTCATTTGAAGTGTAGACGAGGAATACCTGACACTTCGCAAATCATATTATATCTTACCATGAAACATAGAAATGAGATGCGATATCGCGTTTTAAGAAGCATTAGAACTCTGTTGCTACGATACCTAGACATCTGCAGACGCTATTTCCTAGCAAGGAAGTGTCGCATTAACATTCATTTGAAGTGTAGACGAGGAATACATGATACTTCGCAAATCATATTATATCTTACCATGAAACATAGAAATGAGATGCGATATCGCGTTTTAAGAAGCATTAGAACACTATTGCTACGATATGTAGACATTTGCAAACGCTATTTCCTAGCAAAGAAGTGTCGCATTTACATTCATTTGAAGTGTAGACGAGGAATACATAAAACTTCGCAAATCATATTATATCTTACCATGAAACATAGAAATGAGATGCGATATCGCGTTTTAAGAAGCATTAGAACTCTATTGCTACGATACCTAGACATCTGCAAACGCTATTTCCTTGCAAGGAAGTGTCGCATTTACATTCATTTGAATCGTAGACGGGGAATGCATAACACTTCGCAATGAATATTATATCTCATCATGAAACATTGATATGAGATGCAATATCTCGTTTTAAGAAGCGTTTGAACTCTATTGCTTCGATACGTAGACATCTGCAAACGCTATTTCCTTGCAAGGAAGTGTCGCATTTACATTCATTTGAAGTGTAGACGAGGAATACATAACACTTCGCAAATCATATTATATCTTACCATGAAGCATAGAAATGAGATGCGATATCGCGTTTTAAGTAGCATTAGAACTCTATTGCTACGATAGGTAGACATTTGCAAACGCTATTTCCTTCCAAGGAAGTGTCGCATTTACATTCATTTGAAGTGTAGACGAGGAATACATGACACTTCGCTAATCATATTATATCTTACCATGAATCATAGAAATGAGATTCGATATCGCGTTTTAAGAAGCATTAGAAAGCTACTGCTACGATACGTAGACATCTGCAAACGCTATTTCCTAGCGAGGAAGTATCGCATTCACAATCATTTGAAGTGTAGACGAGGAATACATAACACTTCGCAAGTCATGTTATATCTTACCATGAAACATAGAAATGAGATGCGATATCGCGTTTTAAGAATCATATGAACTCTATTGCTGCGATACGTAGACATCTGCAATCGCTATTTCCTTGCAAGGAAGTGTCGCATTTACTTTCATTTCAAGTGTAGACGAGGAATACATAACACTTCGCAAATCATATTATATCTTACCATGAAACATAGAAATGAGATGCGATATCGCGTTTTAAGAATCATATGAACTCTATTGCTACGATACGTAGACATCTGCAAACGCTATTTCCTTGCAAGGAAGTGTCGCATTTACATTCATTTGAAGTGTAGACGAGGAATACATGATACTTCGCAATGAATATTATATCTTATCAGGAAACATAGATATGAGATGCGATATCGCGTTTTAAGAAGCATTAGAACTCTATTGCTACGATACGTAGACATCTGCAAACGCTATTTCCTTGCAAGGAAGTGTCGCATTTACATTCATTTGAAGTGTAGACGAGGAATACATGATACTTCGCAAACCATATTATATCTTACCATGAAACATAGAAATGAGATGCGATATCGCGTTTTAAGAAGCATTAGAACACTATTGCTACGATAGGTAGACATTTGCAAACGCTATTTCCTAGCAAAGAAGTGTCGCATTTACATTCATTTGAAGTGTAGACGAGGAATACATAACACTTCGCAAATCATATTATATCTTACCATGAAACATAGAAATGAGATGCGATATCGCGTTTTAAGAAGCATTAGAACTATATTGCTACGATACCTAGACATCTGCAAACGCTATTTCCTTGCAAGGAAGTGTCGCATTTACATTCATTTGAATCGTAGACGGGGAATGCATAACACTTCGCAATGAATATTATATCTCATCATGAAACATAGATATGAGATGCAATATCTCGTTTCAAGAAGCGTTTGAACTCTATTGCTTCGATACGTAGACATCTGCAAACGCTATTTCCTTGCAAGGAAGTGTCGCATTTACATTCATTTGAAGTGTAGACGAGGAATACATGATACTTCGCAAATCATATTATATCTTACCATGAAGCATAGAAATGAGATGCGATATCGCGTTTTAAGTAGCATTAGAACTCTATTGCTACGATAGGTAGACATTTGCAAACGCTATTTCCTTCCAAGGAAGTGTCGCATTTACATTCATTTGAAGTGTAGACGAGGAATACATGACACTTCGCTAATCATATTATATCTTACCATGAAACATAGAAATGAGATGCGATATCGCGTTTTAAGAAGCATTAGAACACTATTGCTACGATAGGTAGACATTTGCAAACGCTATTTCCTAGCAAAGAAGTGTCGCATTTACATTCATTTGAAGTGTAGACGAGGAATACATAACACTTCGCAAATCATGTTATATCTTACCATGAAACATAGAAATGAGATGCGATATCGCGTTTTAAGAAGCATTAGAACTCTATTGCTACGATACGTAGACATCTGCAATCGCTATTTCCTTGCAAGGAAGTGTCGCATTTACATTCATTTGAAGTGTAGGCGAGGAATACATAACACTTCGCAAATCATATTATATCTTACCATGAAACATAGAAATGAGATGCGATATCGCGTTTTAAGAAGCATTAGAACACTATTGCTACGATATGTAGATATTTGCAAACGCTATTTCCTAGCAAAGAAGTGTCGCATTTACATTCATTTGAAGTGTAGACGAGGAATTCATAAAACTTCGCAAATCATATTATATCTTACCATGAAACATAGAAATGAGATGCGATATCGCGTTTTAAGAAGAATTAGAACTATATTGCTACGATACCTAGACATCTGCAAACGCTATTTCCTTGCAAGGAAGTGTCGCATTTACATTCACTTGAATCGTAGACGGGGAATGCATAACACTTCGCAATGAATATTATATCTCATCATGAAACATAGATATGAGATGCAATATCTCGTTTTAAGAAGCGTTTGAACTCTATTGCTTCGATACGTAGACATCTGCAAACGCTATTTCCTTGCAAGGAAGTGTCGCATTTACATTCATTTGAAGTGTAGACGAGGAATACATGATACTTCGCAATGAATATTATATCTTATCAGGAAACATAGATATGAGATGCGATATCGCGTTTTAAGAAGCATTAGAACTCTATTGCTACGATACGTAGACATCTGCAAACGCTATTTCCTTGCAAGGAAGTGTCGCATTTACATTCATTTGAATCGTAGACGAGGAATGCATAACACTTCGCAATGAATATTATATCTTACCATGAAACATAGAAATGAGATGCGATATCGCGTTTTAAGTAGCATTTGAACTCTATTGCTACGATACCTAGACATCGGCGGACGCTATTTCCTAGCAAGGAAGTGTCGTATTTACATTCATTTGAAGTGTAGACGAGGAATACATGATACTTCGCAAATCATATTATATCTTACCATGAAACATAGAAATGAGATGCGATATCGCGTTTTAAGAAGCATTAGAAAGCTATTGCTACGATACGTAGATATCTGCAAACGCTATTTCATAGCGAGGAAGAATCGCATTCACATTCATTTGAAGTGTAGACGAGGAATACATGATACTTCGCAAATCATATTATATCTTATCATGAAACATAGAAATGAGATGCGATATCGCGTTTTAAGAAGCATTAGAACTCTATTGCTACGATACGTAGAAATCTGCAATCGCTATTTCCTTGCAAGGAAGTGTCGCATTTACTTTCATTTGGAATGTAGACGAGGAATACATAACACCTCGCAAATCATATTATATCTTACAATGAAACATAGAAATGAGATGCGATATCGCGTTTTAAGAAGCATTAGAACTCTGTTGCTACGGTACGTAGACATCTGCAAACGCTATTTCCTTGCAAGGAAGTGTCGCATTTACATTCATTTGAATCGTAGACGAGGAATACATAACACCTCGCAAATCATATTATATCTTACCATGAAACATAGAAATGAGATGCGATATCGCGTTTTAAGAAGCATTAGAACTCTGTTGCTACGATACCTAGACATCTGCAGACGCTATTTCCTAGCAAGGAAGTGTCGCATTTACATTCATTTGAATCGTAGACGAGGAATACATAACACTTAGCCAATCATATTATATCTTACCATGAAGCATAGAAATGAGATGCGATATCGCGTTTTAAGTAGCATTAGAACTCTATTGCTACGATACCTAGACATCGGCTGACGCTATTTCCTAGCAAGGAAGTGTCGCATTTACATTCATTTGAAGTGTAGACGAGGAATACATGCTACTTCGCAAATCATATTATATCTTACCATGAAACATAGAAATGAGATGCGATATCGCGTTTTAAGAAGCATTAGAACCTTATTGCTACGATACGTAGACATCTGCAAACGTTATTTCCTTGCATGGAAGTGTCGCATTTACATTCATTTGAAACGTAGACGAGGAATGCATAACACTTCGCAATGAATATTATATCTTATCATCAAACATAGATATGAGATGCAATATCTCGTTTTAAGAAGCATTAGAAAGCTATTGCTACGATACGTAGACATCTGCAAACGCTATTTCCTAGCGAGGAAGTATCGCATTCACATTCATTTGATGTGTAGACGAGGAATACATAACACTTCGCAAATCATGTTATATCTTACCATGAAGCATAGAAATGAGATGCGATATCGCGTTTTATGTAGCATTAGAACTCTATTGCTACGATACCTAGACATCGGCAGACGCTATTTCCTAGCAAGGAAGTGTCGTATTTACATTCATTTGAAGTGTAGACGAGGAATACATGATACTTCGCAAATCATATTATATCTTACCATGAAACATAGAAATGAGATGCGATATCGCGTTTTAAGAAGCATTAGAAAGCTATTGCTACGATACGTAGATATCTGCAAACGCTATTTCATAGCGAGGAAGAATCGCATTCACATTCATTTGAAGTGTAGACGAGGAATACATGATACTTCGCAAATCATATTATATCTTATCATGAAACATAGAAATGAGATGCGATATCGCGTTTTAAGAAGCATTAGAACTCTATTGCTACGATACGTAGAAATCTGCAATCGCTATTTCCTTGCAAGGAAGTGTCGCATTTACTTTCATTTCAAGTGTAGACGAGGAATACATAACACTTCGCAAATCATATTATATCTTACCATGAAACATAGAAATGAGATGCGATATCGCGTTTTAAGAATCATATGAACTCTATTGCTACGATACGTAGACATCTGCAAACGCTATTTCCTTGCAAGGAAGTGTCGCATTTACATTCATTTGAATCGTAGACGAGGAATACATAACACCTCGCAAATCATATTATATCTTACCATGAAACATAGAAATGAGATGCGATATCGCGTCTTAAGAAGCATTAGATCTCTGTTGCTACGATACCTAGACATCTGCAGACGCTATTTCCTAGCAAGGAAGTGTCGCATTAACATTCATTTGAAGTGTAGACGAGGAATACATGATACTTCGCAAACCATATTATATCTTACCATGAAACATAGAAATGAGATGCGATATCGCGTTTTAAGAAGCATTAGAACACTATTGCTACGATAGGTAGACATTTGCAAACGCTATTTCCTAGCAAAGAAGTGTCGCATTTACATTCATTTGAAGTGTAGACGAGGAATACATAACACTTCGCAAATCATGTTATATCTTACCATGAAACATAGAAATGAGATACGATATCGCGTTTTAAGAATCATATGAACTCTATTGCTACGATACGTAGATCTCTGCAATCGCTATTTCCTTGCAAGGAAGTGTCGCATTTACATTCATTTGAAGTGTAGACGAGGAATACATAAAACTTCGCAAATCATATTATATCTTACCATGAAACACAGAAATGAGATGCGATATCGCGTTTTAAGAAGCATTAGAACTCTATTGCTACGATACCTAGACATCTGCAAACGCTATTTCCTTGCAAGGAAGTGTCGCATTTACATTCATTTGAATCGTAGACGGGGAATGCATAACACTTCGCAATGAATATTATATCTCATCACGAAACATAGATATGAGATGCAATATCTCGTTTTAAGAAGCGTTTGAACTCTATTGCTTCGATACGTAGACATCTGCAAACGCTATTTCCTTGCAAGGAAGTGTCGCATTTACATTCATTTGAAGTGTAGACGAGGAATACATGATACTTCGCAATGAATATTATATCTTACCATGAAACATAGAAATGAGATGCGATATCGCGTTTTGAGAAGCATTAGAACACTATTGCTACGATAGGTAGACATCTGTAAACGCTATTTCCTTGCAAGGAAGTGTCGCATTTACATTCATTTGAAGTGTAGACGAGAAATACATGACACTTCGCAAATCATATTATATCTTACCATGAAACATAGGAATGAGATTCGATATCGCGTTTTAAGAAGCATTAGAAAGCTATTGCTACGATACGTAGACATCTGCAAACGCTATTTCCTAGCGAGGAAGTATCGCATTCACATTCATTTGAAGTGTAGACGAGGAATACATAACACTTCGCAAATCATGTTATATCTTACCATGAAGCATAGAAATGAGATGCGATATCGCGTTTTAAGTAGCATTAGAACTCTATTGCTACGATACCTAGACATCTGCAGACGCTATTTCCTAGCAAGGAAGTGTCGCATTAACATTCATTTGAAGTGTAGACGAGGAATACATGATACTTCGCAAACCATATTATATCTTACCATGAAACATAGAAATGAGATGCGATATCGCGTTTTAAGAAGCATTAGAACACTATTGCTACGATAGGTAGACATTTGCAAACGCTATTTCCTAGCAAAGAAGTGTCGCATTTACATTCATTTGAAGTGTAGACGAGGAATACATAACACTTCGCAAATCATGTTATATCTTACCATGAAACATAGAAATGAGATGCGATATCGCGTTTTAAGAATCATATGAACTCTATTGCTACGATACGTAGACATCTGCAATCGCTATTTCCTTGCAAGGAAGTGTCGCATTTACTTTCATTTGAAATGTAGACGAGGAATACATAACACTTCGCAAATCATATTATATCTTACCATGAAACATAGAAATGAGATGCGATATCGCGTTTTAAGAAGCATTAGAACACTATTGCTACGATAGGTAGACATTTGCAAACGCTATTTCCTAGCAAAGAAGTGTCGCATTTACATTCATTTGAAGTGTAGACGAGGAATACATAACACTTCGCAAATCATGTTATATCTTACCATGAAACATAGAAATGAGATGCGATATCGCGTTTTAAGAAGCATTAGAACACTATTGCTACGATAGGTAGACATTTGCAAACGCTATCTCCTAGCAAAGAAGTGTCGCATTTACATTCATTTGAAGTGTAGACGAGGAATACATGATACTTCGCAAATCATATTATATCTTACCATGAAACATAAGAATGAGATTCGATATCGCGTTTTAGGAATCATATGACCTCTATTGCTACGATACGTAGACATCTACAAACGCTATTTCCTTGCAAGGAAGTGTCGCATTTACATTCATTTGAATCGTAGACGAGGAATGCATAACACTTCGCAATGAATATTATATCTTACCATGAAACATAGAAATGAGATGCGATATCGCGTTTTAAGTAGCATTAGAACTCTATTGCTACGATACCTAGACATCTGCAGACGCTATTTCCTAGCAAGGAATTGTCGCATTAACATTTATTTGAAGTGTAGACGAGGAATACATGATACTTCGCAAACCATATTATATCTTACCATGAAACATAGAAATGAGATGCGATATCGTGTTTTAAGAAACATATGAACTCTATTGCTACGATACGTAGACATCTGCAATCGCTATTTCCTTGCAAGGAAGTGTCGCATTTACATTCATTTGAATCGTAGACGGGGAATGCATAACACTTCGCAATGAATATTATATCTCATCATGAAACACTGATATGAGATGCAATATCTCGTTTTAAGAAGCGTTTGAACTCTATTGCTTCTATACGTAGACATCTGCAAACGCTATTTCCTTGCAAGGAAGTGTCGCATTTACATTCATTTGAAGTGTAGACGAGGAATACATAACACTTCGCAAATCATATTATATCTTACCATGAAGCATAGAAATGAGATGCGATATCGCGTTTTAAGTACCATTAGAACTCTATTGCTACGATACCTAGACATCGGCAGACGCTATTTCCTAGCAAGGAAGTGTCGCATTTACATTCATTTGAAGTGTAGACGAGGAATACATGATACTTCGCAATGAATATTGTATCTTATCAGGAAACATAGATATGAGGTGCAATATCTTGCTTTAAGAATCATATGAACTCTATTGCTACGATACGGAGACATCTGCAGACGCTATTGCCTAGGAAGGAAGTGTCGCATTTACATTCATTTGATGTGTAGACGAGGAATACGTGATACTTCGCAAATCATATTATATCTTACCATGAAACATAGAGATGAGATGCGATATCGCGTTTTAAGAAGCATTTGAACTCTATTGCTTCGATACGTGGATATCTGCAAACGCTATTTCCTTCCAAGGAAGTGTCGCATTTACATTCATTTGAAGTGTAGACGAGGAATACATGACACTTCGCAAATCATATTATATCTTACCATGAATCATAGAAATGAGATTCGATATCGCGTTTTATGAAGCATTAGAAAGCTATTGCTACGATACGTAGACATCTGCAAACGCTATTTCCTAGCGAGGAAGTATCGCATTCACAATCATTTGAAGTGTAGACGAGGAATACATAACACTTCGCAAATCATGTTATATCTTACCATGAGACATAGAAATGAGATGCGATATCGCGTTTTAAGAAGCATTAGAACTCTATTGCTACGATACGTAGACATCTGCAAACGCTATTTCCTTGCAAGGAAGTGTCGCATTTACATTCATTAGAATCGTAGACGAGGAATGCATAACACTTCGCAATGAATATTATATCTTACCATGAAACATAGAAATGAGATGCGATATCGCGTTTTAAGTAGCATTAGAACTCTATTGCTACGATACCTAGACATCTGCAGACGCTATTTCCTAGCAAGGAATTGTCGCATTAACATTCATTTGAAGTGTAGACGAGGAATACATGATACTTCGCAAACCATATTATATCTTACCATGAAACATAGAAATGAGATGCGATATCGCGTTTTAAGAAGCATTAGAACACTATTGCTACGATAGGTAGACATTTGCAAACGCTATTTCCTAGCAAAGAAGTGTCGCATTTACATTCATTTGAAGTGTAGACGAGGAATACATAACACTTCGCAAATCATGTTATATTTTACCATGAAACATAGAAATGAGATGCGATATCGCGTTTTAAGAAGCATTAGAACACTATTGCTACGATAGGTAGACATTTGCAAACGCTATTTCCTAGCAAAGAAGTGTCGCATTTACATTCATTTGAAGTGTAGACGAGGAATACATGATACTTCGCAAATCATATTATATCTTACCATGAAACATAGAAATGAGATGCGATATCGCGTTTTGAGAAGCATTAGAACACTATTGCTACGATAGGTAGACATCTGTAAACGCTATTTCCTTGCAAGGAAGTGTCGCATTTACATTCATTTGAAGTGTAGACGAGAAATACATGACACTTCGCAAATCATATTATATCTTACCATGAAACATAGGAATGAGATTCGATATCGCGTTTTAAGAAGCATTAGAAAGCTATTGCTACGATACGTAGACATCTGCAAACGCTATTTCCTAGCGAGGAAGTATCGCATTCACATTCATTTGAAGTGTAGACGAGGAATACATAACACTTCGCAAATCATGTTATATCTTACCATGAAGCATAGAAATGAGATGCGATATCGCGTTTTAAGTAGCATTAGAACTCTATTGCTACGATACCTAGACATCTGCAGACGCTATTTCCTAGCAAGGAAGTGTCGCATTAACATTCATTTGAAGTGTAGACGAGGAATACATGATACTTCGCAAACCATATTATATCTTACCATGAAACATAGAAATGAGATGCGATATCGCGTTTTAAGAAGCATTAGAACACTATTGCTACGATAGGTAGACATTTGCAAACGCTATTTCCTAGCAAAGAAGTGTCGCATTTGCATTCATTTGAAGTGTAGACGAGGAATACATAACACTTCGCAAATCATGTTATATCTTACCATGAAACATAGAAATGAGATGCGATATCGCGTTTTAAGAATCATATGAACTCTATTGCTACGATACGTAGACATCTGCAATCGCTATTTCCTTGCAAGGAAGTGTCGCATTTACTTTCATTTGAAATGTAGACGAGGAATACATAACACTTCGCAAATCATATTATATCTTACCATGAAACATAGAAATGAGATGCGATATCGCGTTTTAAGAAGCATTAGAACACTATTGCTACGATAGGTAGACATTTGCAAACGCTATTTCCTAGCAAAGAAGTGTCGCATTTACATTCATTTGAAGTGTAGACGAGGAATACATAACACTTCGCAAATCATGTTATATCTTACCATGAAACATAGAAATGAGATGCGATATCGCGTTTTAAGAAGCATTAGAACACTATTGCTACGATAGGTAGACATTTGCAAACGCTATCTCCTAGCAAAGAAGTGTCGCATTTACATTCATTTGAAGTGTAGACGAGGAATACATGATACTTCGCAAATCATATTATATCTTACCATGAAACATAGGAATGAGATTCGATATCGCGTTTTAGGAATCATATGACCTCTATTGCTACGATACGTAGACATCTACAAATGCTATTTCCTTGCAAGGAAGTGTCGCATTTACATTCATTTGAATCGTAGACGAGGAATGCATAACACTTCGCAATGAATATTATATCTTACCATGAAACATAGAAATGAGATGCGATATCGCGTTTTAAGTAGCATTAGAACTCTATTGCTACGATACCTAGACATCTGCAGACGCTATTTCCTAGCAAGGAAGTGTCGCATTTACATTCATTTGAAACGTAGACGAGGAATGCATAACACTTCACAATGAATATTATGTCTTATCATGAAACATAGATATGAGATGCAATATCTCGTTTTAAGAAGCATTTGAACTCTATTGCTTCGATACGTAGACATCTGCAATCGCTATTTCCTTGCAAGGAAGTGTCGCATTTACATTCATTTGAAGTGTAGACGAGGAATACATAACACTTCGCAAATCATATTATATCTTACCATGAAACATAGAAATGAGATGCGATATCGCGTTTTAAGAAGCATTAGAACTCTATTGCTACGATACGTAGATATCTGCAAACGCTATTTCCTTGCAAGGAAGTGTCGCATTTACATTCATTTGAATCGTAGGCGAGGAATGCATAACACTTCGCAATGAATATTATATCTTATCAAGAAACATAGATATGAGATGCAATATCTCGTTTTAAGAAGCATTTGAACTCTATTGCTACGATACGTAGACATCTGCAAACGCTATTTCCTTGCAAGGAAGTGTCGCATTTACATTCATTTGAATCGTAGACGAGGAATGCATAACACTTCGCAATGAATATTATATCTTACCATGAAACATAGAAATGAGATGCGATATCGCATTTTAAGAAGCATTAGAACACTATTGCTACGATAGGTAGACATTTGCAAACGCTATTTCCTAGCAAAGAAGTGTCGCATTTACATTCATTTGAAGTGTAGACGAGGAATACATAACACTTCGCAAATCATGTTACATCTTACCATGAAACATAGAAATGAGATGCGATATCGCGTTTTAAGAATCATATGAACTCTATTGCTACGATACGTAGACATCTGCAATCGCTATTTCCTTGCAAGGAAGTGTCGCATTTACTTTCATTTGAAATGTAGACGAGGAATACATAACACTTCGCAAATCATGTTATATCTTACCATGAAGCATAGAAATGAGATGCGATATCGCGTTTTAAGTAGCATTAGAACTCTATTGCTACGATACCTAGACATCTGCAGACGCTATTTCCTAGCAAGGAAGTGTCGCATTTACATTCATTTGAAACGTAGACGAGGAATGCATAACACTTCGCAATGAATATTATATCTTATCATGAAACATAGATATGAGATGCAATATCTCGTTTTAAGAAGCATTTGAACTCTATTGCTTCGATACGTAGACATCTGCAATCGCTATTTCCTTGCAAGGAAGTGTCGCATTTACATTCATTTGAAGTGTAGACGAGGAATACATAACACTTCGCAAATCATATTATATCTTACCATGAAACATAGAAATGAGATGCGATATCGCGTTTTAAGAAGCATTAGAACTCTATTGCTACGATACGTAGATATCTGCAAACGCTATTTCCTTGCAAGGAAGTGTCGCATTTACATTCATTTGAATCGTAGGCGAGGAATGCATAACACTTCGCAATGAATATTATATCTTATCAAGAAACATAGATATGAGATGCAATATCTCGTTTTAAGAAGCATTAGAACACTATTGCTACGATAGGTAGACATTTGCAAACGCTATTTCCTAGCAAAGAAGTGTCGCATTTACATTCATTTGAAGTGTAGACGAGGAATACATAACACTTCGCAAATCATGTTATATCTTACCATGAAACATAGAAATGAGATGCGATATCGCGTTTTAAGAATCATATGAACTCTATTGCTACGATACGTAGACATCTGCAATCGCTATTTCCTTGCAAGGAAGTGTCGCATTTACTTTCATTTGAAATGTAGACGAGGAATACATAACACTTCGCAAATCATATTATATCTTACCATGAAACATAGAAATGAGATGCGATATCGCGTTTTGAGAAGCATTAGAACACTATTGCTACGATAGGTAGACATCTGTAAACGCTATTTCCTTGCAAGGAAGTGTCGCATTTACGTTCATTTGAAGTGTAGACGAGAAATACATGACACTTCGCAAATCATATTATATCTTACCATGAAACATAGGAATGAGATTCGATATCGCGTTTTAAGAAGCATTAGAAAGCTATTGCTACGATACGTAGACATCTGCAAACGCTATTTCCTAGCGAGGAAGTATCGCATTCACATTCATTTGAAGTGTAGACGAGGAATACATAACACTTCGCAAATCATGTTATATCTTACCATGAAGCATAGAAATGAGATGCGATATCGCGTTTTAAGTAGCATTAGAACTCTATTGCTACGATACCTAGACATCTGCAGACGCTATTTCCTAGCAAGGAAGTGTCGCATTAACATTCATTTGAAGTGTAGACGAGGAATACATGATACTTCGCAAACCATATTATATCTTACCATGAAACATAGAAATGAGATGCGATATCGCGTTTTAAGAAGCATTAGAACACTATTGCTACGATAGGTAGACATTTGCAAACGCTATTTCCTAGCAAAGAAGTGTCGCATTTACATTCATTTGAAGTGTAGACGAGGAATACATAACACTTCGCAAATCATGTTATATCTTACCATGAAACATAGAAATGAGATGCGATATCGCGTTTTAAGAATCATATGAACTCTATTGCTACGATACGTAGACATCTGCAATCGCTATTTCCTTGCAAGGAAGTGTCGCATTTACTTTCATTTGAAATGTAGACGAGGAATACATAACACTTCGCAAATCATATTATATCTTACCATGAAACATAGAAATGAGATGCGATATCGCGTTTTAAGAAGCATTAGAACACTATTGCTACGATAGGTAGACATTTGCAAACGCTATTTCCTAGCAAAGAAGTGTCGCATTTACATTCATTTGAAGTGTAGACGAGGAATACATAACACTTCGCAAATCATGTTATATCTTACCATGAAACATAGAAATGAGATGCGATATCGCGTTTTAAGAAGCATTAGAACACTATTGCTACGATAGGTAGACATTTGCAAACGCTATCTCCTAGCAAAGAAGTGTCGCATTTACATTCATTTGAAGTGTAGACGAGGAATACATGATACTTCGCAAATCATATTATATCTTACCATGAAACATAGGAATGAGATTCGATATCGCGTTTTAGGAATCATATGACCTCTATTGCTACGATACGTAGACATCTACAAACGCTATTTCCTTGCAAGGAAGTGTCGCATTTACATTCATTTGAATCGTAGACGAGGAATGCATAACACTTCGCATTGAATATTATATCTTACCATGAAACATAGAAATGAGATGCGATATCGCGTTTTAAGTAGCATTAGAACTCTATTGCTACGATACCTAGATATCTGCAGACGCTATTTCCTAGCAAGGAAGTGTCGCATTTACATTCATTTGAAACGTAGACGAGGAATGCATAACACTTCGCAATGAATATTATATCTTATCATGAAACATAGATATGAGATGCAATATCTCGTTTTAAGAAGCATTTGAACTCTATTGCTTCGATACGTAGACATCTGCAATCGCTATTTCCTTGCAAGGAAGTGTCGCATTTACATTCATTTGAAGTGTAGACGAGGAATACATAACACTTCGCAAATCATATTATATCTTACCATGAAACATAGAAATGAGATGCGATATCGCGTTTTAAGAAGCATTAGAACTCTATTGCTACGATACGTAGATATCTGCAAACGCTATTTCCTTGCAAGGAAGTGTCGCATTTACATTCATTTGAATCGTAGGCGAGGAATGCATAACACTTCGCAATGAATATTATATCTTATCAAGAAACATAGATATGAGATGCAATATCTCGTTTTAAGAAGCATTTGAACTCTATTGCTACGATACGTAGACATCTGCAAACGCTATTTCCTTGCAAGGAAGTGTCGCATTTACATTCATTTGAATCGTAGACGAGGAATGCATAACACTTCGCAATGAATATTATATCTTACCATGAAACATAGAAATGAGATGCGATATCGCATTTTAAGAAGCATTAGAACACTATTGCTACGATAGGTAGACATTTGCAAACGCTATTTCCTAGCAAAGAAGTGTCGCATTTACATTCATTTGAAGTGTAGACGAGGAATACATAACACTTCGCAAATCATGTTATATCTTACCATGAAACATAGAAATGAGATGCGATATCGCGTTTTAAGAATCATATGAACTCTATTGCTACGATACGTAGACATCTGCAATCGCTATTTCCTTGCAAGGAAGTGTCGCATTTACTTTCATTTGAAATGTAGACGAGGAATACATAACACTTCGCAAATCATATTATATCTTACCATGAAACATAGAAATGAGATGCGTTATCGCGTTTTAAGAAGCATTAGAAAGCAATTGCTACGATACCTAGACATCTGCAGACGCTATTTCCTTGCAAGCAAGTGTCGCATTTACATTCATTTGAAGTGTAGACGAGGAATACATGACACTTCGCAAATCATATTATATCTTACCATGAAACATAGAAATGAGATGCGATATCGCGTTTTAAGAAGCATTAGAACACTATTGCTACGATAGGTAGACATTTGCAAACGCTATTTCCTTGCAAGGAAGTGTCGCATTTACATTCATTTGAATCGTAGACGAGGAACACATAACACTTCGGAAATCATATTATATCTTACCATGAAGCATAGAAATGAGATGCGATATCGCGTTTTAAGTAGCATTAGAACTCTATTGCTACGATACCTAGACATCTGCAGACGCTATTTCCTAGCAAGGAATTGTCGCATTAACATTCATTTGAAGTGTAGACGAGGAATACATGATACTTCGCAAACCATATTATATCTTACCATGAAACATAGAAATGAGATGCGATATCGCGTTTTAAGAAGCATTAGAACACTATTGCTACGATAGGTAGACATTTGCAAACGCTATTTCCTAGCAAAGAAGTGTCGCATTTACATTCATTTGAAGTGTAGACGAGGAATACATAACACTTCGCAAATCATGTTATATCTTACCATGAAACATAGAAATGAGATGCGATATCGCGTTTTAGGAATCATATGACCTCTATTGCTACGATACGTAGACATCTGCAAACGCTATTTCCTTGCAAGGAAGTGTCGCATTTACATTCATTTGAATCGTAGACGAGGAATGCATAACACATCGCAATGAATATTATATCTTACCATGAAACATAGAAATGAGATGCGATATCGCGTTTTAAGTAGCATTAGAACTCTATTGCTACGATACCTAGACATCTGCAGACGCTATTTCCTAGCAAGGAATTGTCGCATTAACATTCATTTGAAGTGTAGACGAGGAATACATGATACTTCGCAAACCATATTATATCTTACCATGAAACATAGAAATGAGATGCGATATCGCGTTTTAAGAAGCATTAGAACACTATTGCTACGATAGGTAGACATTTGCAAACGCTATTTCCTAGCAAAGAAGTGTCGCATTTACATTCATTTGAAGTGTAGACGAGGAATACATAACACTTCGCAAATCATGTTATATCTTACCATGAAACATAGAAATGAGATGCGATATCGCGTTTTAAGAAGCATTAGAACACTATTGCTACGATAGGTAGACATCTGTAAACGCTATTTCCTTGCAAGGAAGTGTCGCATTTACATTCATTTAAAGTGTAGACGAGAAATACATGACACTTCGCAAATCATATTATATCTTACCATGAAACATAGAAATGAGATTCGATATCGCGTTTTAAGAAGCATTAGGAAGCTATTGCTACGATACGTAGACATCTGCAAACGCTATTTCCTAGCGAGGAAGTATCGCATTCACATTCATTTGAAGTGTAGACGAGGAATACATAACACTTCGCAAATCATGTTATATCTTACCATGAAACATAGAAATGAGATGCGATATCGCGTTTTAGGAATCATATGACCTCTATTGCTACGATACGTAGACATCTGCAAACGCTATTTCCTTGCAAGGAAGTGTCGCATTTACATTCATTTGAATCGTAGACGAGGAATGCATAACACTTCGCAATGAATATTATATCTTACCATGAAACATAGAAATGAGATGCGATATCGCGTTTTAAGTAGCATTAGAACTCTATTGCTACGATACCTAGACATCTGCAAACGCTATTTCCTAGCGAGGAAGTATCGCATTCACATTCATTTGAAGTGTAGACGAGGAATACGTAACACTTCGCAAATCATGTTATATCTTACCATGAAACATAGAAATGAGATGCGATATCGCGTTTTAGGAATCATATGAACTCTATTGCTACGATACGTAGACATCGGCAGACGCTATTTCCTAGCAAGGAAGTGTCGCATTTACATTCAGCTGAAGTGTAGACGAGGAATACATGATACTTCGCAAATCATATTATATCTTACCATGAAACATAGAAATGAGATGCGATATCGCGTTTTAAGAAGCATTAGAACACTATTGCTACGATAGGTAGACATCTGTAAACGCTATTTCCTTGCAAGGAAGTGTCGCATTTACATTCATTTAAAGTGTAGACGAGAAATACATGACACTTCGCAAATCATATTATATCTTACCATGAAACATAGAAATGAGATTCGATATCGCGTTTTAAGAAGCATTTGGAAGCTATTGCTACGATACGTAGACATCTGCAAACGCTATTTCCTAGCGAGGAAGTATCGCATTCACATTCATTTGAAGTGTAGACGAGGAATACATAACACTTCGCAAATCATGTTATATCTTACCATGAAACATCGAAATGAGATGCGATATCGCGTTTTAAGTATCATATGAACTCTATTGCTACGATACGTAGACATCTGCAATCGCTATTTCCTTGCAAGGAAGTGTCGCATTTACTTTCATTTGAAGTGTAGACGAGGAATACATAACACTTCGCAAATCATATTATATCTTACCATGAAACATAGCAATGAGATGCGATGTCGCGTTTTAAGAATCATAAGAACTCTATTGCTACGATACGTAGACATCTGCAATCGCTATTTCCTTGCAAGGAAGTGTCGCATTTACATTCATTTGAAGTGTTGACGAGGAATGCATAACACTTCGCAAATCATATTATATCTTACCATGAAACATAGAAATGAGATGCGATATCGCGTTTTAAGAAGCATTAGAACTCTATTGCTACGATACGTAGACATCTGCAAACGCTATTTCCTTGCAAGGAATTGTCGCATTTACTTTCATTTGAAGTGTAGACGAGGAATACATAACACTTCGCAAATCATATTATATCTTTCCATGAAACATAGAAATGAGATTCGATATCGCATTTTAAGAAGCATTAGAAAGCTATTGCTACGATACGTAGACATCTGCAAACGCTATTTCCTAGCGAGGAAGTATCGCATTCACATTCATTTCAAGTGTAGACGAGGAATACATAACACTTCGCAAATCATGTTATATCTTACCATGAAACATAGAAATGAGATGCGATATCGCGTTTTAGGAATCATATGACCTCTATTGCTACGATACGTAGACATCTGCAAACGCTATTTCCTTGCAAGGAAGTGTCGCATTTACATTCATTTGAATCGTAGACGAGGAATGCATAACACTTCGCAATGAATATTATATCTTACCATGAAACATAGAAATGAGATGCGATATCGCGTTTTAAGTAGCATTAGAACTCTATTGCTACGATACCTAGACATCTGCAAACGCTATTTCCTAGCGAGGAAGTATCGCATTCACATTCATTTGAAGTGTAGACGAGGAATACATAACACTTCGCAAATCATGTTATATCTTACCATGAAACATAGAAATGAGATGCGATATCGCGTTTTAGGAATCATATGAACTCTATTGCTACGATACGTAGACATCTGCAATCGCTATATCCGTGCAAGGAAGTGTGGCATTTACATTCATTTGAAGTGTAGACGAGGAATACATAACACTTCGCAAATCATATTATATCTTACCATGAAACATAGAAATGAGTTGCGATATCGCGTTTTAAGAAGCATTAGAACTCTATTGCTACGATACGTAGACATCTGCAAACGCTATTTCCTTGCAAGGAAGTGTCGCATTTACATTCATTTGAATCGTAGGCGAGGAATGCATAACACTTCGCAATGAATATTATATCTTATCAAGAAACATATATATGAGATGCAATATCTCGTTTTAAGAAGCATTTGAACTCTATTGCTACGATACGTAGACATCTGCAAACGCTATTTCCTTGCAAGGAAGTGTCGCATTTACATTCATTTGAATCGTAGACGAGGAATGCATAACACTTCGCAATGAATATTATATCTTACCATGAAACATAGAAATGAGATGCGATATCGCGTTTTAAGAAGCGTTAGAACTCTATTGCTACGATACGTAGACATCTGCAAACGCTATTTCCTTGCAAGGAAGTGTCGCATTTACATTCATTTGTATCGTAGACGAGGAATGCATGACACTTCGCAATGAATATTATATCTTATCATGAAACATAGATATGAGATGCAATATCTCGTTTTAGGAAGCATTTGAACTCTATTGCTTCGATACGTAGACATCTGCAAACGCTATTTCCTAGCAAGGAAGTGTCGCATTTACTTTCATTTGAAGTGTAGACGAGGAATACATAACACTTCGCAAATGATGTTATATCTTACCATGAAACATAGAAATGAGATGCGATATTGCGTTTTAAGAAGCATTAGAAAGCTATTGCTACGATACGTAGACATCTGCAAACGCTATTTCCTAGCGAGGAAGTATCGCATTCACATTCATTTGAAGTGTAGACGAGGAATACATGATACTTCGCAAATCATATTATATATTACCATGAAACATAGAAATGAGATGCGATATCGCGATTTAAGAATCATAAGAACTCTATTGCTACGATACGTAGACATCTACATACGCTATTTCCTTGCAAGGAAGTGTCGCATTTACATTCATTTGAAGTGCAGACGAGGAATACATAACACTTCGCAAATCATATTATATCTTACCATGAAACATGGGAATGAGATGCGATATCGCGATTTAAGAATCATAAGAACTCTATTGCTACGATACGTAGATATCTGCAAACGCTATTTCCCTGCAAGAAAGTGTCGCATTTACATTCATTTGAACCGTAGACGAGGAATGCATAACACTTCGCAATGAATATTATATCTTATCAAGAAACATAGATATGAGATGCAATATCTCGTTTTAAGAAGCATTTGAACTCTATTGCTACGATACGTAGACATCTGCAAACGCTATTTCCTAGCAAGGAAGTGTCGCATTTACATTCATTTGAAGTGTAGACGAGGAATACATAACACTTCGCAAATCATATTATATCTTACCATTAAACATAGAAATGAGATGCGATATCGCGTTTTAAGAAGCATTAGAAATCTATTGCTACGATACGTAGACATCTGCAAACGCCATTTCCTATCGAGCAAGTGTCGCATTCACATTCATTTGAAGTGTAGACGAGGAACACATGATACTTCGCAAATCATATTATATCTTACCATGAAACATAGAAATGAGATGCGATATCGCGATTTAAGAATCATAAGAACTCTATTGCTACGATACGTAGACATCTGCAAACGCTATTTCCCTGCAAGGAAGTGTCGCATTTACATTCATTTGAACCGTAGACGAGGAACACATGATACTTCGCAAATCATATTATATCTTACCATGAAACATAGAAATGAGATGCGATGTCGCGTTTTAAGAAGCATTAGAACACCATTGCTACGATATGTAGACATTTGCAAACGCTATTTCCTTGCAAGGAAGTGTCGCATTTACATTCATTTGAAGTGTTGACGAGGAATGCATAACACTTCGCAAATCATATTATATCTTACCATGAAACATAGAAATGAGATGCGATATCGCGTTTTAAGAAGCATTAGAACCCTATTGCTACGATACGTAGACATCTGCAAACGCTATTTCCTTGCAAGGAAGTGTCGCATTTACATTCAGTTGAATCGTAGACGAGGAATGCATAACACTTCGCAATGAATATTATATCTTATCAGGAAACATAGATATGAGATGCAATATCTCGCTTTAAGAATCATATGAACTCTATTGCTACGATACGTAGACATCTGCAGACGATATTGCCTAGCAAGGAAGTGTCGCATTTACATTCATTTGATGTGTAGACGAGGAATACGTGATACTTCGCAAATCATATTATATCTTACCATGAAACATAGAGATGAGATGCGATATCGCGTTTTAAGAAGCATTTGAACTCTATTGCTTCGATACGTAGACATCTGCAAACGCTATTTCCTTCCAAGGAAGTGTCGCATTTACATTCATTTGAAGTGTAGACGAGGAATATATGACACTTCCCAAATCATATTATATCTTACCATGAATCATAGAAATGAGATTCGATATCGCGTTTTAAGAAGCATTAGAATGCTATTGCTACGATACCTAGACATCGGCAGACGCTATTTCCTAGCAAGGAAGTGTCGCATTTACATTCATTTGAAGTGTAGACGAGGAATACATAACACTTCGCAAATCATATTATATCTTACCATGAAACATAGAAATGAGATGCGATATCGCGTTTTAAGAATCATAAGAACTCTATTGCTACGATACGTAGACATCTGCAAACGCTATTTCCTTGCAAGGAAGTGTCGCATTTACATTCATTTGAATCGTAGACGAGGAATGCATAACACTTCGCAATGAATATTATATCTTACCATGAAACATAGAAATGAGATGCGATATCGCGTTTTAACAAGCATTAGAACTCTATTGCTACGATACCTAGACATCTGCAGACGCTATTTCCTTGCAAGGAAGTGTCGCATTTACATTCATTTGAAGTGTAGACGAGGAATACATGACACTTCGCAAACCATATTATATCTTACCATGAAACATAGAAATGAGATGCGATATCGCGTTTTAAGAAGCATCAGAACACTGTTGCTACGATAGGTAGTCATTTGCAAACGCTATTTCCTAGCAAAGAAGTGTCGCATTTACATTCATTTGAAGTGTAGACGAGGAATACATAACACTTCGCAAATCATATTATGTCTTACCATGAAGCATAGAAATGAGATGCGATATCGCGTTTTAAGTAGCATTAGAACTCTATTGCTACGATACCTAGACATCGGCAGACGCTATTTCCTAGCAAGGAAGTGTCGCATTTACATTCATTTGAAGTGTAGACGAGGAATACATGATACTTCGCAAATCATATTATATCTTACCATGAAACATAGAAATGAGATGCGATATCGCGTTTTAAGAAGCATTAGAACACTATTGCTACGATAGGTAGACATCTGTAAACGCTATTTCCTTGCAAGGAAGTGTCGCATTTACATTCATTTGAATCGTAGACGAGGAATACGTAACACTTCGCAAATCATATTATATCTTACCATGAAGCATAGAAATGAGATGCGATATCGCGTTTTAAATAGCATTAGAACTCTATTGCTACGATACCTAGACATCGGCAGACGCTATTTCCTAGCAAGGAAGTGTCGCATTTACATTCATTTGAAGTGTAGACGAGGAATACATAACACTTCGCAAATCATATTATATCTTACCATGAAACATAGAAATGAGATGCGATATCGCATTTTAAGAATCATAAGAACTCTATTGCTACGATACGTAGACATCTGCAAACGCTATTTCCTTGCAAGGAAGTGTCGCATTTTCATTCATTTGAATCGTAGACAAGGAATGCATAACACTTCGCAATGTATATTATATCTTACCATGAAACATAGAAATGAGATGCGATATCGCGTTTTAAGTAGCATTAGAACTCTATTGCTACGATACCTAGACATCTGCAGACGCTATTTCCTAGCAAGGAATTGTCGCATTAACATTCATTTGAAGTGTAGACGAGGAATACATGATACTTCGCAAACCATATTATATCTTACCATGAAACATAGAAATGAGATGCGATATCGCGTTTTAAGAAGCATTAGAACACTATTGCTACGATAGGTAGACATTTGCAAACGCTATTTCCTAGCAAAGAAGTGTCGCATTTACATTCACTTGAAGTGTAGACGAGGAATACATAACACTTCGCAAATCATGTTATATCTTACCATGAAACATAGAAATGAGATGCGATATCGCGTTTTAAGAAGCATTAGAACACTATTGCTACGATAGGTAGACATTTGCTAACGCTATTTCCTAGCAAAGAAGTGTCGCATTTACATTCATTTGAAGTGTAGACGAGGAATACATGATACTTCGCAAATCATATTATATCTTACCATGAAACATAGAAATGAGATGCGATATCGCGTTTTAAGAAGCATTAGAACACTATTGCTACGATAGGTAGACATCTGTAAACGCTATTTCCTTGCAAGGAAGTGTCGCATTTACATTCATTTGAAGTATAGACGAGAAATACATGACACTTCGCAAATCATATTATATCTTACCATGAAACATAGGAATGAGATTCGATATCGCGCTTTAAGAAGCATTAGAAAGCTATTGCTACGATACGTAGACATCTGCAAACGTTATTTCCTAGCGAGGAAGTATCGCATTCACATTCATTTGAAGTGTAGACGAGGAATACATAACACTTCGCAAATCATGTTATATCTTACCATGAAACATAGAAATGAGATGCGATATCGCGTTTTAAGTAGCATTTGAACTCTATTGCTACGATACCTAGACATCTGCAGACGCTATTTCCTAGCTAGGAAGTGTCGCATTAACATTCATTTGAAGTGTAGACGAGGAATACATGATACTTCGCAAACCATATTATATCTTACCATGAAACATAGAAATGAGATGCGATATCGCGTTTTAAGAAGCATTAGAACACTATTGCTACGATAGGTAGACATTTGCAAACGCTATTTCCTAGCAAAGAAGTGTCGCATTTACATTCATTTGAAGTGTAGACGAGGAAAACATGATACTTCGCAAATCATATTATATCTTACCATGAAACATAGAAATGAGATGCGATATCGCGTTTTAAGAAGCATTAGAACACTATTGCTACGATAGGTAGACATCTGTAAACGCTATTTCCTTGCAAGGAAGTGTCGCATTTACATTCATTTGAAGTGTAGACGAGAAATACATGACACTTCGCAAATCATATTATATCTTACCATGAGACATAGGAATGAGATTCGATATCGCGTTTCAAGAAGCATTAGAAAGCTATTGCTACGATAAGTAGACATCTGCAAACGCTATTTCCTAGCGAGGAAGTATCGCATTCAGATTCATTTGAAGTGTAGACGAGGAATACATAACACTTCGCAAATCATGTTATATCTTACCATGAAACATAGAAATGAGATGCGATATCGCGTTTTAAGTAGCATTTGAACTCTATTGCTACGATACCTAGACATCTGCAGACGCTATTTCCTAGCTAGGAAGTGTCGCATTAACATTCATTTGAAGTGTAGACGAGGAATACATGATACTTCGCAAACCATATTATATCTTACCATGAAACATAGAAATGAGATGCGATATCGCGTTTTAAGAAGCATTAGAACACTATTGCTACGATAGGTAGACATTTGCAAACGCTATTTCCTAGCAAAGAAGTGTCGCATTTACATTCATTTGAAGTGTAGACGAGGAATACATAACACTTCGCAAATCATGTTATATCTTACCATGAAACATAGAAATGAGATGCGATATCGCGTTTTAAGAATCATATGAACTCTATTGCTACGATACGTAGACATCTGCAATCGCTATTTCCTTGCAAGGTAGTGTCGCATTTACTTTCATTTGAAATGTAGACGAGGAATACATAACACTTCGCAAATCATATTATATCTTACCATGAAACATAGAAATGAAATGCGTTATCGCGTTTTAAGAAGCATTAGAAAGCTATTGCTACGATACCTAGACATCTGCAGACGCTATTTCCTTGCAAGGAAGTGTCGCATTTACATTCATTTGAAGTGTAGACGAGGAATACATGACACTTCGCAAATCATATTATATCTTACCATGAAACATAGAAATGAGATGCGATATCGCGTTTTAAGAAGCATTAGAACACTATTGCTACGATAGGTAGACATTTGCAAACGCTATTTCCTTGCAAGGAAGTGTCGCATTTACATTCATTTGAATCGTAGACGAGGAATACATAACACTTCGCAAATCATATTATATCTTACCATGAAGCATAGAAATGAGATGCGATATCGCGATTTAAGTAGCATTAGAACTCTATTGCTACGATACCTAGACATCGGCAGACGCTATTTCCTAGCAAGGAAGTGTCGCATTTACATTCATTTGAAGTGTAGACGAGGAATACATGATACTTCGCAAATCATATTATATCTTACCATGAAACATAGAAATGAGATTCGATATCGCGTTTTAAGAAGCATTAGGAAGCTATTGCTACGATACGTAGACATCTGCAAACGCTATTTCCTAGCGAGGAAGTATCGCATTCACATTCATTTGAAGTGTAGACGAGGAATACATAACACTTCGCAAATCATGTTATATCTTACCATGAAACATAGAAATGAGATGCGATATCGCGTTTTAAGTATCATATGAACTCTATTGCTACGATACGTAGACATCTGCAATCGCTATTTCCTAGCAAGGAAGTGTCGCATTTACATTCATTTGAAGTGTAGACGAGGAATACATGACACTTCGCAAATCATATTATATCTTACCATGAAACATAGAAATGAGCTGCGATATCGCGTTTTAAGAAGCATTAGAACTCTATTGCTACGATACGTAGACATCTGCAAACGCTATTTCCTTGCAAGGAAGTGTCGCATTTACATTCATTTGAATCGTAGGCGAGGAATGCATAACACTTCGCAATGAATATTATATCTTATCAAGAAACATAGATTTGAGATGCAATATCTCGTTTTAAGAAGCATTTGAACTCTATTGCTACGATGCGTAGACATCTGCAAACGCTATTTCCTTGCAAGGAAGTGTCGCATTTACATTCATTTGAATCGTAGACGAGGAATGCATAACACTTCGCAATGAATATTATATCTTACCATGAAACATAGAAATGAGATGCGATATCGATTTTTAAGTAGCATTAGAACTCTATTGCTACGATACCTAGACATCTGCAGACGCTATTTCCTAGCAAGGAAGTGTCGCATTTAGATTCACTTGAAACGTAGACGAGGAATGCATAACACTTCGCAATGAATATTATATCTTATCATGAAACATAGATATGAGATGCAATATCTCGTTTTAAGAAGCATTTGAACTCTATTGCTACGATACGTAGACATCTGCAATCGCTATTTCCTTGCAAGGAAGTGTCGCATTTACATTCATTTGAAGTGTTGACGAGGAATAGATAACACTTCGCAAATCATATTATATCTTACCATGAAACATAGAAATGAGATGCGATATCGCGTTTTAAGAAGCATTAGAACACTATTGCTACGATAGGTAGACATTTGCTAACGCTATTTCCTAGCAAAGAAGTGTCGCATTTACATTCATTTGAAGTGTAGACGAGGAGTACATGATACTTCGCAAATCATATTATATCTTACCATGAAACATAGAAATGAGATGCGATATCGCGTTTTAAGAAGCATTAGAACACTATTGCTACGATAGGTAGACATCTGTAAACGCTATTTCCTTGCAAGGAAGTGTCGCATTTACATTCATTTGAAGTGTAGACGAGAAATACATGACACTTCGCAAATCATATTATATCTTACCATGAAACATAGGAATGAGATTCGATATCGCGTTTTAAGAAGCATTAGAAAGCTATTGCTACGATAAGTAGACATCTGCAAACGCTATTTCCTAGCGAGGAAGTATCGCATTCACATTCATTTGAAGTGTAGACGAGGAATACATAACACTTCGCAAATCATATTATATCTTACCATGAAGCATAGAAATGAGATGCGATATCGCGTTTTAAGTAGCATTAGAACTCTATTGCTACGATACCTAGACATCGGCAGACGCTATTTCCTAGCAAGGAAGTGTCGCATTTACATTCATTTGAAGTGTAGACGAGGAATACATGATACTTCGCAAATCATATTATATCTTACCATGAAACATAGAAATGAGATTCGATATCGCGTTTTAAGAAGCATTAGGAAGCTATTGCTACGATACGTAGACATCTGCAAACGCTATTTCCTAGCGAGGAAGTATCGCATTCACATTCAT
Source organism: Xylocopa sonorina (assembly GCF_050948175.1). Lineage (NCBI taxonomy): Eukaryota > Metazoa > Arthropoda > Insecta > Hymenoptera > Apidae > Xylocopa > Xylocopa sonorina. Next base: position 919,513 of record NW_027490112.1, on the reverse strand, counting down.
TTGAAGTGTAGACGAGGAATACATAACACTTCGCAAATCATGTTATATCTTACCATGAAACATAGAAATGAGATGCGATATCGCGTTTTAAGTATCATATGAACTCTATTGCTACGATACGTAGACATCTGTAAACGCTATTTCCTTGCAAGGAAGTGTCGCATTTACATTCATTTGAAGTGTAGACGAGAAATACATGACACTTCGCAAATCATATTATATCTTACCATGAAACATAGGAGTGAGATTCGATATCGCGTTTTAAGAAGCATTAGAAAGCTATTGCTACGATACGTAGACATCTGCAAACGCTATTTCCTAGCGAGGAAGTATCGCATTCACATTCATTTGAAGTGTAGACGAGGAATACATAACACTTCGCAAATCATGTTATATCTTACCATGAAACATAGAAATGAGATGCGATATCGCGTTTTAAGTAGCATTTGAACTCTATTGCTACGATACCTAGACATCTGCAGACGCTATTTCCTAGCTAGGAAGTGTCGCATTAACATTCATTTGAAGTGTAGACGAGGAATACATGATACTTCGCAAATCATATTATGTCTTACCATGAAACATAGAAATGAGATTCGATATCGCGTTTTAAGAAGCATTAGGAAGCTATTGCTACGATACGTAGACATCTGCAAACGCTATTTCCTAGCGAGGAAGTATCGCATTCACATTCATTTGAAGTGTAGACGAGGAATACATAACACTTCGCAAATCATGTTATATCTTACCATGAAACATAGAAATGAGATGCGATATCGCGTTTTAAGAATCATATGAACTCTATTGCTACGATACGTAGATATCTGCAATCGCTATTTCCTTGCAAAGAAGTGTCGCATTTACTTTCATTTGAAATGTAGACGAGGAATACATAACACTTCGCAAATCATATTATATCTTACCATGAAACATAGAAATGAGATGCGTTATCGCGTTTTAAGAAGCATTAGAAAGCTATTGCTACGATACCTAGATATCTGCAGACGCTATTTCCTTGCAAGGAAGTGTCGCATTTACATTCATTTGAAGTGTAGACGAGGAATACATGATACTTCGCAAATCATATTATGTCTTACCATGAAACATAGAAATGAGATTCGATATCGCGTTTTAAGAAGCATTAGGAAGCTATTGCTACGATACGTAGACATCTGCAAACGCTATTTCCTAGCGAGGAAGTATCGCATTCACATTCATTTGAAGTGTAGACGAGGAATACATAACACTTCGCAAATCATGTTATATCTTACCATGAAACATAGAAATGAGATGCGATATCGCGTTTTAAGTATCATATGAACTCTATTGCTACGATACGTAGACATCTGCAATCGCTATTTCCTTGCAAGGAAGTGTCGCATTTACTTTCATTTGAAGTGTAGACGAGCAATACATAACACTTCGCAAATCATATTATATCTTACCATGAAACATAGAAATGAGATGCGATATCGCGTTTTAAGAATCATAAGAACTCTATTGCTACGATACGTAGACATCTGCAATCGCTATTTCCTTGCAAGGAAGTGTCGCATTTACATTCATTTGAAGTGTTGACGAGGAATGCATAACACTTCGCAAATCATATTATATCTTACCATGAAACATAGAAATGAGATGCGATATCGCGTTTTAAGTATCATATGAACTCTATTGCTACGATACGTAGACATCTGCAATCGCTATTTCCTTGCAAGGAAGTGTCGCATTTACTTTCATTTGAAGTGTAGACGAGCAATACATAACACTTCGCAAATCATATTATATCTTACCATGAAACATAGAAATGAGATGCGATATCGCGTTTTAAGAATCATAAGAACTCTATTGCTACGATACGTAGACATCTGCAATCGCTATTTCCTTGCAAGGAAGTGTCGCATTTACATTCATTTGAAGTGTTGACGAGGAATGCATAACACTTCGCAAATCATATTATATCTTACCATGAAACATAGAAATGAGATGCGATATCGCGTTTTAAGAAGCATTAGAACACTATTGCTACGATAGGTAGACATTTGCAAACGCTATTCCCTAGCAAAGAAGTGTCGCATTTACATTCATTTAAAGTGTAGGCGAGGAATACATAACACTTCGCAAATCATATTATATCTTACCATGAAACATAGAAATGAGATTCGATATCGCGTTTTAAGAAGCATTAGAACTCTATTGCTACGATACGTGGACATCTGCAAAAGCTATTTCCTTGCAAGGAAGTGTCGCATTTACGTTCATTTGAATCGTAGACGAGGAATGCATAACACTTCGCAATGAATATTATATCTTATTATGAAACATGGATATGAGATGCAATATCTCGTTTTAAGAAGCATTTGAACTCTATTGCTTCGATACGTAGACATCTGCAAACGCTATTTCCTAGCAAGGAAGTGTCGCATTTACTCTCAATTGAAGTGTAGACGAGGAATACATAACACTTCGCAAATCATATTATATCTTACCATGAAACATAGAAATGAGATTCGATATCGCATTTTAAGAAGCATTAGAAAGCTATTGCTACGATACGTAGACATCTGCAAACGCTATTTCCTTGCAAGGAAGTATCGCATTCACATTCATTTGAAGTGTAGACGAGGAATACATAACACTTCGCAAATCATGTTATATCTTACCATGAAACATAGAAATGAGATGCGATATCGCGTTTTAGGAATCATATGAACTCTATTGCTACGATACGTAGACATCTGCAATCGCTATATCCGTGCAAGGAAGTGTCGCATTTACATTCATTTGAAGTGTAGACGAGGAATACATAACACTTCGCGAATCATATTATATCTTACCATGAAACATAGAAATGAGTTGCGATATCGCGTTTTAAGAAGCATTAGAACTCTATTGCTACGATACGTAGACATCTGCAAACGCTATTTCCTTGCAAGGAAGTGTCGCATTTACATTCATTTGAATCGTAGGCGAGGAATGCATAACACTTCGCAATGAATATTATATCTTACCATGAAACATAGAAATGAGATGCGATATCGCGTTTTAAGAAGCATTAGAACACTATTGCTACGATAGGTAGACATTTGCAAACGCTATTTCCTAGCAAAGAAGTGTCGCATTTACATTCATTTGAAGTGTAGACGAGGAATACATAACACTTCGCAAATCATGTTATATCTTATCATGAAACATAGATATGAGATGCAATATCTCGTTTTAAGAAGCATTAGAACACTATTGCTACGATAGGTAGACATTTGCTAACGCTATTTCCTAGCAAAGAAGTGTCGCATTTACATTCATTTGAAGTGTAGACGAGGAATACGTGATACTTCGCAAATCATATTATATCTTACCATGAAACATAGAAATGAGATGCGATATCGCGTTTAAAGAAGCATTAGAACACTATTGCTACGATAGGTAGACATCTGTAAACGCTATTTCCTTGCAAGGAAGTGTCGCATTTACATTCATTTGAAGTGTAGACGAGAAATACATGACACTTCGCAAATCATATTATATCTTACCATGAAACATAGGAATGAGATTCGATATCGCGTTTTAAGAAGCATTAGAAAGCTATTGCTACGATACGTAGACATCTGCAAACGCTATTTCCTAGCGAGGAAGTATCGCATTCACATTCATTTGAAGTGTAGACGAGGAATACATAACACTTCGCAAATCATGTTATATCTTACCATGAAACATAGAAATGAGATGCGATATCGCGTTTTAAGTAGCATTTGAACTCTATTGCTACGATACCTAGACATCTGCAGACGCTATTTCCTAGCTAGGAAGTGTCGCATTAACATTCATTTGAAGTGTAGACGAGGAATAAATGATACTTCGCAAACCATATTATATCTTACCATGAAACATAGAAATGAGATGCGATATCGCGTTTTAAGAAGCATTAGAACACTATTGCTACGATAGGTAGACATTTGCAAACGCTATTTCCTAGCAAAGAAGTGTCGCATTTACATTCATTTGAAGTGTAGACGAGGAATACATAACACTTCGCAAATCATGTTATATCTTACCATGAAACATAGAAATGAGATGCGATATCGCGTTTTAAGAATCATATGAACTCTATTGCTACGATACGTAGATATCTGCAATCGCTATTTCCTTGCAAAGAAGTGTCGCATTTACTTTCATTTGAAATGTAGACGAGGAATACATAACACTTCGCAAATCATATTATATCTTACCATGAAACATAGAAATGAGATGCGTTATCGCGTTTTATGAAGCATTAGAAAGCTATTGCTACGATACCTAGATATCTGCAGACGCTATTTCCTTGCAAGGAAGTGTCGCATTTACATTCATTTGAAGTGTAGACGAGGAATACATGACACTTCGCAAATCATATTATATCTTACCATGAAACATAGAAATGAGATGCGATATCGCGTTTTAAGAAGCATTAGAACACTATTGCTACGATAGGTAGACATTTGCAAACGCTATTTCCTTGCAAGGAAGTGTCGCATTTACATTCATTTGAATCGTAGACGAGGAATACATAACACTTCGCAAATCATATTATATCTTACCATGAAGCATAGAAATGAGATGCGATATCGCGTTTTAAGTAGCATTAGAACTCTATTGCTACGATACCTAGACATCGGCAGACGCTATTTCCTAGCAAGGAAGTGTGGCATTTACATTCATTTGAAGTGTAGACGAGGAATACATGATACTTCGCAAATCATATTATATCTTACCATGAAACATAGAAATGAGATGCGATATCGCGTTTTAAGAATCATATGAACTCTATTGCTACGATACGTAGACATCTGCAATCGCTATTTCCTTGCAACCAAGTGTCGCATTTACTTTCATTTGAAATGTAGACGAGGAATACATAACACTTCGCAAATCATATTATATCTTACCATGAAACATAGAAATGAGATGCGATATCGCGTTTTAAGAAGCATTAGAACACTATTGCTACGATAGGTAGACATTTGCAAACGCTATTTCCTAACAAAGAAGTGTCGCATTTACATTCATTTGAAGTGTAGACGAGGAATACATAACACTTCGCAAATCATGTTATATCTTACCATGAAACATAGAAATGAGATGCGATATCGCGTTTTAAGAATCATATGAACTCTATTGCTACGATACGTAGATATCTGCAATCGCTATTTCCTTGCAAAGAAGTGTCGCATTTACTTTCATTTGAAATGTAGACGAGGAATACATAACACTTCGCAAATCATATTATATCTTACCATGAAACATAGAAATGAGATGCGTTATCGCGTTTTAAGAAGCATTAGAAAGCTATTGCTACGATACCTAGATATCTGCAGACGCTATTTCCTTGCAAGGAAGTGTCGCATTTACATTCATTTGAAGTGTAGACGAGGAATACATGATACTTCGCAAATCATATTATGTCTTACCATGAAACATAGAAATGAGATTCGATATCGCGTTTTAAGAAGCATTAGGAAGCTATTGCTACGATACGTAGACATCTGCAAACGCTATTTCCTAGCGAGAAAGTATCGCATTCACATTCATTTGAAGTGTAGACGAGGAATACATAACACTTCGCAAATCATGTTATATCTTACCATGAAACATAGAAATGAGATGCGATATCGCGTTTTAAGTATCATATGAACTCTATTGCTACGATACGTAGACATCTGCAATCGCTATTTCCTTGCAAGGAAGTGTCGCATTTACTTTCATTTGAAGTGTAGACGAGCAATACATAACACTTCGCAAATCATATTATATCTTACCATGAAACATAGAAATGAGATGCGATATCGCGTTTTAAGAATCATAAGAACTCTATTGCTACGATACGTAGACATCTGCAATCGCTATTTCCTTGCAAGGAAGTGTCGCATTTACATTCATTTGAAGTGTTGACGAGGAATGCATAACACTTCGCAAATCATATTATATCTTACCATGAAACATAGAAATGAGATGCGATATCGCGTTTTAAGAAGCATTAGAACACTATTGCTACGATAGGTAGACATTTGCAAACGCTATTCCCTAGCAAAGAAGTGTCGCATTTACATTCATTTAAAGTGTAGGCGAGGAATACATAACACTTCGCAAATCATATTATATCTTACCATGAAACATAGAAATGAGATTCGATATCGCGTTTTAAGAAGCATTAGAACTCTATTGCTACGATACGTGGACATCTGCAAAAGCTATTTCCTTGCAAGGAAGTGTCGCATTTACGTTCATTTGAATCGTAGACGAGGAATGCATAACACTTCGCAATGAATATTATATCTTATTATGAAACATGGATATGAGATGCAATATCTCGTTTTAAGAAGCATTTGAACTCTATTGCTTGGATACGTAGACATCTGCAAACGCTATTTCCTAGCAAGGAAGTGTCGCATTTACTCTCATTTGAAGTGTAGACGAGGAATACATAACACTTCGCAAATCATATTATATCTTACCATGAAACATAGAAATGAGATTCGATATCGCATTTTAAGAAGCATTAGAAAGCTATTGCTACGATACGTAGACATCTGCAAACGCTATTTCCTTGCAAGGAAGTATCGCATTCACATTCATTTGAAGTGTAGACGAGGAATACATAACACTTCGCAAATCATGTTATATCTTACCATGAAACATAGAAATGAGATGCGATATCGCGTTTTAGGAATCATATGAACTCTATTGCTACGATACGTAGACATCTGCAATCGCTATATCCGTGCAAGGAAGTGTCGCATTTACATTCATTTGACGTGTAGACGAGGAATACATAACACTTCGCGAATCATATTATATCTTACCATGAAACATAGAAATGAGTTGCGATATCGCGTTTTAAGAAGCATTAGAACTCTATTGCTACGATACGTAGACATCTGCAAACGCTATTTCCTTGCAAGGAAGTGTCGCATTTACATTCATTTGAATCGTAGGCGAGGAATGCATAACACTTCGCAATGAATATTATATCTTATCAAGAAACATAGATATGAGATGCAATATCTCGTTTTAAGAAGCATTTGAACTCTATTGATACGATACGTAGACATCTGCAAACGCTATTTCCTTGCAAGGAAGTGTCGCATTTACATTCATTTGAATCGTAGACGAGGAATGCATAACACTTCGCAATGAATATTATATCTTACCATGAAACATAGAAATGAGATGCGACATCGCGTTTTAAGAAGCATTAGAACACTATTGCTACGATAGGTAGACATTTGCAAACGCTATTTCCTAGCAAAGAAGTGTCGCATTTACATTCATTTGAAGTGTAGACGAGGAATACATAACACTTCGCAAATCATGTTATATCTTATCATGAAACATAGATATGAGATGCAATATCTCGTTTTAAGAAGCATTAGAACACTATTGCTACGATAGGTAGACATTTGCTAACGCTATTTCCTAGCAAAGAAGTGTCGCATTTACATTCATTTGAAGTGTAGACGAGGAATACATGATACTTCGCAAATCATATTATATCTTACCATGAAACATAGAAATGAGATGCGATATCGCGTTTAAAGAAGCATTAGAACACTATTGCTACGATAGGTAGACATCTGTAAACGCTATTTCCTTGCAAGGAAGTGTCGCATTTACATTCATTTGAAGTGTAGACGAGAAATACATGACACTTCGCAAATCATATTATATCTTACCATGAAACATAGGAATGAGATTCGATATCGCGTTTTAAGAAGCATTAGAAAGCTATTGCTACGATACGTAGACATCTGCAAACGCTATTTCCTAGCGAGGAAGTATCGCATTCACATTCATTTGAAGTGTAGACGAGGAATACATAACACTTCGCAAATCATGTTATATCTTACCATGAAACATAGAAATGAGATGCGATATCGCGTTTTAAGTAGCATTTGAACTCTATTGCTACGATACCTAGACATCTGCAGACGCTATTTCCTAGCTAGGAAGTGTCGCATTAACATTCATTTGAAGTGTAGACGAGGAATACATGATACTTCGCAAACCATATTATATCTTACCATGAAACATAGAAATGAGATGCGATATCGCGTTTTAAGAAGCATTAGAACACTATTGCTACGATAGGTAGACATTTGCAAACGCTATTTCCTAGCAAAGAAGTGTCGCATTTACATTCATTTGAAGTGTAGACGAGGAATACATAACACTTCGCAAATCATGTTATATCTTACCATGAAACATAGAAATGAGATGCGATATCGCGTTTTAAGAATCATATGAACTCTATTGCTACGATACGTAGATATCTGCAATCGCTATTTCCTTGCAAAGAAGTGTCGCATTTACTTTCATTTGAAATGTAGACGAGGAATACATAACACTTCGCAAATCATATTATATCTTACCATGAAACATAGAAATGAGATGCGTTATCGCGTTTTATGAAGCATTAGAAAGCTATTGCTACGATACCTAGATATCTGCAGACGCTATTTCCTTGCAAGGAAGTGTCGCATTTACATTCATTTGAAGTGTAGACGAGGAATACATGACACTTCGCAAATCATATTATATCTTACCATGAAACATAGAAATGAGATGCGATATCGCGTTTTAAGAAGCATTAGAACACTATTGCTACGATAGGTAGACATTTGCAAACGCTATTTCCTTGCAAGGAAGTGTCGCATTTACATTCATTTGAATCGTAGACGAGGAATACATAACACTTCGCAAATCATATTATATCTTACCATGAAGCATAGAAATGAGATGCGATATCGCGTTTTAAGTAGCATTAGAACTCTATTGCTACGATACCTAGACATCGGCAGACGCTATTTCCTAGCAAGGAAGTGTGGCATTTACATTCATTTGAAGTGTAGACGAGGAATACATGATACTTCGCAAATCATATTATATCTTACCATGAAACATAGAAATGAGATTCGATATCGCGTTTTAAGAAGCATTAGGAAGCTATTGCTACGATACGTAGACATCTGCAAACGCTATTTCCTAGCGAGGAAGTATCGCATTCACATTCATTTGAAGTGTAGACGAGGAATACATAACACTTCGCAAATCATGTTATATCTTACCATGAAACATAGAAATGAGATGCGATATCGCGTTTTAAGTATCATATGAACTCTATTGCTACGATACGTAGACATCTGCAATCGCTATTTCCTTGCAAGGAAGTGTCGCATTTACTTTCATTTGAAGTGTAGACGAGCAATACATAACACTTCGCAAATCATATTATATCTTACCATGAAACATAGAAATGAGATGCGATATCGCGTTTTAAGAAGCATTAGAACTCTATTGCTACGATACGTAGACATCTGCAAACGCTACTTCCTTGCAAGGAAGTGTCGCATTTACATTCATTTGAATCGTAGACGAGGAATGCATGACACTTCGCAATGAATATTATATCTTATCATGAAACATAGATATGAGATGCAATATCGCGTTTTAAGAAGCATTAGCACTCTATTGCTACGATACGTAGATATCTGCAAACGCTATTTCCTAGCGAGGAAGTGTCGCATTCACATTCATTTGAAGCGTAGACGAGGAATGCATAACACTTCGCAATGAATATTATATCTTATTATGAAACATGGATATGAGATGCAATATCTCGTTTTAAGAAGCATTTGAACTCTATTGCTTCGATACGTAGACATCTGCAAACGCTATTTCCTAGCAAGGAAGTGTCGCATTTACTCTCATTTGAAGTGTAGACGAGGAATGCATAACACTTCGCAAATCATATTATATCTTACCATGAAACATAGAAATGAGATTCGATATCGCATTTTAAGAAGCATTAGAAAGCTATTGCTACGATACGTAGACATCTGCAAACGCTATTTCCTTGCAAGGAAGTATCGCATTCACATTCATTTGAAGTGTAGACGAGGAATACATAACACTTCGCAAATCATGTTATATCTTACCATGAAACATAGAAATGAGATGCGATATCGCGTTTTAGGAATCATATGAACTCTATTGCTACGATACGTAGACATCTGCAATCGCTATATCCGTGCAAGGAAGTGTCGCATTTACATTCATTTGAAGTGTAGACGAGGAATACATAACACTTCGCAAATCATATTATATCTTACCATGAAACATAGAAATGAGTTGCGATATCGCGTTTTAAGGAGCATTAGAACTCTATTGCTACGATACGTAGACATCTGCAAACGCTATTTCCTTGCAAGGAAGTGTCGCATTTACATTCATTTGAATCGTAGGCGAGGAATGCATAACACTTCGCAATGAATATTATATCTTATCAAGAAACATAGATATGAGATGCAATATCTCGTTTTAAGAAGCATTTGAACTCTATTGCTACGAAACGTAGACATCTGCAAACGCTATTTCCTTGCAAGGATTGTCGCATTTACGTTCATTTGAAGTGCAGACGTGGAATACATGACACTTCGCAAATCATATTATATCTTACCATTAAACATAGAAATGAGATGCGATATCGCGTTTTAAGAAGCATTAGAAATCCATTGCTACGATACGTAGACATCTGCAAACGCCATTTCCTAGCGAGGAAGTGTCGCATTCACATTCATTTGAAGTGTAGACGAGGAATACATAACACTTCGCCAATCATATTATATCTTACCATGAAACATAGAAATGGGATGCGATATCGCGTTTTAAGAAGCATTAGAACACTATTGCTACGATAGGTAGACATTTGCAAACGCTATTTACTTGCAAGGAAGTGTCGCATTTACATTCATTTGAAGTGTAGACGAGGAATACATGACACTTCGCAAATCATATTATATCTTACCATGAATCATAGAAATGAGATGCGATATCGCGTTTTAAGAAGCATTAGAATTCTATTGCTACGATACGTAGACATCTGCAAACGCTATTTCCTAGCGAGGAAGTGTCGCATTCACATTCATTTGAAGAGTAGACGAGGAGTACATAATACGTCGCGAATCATATTATATCTTACCATGAAAAATAGAAATGAGATGCGATATCGCGTTTTAAGAATCATAAGAACTCTATTGCTACGATACGTAGACATCTGCAAACGCTCTTTCCTAGCAAGGAAGTGTCGCATTTACATTCATTTGAAGTGTAGGCGAGGACTACATAACACTTCGCAAATCATATTATATCTTACCATGAAACATAGAAATGAGATGCGATATCGCGATTTAAGAATCATAGGAACTCTATTGCTACGATACGTATACATCTGCGAAAGCTATTTCCTTGCAAGGAAGTGTCGCATTTACATTCATTTGAATCGTAGACGAGGAATGCATAACACTTCGCAATGAATATTATATCTTATTATGAAACATGGATATGAGATGCAATATCTCGTTTTAAGAAGCATTTGAACTCTATTGCTTCGATACGTAGACACCTGCAAACGCTATTTCCTAGCAAGGAAGTGTCGCATTTACTTTCATTTGAAGTGTAGACGAGGAATACATAACACTTCGCCAATCATATTATATCTCACCATGAAACATAGAAAAGAGATGCGATATCGCGTTTTAAGAAGCATTAGAACACCATTGCTACGATATGTAGACATTTGCAAACGCTATTTCCTTGCAAGGAAGTGTCGCATTTACATTCATTTGAAGTGTAGACGAGGAATACATAACACTTCGCAAATCATATTATATCTTACCATGAAACATAGAAATGAGATGCGATATCGCGTTTTAAGAAGCATTAGAACTCTATTGCTACGATAGGTAGACATTTGCAAACGCTATTTCCTAGCAAAGAAGTGTCGCATTTACATTCATTTAAAGTGTAGACGAGGAATACATGATACTTCGCAAACCATATTATATCTTACCATGAAACATAGAAATGAGATGCGATATCGCGTTTTAAGAAGCATTAGAACACTATTGCTACGATAGGTAGACATTTGCAAACGCTATTTCCTAGCAAAGAAGTGTCGCATTTACATTCATTTGAAGTGTAGACGAGGAATACATAACACTTCGCAAATCATGTTATATCTTACCATGAAACATAGAAATGAGATGCGATATCGCGTTTTAAGAAGCATTAGAACACTATTGCTACGATAGGTAGACATTTGCTAACGCTATTTCCTAGCAAAGAAGTGTCGCATTTACATTCATTTGAAGTGTAGACGAGGAATACATGATACTTCGCAAATCATATTATATCTTACCATGAAACATAGAAATGAGATGCGATATCGCGTTTAAAGAAGCATTAGAACACTATTGCTACGATAGGTAGACATCTGTAAACGCTATTTCCTTGCAAGGAAGTGTCGCATTTACATTCATTTGAAGTGTAGACGAGAAATACATGACACTTCGCAAATCATATTATATCTTACCATGAAACATAGGAATGAGATTCGATATCGCGTTTTAAGAAGCATTAGAAAGCTATTGCTACGATACGTAGACATCTGCAAACGCTATTTCCTAGCGAGGAAGTATCGCATTCACATTCATTTGAAGTGTAGACGAGGAATACATAACACTTCGCAAATCATGTTATATCTTACCATGAAACATAGAAATGAGATGCGATATCGCGTTTTAAGTAGCATTTGAACTCTATTGCTACGATACCTAGACATCGGCAGACGCTATTTCCTAGCAAGGAAGTGTCGCATTTACATTCATTTGAAGTGTAGACGAGGAATACATGATACTTCGCAAATCATATTATATCTTACCATGAAACATAGAAATGAGATTCGATATCGCGTTTTAAGAAGCATTAGGAAGCTATTGCTACGATACGTAGACATCTGCAAACGCTATTTCCTAGCGAGGAAGTATCGCATTCACATTCATTTGATGTGTAGACGAGGAATACATAACACTTCGCAAATCATGTTATATCTTACCATGAAACATAGAAATGAGATGCGATATCGCGTTTTAAGTATCATATGAACTCTATTGCTACGATACGTAGACATCTGCAATCGCTATTTCCTTGCAAGGAAGTGTCGCATTTACTTTCATTTGAAGTGTAGACGAGCAATACATAACACTTCGCAAATCATATTATATCTTACCATGAAACATAGAAATGAGATGCGATATCGCGTTTTAAGAATCATAAGAACTCTATTGCTACGATACGTAGACATCTGCAATTGCTATTTCCTTGCAAGGAAGTGTCGCATTTACATTCATTTGAAGTGTTGACGAGGAATGCATAACACTTCGCAAATCATATTATATCTTACCATGAAACATAGAAATGAGATGCGATATCGCGTTTTAAGAAGCATTAGAACTCTATTGCTACGATACGTAGACATCTGCAAACGCTACTTCCTTGCAAGGAAGTGTCGCATTTACATTCATTTGAATCGTAGACGAGGAATGCATGACACTTCGCAATGAATATTATATCTTATCATGAAACATAGATATGAGATGCAATATCGCGTTTTAAGAAGCATTAGCACTCTATTGCTACGATACGTAGATATCTGCAAACGCTATTTCCTAGCGAGGAAGTGTCGCATTCACATTCATTTGAAGCGTAGACGAGGAATGCATAACACTTCGCAATGAATATTATATCTTATTATGAAACATGGATATGAGATGCAATATCTCGTTTTAAGAAGCATTTGAACTCTATTGCTTCGATACGTAGACATCTGCAAACGCTATTTCCTAGCAAGGAAGTGTCGCATTTACTCTCATTTGAAGTGTAGACGAGGAATGCATAACACTTCGCAAATCATATTATATCTTGCCATGAAACATAGAAATGAGATTCGATATCGCATTTTAAGAAGCATTAGAAAGCTATTGCTACGATACGTAGACATCTGCAAACGCTATTTCCTTGCAAGGAAGTATCGCATTCACATTCATTTGAAGTGTAGACGAGGAATACATAACACTTCGCAAATCATGTTATATCTTACCATGAAACATAGAAATGAGATGCGATATCGCGTTTTAGGAATCATATGAACTCTATTGCTACGATACGTAGACATCTGCAATCGCTATATCCGTGCAAGGAAGTGTCGCATTTACATTCATTTGAAGTGTAGACGAGGAATACATAACACTTCGCAAATCATATTATATCTTACCATGAAACATAGAAATGAGTTGCGATATCGCGTTTTAAGGAGCATTAGAACTCTATTGCTACGATACGTAGACATCTGCAAACGCTATTTCCTTGCAAGGAAGTGTCGCATTTACATTCATTTGAATCGTAGGCGAGGAATGCATAACACTTCGCAATGAATATTATATCTTATCAAGAAACATAGATATGAGATGCAATATCTCGTTTTAAGAAGCATTTGAACTCTATTGCTACGAAACGTAGACATCTGCAAACGCTATTTCCTTGCAAGGATTGTCGCATTTACGTTCATTTGAAGTGCAGACGTGGAATACATGACACTTCGCAAATCATATTATATCTTACCATTAAACATAGAAATGAGATGCGATATCGCGTTTTAAGAAGCATTAGAAATCCATTGCTACGATACGTAGACATCTGCAAACGCCATTTCCTAGCGAGGAAGTGTCGCATTCACATTCATTTGAAGTGTAGACGAGGAATACATAACACTTCGCCAATCATATTATATCTTACCATGAAACATAGAAATGGGATGCGATATCGCGTTTTAAGAAGCATTAGAACACTATTGCTACGATAGGTAGACATTTGCAAACGCTATTTACTTGCAAGGAAGTGTCGCATTTACATTCATTTGAATCGTAGACGAGGAATGCATAACACTTCGCAATGAATATTATATCTTATTATGAAACATGGATATGAGATGCAATATCTCGTTTTAAGAAGCATTTGAACTCTATTGCTTCGATACGTAGACATCTGCAAACGCTATTTCCTAGCAAGGAAGTGTCGCATTTACTTTCATTTGAAGTGTAGACGAGGAATACATAACACTTCGCAAATCACATTATATCTTACCATGAAACATAGAAATGAGATTCGATATCGCATTTTAAGAAGCATTAGAAAGCTATTGCTACGATACGTAGACATCGGCAAACGCTATTTCCTAGCGAGGAAGTATCGCATTCACATTCATTTGAAGTGTAGACGAGGAATACATAACACTTCGCAAATCATATTACATCTTATCATGAAACATAGAAATGAGATGCGATATCGCGTTTTAAGAAGCATTAGAACTCTATTGCTACGATAGGTAGACATTTGCAAACGCTATTTCCTAGCAAAGAAGTGTCGCATTTACATTCATTTAAAGTGTAGACGAGGAATACATGATACTTCGCAAACCATATTATATCTTACCATGAAACATAGAAATGAGATGCGATATCGCGTTTTAAGAAGCATTAGAACACTATTGCTACGATAGGTAGACATTTGCAAACGCTATTTCCTAGCAAAGAAGTGTCGCATTTACATTCATTTGAAGTGTAGACGAGGAATACATAACACTTCGCAAATCATGTTATATCTTACCATGAAACATAGAAATGAGATGCGATATCGCGTTTTAAGAAGCATTAGAACACTATTGCTACGATAGGTAGACATTTGCTAACGCTATTTCCTAGCAAAGAAGTGTCGCATTTACATTCATTTGAAGTGTAGACGAGGAATACATGATACTTCGCAAATCATATTATATCTTACCATGAAACATAGAAATGAGATGCGATATCGCGTTTAAAGAAGCATTAGAACACTATTGCTACGATAGGTAGACATCTGTAAACGCTATTTCCTTGCAAGGAAGTGTCGCATTTACATTCATTTGAAGTGTAGACGAGAAATACATGACACTTCGCAAATCATATTATATCTTACCATGAAACATAGGAATGAGATTCGATATCGCGTTTTAAGAAGCATTAGAAAGCTATTGCTACGATACGTAGACATCTGCAAACGCTATTTCCTAGCGAGGAAGTATCGCATTCACATTCATTTGAAGTGTAGACGAGGAATACATAACACTTCGCAAATCATGTTATATCTTACCATGAAACATAGAAATGAGATGCGATATCGCGTTTTAAGTAGCATTTGAACTCTATTGCTACGATACCTAGACATCTGCAGACGCTATTTCCTAGCTAGGAAGTGTCGCATTAACATTCATTTGAAGTGTAGACGAGGAATACATGATACTTCGCAAACCATATTATATCTTACCATGAAACATAGAAATGAGATGCGATATCGCGTTTTAAGAAGCATTAGAACACTATTGCTACGATAGGTAGACATTTGCAAACGCTATTTCCTAGCAAAGAAGTGTCGCATTTACATTCATTTGAAGTGTAGACGAGGAATACATAACACTTCGCAAATCATGTTATATCTTACCATGAAACATAGAAATGAGATGCGATATCGCGTTTTAAGAATCATATGAACTCTATTGCTACGATACGTAGATATCTGCAATCGCTATTTCCTTGCAAGGAAGTGTCGCATTTACTTTCATTTGAAATGTAGACGAGGAATACATAACACTTCGCAAATCATATTATATCTTACCATGAAACATAGAAATGAGATGCGTTATCGCGTTTTAAGAAGCATTAGAAAGCTATTGCTACGATACCTAGATATCTGCAGACGCTATTTCCTTGCAAGGAAGTGTCGCATTTACATTCATTTGAATTGTAGACGAGGAATACATGACACTTCGCAAATCATATTATATCTTACCATGAAACATAGAAATGAGATGCGATATCGCGTTTTAAGAAGCATTAGAACACTATTGCTACGATAGGTAGACATTTGCAAACGCTATTTACTTGCAAGGAAGTGTCGCATTTACATTCATTTGAATCGTAGACGAGGAATACATAACACTTCGCAAATCATATTATATCTTACCATGAAGCATAGAAATGAGATGCGATATCGCGTTTTAAGTAGCATTAGAACTCTATTGCTACGATACCTAGACATCGGCAGACGCTATTTCCTAGCAAGGAAGTGTCGCATTTACATTCATTTGAAGTGTAGACGAGGAATACATGATACTTCGCAAATCATATTATATCTTACCATGAAACATAGAAATGAGATTCGATATCGCGTTTTAAGAAGCATTAGGAAGCTATTGCTACGATACGTAGACATCTGCAAACGCTATTTCCTAGCGAGGAAGTATCGCATTCACATTCATTTGATGTGTAGACGAGGAATACATAACACTTCGCAAATCATGTTATATCTTACCATGAAACATAGAAATGAGATGCGATATCGCGTTTTAAGTATCATATGAACTCTATTGCTACGATACCTAGACATCTGCAGACGCTATTTCCTAGCAAGGAAGTGTCACATTTACATTCATTTGAAACGTAGACGAGGAATGCATAACACTTCGCAATGAATATTATATCTTATCATGAAACATAGATATGAGATGCAATATCTCGTTTTAAGAAGCATTTGAACTCTATTGCTACGATACGTAGACATCTGCAATCGCTATTTCCTTGCAAGGAAGTGTCGCATTTACATTCATTTGAAGTGTTGACGAGGAATAGATAACACTTCGCAAATCATATTATATCTTACCATGAAACATAGAAATGAGATGCGATATCGCGTTTTAAGAAGCATTAGAACTCTATTGCTACGATACGTAGACATCTGCAAACACTATTTCCTTGCAAGGAAGTGTCGCATTTACATTCATTTGAATCGTAGACGAGGAATGCATGACACTTCGCAATGAATATTATATCTTATCATGAAACATAGATATGAGATGCAATATCTCGTTTTAAGAAGCATTTGAACTCTATTGCTTCGATACGTAGACATCTGCAAACGCTATTTCCTAGCAAGGAAGTGTCGCATTTACATTCATTTGAAGTGTAGACGTGGAATACATGACACTTATCAAATCATATTACATCTTACCATGAAACATAGAAATGGGATGCGATATCGCGTTTTAAGAAGCATTAGAACTCTATTGCTACGATACCTAGACATCTGCAGACGCTATTTCCTAGCAAGGATGTGTCGCATTTACATTCATTTGAAGTGTAGACGAGGAATACATAACTCTTCGCAAATCATATTATATCTTACTATGTAACATAGAAATGAGATGCGATATCGCGTTTTAAGAAGCATTAGAACCCTATTGCTACGATAGGTAGACATCTGCAAACGCTCTTTCCTAGCAAGGAAGTGTCGCATTTACATTCATTTGAAGTGTAGGCGAGGACTACATAACACTTCGCAAATCATTTTATATCTTACCATGAAACATAGAAATGAGATGCGATATCGCGTTTTAAGAATCATGAGAACTCTATTGCTACGATACGTAGAAATCTGCAAACGCAATTTCCTTGCAAGGAAGTGTCGCATTAATATTCATTTGTATCGTAGACGAGCAAAGCATAACACTTCGCAATGAATATTATATCTTATCATGAAACATAGATATGAGATGCAATATCTCGTTTTAAGAAGCATTTGAACTCTATTGCTTCGATAAGTAGACATCTGAAAGCGCTATTTACTAGCAAGGAAGTGTCGCATTTACATTCATTTGAAGTGTAGACGAGGAATAGATAACACTTCGCAAATCATATTACATCTTACCATGAAACATAGAAATGTGATGCGATATCGCGTTTTAAGAAGCATTAGAACTCTATTGCTACGATAACTAGACATCTGCAAACGCTATTTCCTAGCAAGGAAGTGTCGCATTTACATTCATTTGAAGTGTAGACGAGGAATACATGATACTTCTCAAATCGTATTATACCTTACCATGAAACATAGTAATGAGATGCGATATCGCGTTTTAAGAAGCATTACAAATCTATTGCTACGATACGTAGACATCTGCAAACGCTAATTACTTGCAAGGTAGTGTCGCATTCACATTCATTTGAAGTGTAGACGAGGAATACATGATACTTCGCAAATCATATTATATCTTACCATGAAACATAGAAATGAGATGCGATATCGCGTTTTAAGAAGCATTAGAACACCATTGCTACGATACGTAGACATCTGCAAACGCTATTTCCTTGCAAGGAAGTGTCGCATTTACATTCATTTGAAACGTAGACGAGGAATGCATAACACTTCGCAATGAATATTATATCTAACCATGAAACATAGAAATGAGATGCGATATCGCGTTTTAAGAGCCATTAGAACTCTATTGCTACGATACCTATACATCTGCAGACGCTATTTCCTAGCAAGGTAGTGTCGCATCTATATTCATTTGAAGTGTAGACGAGGAATACATAACACTTCGCAAATCATATTATATCTTACCATGAAACATAGAAATGAGATGCGGTATCGCGTTTTAAGAAGCATTTGAACTCTATTGCTTCGATACGTAGACATCTGCAAACGCTATTTCCTTGCAAGGAAGTGTCGCATTTACATTCATTTGAAACGTAGACGAGGAATGCATAACACTTCGCAATGAATATTATATCTTATCAAGAAACATAGATATGAGATGCAATATCTCGTTTTAAGAAGCATTTGAACTCTATTGCTTCGATACGTAGACATCTGGAAACGCTATTTCCTTGCAAGGTAGTGTCGCATTTACATTCATTTGAATCGTAGACGAGGAATGCATAACACTTCGCAAAGAATATAATATCTTATCATGAGACTTAGATAAGAGATGCAATATCTCGTTTTAAGAAGCATTTGAATTCTATAGCTTCGATACGTAGACATCTGCAAACGCTATTTCCTAGCAACGAAGTGTCGCATTTACATTCATTTGAAGTGTAGACGAGGACTACATAACACTTCGCAAATCATATTATATCTAACCATGAAACATAGAAATGAGATGCGATATCGCGTTTTAAGAGCCATTAGAACTCTATTGCTACGATACCTATACATCTGCAGACGCTATTTCCTAGCAAGGTAGTGTCGCATCTACATTCATTTGAAGTGTAGACGAGGAATACATAACACTTCGCAAATCATATTATATCTTACCATGAAACATAGAAATGAGATGCGGTATCGCGTTTTAAGAAGCATTTGAACTCTATTGCTACGATATGTAGACATCTGCAAACGCTATTTCCTAGCGAGGAAGTGTCGCATTTACATTCATTTGAAGTGTAGACGAGGAATACATAACACTTCGCAAATCATATTATATCTTACCATGAAACATAGAAATGAGATGCGATATCGCGTTTTAAGAAGCATTTGAACTCTATTGCTTCGATACGTAGACATCTGCAAACGCTATTTCCTAGCGAGGAAGTGTCGCATTTACATTCATTTGAAGTGTAGACGAGGAATACATAACACTTCGCAAATCATATTATATCTTACCATGAAACATAGAAATGAGATTCGATATCGCGTTTTAAGAAGCATTAGAAAGCTATTGCTACGATACGTAGACATCTGCAAACGCCATTTCCTAGCGAGGAAGTATCGCATTCACATTCATTAGAAGTGTAGACGAGGAATACATAACACTTCGCAAATCATGTTATATCTTACCATGAAACATAGAAATGAGATGCGATATCGCGTTTTAAGTAGCATTAGAACTCTATTGCTACGATACCTAGACATCTGCAAACGCTATTTCCTCGCAAGGTAGTATCGCATTTACATTCATTTGAAGTATAGACGTGGAATACATGACACTTCGCAAATCATATTATATCTTACCATGAAACATAGAAATGAGATGCGATATCGCGTTTTAAGAAGCATTAGAATTCTATTGCTACGATACGTAGACATCTGCAAACGCTATTTCCTAGCGAGGAAGTGTCGCATTCACATTCATTTGAAGTGTAGACGAGGAATACATGACACTTCGCAAATCATATTATATCTTACCATGAAACATAGATAAGAGATGCAATATCTCTTTTTTAAGAAGCATTAGAACTCTATTGCTACGATAGGTAGACATTTGCAGACGCTATTTCCTAGCGAGGAAGTGTCGCATTTACATTCATTTGAAGTGTAGACGAGGAATACATGACACTTCGCAAATCATATTATATCTTACCATGAAACATAGATAAGAGATGCAATATCTCTTTTTTAAGAAGCATTTGAACTCTATTGCTTCGATACGTAGACATCTGCAAACGCTATTTCCTAGCAAGTAAGTGTCGCATTTACATTCATTTGAAGTGTAGGCGAGGAATACATAACACTTCGCAATGAATATTACATCTTATCATGAAACATAGAAATGAGATGCGATATCTTGTTTTAAGAAGCATTTGAAACCTATTGCTTCGATACGTAGACACCTGCAAACGCTATTTCCTAGCAACGAAGTGTCGCATTTACATTCATTTGAAGTATAGACGAGGACTACATAACACTTCGCAAATCATATTATATCTTACCATGAAACATAGAAATGTGATGCGATATCGCGCTTTAAGAATCATAAGAACTCTATTGCTACCATACGTAGACATCTGCAAACGCTATTTCCTTGCAAGGAAGTGTCGCATTTTCATTCATTTGAATCGTAGACGAGGAATGCATAACACTTAGCAACGAATATTATATCTTATCATGAAACATAGAAATGAGATGCGATATCGCGTTTTAAGAATCATAAGAACTCTATTGCTACGATACGTAGACATCTGCAAACGCTATTTCCTCGCAAGGGAGTGTCGCATTTACATTCATTTGAAGTGTAGACGAGGAATGCATAACACTTCGCAATGAATATTATATCTTACCATGAAACATAGAAATGAGATGCGATATCGCGTTTTAAGAATCATAAGAACTCTATTGCTACGATACGTAGACATCTGCAAACGCTATTTCCTTGCAAGGAAGTGTCGCATTTACATTCATTTGAATCGTAGACGAGGCATGCATAACACTTCGCAACTAATATTAAATCTTATCATGAAACATAGAAATGAGATGCGATATCGCGTTTTAAGAATCATAAGAACTCTATTGCTACGATACGCAGACATATGCAAACGCTATTTCCTTGCAAGGAAGTGTCGCATTTACATTCATTTGAAGTGTAGACGAGAAATGCATATCACTTCGCAATGAATATTATATCTTATCATGAAACATAGATATGAGATGCAATATCTCGTTTTAAGAAGCATTTCAACTCTATTGCTACGATAGGTAGACATTTGCAGACGCTATTTCCTAGCGAGGAAGTGTCGCATTTACATTCATTTGAAGTGTAGACGAGGAATACATGACACTTCGCAAATCATATTATATCTTACCATGAAACATAGATAAGAGATGCAATATCTCTTTTTTAAGAAGCATTTGAACTCTATTGCTTCGGTACGTAGACATCTGCAAACGCTATTTCCTAGCAAGTAAGTGTCGCATTTACATTCATTTGAAGTGTAGGCGAGGAATACATAACACTTCGCAATGAATATTACATCTTATCATGAAACATAGAAATGAGATGCGATATCGCGTTTTAAGAAGCATTTGAACTCTATTGCTTCGATACGTAGACATCTGCAAACGCTATTTCCTAGCAACGAAGTGTCGCATTTACATTCATTTGAAGTGTAGACGAGGACTACATAACACTTCGGAAATCATATTATATCTTACCATGAAACATAGAAATGAGATGCGATATCGCGTTTTAAGAATCATAAGAACTCTATTGCTACGATACGTAGACATATGCAAACGCTATTTCCTTGCAAGGAAGTGTCGCATTTACATTCATTTGAATCGTAGACGAGGAATGCATAACACTTCGCAACGAATATTATATCTTATCATGAAACATAGAAATGGGATGTGATATCGCGTTTTAAGAATCATAAGAACTCTATTGCTACGATACGCAGACATTTGCAAACGCTATTTCCTTGCAAGGAAGTGTCGCATTTACATTCATTTGAATCGTAGACGAGGAATGCATATCGCTTCGCAATGAATATTATATCTTATCATGAAACATAGATATGAGATGCAATATCTCGTTTTAAGAAGCATTTGAACTCTATTGCTACGATACGTAGACATCTGCAAACGCTATTTCCTTGCAAGGGAGTGTCGCATTTACATTCATTTGAAGTGTAGACGAGGAATGCATAACACTTCGCAATGAATATTATATCTTACCATGAAACATAGAAATGAGATGCGATATCGCGTTTTAAGAAGCATTAGAAATCTATTGCTACGATACGTAGACATCTGCAAACGCCATTTCCTAGCGAGGAAGTGTCGCATTCACATTCATTTGAAGTGTAGACGAGGAATACATGATACTTCGCAAATCATATTATATCTTACCATGAAACATGGGAATGTGATGCGATATCGCGTTCTAAGAATATAAGAACTCTATTGCTACGATACGTAGACATCTGCAAACGCTATTTCCTTGCAAGGAAGTGTCGCATTTACATTCATTTGAATCGTAGACGAGGAATGCATAACACTTCGCAAAGAATATTATATCTTATCATGAAACATAGATAAGAGATGCAACATCTCTTTTAAAGAAGCATTTGAACTCTATTGCTTCGATACGTAGACATCTGCAAACGCTATTTCCTAGCAACGAAGTGTCGCATTTACATTCATTTGAAGTGTAGACGAGGACTACATAACACTTGGCAATGAATATTACATCTTATCATGAAACATAGAAATGAGATGCGATATCTTGTTTTAAGAAGCATTTGAACTCTATTGCTTCGATACGTAGACATCTGCAAACGCTATTTCCTAGCAACGAAGTGTCGCATTTACATTCATTTGAAGTGTAGACGAGGACTACATAACACTTCGCAAATCATATTATATCTTACCATGAAACATAGAAATGGGATGCGATATCGCGTTTTAAGAATCATAAGAACTCTATTGCTACGATACGTAGACATCTGCAAACGCTATTTCCTTGCAAGGAAGTGTCGCATTTACATTCATTTGAATCGTAGACGAGGCATGCATAACACTTCGCAACGAATATTAAATCTTATCATGAAACATAGAAATGAGATGCGATATCGCGTTTTAAGAATCATAAGAACTCTATTGCTACGATACGCAGACATCTGCAAACGCTATTTCCTTGCAAGGAAGTGTCGCATTTACATTCATTTGAATCGTAGACGAGGAATGCATATCACTTCGCAATGAATATTATATCTTATCATGAAACATAGATATGAGATGCAATATCTCGTTTTAAGAAGCATTTCAACTCTATTGCTACGATACGTAGACATCTGCAAAGGCTATTTCCTTGCAAGGAAGTGTCGCATTTACATTCACTTGAATCGTAGACGAGGAATGCATATCACTTCGCAATGAATATTATATCTTATCATGAAACATAGATATGAGATGCAATATCTCGTTTTAAGAAGCATTTCAACTCTATTGCTACGATACGTAGACATCTGCAAACGCTATTTCCTTGCAAGGGAGTGTCGCATTTACATTCATTTGAAGTGTAGACGAGGAATACATGACACTTCGCAAATCATATTATATCTTACCATGAAACATAGAAATGAGATGCGATATCGCGTTTCAGAAGCATTAGAACTCTATTGCTACGATAGGTAGACATTTGCAGACGCTATTTCCTAGCGAGGAAGTGTCGCATTTACATTCATTTGAAGTGTAGACGAGGAATACATGACACTTCGCAAATCATATTATATCTTACCATGAAACATAGATAAGAGATGCAATATCTCTTTTTTAAGAAGCATTTGAACTCTATTGCTTCGATACGTAGACATCTGCAAACGCTATTTCCTAGCAAGGAAGTGTCGCATTTACATTCATTTGAAGTGTAGACGAGGACTACATAACACTTCGCAAATCATATTATATCTTACCATGAAACATAGAAATGAGATGCGGTATCGCGTTTTAAGAATCATAAGAACTCTATTGCTACGATACGTAGACATCTGCAAACGCTATTTCCTTGCAAGGAAGTGTCGCATTTACATTCAGTTGAATCGTAGACGAGGAATGCATAACACTTCGCAACGAATATTATATCTTATCATGAAACATAGAAATGAGATGCGATATCGCTTTTTAAGAATCATAAGAGCTCTATTGCTACGATACGCAGACATCTGCAAACGCTATTTCCTTGCAAGGAAGTGTCGCATTTACATTCATTTGAATCGTAGACGAGGAATACATGATACTTCGCAAATCATATTATATCTTACCATGAAACATAGAAATGAGATGCGATATCGCGTTTTAAGAAGCGTTAGAACTCTATTGCTACGATACCTAGACTTCTCCAGACGCTATTTCCTAGCAAGGAAGTGTAGCATTTACATTCATTTGAAGTGTAGACGAAGAATACATGACACTCCGCAAATCATATAATATCTTACCATCAAACATAGGAATGAGATGCGATATCGCGTTATAAGAATCATAAGAACTCTATTGCTACGATACGTAGACATCTGCAAACGCTATTTCCTTGAAAGGAAGTGTCGCATTTACATTCATTTGATGTGCAGACGAGGAATACATAACACTTCGCAAATCATATTATATCTTACAATGAAACATAGAAATGAGATGCGATATCGCGTTTTAAGAAGCATTAGAACTTTATTGCTACGATACCTAGACATCTGCAGACGCTATTTCCTAGCAAGGAAGTGTCGCAGTTACATTCATTTGAAGCGTAGACGAGGAATACATAACACTTCGCAAATCATATTACATCTTACCATGAAACATAGAAATGAGATGCGATATCGCGTATTAAGAAGCAGCAGAAATCAATTGCTACGATACGTAGACATCTGCAAACGCTATTTCCTTGCAAGAAAGTGTCACATTTACATTCATTTGAAGTGTAGACGACGGATACATAACACTTCGCAAATCATATTATACCTTACCATGAAACATAGAAATGAGATGCGATATCGCGTTTTAAGAATCATAAGAACTCTATTGCTACGATACGTAGACATCTGCAAACGCTATTTCCTTGCAAGGAAGTGTCGCATTTACATTCATTTGATGTGTAGACGAGGAATACATAACACTTTGCAAATCATATTATATCTTACTATGAAACATAGAAATGAGATGCGATATCGCGTTTTAAGAAGCATTAGAACTCTATTGCTACAATACGTAGACATCTGCAAACGCTCTTTCCATGGAAGGAAGTGTTGTATTTACATTCATTTGAATCGTAGACGAGGAATGCCTAACACTTCGCAATGAATATTATATCTTATCATGAAACATAGATATGAGATGCAAAATCTCGTTTTAAGAAGCATTTGAACTCTATTGCTTCGCGACGTAGACATCTGCAAACGCTATTTCCTTGCAAGGAAGTGTCGCATTTACATTCATTTGAATCGTAGACGAGGAATACATGATACTTCGCAAATCATATTATATCTTACCATGAAACATAGAAATGAGATGCGATATCGCGTTTTAAGAAGCGTTAGAACTCTATTGCTACGATACCTAGACTTCTCCAGACGCTATTTCCTAGCAAGGAAGTGTAGCATTTACATTCATTTGAAGTGTAGACGAAGAATACATGACACTCCGCAAATCATATAATATCTTACCATCAAACATAGGAATGAGATGCGATATCGCGTTATAAGAATCATAAGAACTCTATTGCTACGATACGTAGACATCTGCAAACGCTATTTCCTTGCAAGGAAGTGTCGCATTTACATTCATTTGATGTGCAGACGAGGAATACATAACACTTCGCAAATCATATTATATCTTACAATGAAACATAGAAATGAGATGCGATATCGCGTTTTAAGAAGCATTAGAACTTTATTGCTACGATACCTAGACATCTGCAGACGCTATTTCCTAGCAAGGAAGTGTCGCAGTTTCATTCATTTGAAGCGTAGACGAGGAATACATAACACTTCGCAAATCATATTACATCTTACCATGAAACATAGAAATGAGATGCGATATCGCGTATTAAGAAGCAGCAGAAATCAATTGCTACGATACGTAGACATCTGCAAACGCTATTTCCTTGCAAGAAAGTGTCACATTTACATTCATTTGAAGTGTAGACGACGGATACATAACACTTCGCAAATCATATTATACCTTACCGTGAAACATAGAAATGAGATGCGATATCGCGTTTTAAGAATCATAAGAACTCTATTGCTACGATACGTAGACATCTGCAAACGCTATTTCCTTGCAAGGAAGTGTCGCATTTACATTCATTTGATGTGTAGACGAGGAATACATAACACTTTGCAAATCATATTATATCTTACTATGAAACATAGAAATGAGATGCGATATCGCGTTTTAAGAAGCATAAGAACTCTATTGCTACAATACGTAGACATCTGCAAACGCTCTTTCCATGGAAGGAAGTGTTGTATTTACATTCATTTGAATCGTAGACGAGGAATGCCTAACACTTCGCAATGAATATTATATCTTATCATGAAACATAGATATGAGATGCAAAATCTCGTTTTAAGAATCATAAGAACTCTATTGCTACGATACGCAGACATCTGCAAACGCTATTTCCTTGCAAGGTAGTGTCGCATTTACATTCATTTGAATCGTAGACGAGGAATGCATATCACTTCGCAATGAATATTATATCTTATCATGAAACATAGATATGAGATGCAATATCTCGTTTTAAGAAGCATTTCAACTCTATTGCTACGATACGTAGACATCTGCAAAGGCTATTTCCTTGCAAGGAAGTGTCGCATTTACATTCACTTGAATCGTAGACGAGGAATGCATATCACTTCGCAATGAATATTATATCTTATCATGAAACATAGATATGAGATGCAATATCTCGTTTTAAGAAGCATTTCAACTCTATTGCTACGATACGTAGACATCTGCAAACGCTATTTCCTTGCAAGGGAGTGTCGCATTTACATTCATTTGAAGTGTAGACGAGGAATACATGGCACTTCGCAAATCATATTATATCTTACCATGAAACATAGAAATGAGATGCGATATCGCGTTTCAGAAGCATTAGAACTCTATTGCTACGATAGGTAGACATTTGCAGACGCTATTTCCTAGCGAGGAAGTGTCGCATTTACATTCATTTGAAGTGTAGACGAGGAATACATGACACTTCGCAAATCATATTATATCTTACCATGAAACATAGATAAGAGATGCAATATCTCTTTTTTAAGAAGCATTTGAACTCTATTGCTTCGATACGTAGACATCTGCAAACGCTATTTCCTAGCAAGGAAGTGTCGCATTTACATTCATTTGAAGTGTAGACGAGGACTACATAACACTTCGCAAATCATATTATATCTTACCATGAAACATAGAAATGAGATGCGGTATCGCGTTTTAAGAATCATAAGAACTCTATTGCTACGATACGTAGACATCTGCAAACGCTATTTCCTTGCAAGGAAGTGTCGCATTTACATTCAGTTGAATCGTAGACGAGGAATGCATAACACTTCGCAACGAATATTATATCTTATCATGAAACATAGAAATGAGATGCGATATCGCTTTTTAAGAATCATAAGAGCTCTATTGCTACGATACGCAGACATCTGCAAACGCTATTTCCTTGCAAGGAAGTGTCGCATTTACATTCATTTGAATCGTAGACGAGGAATACATGATACTTCGCAAATCATATTATATCTTACCATGAAACATAGAAATGAGATGCGATATCGCGTTTTAAGAAGCGTTAGAACTCTATTGCTACGATACCTAGACTTCTCCAGACGCTATTTCCTAGCAAGGAAGTGTAGCATTTACATTCATTTGAAGTGTAGACGAAGAATACATGACACTCCGCAAATCATATAATATCTTACCATCAAACATAGGAATGAGATGCGATATCGCGTTATAAGAATCATAAGAACTCTATTGCTACGATACGTAGACATCTGCAAACGCTATTTCCTTGAAAGGAAGTGTCGCATTTACATTCATTTGATGTGCAGACGAGGAATACATAACACTTCGCAAATCATATTATATCTTACAATGAAACATAGAAATGAGATGCGATATCGCGTTTTAAGAAGCATTAGAACTTTATTGCTACGATACCTAGACATCTGCAGACGCTATTTCCTAGCAAGGAAGTGTCGCAGTTACATTCATTTGAAGCGTAGACGAGGAATACATAACACTTCGCAAATCATATTACATCTTACCATGAAACATAGAAATGAGATGCGATATCGCGTATTAAGAAGCAGCAGAAATCAATTGCTACGATACGTAGACATCTGCAAACGCTATTTCCTTGCAAGAAAGTGTCACATTTACATTCATTTGAAGTGTAGACGACGGATACATAACACTTCGCAAATCATATTATACCTTACCATGAAACATAGAAATGAGATGCGATATCGCGTTTTAAGAATCATAAGAACTCTATTGCTACGATACGTAGACATCTGCAAACGCTATTTCCTTGCAAGGAAGTGTCGCATTTACATTCATTTGATGTGTAGACGAGGAATACATAACACTTTGCAAATCATATTATATCTTACTATGAAACATAGAAATGAGATGCGATATCGCGTTTTAAGAAGCATTAGAACTCTATTGCTACAATACGTAGACATCTGCAAACGCTCTTTCCATGGAAGGAAGTGTTGTATTTACATTCATTTGAATCGTAGACGAGGAATGCCTAACACTTCGCAATGAATATTATATCTTATCATGAAACATAGATATGAGATGCAAAATCTCGTTTTAAGAAGCATTTGAACTCTATTGCTTCGCGACGTAGACATCTGCAAACGCTATTTCCTTGCAAGGAAGTGTCGCATTTACATTCATTTGAATCGTAGACGAGGAATACATGATACTTCGCAAATCATATTATATCTTACCATGAAACATAGAAATGAGATGCGATATCGCGTTTTAAGAAGCGTTAGAACTCTATTGCTACGATACCTAGACTTCTCCAGACGCTATTTCCTAGCAAGGAAGTGTAGCATTTACATTCATTTGAAGTGTAGACGAAGAATACATGACACTCCGCAAATCATATAATATCTTACCATCAAACATAGGAATGAGATGCGATATC
Source organism: Xylocopa sonorina (assembly GCF_050948175.1). NCBI lineage: Eukaryota > Metazoa > Arthropoda > Insecta > Hymenoptera > Apidae > Xylocopa > Xylocopa sonorina. Next base: position 889,329 of record NW_027490112.1, on the reverse strand, counting down.
GCGTTATAAGAATCATAAGAACTCTATTGCTACGATACGTAGACATCTGCAAACGCTATTTCCTTGCAAAGAAGTGTCGCATTTACATTCATTTGAAGTGTAGACGAGGAATACATGACACTTCGCAAATCATATTATATCTTACCATGAAACATAGAAATGCGATGCGATATCGCGTTTTAAGAAGCATTAGAACACTATTGCTACGATAGGTAGACATTTGCAAACGCTATTTCCTTGCAAGGAAGTGTCGCATTTACATTCATTTGAAGAATAGACGAGGAATAGATAACACTTCGCAAATCATATTATATCTTACCATGAAACATAGAAATGAGATGCGATATCGCATTTTAAGAAGCATTAGAACACTACTGCTACGATAGGTAGACATTTGCAAACGCTATTTCCTTGCAATGAAGTGTCGCATTTACATTCATCTGAGGTGTAGACGAGGAATACATAACACTCCGCAAATCATACTATGTCTTACCATGAAACATAGAAATGTGATGCGATATCCCGTTTTAAGAATCATAAGAACTCTATTGCTACGATACGTAGACATCTGCAAACGCTATTTCCTTGCAAAGAAGTGTCGCATTTGCATTCATTTGAAGTGTAGACGAGGAATACATAACACTTCGCAAATCATATTATATCCTACCATGAAACATAGAAATGAGATGCGATATCGCGTTTTAAGAAGCATTAGAACTCTATTGCTACGATACCTAGACATCTGCAGACGCTATTTCCTAGCAAGGAAGTGTCGCAGTTACATTCACTTGAAGTGTATGCGAGGAATACATAACTCTTCGCAAATCATATTACATCTTACCATGAAACATAGAAATGAGATGCGATATCGCGTTTTAAGAATCATAAGAACTCTATTGCTACGATACGCAGACATCTGCAAACGCTATTTCCTTGCAAGGAAGTGTCGCATTTACATTCATTTGAATCGTAGACGAGGAATGCATATCACTTCGCAATGAATATTATATCTTATCATGAAACATAGATATGAGATGCAATATCTCGTTTTAAGAAGCATTTGAACTCTATTGCTACGATACGTAGACATCTGCAAACGCTGTTTCCTTGCAAGGGAGTGTCGCATTTACATTCCTTTGAAGTGTAGACGAGGAATGCATAACACTTCGCAATGAATATTATATCTTACCATGAAACATAGAAATGAGATGCGATATCGTGTTTTAAGAAGCATTAGAAATCTATTGCTACGATACGTAGATATCTGCAAACGCTATTTCCTTGGAAGGAAGTGTCGCATTTACATTTGAAGTGTAGACGAGGAATATATAACACTTCGCAACGAATATTATATCTTATCATGAAACATAGATATGAGATGCAATATCTCGTTTTAAGACGCAATTGAACTCTATTGCTACGATACGTAGACATCTGCAGACGCTATTTCCTTGCAAGGGAGTGTCGCATTTACATTCATTTGAATCGTAGACGAGGAAAGGATAACACTTCGCAATGAATATTATATCTTACCATGAAACATAGAAATGAGATGCGATATCGCGTTTTAAGAAGCATTAGAACTCTATTGCTACGATACCTAGACATCTGCAGACGCTATTTCCTAGCAAGGAAGTGTCGCATTTACATTCACTTGAAGTGTAGACGAGGAATACATGACACTTCGCAAATCATATTATATCTTACCATGAAACATAGAAATGAGATGCGATATCGCGTTTTAACGAGCATTAGAAATCTATTGCTACGATACGTAGACATCTGCAAACGCTATTTCCTAGCGAGGAAGTGACGCATTCACATTCATTTGAAGTGTAGACGAGGAATACATAACACTTTGCAAATCATATTATATCTTACCATGAATTATAGAAATGAGATGCGACATCGCGTTTTAAGAAGCATTAGAACTCTATTGCTACGATACCTAGACATCTGCGGACGCTATTTCCTTGCAAGGAAGTGTCGCATTTACATTCATTTGAATCATACCATGAAACATAGAAATGAGATGCAATATCGCGATTTAAGAATCATAAGAACTCTATTGCTACATTACGCAGACATCTGCAAACGCTATTTCCTTGCAAGGAAGTGTCGCATTTACATTCATTTGAATCGTAGACGAGGAATGCATAAGACTTCGCAATGAATATTATATCTTACCATGAAACATAGATATAAGATGCAATATCTCGTTTTAAGAAGCATTTGAACTCTATTGCTACGATACGTAGACATCTGCAAATGCAATTTCCTTGCAAGGGAGTGTCGCATTTACATTCATTTGAATCGTAGACGAGGAATGCATAACACTTCGCAAATCATATTATATCTTATCATGAAACATAGAAATGAGATGCGATATCGCGTTTTAAGAAGTATTAGAACTCTATTGCTACGATACCTAGACATCTGCAGACGCTATTTCCTTGGAAGGAAGTGTCGCATTTACATTCATTTGAATCGTAGACGAGGAATACATGATACTTCGCAAATCATATTATATCTTACCATGAAACATAGAAATGAGATGCGATATCGCGTTTTAAGAAGCATTAGAAATCCATTGCTACGATACGTAGACATCTGCAAACGCTATTTCCTTGCAAGGAAGTGTCGCATTTACATTCATTTGAAGCGTGGACGAGGAATACATGACACTTCGCAAATCATATTATATCTTACCATGAATCATAGAAATGAGATGCGATATCGCGTTTTAAGAAGCATCAGAAATCCATTGCTACGATACGTAGACATCTGCAAACGCTATTTCCCTGCAAGAAAGTGTCGCGTTTACATTCATTTGAAGTGTAGACGAGGAATACATAACACTTCGCAAATCATATTATATCTTACCATGAAACATAGAAATGAGTTCCGATAACGCGTTTTAAGAATCATAAGAACTCTATTGCTACGATACGTAGACATCTGCAAACGCTATTTCCTTGCAAGGAAGTGTCGCATTTACATTCATTTGAATCGTAGACGAGGAATGCATATCACTTCGCAATGAATATTATATCTTATCATGAAACATAGATATGAGATGCAATATCTCGTTTTAAGAAGCATTTGAACTCTATTGCTACGATACGTAGACATCTGCAAACGCTATTTCCTTGCAAGGGAGTGTCGCATTTACATTCCTTTGAAGTGTAGACGAGGAATGCATAACACTTCGCAATGAATATTATATCTTACCATGAAACATAGAAATGAGATGCGATATCGTGTTTTAAAAAGCATTAGAAATCTATTGCTACGATACGTAGATATCTGCAAACGCTATTTCCTTGGAAGGAAGTGTCGCATTTACATTTGAAGTGTAGACGAGGAATATATAACACTTCGCAACGAATATTATATCTTATCATGAAACATAGATATGAGATGCGATATCGCGTTTTAAGAAGCATTAGAACTCTATTGCTACGATACCTATACATCTGCAGACGCTATTTCCTACCAAGGTAGTGTCGCATTTACGTTCATTTGAAGTGTAGACGTGGAATACATGACACTTCGCAAATCATATTATATCTTACCATGAAACATAGAAATGAGATGCGATATCGCGTTTTAAGAATCATAAGACTCTATTGCTACGATACGTAGACATCTACAAACGCTATTTCCTTGCAAGGAAGTGTCGCATTTACATTCATTTGTATCGTAGACGAGGCATGCATGACACTTCGCAATGAATATTATATCTTATCATGAAACATAGATATGAGATGCAATATCTCGTTTTAAGAAGCATTTGAACTCTATTGCTACGATACGTAGACATCTGCAAACGCTATTTCCTTGCAAGGAAGTGTCGCATTTACATTCATTTGAAGTGTAGACGAGGAATACATGACACTTCGCAAATCATATTATATCTTACCATGAAACATACAAATGAGATGCGATATCGTGTTTTAAAAAGCATTAGAAATCTATTGCTACGATACGTAGACATCTGCAAACGCTATTTCCTAGCGAGGAAGTGTCGCATTCACATTCATTTGAAGCGTAGACGAGGAATGCATAACACTTCGCAATGAATATTATATCTTACCATGAAACGTAGAAATGAGATGCAATATAGCGTTTTAAGAATCATAGGAAATCTATTGCTTCGATACGTAGACATCTGCAAACGCTATTTCCTTGCAAGGTAGTGTCGCATTTACATTCATTTGAATCGTAGACGAGGAATACATGATACTTCGCAAATCATATTATATCTTACCAAGAAACATAGAAATGAGATGCGATATCGCGTTTTAAGAAGCATTAGAAATCCATTGCTACGATACGTAGACATCTGCAAACGCTATTTCCTTGCAAGGAAGTGTCGCACTTACATTCATTGAAGCGTGGACGAGGAATACATGACACTTCGCAAATCATATTATATCTTGCCATGAATCATAGAAATGTGTTCCGATATCGCGTTTTAAGAATCATAAGAACCCTATTGCTACGATACGTAGACATCTGCAAACGCTATTTCCTTGCAAGGAAGTGTCGCATTTACATTCATTTGAAGCGTGGACGGGGAATACATGACACTTCGCAAATCATATTATATCTTACCATGAAACATAGAAATGAGATGCGTTATCGCGTTTTAAGAAGCATCAGAAATCCATTGCTACGATGAGTAGACATCTGCAAACGCTATTTCCATGCAGGGAAGTGTCGCATTTACATTCATTTGAAGTGTAGACGAGGAATACATGACACTTCGCAAATCATATTATATCTTACCATGAATCATAGAAGTGAGATGCGATATCGCGTTTTAAGAAGCATCAGAAATCCATTGCTACGATACGTAGACATCAGCAAACGCTATTTCCTTGCAAGAAAGTGTCGCATATACATTCATTTGAAGTGTAGACGAGGAATACATAACACTTCGCAAATCATATTATATCTTACCATGAAACATAGGAATGAGATGCTATAACGCGTTTTAAGAATCATAAGAACTCTATTGCTACGATACCTAGACATCTGGAAACGCTATTTCCTAGCAAGGAAGTGTCGCATTTACATTCATTTGAAGTGTAGACGAGGAATACATAACACTTCGCAAATCATATTATATCTTACCATGAATCATAGAAATGAGATGCGATATCGCGTTTTAAGAATCATAAGAACTCTATTGCTACGATACGTAGACATCTGCAAACGCTATTTCCTTGCAAGGAAGTGTTGCATTTACATTCATTTGAAGCGTGGACGAGGAATACATGACACTTCGCAAATCATATTATATCTTACCATGAAACATAGAAATGAGATGCGTTATCGCGTTTTAAGAAGCATCAGAAATCCATTGCTACGATGAGTAGACATCTGCAAACGCTATTTCCATGCAGGGAAGTCTCGCATTTACATTCATTTGAAGTGTAGACGAGGAATACATGACACTTCGCAAATCATATTATATCTTACCATGAAACATAGAAATGAGTTCCGATATCGCGTTTTAAGAATCATAAGAACTCTATTGCTACGATACGTAGACATCTGCAAACGCTATTTCCTTGCAAGGGAGTGTCGCATTTACATTCATTTGAATCGTAGACGAGGAAAGGATAACACTTCGCAATGAATATTATATCTTACCATGAAACATAGAAATGAGATGCGATATCGCGTTTTAAGAAGCATCAGAACTCTATTGCTACGATACCTAGATATCTGCAGACGCTATTTCCTAGCAAGGAAGTGTCGCATTTACATTCATTTGAAGTGTAGACGAGGAATACATGACACTTCGCAAATCATATTATATCTTACCATGAAACATAGAAATGAGATGCGATATCGCGTTTTAACGAGCATTAGAAATCTATTGCTACCATACGTAGACATCTGCAAACGCTATTTCCTAGCGAGGAAGTGTCGCATTCACATTCATTTGAAGCGTAGACGAGGAATGCATAACACTTCGCAATGAATATTATATCTTACCATGAAACGTAGAAATGAGATGCAATATAGCGTTTTAAGAATCATAGGAAATCTATTGCTTCGATACGTAGACATCTGCAAACGCTATTTCCTTGCAAGGTAGTGTCGCATTTACATTCATTTGAAGTGTAGACGAGAAATACATGACACTTCGCAAATCATATTATATCTTACCATGAAACATAGAAATGAGATTCGATATCGCGTTTTAAGAAGCATTAGAAAGCTATTGCTACGATACGTAGACATCTGCAAACGCTATTTCCTAGCGAGGAAGTATCGCATTCACATTCATTTGAAGTGTAGATGAGGAATACATAACACTTCGCAAATCATGTTATATCTTACCATGAAACATAGAAATGAGATGCGATATCGCGTTTTAAGAATCATAAGAACTCTATTGCTACGATACGTAGACATCTGCAAACGCTATTTCCTTGCAAGGAAGTGTCGCATTTACATTCAGTTGAATCGTAGACGAGGAATGCATAACACTTCGCACCGAATATTATATCTTATCATGAAACATAGAAATGAGATGCGATATCGCTTTTTAAGAATCATAAGAGCTCTATTGCTACGATACGCAGACATCTGCAAACGCTATTTCCTTGCAAGGAAGTGTCGCATTTGCATTCATTTGAATCGTAGACGAGGAATGCATATCACTTCGCAATGAATATTATATCTTATCATGAAACATAGATATGAGATGCAATATCTCGTTTTAAGAAGCATTTGAACTCTATTGCTACGATACGTAGACATCTGCAAACGCTATTTCCTTGCAAGGGAGTGTTGCATTTACATTCATTTGAAGTGTAGACGAGGAATGCATAACACTTCGCAATGAATGTTATATCTTACCATGAAACATAGAAATGAGATGCGATATCGCGTTTTAAGAAGCATTAGAACTTTATTGCTACGATACCTAGACATCTGCAGACGCTATTTCCTAGCAAGGAAGTGTCGCAGTTACATTCATTTGAAGCGTAGACGAGGAATACATAACACTTCGCAAATCATATTACATCTTACCATGAAACATAGAAATGAGATGCGATATCGCGTTTTAAGAAGCAGCAGAAATCAATTGCTACGATACGTAGACATCTGCAAATGCTATTTCCTTGCAAGGGAGTGTCGCATTTACATTCATTTGAATCGTAGACGAGGAATGCATAACACTTCGCAAATCATATTATATCTTATCATGAAACATAGAAATGAGATGCGATATCGCGTTTTAAGAAGTATTAGAACTCTAGTGCTACGATACCTAGACATCTGCAGACGCTATTTCCTTGGAAGGAAGTGTCGCATTTACATTCGTTTGAATCGTAGACGAGGAATACATGATACTTCGCAAATCATATTATATCTTACCATGAAACATAGAAATGAGATGCGATATCGCGTTTTAAGAAGCATTAGAAATCTATTGCTACGATACGTAGACATCTGCAAACGCTATTTCCTTGCAAGGAAGTGTCGCATTTACATTCATTTGAAGCGCTTCATTTGAAGCGTGGACGAGGAATACATGACACTTCGCAAATCATATTATATCTTACCATGAATCATAGAAATGAGATGCGATATCGCGTTTTAAGAATCATAAGAACTCTATTGCTACGATACGTAGACATCTGCAAACGCTATTTCCTTGCAAGGAAGTGTTGCATTTACATTCATTTGAAGCGTGGACGAGGAATACATGACACTTCGCAAATCATATTATATCTTACCATGAAACATAGAAATGAGATGCGTTATCGCGTTTTAAGAAGCATCAGAAATCCATTGCTACGATGAGTAGACATCTGCAAACGCTATTTCCATGCAGGGAAGTCTCGCATTTACATTCATTTGAAGTGTAGACGAGGAATACATAACACTTCGCAAATCATATTATATCTTACCATGAAACATAGAAATGAGATGCGTTATCGCGTTTTAAGAAGCATCAGAAATCCATTGCTACGATGAGTAGACATCTGCAAACGCTATTTCCATGCAGGGAAGTGTCGCATTTACATTCACTTGAAGTGTAGACGAGGAATACATGACACTTCGCAAATCATATTATATCTTACCATGAATCATAGAAGTGAGATGCGATATCGCGTTTTAAGAAGCATCAGAAATCCATTGCTACGATACGTAGACATCAGCAAACGCTATTTCCTTGCAAGAAAGTGTCGCATTTACATTCATTTGAAGTGTAGACGAGGAATACATAACACTTCGCAAATCATATTATATCTTACCATGAAACATAGGAATGAGATGCTATAACGCGTTTTAAGAATCATAAGAACTCTATTGCTACGATACCTAGACATCTGGAAACGCTATTTCCTAGCAAGGAAGTGTCGCATTTACATTCATTTGAAGTGTAGACGAGGAATACATAACACTTCGCAAATCATATTACATCTTACCATGAAACATAGGAATGAGATGCTATAACGCGTTTTAAGAATCATAAGAACTCTATTGCTACGATACGTAGACATCTGCAAACGCTATTTCCTTGCAAGGAAGTGTTGCATTTACATTCATTTGAAGCGTGGACGAGGAGTACATGACACTTCGCAAATCATATTATATCTTACCATGAAACATAGAAATGAGATGCGTTATCGCGTTTTAAGAAGCATCAGAAATCCATTGCTACGATGAGTAGACATCTGCAAACGCTATTTCCATGCAGGGAAGTCTCGCATTTACATTCATTTGAAGTGTAGACGAGGAATACATGACACTTCGCAAATCATATTATATCTTACCATGAAACATAGAAATGAGATGCGTTATCGCGTTTTAAGAAGCATCAGAAATCCATTGCTACGATGAGTAGACATCTGCAAACGCTATTTCCATGCAGGGAAGTGTCACATTTACATTCATTTGAAGTGTAGACGAGGAATACATGACACTTCGCAAATCATATTATATCTTACCATGAATCATAGAAGTGAGATGCGATATCGCGTTTTAAGAAGCATTAGAAATCCATTGCTACGATACGTAGACATCAGCAAACGCTATTTCCTTGCAAGAAAGTGTCGCATTTACATTCATTTGAAGTGTAGACGAGGAATACATAACACTTCGCAAATCATATTATATCTTACCATGAAACATAGGAATGAGATGCTATAACGCGTTTTAAGAATCATAAGAACTCTATTGCTACGATACCTAGACATCTGGAAACGCTATTTCCTAGCTAGGAAGTGTCGCATTTACATTCATTTGAAGTGTAGACGAGGAATACATAACACTTCGCAAATCATATTATATCTTACCATGAATCATAGAAATGAGATGCGATATCGCGTTTTAAGAATCATAAGAACTCTATTGCTACGATACGTAGACATCTGCAAACGCTATTTCCTTGCAAGGAAGTGTTGCATTTACATTCATTTGAAGCGTGGACGAGGAATACATGACACTTCGCAAATCATATTATATCTTACCATGAAACATAGAAATGAGATGCGTTATCGCGTTTTAAGAAGCATCAGAAATCCATTGCTACGATGAGTAGACATCTGCAAACGCTATTTCCATGCAGGGAAGTCTCGCATTTACATTCATTTGAAGTGTAGACGAGGAATACATGACACTTCGCAAATCATATTATATCTTACCATGAAACATAGAAATGAGTTCCGATATCGCGTTTTAAGAATCATAAGAACTCTATTGCTACGATACGTAGACATCTGCAAACGCTATTTCCTTGCAAGGGAGTGTCGCATTTACATTCATTTGAATCGTAGACGAGGAAAGGATAACACTTCGCAATGAATATTATATCTTACCATGAAACATAGAAATGAGATGCGATATCGCGTTTTAAGAAGCATCAGAACTCTATTGCTACGATACCTAGACATCTGCAGACGCTATTTCCTAGCAAGGAAGTGTCGCATTTACATTCATTTGAAGTGTAGACGAGGAATACATGACACTTCGCAAATCATATTATATCTTACCATGAAACATAGAAATGAGATGCGATATCGCGTTTTAACGAGCATTAGGAATCTATTGCTACGATACGTAGACATCTGCAAACGCTATTTCCTAGCGAGGAAGTGTCGCATTCACATTCATTTGAAGCGTAGACGAGGAATGCATAACACTTCGCAATGAATATTATATCTTACCATGAAACGTAGAAATGAGATGCAATATAGCGTTTTAAGAATCATAGGAAATCTATTGCTTCGATACGTAGACATCGGCAAACGCTATTTCCTTGCAAGGTAGTGTCGCATTTACATTCATTTGAAGTGTAGACGAGAAATACATGACACTTCGCAAATCATATTATATCTTACCATGAAACATAGAAATGAGATTCGATATCGCGTTTTAAGAAGCATTAGAAAGCTATTGCTACGATACGTAGACATCTGCAAACGCTATTTCCTAGCGAGGAAGTATCGCATTCACATTCATTTGAAGTGTAGACGAGGAATACATAACACTTCGCAAATCATGTTATATCTTACCATGAAACATAGAAATGAGATGCGATATCGCGTTTTAAGAAGCATTTGAACTCTATTGCTACGATACGTAGATATCTGCAAACGCTATTTCCTTGCAAGGGAGTGTTGCATTTACATTCATTTGAAGTGTAGACGAGGAATGCATAACACTTCGCAATGAATATTATATCTTACCATGAAACATAGAAATGAGATGCGATATCGCGTTTTAAGAAGCATTAGAACTCTATTGCTACGATACCTAGACATCTGCAGACGCTATTTCCTAGAAAGGAAGTGTCGCAGTTACATTCATTTGAAGTGTAGACGAGGAATACATAACACTTCGCAAATCATTTTACATCTTACCATGAAACATAGAAATGAGATGCGATATCGCGTTTTAAGAAGCATTAGAATTCTATTGCTACGATACCTAGACATCTGCAGACGCTACTTCCTAGCAAGGAAGTGTCGCAGTTACATTCATTTGAAGTGTAGACGAGGAATACATAACACTTTGCAAATCATATTATATCTTACCATGAAATATAGAAATGAGATGCGATATCGCGTTTTAAGAAGCATTAGAACTCTATTGCTACGATACCTAGACATCTGCAGACGCTATTTCCTTGCAAGGAAGTGTCGCATTTACATTCATTTGAATCGTACCATGAAACATAGAAATGAGATGCAATATCGCGATTTAAGAATCATAAGAACTCTATTGCTACGATACGCAGACATCTGCAAACGCTATTTCCATGCAAGGAAGTGTCGCATTTACATTCATTTGATGTGTAGACGAGGAATACATAACACTTCGCAAATCATATTATATCTTACCATGAAACATAGAAATGAGATGCGATATCGCGTTTTAAGAAGCATTAGAACTTTATTGCTACGATACCTAGACATCTGCAGACGCTATTTCCTAGCAAGGAAGTGTCGCAGTTACATTCATTTGAAGTGTAGACGAAGAATACATGACACTTCGCAAATCATATTATACCTTACCATGAAACATAGTAATGAGATTCGATATCGCGTTTTAAGAAGCATTACAAATCTATTGCTACGATACGTAGACATCTGCAAACGCTAATTACTTGCAAGGTAGTGTCGCATTTACGTTCATTTGAAGTGTAGACGTGGAATACATGACACTTCGCAAATCATGTTATATCTTACCATTAAACATAGAAATGGGATGCGATATCGCGTTTTAAGAAGCATTAGAACTCTATTGCTACGATACGTAGACATCTGCATACGCAATTTCCTTGCAAGGAAGTGTCGCATTTACATTCATTTGAACCGTAGACGAGGAATGCATAACACTTCGCAAAGAATATTATATCTTATCATGAAACATAGATAAGAGATGCAATATCTCTTTTTAAGAAGCATTTGAACTCTATTGCTTCGATACGTAGACATCTGCAAACGCTATTTCCTAGCAAGGAAGTGTCGCATTTACATTCATTTGAAGTGTAGACGAGGAATACATAACACTTCGCCAATCATATTATATCTTACCATGAAACATAGAAAAGAGATGCGATATCGCGTTTTAAGAAGCATTAGAAAGCTATTGCTACGATACGTAGACATCTGCAAACGCTATTTCCTAGCGAGGAAGTATCGCATTCACATTCATTTGAAGTGTAGACGAGGAATACATGACACTTCGCAAATCATATTATATCTTACCATGAAACATAGAAATGAGATGCGATATCGCGTTTTAAGTAGCATTAGAACTCTATTGCTACGATACCTAGACATCTGCAAACGCTATTTCCTTGCAAGGTAGTATCGCATTTACATTCATTTGAAGTGTAGACGAGGAATAAATAACACTTCGCAAATCATATTATATCTTACCATGAAATATAGAAATGAGATGCGATATCGCGTTTTAGGAATCATATGAACTCTATTGCTACGATACGTAGACATCTGCAATCGCTATTTCCTTGCAAGGAAGTGTCGCATTTACATTCATTTGATGTGTAGACGAGGAATACATAACACTTCGCAAATCATATTATATCTTACCATGAAACATAGAAATGAGATGCGATATCGCGTTTTAAGAAGCATTAGAACTTTATTGCTACGATACCTAGACATCTGCAGACGCTATTTCCTAGCAAGGAAGTGTCGCAGTTACATTCATTTGAAGTGTAGACGAAGAATACATGACACTTCGCAAATCATATTATACCTTACCATGAAACATAGTAATGAGATTCGATATCGCGTTTTAAGAAGCATTACAAATCTATTGCTACGATACGTAGACATCTGCAAACGCTAATTACTTGCAAGGTAGTGTCGCATTTACGTTCATTTGAAGTGTAGACGTGGAATACATGACACTTCGCAAATCATGTTATATCTTACCATTAAACATAGAAATGGGATGCGATATCGCGTTTTAAGAAGCATTAGAACTCTATTGCTACGATACGTAGACATCTGCATACGCAATTTCCTTGCAAGGAAGTGTCGCATTTACATTCATTTGAACCGTAGACGAGGAATGCATAACACTTCGCAAAGAATATTATATCTTATCATGAAACATAGATAAGAGATGCAATATCTCTTTTTAAGAAGCATTTGAACTCTATTGCTTCGATACGTAGACATCTGCAAACGCTATTTCCTAGCAAGGAAGTGTCGCATTTACATTCATTTGAAGTGTGGACGAGGAATACATAACACTTCGCCAATCATATTATATCTTACCATGAAACATAGAAAAGAGATGCGATATCGCGTTTTAAGAAGCATTAGAAAGCTATTGCTACGATACGTAGACATCTGCAAACGCTATTTCCTAGCGAGGAAGTATCGCATTCACATTCATTTGAAGTGTAGACGAGGAATACATGACACTTCGCAAATCATATTATATCTTACCATGAAACATAGAAATGAGATGCGATATCGCGTTTTAAGTAGCATTAGAACTCTATTGCTACGATACCTAGACATCTGCAAACGCTATTTCCTTGCAAGGTAGTATCGCATTTACATTCATTTGAAGTGTAGACGAGGAATAAATAACACTTCGCAAATCATATTATATCTTACCATGAAATATAGAAATGAGATGCGATATCGCGTTTTAGGAATCATATGAACTCTATTGCTACGATACGTAGACATCTGCAATCGCTATTTCCTTGCAAGGAAGTGTCGCATTTACATTCATTTGAAGTGTAGACGAGGAATACATAACACATCGCGAATCATATTATATCTTACCATGAAACATAGAAATGAGATGCGATATCGCGTTTTAAGAAGCATTAGAACTCTATTTCTACGATACGTAGACATCTGCAAACGCTATTTCCTTGCAAGGAAGTGTCGCATTTACATTCATTTGAAACGTAGACGAGGAATGCATAACACTTCGCAATGAATATTATATCTTATCAAGAAACATAGATATGAGATGCAATATCTCGTTTTAAGAAGCATTTGAACTCTATTGCTTCGATACGTAGACATCTGGAAACGCTATTTCCTTGCAAGGTAGTGTCGCATTTACATTCATTTGAATCGTAGACGAGGAATGCATAACACTTCGCAATGAATATTATATCTTATCATGAAGCATAGATATGAGATGCAATATCTCGTTTTAAGAAGCATTAGAACTCTATCCCTACGATACGTAGACATCTGCAAACGCTATTTCCTTGCAAGGAAGTGTCGCATTTACATTCATTTGAAGTGTAGGCGAGGACTACATAACACTTCGCAAATCATATTATATCTTACCATGAAACATAGAAATGAGATGCGATATCGCTATTTAAGAAGCATTAGAAATCTATTGCTACGATACGTAGATATCTGCAAACGCCATTTCCTAGCGAGCAAGTGTCGCATTCACATTCGTTTGAAGTGTAGACGAGGAATACATAACACTTCGCAAATCATATTATATCTTACCATGAAACATAGAAATGAGATGCGATATCGCGTTTTAGGAATCATATGAACTCTATAGCTACGATACGTAGACATCTGCAATCGCTATTTCCTTGCAAGGAAGTGTGGCATTTACTTTCATTTGAAATGTAGACGAGGAATACATAACACTTCGCAAATCATGTTATATCTTACCATGAAACATAGAAATGAGATGCGATATCGCGTTTTAAGTATCATATGAACTCTATTGCTACGATACGTAGATATCTGCATACGCTATTTCCTAGCGAGAAAGTGTCGCATTTACATTCATTTGAAGTGTAGACGAGGAATACGTGATACTTCGCAAATCATATTATATCTTACCATGAAACATAGAAATGAGATGCGATGTCGCGTTTTAAGAAACATAAGAACTCTATTGCTACGATACGTAGACATCTGCAAACGCTATTTCCTTTCAAGGAAGTGTCGCATTTACATTCATTTGAATCGTAGACGAGGAATGCATAACACTTCGCAATGAATATTATATCTTACCATGAAACATAGAAATGAGATGCGATGTCGCGTCTTAAGAAGCATTAGAACACTATTGCTACGATAGGTAGACATTTGCAAACGCTATTTCCTTGCAAAGAAGTGTCGCATTTACATTCATTTAAAGTGTAGGCGAGGAATACATAACACTTCGCAAATCATATTATATCTTACCATGAAACATAGAAATGAGATGCGATATCGCGTTTTAAGAAGCATTAGAACTCTATTGCTTCGATACATAGACATCTGCAAACGCTATTTCCTAGCAAGGAAGTGTCGCATTTACGTTCATTTGAAGTGTAGACGAGGAATACATAACACTTCGCAAATCATATTATATCTTACCATGAAACATAGAAATGAGATGCGATATCGCGTTTTAAGAAGCATTAGAACACTATTGCTACGATAGGTAGACATTTGCAAACGCTATTTCCTAGCAAAGAAGTGTCGCATTTACATTCATCTAAAGTGTAGGCGAGGAATACATAACACTTCGCAAATCATATTATATCTTACCATGAAACATAGAAATGAGATGCGATATCGCGTTTTAGGAATCATATGAACTCTATTGCTACGATACGTAGACATCTGCAATCGCTATATCCGTGCAAGGAAGTGTCGCATTTACATTCATTTGAAGTGTAGACGAGGAATACATGACAGTTCGCGAATCATATTATATCTTATTATGAGACATGGATATGAGATGCAATATCTCGTTTTAAGAAGCATTTGAACTCTATTGCTTCGATACGTAGACATCTGCAAACTCTATTTCCTTGCAAGGACGTGTCGCATTTACATTCATTTGAATCGTAGACGAGGAATGCATAACACTTCGCAATGAATATTATATCTTATCAAGAAACATAGATATGAGATGCAATATCGCGTTCTAAGAATCATAAGAACACCATTGCTACGATATGTAGACATTTGCAAACGCTATTTCCTTGCAAGGAAGTGTCGCATTTACATTCATTTGAAGTGTAGACGAGGATACATAACACTTCGCAAATCATATTATATCTTACCATGAAACATAGAAATGAGATGCGATATCGCGTTTTAAGAAGCATTTGAACTCTATTGCTTCGATACGTAGACATCTGCAAACGCTATTTCCTTGCAAGGAAGTGTCGCATTTACATTCATTTGAATCGTAGACGAGGAATGCATAACACTTCGCAATGAATATTATATCTTATCAAGAAACATAGATATGAGATGCAATATCTCGTTTTAAGAAGCATTTGAACTCTATTGCTACGATACGTAGACATCTGGAAACGCTATTTCCTAGCAAGGAAGTGTCGCATTTACATTCATTTGAAGTGTAGGCGAGGAATACATAATACTTCGCAATGAATATTACATCTTATCATGAAGCATAGAAATGAGATGCGATATCTTGTTTTAAGAAGCATTTGAACTCTATTGCTTCGATACGTAGACATCTGCAAACGCTATTTCCTTGCAAGGTAGTGTCGCATTTACATTCATTTGAAGTGTAGACGTGGAATACATGACACTTCGCAAATCATATTACATCTTACCATGAAACATAGAAATGGGATGCGATATCGCGTTTTAAGAAGCATTAGAACTCTATTGCTACGATACCTAGACATCTGCAGACGCTATTTCCTAGCAAGGATGTGTCGCATTTACATTCATTTGAAGTGTAGACGAGGAATACATGATACTTCGCAAATCATATTATATCTTACCATGAAACATAGAAATGAGATGCGATATCGCGTTTTAAGAATCATATGAACTCTATTGCTACGATACGTAGACATCTGCAATCGCTATTTCCTTGCAAGGAAGTGTCGCATTTACTTTCATTTGAAATGTAGACGAGGAATACATAACACTTCGCAAATCATGTTATATCTTACCATGAAACATAGAAATGAGATGCGATATCGCGTTTTAAGTATCACATGAACTCTATTGCTACGATACGTAGATATCTGCATACGCTATTTCCTAGCGAGAAAGTGTCGCATTTACATTCATTTGAAGTGTAGACGAGGAATACGTGATACTTCGTAAATCATATTATATCTTACTATGTAACATAGAAATGAGATGCGATATCGCGTTTTAAGAAGCATTAGAACTCTATTGCTACGATAGGTAGACATCTGCAAACGCTACTTCCTTGCAAGGAAGTGTCGCATTTACATTCATTTGAAACGTAGACGAGGAATGCATAACACTTCGCAAAGAATATTATATCTTATCATGAAACATAGATAAGAGATGCAATATCTCTTTTTAAGAAGCATTTGAACTCTATTGCTTCGATACGTAGACATCTGCAAACGCTATTTCCTAGCATAGAAGTGTCGCATTTACATTCATTTGAAGTGTAGACGAGGACTACATAACACTTCGCAAATCATATTATATCTTACCATGAAACATAGAAATGATATGCGATATCGCGTTTTAAGAGCCATTAGAACCCTATTGCTACGATACCTATACATCTGCAGACGCTATTTCCTAGCAAGGTAGTGTCGCATTTACATTCATTTGAAGTGTAGACGAGGAATACATAACACTTCGCAAATCATATTATATCTTACCATGAAACATAGAAATGAGATGCGATATCGCGTTTTAAGAAGCATTTGAACTCTATTGCTTCGATACGTAGACATCTGCAAACGCTATTTCCTAGCGAGGAAGTGTCGCATTTACATTCATTTGAAACGTAGACGAGGAATACATAACACTTCGCAAATCATGTTATATCTTACCATGAAACATAGAAATGAGATGCGATATCGCGTTTTAGGAATCATATGAACTCTATTGCTACGATACGTATGCAATCGCTATTTCCTTGCAAGGAAGTGTCGCATTTACATTCATTTGAAGTGTAGACGAGGAATACATAACACTTCGCAAATCATATTATATCTTACCATGAAATATAGAAATGAGATGCGATATCGCGTTTTAGGAATCATATTAACTCTATTGCTACGATACGTAGACATCTGCAATCGCTATTTCCTTGCAAGGAAGTGTCGCATTTACATTCATTTGAAGTGTAGACGAGGAATACATAACACATCGCGAATCATATTATATCTTACCGTGAAACATAGAAATGAGATGCGATATCGCGTTTTAAGAATCATAAGAACTTTATTGCTACGATACGTAGACATCTGCAAACGCAATTTCCTTACAAGGAAGTGTCGCATTTACATTGATTTGAATCGTAGACGAAGAATGCATAACACTTCGCAATGAATATTATATCTTATTATGAAACATAGATATGAGATGCAATATCTCGTCTTAAGAAGCATTAGAACTCTATCCCTACGATACGTAGACATCTGCAAACGCTATTTCCTTGCAAGGAAGTGTCGCACTTACATTCATTTGAAGTGTAGAAGAGGAATACATAACACTTCGCAAATCATATTATATCTTACTATGTAACATAGAAATGAGATGCGATATCGCGTTTTAAGAAGCATTAGAACTCTATTGCTACGATAGGTAGACATCTGCAAACGCTCTTTCCTAGCAAGGAAGTGTCGCATTTACATTCATTTGAAGTGTAGGCGAGGACTACATAACACTTCGCAAATCATATTATATCTTACCATGAAACATAGAAATGAGATGCGATATCGCTATTTAAGAAGCATTAGAAATCTATTGCTACGATACGTAGACATCTGCAAACGCCATTTCCTAGTGAGCAAGTGTCGCATTCACATTCGTTTGAAGTGTAGACGAGGAATACATAACACTTCGCAAATCATATTATATCTTACCATGAAACATAGAAATGAGATGCGATATCGCGTTTTAAGAATCATATGAACTCTATTGCTACGATACGTAGACATCTGCAATCGCTATTTCCTTGCAAGGAAGTGTCGCATTTACTTTGATTTGAAATGTAGACGAGGAATACATATAAACTTCGCAAATCATGTTATATCTTACCATAAAACATAGAAATGAGATGCGATGTCGCGTTTTAAGTATCATACGAACTCTATTGCTACGATACGTAGATATCTGCATACGCTATTTCCTAGCGAGAAAGTTTCGCATTTACATTCATTTGAAGTGTAGACGAGGAATTCGTGATACTTTGTAAATCATATTATATCTTACTATGTAACATAGAAATGAGATGCGATATCGCGTTTTAAGAAGCATTAGAACTCTATTGCTACGATACGTAGACATCTGCAAACGCTATTTCCTTGCAAGGAAGTGTCGCATTTACATTCATTTGAAACGTAGACGAGGAATGCATAACACTTCGCAATGAATATTATATCTTATCAAGAAACATAGATATGAGATGCAATATCTCGTTTTAAGAAGCATTTGAACTCTATTGCTTCGATACGTAGACATCTGGAAACGCTATTTCCTTGCAAGGTAGTGTCGCATTTACATACATTTGATTCGTAGACGAGGAATGCATAACACTTCGCAAAGAATATAATATCTTATCATGAGACATAGATAAGGGATGCAATATTTCGTTTTAAGAAGCATTTGAAATCTATTGCTTCGATACGTAGACATCTGCAAACGCTATTTCCTAGCAACGAAGTGTCGCATTTACATTCATTTGAAGTGTAGACGAGGACTACATAACACTTCGCCAATCATATTATATCTTACCATGAAACATAGAAATGAGATGCGATATCGCGTTTTAAGAAGCATTAGAACACCATTGCTACGATATGTAGACATTTGCAAACGCTATTTCCTTGCAAGGAAGTGTCGCATTTACATTCATTTGAAGTGTAGACGAGGAATACATAACACTTCGCAAATCATATTATATCTTACCATGAAACATAGAAATGAGATGCGATATCGCGTTTTAAGAAGCATTGGAACTCTATTGCTACGATACGTAGACATCTGCAAACGCTATTTCCTTGCAAGGAAGTGTCGCATTTACATTCATTTGAAACGTAGACGAGGAATGCATAACACTTCGCAATGAATATTATATCTTATCAAGAAACACAGATATGAGATGCAATATCTCGTTTTATGAAGCATTTGAACTCTATTGCTTCGATACGTAGACATCTGGAAACGCTATTTCCTTGCAAGGTAGTGTCGCATTTACATACATTTGATTCGTAGACGAGGAATGCATAACACTTCGCAAAGAATATAATATCTTATCATGAGACATAGATAAGAGATGCAATATCTCGTTTTAAGAAGCATTTGAAATCTATTGCTTCGATACGTAGACATCTGCAAACGCTATTTCCTAGCAACGAAGTGTCGCATTTACATTCATTTGAAGAGTAGACGAGGACTACATAACACTTCGCAAATCATATTATATCTTACCATGAAACATAGAAATGAGATGCGATATCGCGTTTTAAGAGCCATTAGAACTCTATTGCTACGATACGTAGACATCTGCAAACGCTATTTCCTAGGGAGGAAGTATCGCATTCACATTCGTTTGAAGTGTAGACGAGGAATACATAACACTTCGCAAATCATATTATATCTTACCATGAAACATAGAAATGAGATTCGATATCGCGTTTTAAGAAGCATTAGAAAGCTATTGCTACGATACGTAGACATCTGCAAACGCTATTTCCTAGCGAGGAAGTATCGCATTCACATTCGTTTGAAGTGTAGACGAGGAATACATAACACTTCGCAAATCATGTTATATCTTACCATGAAACATAGAAATGAGATGCGATATCGCGTTTTAGGAATCATATGAACTCTATTGCTACGATACGTAGACATCTGCAATCGCTATTTCCTAGCGAGGAAGTGTCGCATTCACATTCATTTGAAGTGTAGACGAGGAATACATAATACGTCGCGAATCATATTATATCTTACCATGAAACATAGAAATGAGATGCGATATCGCATTTTAAGAATCATAAGAACTCTATTGCTACGATACGTAGACATCTGCAAACGCAATTTCCTTACAAGGAAGTGTCGCATTTACATTGATTTGAATCGTAGACGAGGAATGCATAACACTTCGCAATGAATATTATATCTTATCATGAAACATAGATATGAGATGCAATATCTCGTTTTAAGAAGCATTAGAACTCTATTCCTACGATACGTAGACATCTGCAAACGCTATTTCCTTGCAAGGAAGTGTCGCATTGACATTCATTTGAAGTGTAGAAGAGGAATACATAACACTTCGCAAATCATATTATATCTTACTATGTAACATAGAAATAAGATGCGATATCGCGTTTTAAGAAGCATTAGAACTCTATTGCTACGATAGGTAGACATCTGCAAACGCTCTTTCCTAGCAAGGAAGTGTCGCATTTACATTCATTTGAAGTGTAGGCGAGGACTACATAACACTTCGCAAATCATATTATATCTTACCATGAAACATAGAAATGAGATGCGATATCGCTATTTAAGAAGCATTAGAAATCTATTGCTACGATACGTAGACATCTGCAAACGCCATTTCCTAGCGAGCAAGTGTCGCATTCACATTCATTTGAAGTGTAGACGAGGAATACATAACACTTCGCAAATCATATTATATCTTACCATGAAACATAGAAATGAGATGCGATATCGCGTTTTAAGAATCATAAGAACTCTATTGCTACGATACGCAGACATCTGCAAACGCTATTTCCTTGCAAGGAAGTGTCGCATTTACATTGATTTGAATCGTAGACGAGGAATGCATATCACTTCGCAATGAATATTATATCTTATCATGAAACATAGATATGAGATGCAATATCTCGTTTTAAGAAGCATTTGAACTCTATTGCTACGATACGTAGACATCTGCGAACGCTATTTCCTTGCAAGGGAGTGTCGCATTTACATCCATTTGAAGTGTAGACGAGGAATGCATAACACTTGGCAATGAATATTATATCTTACCATGAAACATAGAAATGAGATGCGATATCGCGTTTTAAGAATCATAAGAACTCTATTGCTACGAAACGTAGAAATCTGCAAACGCAATTTCCTTGCAAGGAAGTGTCGCATTAACATTCATTTGTATCGTAGACGAGCAATGCATAACACTTCGCAATGAATATCATATCTTATCATGAAACATAGATATGAGATGCAATATCTCGTTTTAAGAAGCATTTGAACTCTATTGCTACGATACGTAGACATCTGCAAACGCTATTTCCTTGCAAGGGAGTGTCGCATTTACATTCATTTGAAGAATAGACGAGGAATGCATAACACTTCGCAATGAATATTATATCTTACCATGAAACATAGAAATGAGATGCGATATCGCGTTTTAAGCAGCATTAGAACACTATTGCTACGATACCTAGACATCTGCAGACGCTATTTCCTTGCAAGGAAGTGTCGCATTTACATTCATTTGAATCGTACCATGAAACATAGAAATGAGATGCAATATCGCGATTTAAGAATTATAAGAATTCTATTGCTACGATACGCAGACATCTGCAAACGCTATTTCCTTGCAAGGAAGTGTCGCATTTACATTCATTTGAATCGTAGACGAGGAAAGGATAACACTTCGCAATGAATATTATATCTTACCATGAAACATAGAAATGAGATGCGATATCGCGTTCTAAGAAGCATTAGAACTCTATTGCTACGATACCTAGACATCTGCAGACGCTATTTCCTAGCAAGGAAGTGTCGCATTTACATTCATTTGAAGTGTAGACGAGGAATATATTACACTTCGCAAATCATATTATATCTTACCATGAAACATAGAAATGAGATGCGATATCGCGTTTTAAGAAGCATTAGAACACTATTGCTACGATACCTAGACATCTGCAGACGCTATTTCCTTGCAAGGAAGTGTCGCATTTACATTCATTCGAATCGTACCATGAAACATAGAAATGAGATGCAATATCGCGATTTAAGAATCATAAGAATTCTATTGCTACGATACGCAGACATCTGCAAACGCTATTTCCTTGCAAGGAAGTGTCGCATTTACATTCATTTGAATCGTAGACGAGGAATGCATAACACTTCGCCAATCATATTATATCTTACCATGAAACATAGAAATGAGATGCGATATCGCGTTTTAAGAAGCATTAGAACACCATTGCTACGATATGTAGACATTTGCAAACGCTATTTCCTTGCAAGGAAGTGTCGCATTTACATTCATTTGAAGTGTAGACGAGGAATACATAACACTTCGCAAATCATATTATATCTTACCATGAAATATAGAAATGAGATGCGATATCGCGTTTTAAGAAGAATTAGAAATCTATTGCTACGATACGTAGACATCTGCAAACGCTATTTCCTTGCAAGGCAGTGTCGCATTTACGTTCATTTGAAGTGCAGACGTGGAATACATGACACTTCGCAAATCATATTATATCTTACCATTAAACATAGAAATGAGCTGCGATATCGCGTTTTAAGAAGCATTAGAAATCTATTGCTACGATACGTAGACATCTGCAAACGCCATTTCCTAGCGAGGAACTGTCGCATTCACATTCATTTGAAGTGTAGACGAGGAATACGTGATACTTCGCAAATCATATTATATCTTACCATGAAACATGGGAATGAGATGCGATATCGCGTTCTAAGAATATAAGAACTCTATTGCTACGATACGTAGACATCTGCAAACGCTGTTTCCTTGCAAGGAAGTGTCGCATTTACATTCATTTGAAGTACAGACGAGGAATACATAACACTTCGCACATCATATTATATCTTACCATGAAACATAGAAATGAGATTCGATATCGCGTTTTAAGAAGCATTAGAACACTATTGGTACGATAGGTAGAAATTTGCAAACGCTATTTCCTTGCAAGGAAGTGTCGCATTTACATTCGTTTGCAGTGTAGACGAGGAATACATAACACTTCGCAAATCATATTATATCTTACCATGAAACATGGAAATGAGTTGCGATATCGCGTTTTAAGAATCATAAGAACTCTAATGCTACGATACCTAGACATCTGCAGACGCTATTTCCTTGCAAGGAAGTGTCGCATTTACATTCATTTGAAGTGTAGACGAGGAATACATGACACTTCGCAAATCATATTATATCTTACCAGGAAACATAGAAATGAGATGCGATATCGCGTTTTAAGAAGCATTAGAACTCTATTGCTACGATAGGTAGACATTTGCGGACGCTATTTCCTAGCGAAGAAGTGTCGCATTTACATTCATTTGAAGTGTAGACGAGGAATACATGACACTTCGCAAATCATATTATATCTTACCATGAAACATAGATAAGAGATGCAATATCTCTTTTTTAAGAAGCATTTGAACTCTATTGCTTCGATACGTAGACATCTGCAAACGCTATTTCCTAGCAAGTAAGTGTCGCATTTACATTCATTTGAAGTGTAGGCGAGGAATACATAACACTTCGCAATGAATATTACATCTTATCATGAAACATAGAAATGAGATGCGATATCTTGTTTTAAGAAGCATTTGAACTCTATTGCTTCGATACGTAGACATCTGCAAACGCTATTTCCTAGCAACGAAGTGTCGCATTTACATTCATTTGAAGTGTAGACGAGGACTACATAACACTTCGCAAATCATATTACATCTTACCATGAAACATAGAAATGAGATGCGATATCGCGTTTTAAGAATCATAAGAACTCTATTGCTACGAAACGTAGAAATCTGCAAACGCAATTTCCTTGCAAGGAAGTGTCGCATTAACATTCATTTGTATCGTAGACGAGCAATGCATAACACTTCGCAATGAATATCATATCTTATCATGAAACATAGATATGAGATGCAATATCTCGTTTTAAGAAGCATTTGAACTCTATTGCTACGATACGTAGACATCTGCAAACGCTATTTCCTTGGAAGGGAGTGTCGCATTTACATTCATTTGAAGTGTAGACGAGGAATGCATAACACTTCGCAATGAATATTATATCTTACCATGAAACATAGAAATGAGATGCGATATCGCGTTTTAAGAAGCATTAGAACACTATTGCTACGATACCTAGACATGTGCAGAAAGCTATTTCCTTGCAAGGAAGTGTCGCATTTACATTCATTTGAATCGTACCATGAAACATAGAAATGAGATGCAATATCGCGATTTAAGAATCATAAGAATTCTATTGCTACGATACGCAGACATCTGCAAACGCTATTTCCTTGCAAGGAAGTGTCGCATTTACATTCATTTGAATCGTAGACGAGGAAAGGATAACACTTCGCAATGAATATTATATCTTACCATGAAACATAGAAATGAGATGCGATATCGCGTTCTAAGAAGCATTAGAACTCTATTGCTACGATACCTAGACATCTGCAGACGCTATTTCCTAGCAAGGAAGTGTCGCATTTACATTCATTTGAAGTGTAGACGAGGAATATATTACACTTCGCAAATCATATTATATCTTACCATGAAACATAGAAATGAGATGCGATATCGCGTTTTAAGAAGCATTAGAACACTATTGCTACGATACCTAGACATCTGCAGACGCTATTTCCTTGCAAGGAAGTGTCGCAATTACATTCATTCGAATCGTACCATGAAACATAGAAATGAGATGCAATATCGCGATTTAAGAATCATAAGAATTCTATTGCTACGATACGCAGACATCTGCAAACGCTATTTCCTTGCAAGGAAGTGTCGCATTTACATTCATTTGAATCGTAGACGAGGAATGCATAACACTTCGCAATGAATATTATATCTTACCATGAAACATAGATATGAGATGCAATATCTCGTTTTAAGAAGCATTTGAACTCTATTGCTACGATACGCAGACACCTGCAAATGCTATTTCCTTGCAAGGGAGTGTCGCATTTACATTCATTTGAATCATAGACGAGGAATACATAACACTTCGCCAATCATATTATATCTTACCATGAAACATAGAAATGAGATGCGATATCGCGTTTTAAGAAGCATTAGAACACCATTGCTACGATATGTAGACATTTGCAAACGCTATTTCCTTGCAAGGAAGTGTAGCATTTACATTCATTTGAAGTGTAGACGAGGAATACATAACACTTCGCAAATCATATTATATCTTACCATGAAATATAGAAATGAGATGCGATATCGCGTTTTAAGAAGAATTAGAAATCTATTGCTACGATACGTAGACATCTGCAAACGCTATTTCCTTGCAAGGCAGTGTCGCATTTACGTTCATTTGAAGTGTAGACGTGGAATACATGACACTTCGCAAATCATATTATATCTTACCATTAAACATAGAAATGAGCTGCGATATCGCGTTTTAAGAAGCATTAGAAATCTATTGCTACGATACGTAGACATCTGCAAACGCTATTTCCTTGCAAGGAAGTGTCGCATTTACATTCATTTGAATCGTAGACGAGGAATGCATAACACTTCGCATAGAATATTATATCTTATCATGAAACATAGATAAGAGATGCAATATCTCTTTTAAAGAAGCATTTGAACTCTATTGCTTCGATACGTAGACATCTGCAAACGCTATTTCCTAGCAACGAAGTGTCGCATTTACATTCATTTGAAGTGTAGACGAGGACTACATAACACATCGCAAATCATATTATATCTTACCATGAAACATAGAAATGAGATGCGATATCGCGTTTTAAGAATCATAAGAACTCTTTTGCTACGATACGTAGACATCTGCAAACGCTATTTCCTTGCAAGGAAGTGTCGCATTTACATTCATTTGAATCGTAGACGAGGCATGCATAACACTTCGCAACGAATATTAAATCTTATCATGAAACATAGAAATGAGATGCGATATCGCGTTTTAAGAATCATAAGAACTCTATTGCTACGATACGCAGACATCTGCAAACGCTATTTCCTTGCAAGGAAGTGTCGCATTTACATTCATTTGAATCGTAGACGAGGAATGCATATCACTTCGCAATGAATATTATATCTTATCATGAAACATAGATATGAGATGCAATATCTCGTTTTAAGAAGCATTTCAACTCTATTGCTACGATACGTAGACATCTGCAAACGCTATTTCCTTGCAAGGGAGTGTCGCATTTACATTCATCTGAAGTGTAGACGAGGAATACATGACACTTCGCAAATCATATTATATCTTACCATGAAACATAGAAATGAGATGCGATATCGCGTTTTAAGAAGCGTCAGAAATCTATTGCTACGATACGTAGACATCTGCAAACGCTATTTCCTTGCAAGGAAGTGTCGCATTTACATTCATTTGAAGTGTAGACGAGGAATACATAACACTTCGCACATCATATTATATCTTACCATGAAACATAGAAATGAGATGCGATATCGCGTTTTAAGAAGCATTAGAACACTATTGCTACGATAGGTAGAAATTTGCAAACGCTATTTCCTTGCAAGGAAGTGTCGCATTTACATTCGTTTGCAGTGTAGACGAGGAATACATAACACTTCGCAAATCATATTATATCTTACCATGAAACATGGGAATGAGTTGCGATATCGCGTTTTAAGTATCATAAGAACTCTATTGCTACGATACGTAGACATCTGCAAACGCAATTTCCTTACAAGGAAGTGTCGCATTTACATTGATTTGAATCGTAGACGAAGAATGCATAACACTTCGCAATGAATATTATATCTTATCATGAAACATAGATATGAGATGCAATATCTCGTTTTAAGAAGCATTAGAACTCTATCCCTACGATACGTAGACATCTGCAAACGCTATTTCCATGCAAGGAAGTGTCGCATTTACATTCATTTGAAGTGTAGAAGAGGAATACATAACACTTCGCAAATCACATTATATCTTACTATGTAACATAGAAATGAGATGCGATATCGCGTTTTAAGAAGCATTAGAACTCTATTGCTACGATAGGTAGACATCTGCAAACGCTCTTTCCAAGCAAGGAAGTGTCGCATTTACATTCATTTGAAGTGTAGGCGAGGACTACATAACACTTCGCAAATCATATTATATCTTACCATGAAACATTGAAATGAGATGCGATATCGCTATTTAAGAAGCACTAGAAATCAATTGCTACGATTCGTAGACATCTGCAAACGCCATTTCCTAGCGAGCAAGTGTCGCATTCACATTCGTTTGAAGTGTAGACGAGGAATACATAACACTTCGCAAATCATATTATATCTTACAATGAAACATAGAAATGAGATGCGATATCGCTATTTAAGAAGCATTAGAAATCTATTGCTACGATACGTAGACATCTGGAAACGCTATTTCCTTGCAAGGTAGTGTCGCATTTACATACATTTGATTCGTAGACGAGGAATGCATAACACTTCGCAAGGAATATAATATCTTATCATGAGACATAGATAAGAGATGCAATATCTCGTTTTAAGAAACATTTGAAATCTATTGCTTCGATACGTAGACATCTGCAAACGCTATTTCCTAGCAACGAAGTGTCGCATTTACATTCATTTGAAGTGTAGACGAGGACTACATAACACTTCGCAAATCATATTATATCTTACCATGAAACATAGAAATGAGATGCGATATCGCGTTTTAAGAAGCATTCGAATTCTATTGCTACGATACGTAGACATCTGCAAACGCTATTTCCTAGCGAGGAAGTGTCGCATTCACATTAATTTGAAGTGTAGACGAGGAATACATAATACGTCGCGAATCATATTATATCTTACCATGAAACATAGAAATGAGATACGATATCGCGTTTTAAGAATCATAAGAACTCTATTGCTACGATACGTAGACATCTGCAAACGCAATTTCCTTACAAGGAAGTGTCGCATTTACATTGAATTGAATCGTAGACGAGGAATGCATAACACTTCGCAATGAATATTATATCTTATCATGAAACATAGATATGAGATGCAATATCTCGTTTTAAGAAGCATTAGAACTCTATCCCTACGATACGTAGACATCTGCAAACGCTATTTCCTTGCAAGGAAGTGTCGCATTTATATTCATTTGAAGTGTAGAAGAGGAATACATAACACTTCGCAAATCATATTATATCTTACTGTGTAACATAGAAATAAGATGCGATATCGCGTTTTAAGAAGCATTAGAACTCTATTGCTACGATAGGTAGACATCCGCAAACGCTCTTTCCTAGCAAGGAAGTGTCGCATTTACATTCATTTGAAGTGTAGGCGAGGACTACATAACACTTCGCAAATCATATTATATCTTACCATGAAACATAGAAATGAGATGCGATATCGCTATTTAAGAAGCATTAGAAATCTATTGCTACGATACGTAGACATCTGCAAACGCCATTTCCTAGCGAGCAAGTGTCGCATTCACATTCATTTGAAGTGTAGACGAGGAATACATAACACTTCGCAAATCATATTATATCTTACCATGAAACATAGAAATGAGATGCGATATCGCGTTCTAAGAATCATAAGAACTCTATTCCTACGATACCTAGAAATCTGCAAACGCAATTTCCTTGCAAGGAAGTGTCGCATTAACATTCATTTGAAGTGTAGACGAGGAATGCATAACACTTCGCAATGAATATTATATCTTACCATGAAACATAGAAATGGGATGCGATATCGCGTTTTAAGAAGCATTAGAACTCTATTGCTACGATACCTAGACATCTGCAGACGCTATTTCCTAGCAAGGAAGTGTCGCATTTACATTCATTTGAAGTGTAGACGAGGAATACATGATACTTCACAAATTGTATTATATCTTACCATGAAACATAGAAATGAGATGCGATATCGCGTTTTAAGAAGAATTAGAAATCTATTGCTACGATACGTAGACATCTGCAAACGCTATTTCCTTGCAAGGCAGTGTCGCATTTACGTTCATTTGAAGTGTAGACGTGGAATACATGACACTTCGCAAATCATATTATATCTTACCATTAAACATAGAAATGAGCTGCGATATCGCGTTTTAAGAAGCATTAGAAATCTATTGCTACGATACGTAGACATCTGCAAACGCCATTTCCTAGCGAGGAACTGTCGCATTCACATTCATTTGAAGTGTAGACGAGGAATACGTGATACTTCGCAAATCATATTATATCTTACCATGAAACATGGGAATGAGATGCGATATCGCGTTCTAAGAATATAAGAACTCTATTGCTACGATACGTAGACATCTGCAAACGCTATTTCCTTGCAAGGAAGTGTCGCATTTACATTCATTTGAATCGTAGACGAGGAATGCATAACACTTCGCATAGAATATTATATCTTATCATGAAACATAGATAAGAGATGCAATATCTCTTTTAAAGAAGCATTTGAACTCTATTGCTTCGATACGTAGACATCTGCAAACGCTATTTCCTAGCAACGAAGTGTCGCATTTACATTCATTTGAAGTGTTGACGAGGACTACATAACACTTCGCAATGAATATTACATCTTATCATGAAACATAGAAATGAGATGCGATATCTTGTTTTAAGAAGCCTTTGAACTCTATTGCTTCGATACGTAGACATCTGCAAACGCTATTTCCTTGCAAGGGAGTGTCGCACTTACATTCATTTGGATCGTAGACGAGGAATGCATAACACTTCGCAACGAATATTATATCTTATCATGAAACATAGAAATGAGATGCGATATCGCGTTTTAAGCAGCATTAGAACACTATTGCTACGATACGCAGACATCTGCAAACGCTATTTCCTTGCAAGGAAGTGTCGCACTTACATTCATTTGGATCGTAGACGAGGAATGCATAACACTTCGCAACGAATATTATATCTTATCATGAAACATAGAAATGAGATGCGATATCGCGTTTTAAGAATCATAAGAACTCTATTGCTACGATACGCAGACATCTGCAAACGCTATTTCCTTGCAAGGAAGTGTCGCATTTACATTCACTTGAAGTGTAGACGAGGACTACATAACACTTCGCAAATCATATTACATCTTACCATGAAACATAGAAATGAGATGCGATATCGCGTTTTAAGAATCATAAGAACTCTATTGCTACGAAACGTAGAAATCTGCAAACGCAATTTCCTTGCAAGGAAGTGTCGCATTAACATTCATTTGTATCGTAGACGAGCAATGCATAACACTTCGCAATGAATATCATATCTTATCATGAAACATAGATATGAGATGCAATATCTCGTTTTAAGAAGCATTTGAACTCTATTGCTACGATACGTAGACATCTGCAAACGCTATTTCCTTGCAAGGGAGTGTCGCATTTACATTCATTTGAAGTGTAGACGAGGAATGCATAACACTTCGCAATGAATATTATATCTTACCATGAAACATAGAAATGAGATGCGATATCGCGTTTTAAGAAGCATTAGAACACTATTGCTACGATACCTAGACATGTGCAGAAAGCTATTTCCTTGCAAGGAAGTGTCGCATTTACATTCATTTGAATCGTACCATGAAACATAGAAATGAGATGCAATATCGCGATTTAAGAATCATAAGAATTCTATTGCTACGATACGCAGACATCTGCAAACGCTATTTCCTTGCAAGGAAGTGTCGCATTTACATTCATTTGAATCGTAGACGAGGAAAGGATAACACTTCGCAATGAATATTATATCTTACCATGAAACATAGAAATGAGATGCGATATCGCGTTCTAAGAAGCATTAGAACTCTATTGCTACGATACCTAGACATCTGCAGACGCTATTTCCTAGCAAGGAAGTGTCGCATTTACATTCATTTGAAGTGTAGACGAGGAATATATTACACTTCGCAAATCATATTATATCTTACCATGAAACATAGAAATGAGATGCGATATCGCGTTTTAAGAAGCATTAGAACACTATTGCTACGATACCTAGACATCTGCAGACGCTATTTCCTTGCAAGGAAGTGTCGCATTTACATTCATTCGAATCGTACCATGAAACATAGAAATGAGATGCAATATCGCGATTTAAGAATCATAAGAATTCTATTGCTACGATACGCAGACATCTGCAAACGCTATTTCCTTGCAAGGAAGTGTCGCATTTACATTCATTTGAATCGTAGACGAGGAATGCATAACACTTCGCAATGAATATTATATCTTACCATGAAACATAGATATGAGATGCAATATCTCGTTTTAAGAAGCATTTGAACTCTATTGCTACGATACGCAGACACCTGCAAATGCTATTTCCTTGCAAGGGAGTGTCGCATTTACATTCATTTGAATCATAGACGAGGAATACATAACACTTCGCCAATCATATTATATCTTACCATGAAACATAGAAATGAGATGCGATATCGCGTTTTAAGAAGCATTAGAACACCATTGCTACGATATGTAGACATTTGCAAACGCTATTTCCTTGCAAGGAAGTGTAGCATTTACATTCATTTGAAGTGTAGACGAGGAATACATAACACTTCGCAAATCATATTATATCTTACCATGAAATATAGAAATGAGATGCGATATCGCGTTTTAAGAAGAATTAGAAATCTATTGCTACGATACGTAGACATCTGCAAACGCTATTTCCTTGCAAGGCAGTGTCGCATTTACGTTCATTTGAAGTGTAGACGTGGAATACATGACACTTCGCAAATCATATTATATCTTACCATTAAACATAGAAATGAGCTGCGATATCGCGTTTTAAGAAGCATTAGAAATCTATTGCTACGATACGTAGACATCTGCAAACGCTATTTCCTTGCAAGGAAGTGTCGCATTTACATTCATTTGAATCGTAGACGAGGAATGCATAACACTTCGCATAGAATATTATATCTTATCATGAAACATAGATAAGAGATGCAATATCTCTTTTAAAGAAGCATTTGAACTCTATTGCTTCGATACGTAGACATCTGCAAACGCTATTTCCTAGCAACGAAGTGTCGCATTTACATTCATTTGAAGTGTTGACGAGGACTACATAACACTTCGCAATGAATATTACATCTTATCATGAAACATAGAAATGAGATGCGATATCTTGTTTTAAGAAGCATTTGAACTCTATTGCTTCGATACGTAGACATCTGCAAACGCTATTTCCTTGCAAGGAAGTGTCGCATTTACATTCATTTGAAGTACAGACGAGGAATACATAACACTTCGCACATCATATTATATCTTACCATGAAACATAGAAATGAGATTCGATATCGCGTTTTAAGAAGCATTAGAACACTATTGGTACGATAGGTAGAAATTTGCAAACGCTATTTCCTTGCAAGGAAGTGTCGCATTTACATTCGTTTGCAGTGTAGACGAGGAATACATAACACTTCGCAAATCATATTATATCTTACCATGAAACATGGAAATGAGTTGCGATATCGCGTTTTAAGAATCATAATAACTCTAATGCTACGATACCTAGACATCTGCAGACGCTATTTCCTTGCAAGGAAGTGTCGCATTTACATTCATTTGAAGTGTAGACGAGGAATACATGACACTTCGCAAATCATATTATATCTTACCATGAAACATAGAAATGAGATGCGATATCGCGTTTTAAGAAGCATTAGAACTCTATTGCTACGATAGGTAGACATTTGCGGACGCTATTTCCTAGCGAAGAAGTGTCGCATTTACATTCATTTGAAGTGTAGACGAGGAATACATGACACTTCGCAAATCATATTATATCTTACCATGAAACATAGAAATGAGATGCGATATCGCGTTTTAAGAAGCATTAGAACTCTATTGCTACGATAGGTAGACATTTGCGGACGCTATTTCCTAGCGAGGAAGTGTCGCATTTGCATTCATTTGAAGTGTAGACGAGGAATACATGACACTTCGCAAATCATATTATATCTTACCATGAAACATAGAAATGAGATGCGATATCGCGTTTTAAGAATCATAAGAACTCTATTGCTACGATACGCAGACATCTGCAAACGCTATTTCCTTGCAAGGAAGTGTCGCACTTACATTCATTTGGATCGTAGACGAGGAATGCATAACACTTCGCAACGAATATTATATCTTATCATGAAACATAGAAATGAGATGCGATATCGCGTTTTAAGAATCATAAGAACTCTATTGCTACGATACGCAGACATCTGCAAACGCTATTTCCTTGCAAGGAAGTGTCGCATTTACATTCATTTGAATCGTAGACGAGGAATGCATATCACTTCGCAATGAATATTATATCTTATCATGAAACATAGATATGAGATGCAATATCTCGTTTTAAGAAGCATTTGAACTCTATTGCTACGATACGTAGACATCTGCGAACGCTATTTCCTTGCAAGGGAGTGTCGCATTTACATCCATTTGAAGTGTAGACGAGGAATGCATAACACTTGGCAATGAATATTATATCTTACCATGAAACATAGAAATGAGATGCGATATCGCGTTTTAAGAATCATAAGAACTCTATTGCTTCGAAACGTAGAAATCTGCAAACGCAATTTACTTGCAAGGAAGTGTCGCATTAACATTCATTTGTATCGTAGACGAGCAATGCATAACACTTCGCAATGAATATCATATCTTATCATGAAACATAGATATGAGATGCAATATCTCGTTTTAAGAAGCATTTGAACTCTATTGCTACGATACGTAGACATCTGCAAACGCTATTTCCTTGCAAGGGAGTGTCGCATTTACATTCATTTGAAGAATAGACGAGGAATGCATAACACTTCGCAATGAATATTATATCTTACCATGAAACATAGAAATGAGATGCGATATCGCGTTTTAAGAATCATAAGAACTCTATTGCTACGATACGCAGACATCTGCAAACGCTATTTCCTTGCAAGGAAGTGTCGCACTTACATTCATTTGGATCGTAGACGAGGAATGCATAACACTTCGCAACGAATATTATATCTTATCATGAAACATAGAAATGAGATGCGATATCGCGTTTTAAGAATCATAAGAACTCTATTGCTACGATACGCAGACATCTGCAAACGCTATTTCCTTGCAAGGAAGTGTCGCATTTACATTCATTTGAATCGTAGACGAGGAATG
This sequence comes from Xylocopa sonorina, assembly GCF_050948175.1. Taxonomy (NCBI): domain Eukaryota; kingdom Metazoa; phylum Arthropoda; class Insecta; order Hymenoptera; family Apidae; genus Xylocopa; species Xylocopa sonorina. The sequence goes on along the minus strand of NW_027490112.1, from coordinate 854,231 downwards.
CATATCACTTCGCAATGAATATTATATCTTATCATGAAACATAGATATGAGATGCAATATCTCGTTTTAAGAAGCATTTGAACTCTATTGCTACGATACGTAGACATCTGCGAACGCTATTTCCTTGCAAGGGAGTGTCGCATTTACATCCATTTGAAGTGTAGACGAGGAATGCATAACACTTGGCAATGAATATTATATCTTACCATGAAACATAGAAATGAGATGCGATATCGCGTTTTAAGAATCATAAGAACTCTATTGCTTCGAAACGTAGAAATCTGCAAACGCAATTTACTTGCAAGGAAGTGTCGCATTAACATTCATTTGTATCGTAGACGAGCAATGCATAACACTTCGCAATGAATATCATATCTTATCATGAAACATAGATATGAGATGCAATATCTCGTTTTAAGAAGCATTTGAACTCTATTGCTACGATACGTAGACATCTGCAAACGCTATTTCCTTGCAAGGGAGTGTCGCATTTACATTCATTTGAAGAATAGACGAGGAATGCATAACACTTCGCAATGAATATTATATCTTACCATGAAACATAGAAATGAGATGCGATATCGCGTTTTAAGCAGCATTAGAACATTATTGGTACGATACCTAGACATCTGCAGACGCTATTTCCTTGCAAGGAAGTGTCGCATTTACATTCATTTGAATCGTACCATGAAACATAGAAATGAGATGCAATATCGCGATTTAAGAATTATAAGAATTCTATTGCTACGATACGCAGACATCTGCAAACGCTATTTCCTTGCAAGGAAGTGACGCATTTACATTCATTTGAATCGTAGACGAGGAAAGGATAACACTTCGCAATGAATATTATATCTTACCATGAAACATAGAAATGAGATGCGATATCGCGTTCTAAGAAGCATTAGAACTCTATTGCTACGATACCTAGACATCTGCAGACGCTATTTCCTAGCAAGGAAGTGTCGCATTTACATTCATTTGAAGTGTAGACGAGGAATATATTACACTTCGCAAATCATATTATATCTTACCATGAAACATAGAAATGAGATGCGATATCGCGTTTTAAGAAGCATTAGAACACTATTGCTACGATACCTAGACATCTGCAGACGCTATTTCCTTGCAAGGAAGTGTCGCATTTACATTCATTCGAATCGTACCATGAAACATAGAAATGAGATGCAATATCGCGATTTAAGAATCATAAGAATTCTATTGCTACGATACGCAGACATCTGCAAACGCTATTTCCTTGCAAGGAAGTGTCGCATTTACATTCATTTGAATCGTAGACGAGGAATGCATAACACTTCGCAATGAATATTATATCTTACCATGAAACATAGATATGAGATGCAATATCTCGTTTTAAGAAGCATTTGAACTCTATTGCTACGATACGCAGACACCTGCAAATGCTATTTCCTTGCAAGGGAGTGTCGCATTTACATTCATTTGAATCATAGACGAGGAATACATAACACTTCGCCAATCATATTATATCTTACCATGAAACATAGAAATGAGATGCGATATCGCGTTTTAAGAAGCATTAGAACACCATTGCTACGATATGTAGTCATTTGCAAACGCTATTTCCTTGCAAGGAAGTGTCGCATTTACATTCATTTGAAGTGTAGACGAGGAATACATAACACTTCGCAAATCATATTATATCTTACCATGAAATATAGAAATGAGATGCGATATCGCGTTTTAAGAAGAATTAGAAATCTATTGCTACGATACGTAGACATCTGCAAACGCTATTTCCTTGCAAGGCAGTGTCGCATTTACGTTCATTTGAAGTGCAGACGTGGAATACATGACACTTCGCAAATCATATTATATCTTACCATTAAACATAGAAATGAGCTGCGATATCGCGTTTTAAGAAGCATTAGAAATCTATTGCTACGATACGTAGACATCTGCAAACGCCATTTCCTAGCGAGGAACTGTCGCATTCACATTCATTTGAAGTGTAGACGAGGAATACGTGATACTTCGCAAATCATATTATATCTTACCATGAAACATGGGAATGAGATGCGATATCGCGTTCTAAGAATATAAGAACTCTATTGCTACGATACGTAGACATCTGCAAACGCTATTTCCTTGCAAGGAAGTGTCGCATTTACATTCATTTGAATCGTAGACGAGGAATGCATAACACTTCGCATAGAATATTATATCTTATCATGAAACATAGATAAGAGATGCAATATCTCTTTTAAAGAAGCATTTGAACTCTATTGCTTCGATACGTAGACATCTGCAAACGCTATTTCCTAGCAACGAAGTGTCGCATTTACATTCATTTGAAGTGTTGACGAGGACTACATAACACTTCGCAATGAATATTACATCTTATCATGAAACATAGAAATGAGATGCGATATCTTGTTTTAAGAAGCATTTGAACTCTATTGCATCGATACGTAGACATCTGCAAACGCTATTTCCTTGCAAGGAAGTGTCGCATTTACATTCATTTGAAGTACAGACGAGGAATACATAACACTTCGCACATCATATTATATCTTACCATGAAACATAGAAATGAGATTCGATATCGCGTTTTAAGAAGCATTAGAACACTATTGGTACGATAGGTAGAAATTTGCAAACGCTATTTCCTTGCAAGGAAGTGTCGCATTTACATTCGTTTGCAGTGTAGACGAGGAATACATAACACTTCGCAAATCATATTATATCTTACCATGAAACATGGAAATGAGTTGCGATATCGCGTTTTAAGAATCATAAGAACTCTAATGCTACGATACCTAGACATCTGCAGACGCTATTTCCTTGCAAGGAAGTGTCGCATTTACATTCATTTGAAGTGTAGACGAGGAATACATGACACTTCGCAAATCATATTATATCTTACCATGAAACATAGAAATGAGATGCGATATCGCGTTTTAAGAAGCATTAGAACTCTATTGCTACGATAGGTAGACATTTGCGGACGCTATTTCCTAGCGAAGAAGTGTCGCATTTACATTCATTTGAAGTGTAGACGAGGAATACATGACACTTCGCAAATCATATTATATCTTACCATGAAACATAGATAAGAGATGCAATATCTCTTTTTTAAGAAGCATTTGAACTCTATTGCTTCGATACGTAGACATCTGCAAACGCTATTTCCTAGCAAGTAAGTGTCGCATTTACATTCATTTGAAGTGTAGGCGAGGAATACATAACACTTCGCAAATCATATTATATCTTACCATGAAATATAGAAATGAGATGCGATATCGCGTTTTAAGAAGAATTAGAAATCTATTGCTACGATAAGTAGACATCTGCAAATGCTATTTCCTTGCAAGGCAGTGTCGCATTTACGTTCATTTGAAGTGCAGACGTGGAATACATGACACTTCGCAAATCATATTATATCTTACCATTAAACATAGAAATGAGCTGCGATATCGCGTTTTAAGAAGCATTAGAAATCTATTGCTACGATACGTAGACATCTGCAAACGCCATTTCCTAGCGAGGAACTGTCGCATTCACATTCATTTGGAGTGTAGACGAGGAATACGTGATACTTCGCAAATCATATTATATCTTACCATGAAACATGGGAATGAGATGCGATATCGCGTTCTAAGAATATAAGAACTCTATTGCTACGATACGTAGACATCTGCAAACGCTATTTCCTTGCAAGGAAGTGTCGCATTTACATTCATTTGAATCGTAGACGAGGAATGCATAACACTTCGCATAGAATATTATATCTTATCATGAAACATAGATAAGAGATGCAATATCTCTTTTAAAGAAGCATTTGAACTCTATTGCTTCGATACGTAGACATCTGCAAACGCTATTTCCTAGCAACGAAGTGTCGCATTTACATTCATTTGAAGTGTTGACGAGGACTACATAACACTTCGCAATGAATATTACATCTTATCATGAAACATAGAAATGAGATGCGATATCTTGTTTTAAGAAGCATTTGAACTCTATTGCATCGATACGTAGAAATCTGCAAACGCAATTTCCTTGCAAGGAAGTGTCGCATTAACATTCATTTGTATCGTAGACGAGCAATGCATAACACTTCGCAATGAATATCATATCTTATCATGAAACATAGATATGAGATGCAATATCTCGTTTTAAGAAGCATTTGAACTCTATTGCTACGATACGTAGACATCTGCAAACGCTATTTCCTTGCAAGGGAGTGTCGCATTTACATTCATTTGAAGTGTAGACGAGGAATGCATAACACTTCGCAATGAATATTATATCTTACCATGAAACATAGAAATGAGATGCGATATCGCGTTTTAAGAAGCATTAGAACACTATTGCTACGATACCTAGACATGTGCAGAAAGCTATTTCCTTGCAAGGAAGTGTCGCATTTACATTCATTTGAATCGTACCATGAAACATAGAAATGAGATGCAATATCGCGATTTAAGAATCATAAGATTTCTATTGCTACGATACGCAGACATCTGCAAACGCTATTTCCTTGCAAGGAAGTGTCGCATTTACATTCATTTGAATCGTAGACGAGGAAAGGATAACACTTCGCAATGAATATTATATCTTACCATGAAACATAGAAATGAGATGCGATATCGCGTTCTAAGAAGCATTAGAACTCTATTGCTACGATACCTAGACATCTGCAGACGCTATTTCCTAGCAAGGAAGTGTCGCATTTACATTCATTTGAAGTGTAGACGAGGAATATATTACACTTCGCAAATCATATTATATCTTACCATGAAACATAGAAATGAGATGCGATATCGCGTTTTAAGAAGCATTAGAACACTATTGCTACGATACCTAGACATCTGCAGACGCTATTTCCTTGCAAGGAAGTGTCGCATTTACATTCATTCGAATCGTACCATGAAACATAGAAATGAGATGCAATATCGCGATTTAAGAATCATAAGAATTCTATTGCTACGATACGCAGACATCTGCAAACGCTATTTCCTTGCAAGGAAGTGTCGCATTTACATTCATTTGAATCGTAGACGAGGAATGCATAACACTTCGCAATGAATATTATATCTTACCATGAAACATAGATATGAGATGCAATATCTCGTTTTAAGAAGCATTTGAACTCTATTGCTACGATACGCAGACACCTGCAAATGCTATTTCCTTGCAAGGGAGTGTCGCATTTACATTCATTTGAATCATAGACGAGGAATACATAACACTTCGCCAATCATATTATATCTTACCATGAAACATAGAAATGAGATGCGATATCGCGTTTTAAGAAGCATTAGAACACCATTGCTACGATATGTAGACATTTGCAAACGCTATTTCCTTGCAAGGAAGTGTAGCATTTACATTCATTTGAAGTGTAGACGAGGAATACATAACACTTCGCAAATCATATTATATCTTACCATGAAATATAGAAATGAGATGCGATATCGCGTTTTAAGAAGAATTAGAAATCTATTGCTACGATACGTAGACATCTGCAAACGCTATTTCCTTGCAAGGCAGTGTCGCATTTACGTTCATTTGAAGTGTAGACGTGGAATACATGACACTTCGCAAATCATATTATATCTTACCATTAAACATAGAAATGAGCTGCGATATCGCGTTTTAAGAAGCATTAGAAATCTATTGCTACGATACGTAGACATCTGCAAACGCTATTTCCTTGCAAGGAAGTGTCGCATTTACATTCATTTGAATCGTAGACGAGGAATGCATAACACTTCGCATAGAATATTATATCTTATCATGAAACATAGATAAGAGATGCAATATTTCTTTTAAAGAAGCATTTGAACTCGATTGCTTCGATACGTAGACATCTGCAAACGCTATTTCCTAGCAACGAAGTGTCGCATTTACATTCATTTGAAGTGTTGACGAGGACTACATAACACTTCGCAATGAATATTACATCTTATCATGAAACATAGAAATGAGATGCGATATCTTGTTTTAAGAAGCATTTGAACTCTATTGCTTCGATACGTAGACATCTGCAAACGCTATTTCCTTGCAAGGAAGTGTCGCATTTACATTCATTTGAAGTACTGACGAGGAATACATAACACTTCGCACATCATATTATATCTTACCATGAAACATAGAAATGAGATTCGATATCGCGTTTTAAGAAGCATTAGAACACTATTGGTACGATAGGTAGAAATTTGCAAACGCTATTTCCTTGCAAGGAAGTGTCGCATTTACATTCGTTTGCAGTGTAGACGAGGAATACATAACACTTCGCAAATCATATTATATCTTACCATGAAACATGGAAATGAGTTGCGATATCGCGTTTTAAGAATCATAATAACTCTAATGCTACGATACCTAGACATCTGCAGACGCTATTTCCTTGCAAGGAAGTGTCGCATTTACATTCATTTGAAGTGTAGACGAGGAATACATGACACTTCGCAAATCATATTATATCTTACCATGAAACATAGAAATGAGATGCGATATCGCGTTTTAAGAAGCATTAGAACTCTATTGCTACGATAGGTAGACATTTGCGGACGCTATTTCCTAGCGAAGAAGTGTCGCATTTACATTCATTTGAAGTGTAGACGAGGAATACATGACACTTCGCAAATCATATTATATCTTACCATGAAACATAGAAATGAGATGCGATATCGCGTTTTAAGAAGCATTAGAACTCTATTGTTACGATAGGTAGACATTTGCGGACGCTATTTCCTAGCGAGGAAGTGTCGCATTTGCATTCATTTGAGGTGTAGACGAGGAATACATGACACTTCGCAAATCATATTATATCTTACCATGAAACATAGAAATGAGATGCGATATCGCGTTTTAAGAATCATAAGAACTCTATTGCTACGATACGCAGACATCTGCAAACGCTATTTCCTTGCAAGGAAGTGTCGCACTTACATTCATTTGGATCGTAGACGAGGAATGCATAACACTTCGCAACGAATATTATATCTTATCATGAAACATAGAAATGAGATGCGATATCGCGTTTTAAGAATCATAAGAACTCTATTGCTACGATACGCAGACATCTGCAAACGCTATTTCCTTGCAAGGAAGTGTCGCATTTACATTCATTTGAATCGTAGACGAGGAATGCATATCACTTCGCAATGAATATTATATCTTATCATGAAACATAGATATGAGATGCAATATCTCGTTTTAAGAAGCATTTGAACTCTATTGCTACGATACGTAGACATCTGCGAACGCTATTTCCTTGCAAGGGAGTGTCGCATTTACATCCATTTGAAGTGTAGACGAGGAATGCATAACACTTGGCAATGAATATTATATCTTACCATGAAACATAGAAATGAGATGCGATATCGCGTTTTAAGAATCATAAGAACTCTATTGCTTCGAAACGTAGAAATCTGCAAACGCAATTTCCTTGCAAGGAAGTGTCGCATTAACATTCATTTGTATCGTAGACGAGCAATGCATAACACTTCGCAATGAATATTATATCTTACCATGAAACATAGAAATGAGATGCGATATCGCGTTTTAAGCAGCATTAGAACACTATTGCTACGATACCTAGACATCTGCAGACGCTATTTCCTTGCAAGGAAGTGTCGCATTTACATTCATTTGAATCGTACCATGAAACATAGAAATGAGATGCAATATCGCGATTTAAGAATTATAAGAATTCTATTGCTACGATACGCAGACATCTGCAAACGCTATTTCCTTGCAAGGAAGTGACGCATTTACATTCATTTGAATCGTAGACGAGGAAAGGATAACACTTCGCAATGAATATTATATCTTACCATGAAACATAGAAATGAGATGCGATATCGCGTTCTAAGAAGCATTAGAACTCTATTGCTACGATACCTAGACATCTGCAGACGCTATTTCCTAGCAAGGAAGTGTCGCATTTACATTCATTTGAAGTGTAGACGAGGAATATATTACACTTCGCAAATCATATTATATCTTACCATGAAACATAGAAATGAGATGCGATATCGCGTTTTAAGAAGCATTAGAACACTATTGCTACGATACCTAGACATCTGCAGACGCTATTTCCTTGCAAGGAAGTGTCGCATTTACATTCATTCGAATCGTACCATGAAACATAGAAATGAGATGCAATATCGCGATTTAAGAATCATAAGAATTCTATTGCTACGATACGCAGACATCTGCAAACGCTATTTCCTTGCAAGGAAGTGTCGCATTTACATTCATTTGAATCGTAGACGAGGAATGCATAACACTTCGCAATGAATATTATATCTTACCATGAAACATAGATATGAGATGCAATATCTCGTTTTAAGAAGCATTTGAACTCTATTGCTACGATACGCAGACACCTGCAAATGCTATTTCCTTGCAAGGGAGTGTCGCATTTACATTCATTTGAATCATAGACGAGGAATACATAACACTTCGCCAATCATATTATATCTTACCATGAAACATAGAAATGAGATGCGATATCGCGTTTTAAGAAGCATTAGAACACCATTGCTACGATATGTAGACATTTGCAAACGCTATTTCCTTGCAAGGAAGTGTCGCATTTACATTCATTTGAAGTGTAGACGAGGAATACATAACACTTCGCATAGAATATTATATCTTATCATGAAACATAGATAAGAGATGCAATATCTCTTTTAAAGAAGCATTTGAACTCTATTGCTTCGATACGTAGACATCTGCAAACGCTATTTCCTAGCAACGAAGTGTCGCATTTACATTCATTTGAAGTGTTGACGAGGACTACATAACACTTCGCAATGAATATTACATCTTATCATGAAACATAGAAATGAGATGCGATATCTTGTTTTAAGAAGCATTTGAACTCTATTGCATCGATACGTAGACATCTGCAAACGCTATTTCCTTGCAAGGAAGTGTCGCATTTACATTCATTTGAAGTACAGACGAGGAATACATAACACTTCGCACATCATATTATATCTTACCACGAAACATAGAAATGAGATTCGATATCGCGTTTTAAGAAGCATTAGAACACTATTGGTACGATAGGTAGAAATTTGCAAACGCTATTTCCTTGCAAGGAAGTGTCGCATTTACATTCGTTTGCAGTGTAGACGAGGAATACATAACACTTCGCAAATCATATTATATCTTACCATGAAACATGGAAATGAGTTGCGATATCGCGTTTTAAGAATCATAAGAACTCTAATGCTACGATACCTAGACATCTGCAGACGCTATTTCCTTGCAAGGAAGTGTCGCATTTACATTCATTTGAAGTGTAGACGAGGAATACATGACACTTCGCAAATCATATTATATCTTACCATGAAACATAGAAATGAGATGCGATATCGCGTTTTAAGAAGCATTAGAACTCTATTGCTACGATAGGTAGACATTTGCGGACGCTATTTCCTAGCGAAGAAGTGTCGCATTTACATTCATTTGAAGTGTAGACGAGGAATACATGACACTTCGCAAATCATATTATATCTTACCATGAAACATAGATAAGAGATGCAATATCTCTTTTTTAAGAAGCATTTGAACTCTATTGCTTCGATACGTAGACATCTGCAAACGCTATTTCCTAGCAAGTAAGTGTCGCATTTACATTCATTTGAAGTGTAGGCGAGGAATACATAACACTTCGCAATGAATATTACATCTTATCATGAAACATAGAAATGAGATGCGATATCTTGTTTTAAGAAGCATTTGAACTCTATTGCTTCGATACGTAGACATCTGCAAACGCTATTTCCTAGCAACGAAGTGTCGCATTTACATTCATTTGAAGTGTAGACGAGGACTACATAACACTTCGCAAATCATATTACATCTTACCATGAAACATAGAAATGAGATGCGATATCGCGTTTTAAGAATCATAAGAACTCTATTGCTACGAAACGTAGAAATCTGCAAACGCAATTTCCTTGCAAGGAAGTGTCGCATTAACATTCATTTGTATCGTAGACGAGCAATGCATAACACTTCGCAATGAATATCATATCTTATCATGAAACATAGAAATGAGATGCGATATCGCGTTTTAAGAATCATAAGAACTCTATTGCTACGATACGTAGACATCTGCAAACGCTATTTCCTTGCAAGGAAGTGTCGCATTTACATTCATTTGAATCGTAGACGAGGAAAGGATAACACTTCGCAATGAATATTATATCTTACCATGAAACATAGAAATGAGATGCGATATCGCGTTTTAAGAATCATAAGAACTCTATTGCTACGATACGTAGACATCTGCAAACGCTATTTCCTTGCAAGGAAGTGTCGCATTTACATTCATTTGAAGTGTAGACGAGGACTACATAACACATCGCAAATCATATTACATCTTACCATGAAACATAGAAATGAGATGCGATATCGCGTTTTAAGAAGCATTAGAACACTATTGCTACGATACCTAGACATGTGCAGAAAGCTATTTCCTTGCAAGGAAGTGTCGCATTTACATTCATTTGAATCGTACCATGAAACATAGAAATGAGATGCAATATCGCGATTTAAGAATCATAAGAATTCTATTGCTACGATACGCAGACATCTGCAAACGCTATTTCCTTGCAAGGAAGTGTCGCATTTACATTCATTTGAATCGTAGACGAGGAAAGGATAACACTTCGCAATGAATATTATATCTTACCATGAAACATAGAAATGAGATGCGATATCGCGTTCTAAGAAGCATTAGAACTCTATTGCTACGAAACCTAGACATCTGCAGACGCTATTTCCTAGCAAGGAAGTGTCGCATTTACATTCATTTGAAGTGTAGACGAGGAATATATTACACTTCGCAAATCATATTATATCTTACCATGAAACATAGAAATGAGATGCGATATCGCGTTTTAAGAAGCATTAGAACACTATTGCTACGATACCTAGACATCTGCAGACGCTATTTCCTTGCAAGGAAGCGTCGCATTTACATTCATTCGAATCGTACCATGAAACATAGAAATGAGATGCAATATCGCGATTTAAGAATCATAAGAATTCTATTGCTACGATACGCAGACATCTGCAAACGCTATTTCCTTGCAAGGAAGTGTCGCATTTACATTCATTTGAATCGTAGACGAGGAATGCATAACACTTCGCAATGAATATTATATCTTACCATGAAACATAGATATGAGATGCAATATCTCGTTTTAAGAAGCATTTGAACTCTATTGCTACGATACGCAGACACCTGCAAATGCTATTTCCTTGCAAGGGAGTGTCGCATTTACATTCATTTGAATCATAGACGAGGAATACATAACACTTCGCCAATCATATTATATCTTACCATGAAACATAGAAATGAGATGCGATATCGCGTTTTAAGAAGCATTAGAACACCATTGCTACGATATGTAGACATTTGCAAACGCTATTTCCTTGCAAGGAAGTGTCGCATTTACATTCATTTGAAGTGTAGACGAGGAATACATAACACTTCGCAAATCATATTATATCTTACCATGAAATATAGAAATGAGATGCGATATCGCGTTTTAAGAAGCATTAGAATTCTATTGCTACGATACGTTGACATCTGCAAACGCTATTTCCTAGCGAGGAAGTGTCGCATTCACATTCATTTGAAGTGTAGACGAAGAATACATAATACGTCGCGAATCATATTATATCTTACCATGAAACAAAGAAATGAGATGCGATATCGCGTTTTAAGAATCATAAGAACTCTATTGCAACGATACGTAGACATCTGCAAACGCAATTTCCTTACAAGGAAGTGTCGCATTTACATTGATTTGAATCGTAGACGAGGAATGCATAACACTTCGCAATGAATATTATATCTTATCATGAAACATAGATATGAGATGCAATATCTCGTTTTAAGAAGCATTTGAACTCTATTGCTACGATACGTAGACATCTGCAAACGCTATTTCCTTGCAAGGGAGTGTCGCATTTACATTCATTTGAAGTGTAGACGAGGAATGCATAACACTTCGCAATGAATATTACATCTTATCATGAAACATAGAAATGAGATGCAATATCTTGTTTTAAGAAGCATTTGAACTCTATTGCTTCGATACGTAGACATCTGCAAACGCTATTTCCTAGCAACGAAGTGTCGCATTTACATTCATTTGAAGTGTAGACGAGGACTACATAACACTTCGCAAATCATATTATATCTTACCATGAAACATAGAAATGAGATGCGATATCGCGTTTTAAGAATCATAAGAAATCTATTGCTACGATACGTAGACATCTGCAAACGCTATTTCCTTGCAAGGAAGTGTCGCATTTACATTCATTTGAATCGTAGACGAGGCATGCATAACACTTCGCAACGAATATTAAATCTTATCATGAAACATAGAAATGAGATGCGATATCGCGTTTTAAGAATCATAAGAACTCTATTGCTACGATACGCAGACATCTGCAAACGCTATTTCCTTGCAAGGAAGTGTCGCATTTACATTCATTTGAATCGTAGACGAGGAATGCATATCACTTCGCAATGAATATTATATCTTATCATGAAACATAGATATGAGATGCAATATCTCGTTTTAAGAAGCATTTCAACTCTATTGCTACGATACGTAGACATCTGCAAACGCTATTTCCTTGCAAGGGAGTGTCGCATTTACATTCATTTGAAGTACAGACGAGGAATACATAACACTTCGCACACCATATTATATCTTACCATGAAACATAGAAATGAGATTCGATATCGCGTTTTAAGAAGCATTAGAACACTATTGGTACGATAGGTAGAAATTTGCAAACGCTATTTCCTTGCAAGGAAGTGTCGCATTTACATTCGTTTGCAGTGTAGACGAGGAATACATAACACTTCGCAAATCATATTATATCTTACCATGAAACATGGAAATGAGTTGCGATATCGCGTTTTAAGAATCATAAGAACTCTATTGCTACGATACCTAGACATCTGCAGACGCTATTTCCTTGCAAGGAAGTGTCGCATTTACATTCATTTGAAGTGTAGACGAGGAATACATGACACTTCGCAAATCATATTATATCTTACCATGAAACATAGAAATGAGATGCGATATCGCGTTTTAAGAAGCATTAGAACTCTATTGCTACGATAGGTGGACATTTGCGGACGCTATTTCCTAGCGAGGAAGTGTCGCATTTGCATTCATTTGAAGTGTAGACGAGGAATGCATAACACTTCGCAATGAATATTACATCTTATCATGAAACATAGAAATGAGATGCGATATCTTGTTTTAAGAAGCATTTGAACTCTATTGCTTCGATACGTAGACATCTGCAAACGCTATTTCCTAGCAACGAAGTGTCGCATTTACATTCATTTGAAGTGTAGACGAGGACTACATAACACTTCGCAAATCATATTATATCTTACCATGAAACATAGAAATGAGATGCGATATCGCGTTTTAAGAATCATAAGAAATCTATTGCTACGATACGTAGACATCTGCAAACGCTATTTCCTTGCAAGGAAGTGTCGCATTTACATTCATTTGAATCGTAGACGAGGCATGCATAACACTTCGCAACGAATATTAAATCTTATCATGAAACATAGAAATGAGATGCGATATCGCGTTTTAAGAATCATAAGAACTCTATTGCTACGATACGCAGACATCTGCAAACGCTATTTCCTTGCAAGGAAGTGTCGCATTTACATTCATTTGAATCGTAGACGAGGAATGCATATCACTTCGCAATGAATATTATATCTTATCATGAAACATAGATATGAGATGCAATATCTCGTTTTAAGAAGCATTTCAACTCTATTGCTACGATACGTAGACATCTGCAAACGCTATTTCCTTGCAAGGGAGTGTCGCATTTACATTCATTTGAAGTACAGACGAGGAATACATAACACTTCGCACACCATATTATATCTTACCATGAAACATAGAAATGAGATTCGATATCGCGTTTTAAGAAGCATTAGAACACTATTGGTACGATAGGTAGAAATTTGCAAACGCTATTTCCTTGCAAGGAAGTGTCGCATTTACATTCGTTTGCAGTGTAGACGAGGAATACATAACACTTCGCAAATCATATTATATCTTACCATGAAACATGGAAATGAGTTGCGATATCGCGTTTTAAGAATCATAAGAACTCTATTGCTACGATACCTAGACATCTGCAGACGCTATTTCCTTGCAAGGAAGTGTCGCATTTACATTCATTTGAAGTGTAGACGAGGAATACATGACACTTCGCAAATCATATTATATCTTACCATGAAACATAGAAATGAGATGCGATATCGCGTTTTAAGAAGCATTAGAACTCTATTGCTACGATAGGTGGACATTTGCGGACGCTATTTCCTAGCGAGGAAGTGTCGCATTTGCATTCATTTGAAGTGTAGTCGAGGAATACATGACACTTCGCAAATCATATTATATCTTACCATGAAACATAGATAAGAGATGCAATATCTCTTTTTTAAGAAGCATTTGAACTCTATTGCTTCGATACGTAGACATCTGCAAACGCTATTTCCTAGCAAGTAAGTGTCGCATTTACATTCATTTGAAGTGTAGGCGAGGAATACATAACACTTCGCAATGAATATTACATCTTATCATGAAACATAGAAATGAGATGCGATATCTTGTTTTAAGAAGCATTTGAACTCTATTGCTTCGATACGTAGACATCTGCAAACGCTATTTCCTAGCAACGAAGTGTCGCATTTACATTCATTTGAAGTGTAGACGAGGACTACATAACACTTCGCAAATCATATTATATCTTACCATGAAACATAGAAATGAGGTGCGATATCGCGTTTTAAGAATCATAAGAACTCTATTGCTACGATACGTAGACATCTGCAAACGCTATTTCCTTGCAAGGAAGTGTCGCATTTACATTCATTTGGATCGTAGACGAGGAATGCATAACACTTCGCAACGAATATTATATCTTATCATGAAACATAGAAATGAGATGCGATATCGCGTTTTAAGAATCATGAGAACTCTATTGCTACGATACGCAGACATCTGCAAACGCTATTTCCTTGCAAGGAAGTGTCGCATTTACATTCATTTGAATCGTAGACGAGGAATGCATATCACTTCGCAATGAATATTATATCTCATCATGAAACATAGATATGAGATGCAATATCTCGTTTTAAGAAGCATTTGAACTCTATTGCTACGATACGTAGACATCTGCAAACGCTATTTCCTTGCAAGGGAGTGTCGCATTTACATCCATTTGAAGTGTAGACGAGGAATGCATAACACTTCGCAATGAATATTATATCTTACCATGAAACATAGAAATGAGATGCGATATCGCGTGTTAAGAATCATAAGAACTCTATTGCTACGAAACGTAGAAATCTGCAAACGCAATTTCCTTGCAAGGAAGTGTCGCATTTACATTCATTTGAAGTACAGACGAGGAATACATAACACTTCGCACATCATATTATATCTTACCATGAAACATAGAAATGAGATTCGATATCGCGTTTTAAGAAGCATTAGAACACTATTGGTACGATAGGTAGAAATTTGCAAACGCTATTTCCTTGCAAGGAAGTGTCGCATTTACATTCGTTTGCAGTGTAGACGAGGAATACATAACACTTCGCAAATCATATTATATCTTACCATGAAACATGGAAATGAGTTGCGATATCGCGTTTTAAGAATCATAAGAACTCTATTGCTACGATACCTAGACATCTGCAGACGCTATTTCCTTGCAAGGAAGTGTCGCATTTACATTCATTTGAAGTGTAGACGAGGAATACATGACACTTCGCAAATCATATTATATCTTACCATGAAACATAGAAATGAGATGCGATATCGCGTTTTAAGAAGCATTAGAACTCTATTGCTACGATAGGTAGACATTTGCGGACGCTATTTCCTAGCGAAGAAGTGTCGCATTTACATTCATTTGAAGTGTAGACGAGGAATACATGACACTTCGCAAATCATATTATATCTTACCATGAAACATAGATAAGAGATGCAATATCTCTTTTTTAAGAAGCATTTGAACTCTATTGCTTCGATACGTAGACATCTGCAAACGCTATTTCCTAGCAAGTAAGTGTCGCATTTACATTCATTTGAAGTGTAGGCGAGGAATACATAACACTTCGCAATGAATATTACATCTTATCATGAAACATAGAAATGAGATGCGATATCTTGTTTTAGGAAGCATTTGAACTCTATTGCTTCGATACGTAGACATCTGCAAACGCTATTTCCTAGCAACGAAGTGTCGCATTTACATTCATTTGAAGTGTAGACGAGGACTACATAACACTTCGCAAATCATATTATATCTTACCATGAAACATAGAAATGAGATGCGATATCGCGTTTAAGAATCATAAGAACTCTATTGCTACGATACGTAGACATCTGCAAACGCTATTTCCTTGCAAGGAAGTGTCGCATTTACATTCATTTGGATCGTAGACGAGGAATGCATAACACTTCGCAACGAATATTATATCTTATCATGAAACATAGAAATGAGATGCGATATCGCGTTTTAAGAATCATAACAACTCTATTGCTACGATACGCAGACATCTGCAAACGCTATTTCCTTGCAAGGAAGTGTCGCATTTACATTCATTTGAATCGTAGACGAGGAATGCATATCACTTCGCAATGAATATTATATCTTATCATGAAACATAGATATGAGATGCAATATCTCGTTTTAAGAAGCATTTGAACTCTATTGCTACGATACGTAGACATCTGCAAACGCTATTTCCTTGCAAGGGAGTGTCGCATTTACATCCATTTGAAGTGTAGACGAGGAATGCATAACACTTGGCAATGAATATTATATCTTACCATGAAACATAGAAATGAGATGCGATATCGCGTTTTAAGAATCATAAGAACTCTATTGCTACGAAACGTAGAAATCTGCAAACGCAATTTCCTTGCAAGGAAGTGTCGCATTAACATTCATTTGTATCGTAGACGAGCAATGCATAACACTTCGCAATGAATATCATATCTTATCATGAAACATAGATATGAGATGCAATATCTCGTTTTAAGAAGCATTTGAACTCTATTGCTACGATACGTAGACATTTGCAAACGCTATTTCCTTGCAAGGGAGTGTCGCATTTACATTCATTTGAAGTACAGACGAGGAATACATAACACTTCGCACATCATATTATATCTTACCATGAAACATAGAAATGAGATGCGATATCGCGTTTTAAGAATCATAAGAACTCTATTGCTACGGAACGTAGAAATCTGCAAACGCAATTTCCTTGCAAGGAAGTGTCACATTAACATTCATTTGTATCGTAGACGAGCAATGCATAACACTTCGCAATGAATATCATATCTTATCATGAAACATAGATATGAGATGCAATATCTCGTTTTAAGAAGCATTTGAACTCTATTGCTTCGATAAGTAGACATCTGCAAGCGCTATTTACTAACAAGGAAGTGTCGCATTTACATTCATTTGAAGTGTAGACGAGGAATAGATAACACTTCGCAAATCATATTACATCTTACCATGAAACATTGAAATGGGATGCGATATCGCGTTTTAAGAAGCATTAGAACTCTATTGCTACGATACCTAGACATCTGCAGACGCTATTTCCTAGCAAGGAAGTGTCGCATTTACATTCATTTGAAGTGTAGACGAGGAATACATGATACTTTACAAATTGTATTATATCTTACCATGAAACATAGAAATGAGATGCGATATCGCGTTTTAAGAAGAATTAGAAATCTATTGCTACGATACGTAGACATCTGCAAACGCTATTTCCTTGCAAGGCAGTGTCGCATTTACGATCATTTGAAGTGTAGACGTGGAATACATGACACTTCGCAAATCATATTATATCTTACCATGAAACATAGAAATGAGATGCGATATCGCGTCTTAAGAAGCATTAGAACACTATTGCTACGATACCTAGACATCTGCAGACGCTATTTCCTTGCAAGGAAGTGTCGCATTTACATTCGTTTGCAGTGTAGACGAGGAATACATAACACTTCGCAAATCATATTATATCTTACCATGAAACATGGAAATGAGTTGCGATATCGCGTTTTAAGAATCATAAGAACTCTATTGCTACGATACCTAGACATCTGCAGACGCTATTTCCTTGCAAGGAAGTGTCGCATTTACATTCATTTGAAGTGTAGACGAGGAATACATGACACTTCGCAAATCATATTATATCTTACCATGAAACATAGAAATGAGATGCGATATCGCGTTTTAAGAAGCATTAGAACTCTATTGCTACGATAGGTGGACATTTGCGGACGCTATTTCCTAGCGAGGAAGTGTCGCATTTGCATTCATTTGAAGTGTAGACGAGGAATACATGACACTTCGCAAATCATATTATATCTTACCATGAAACATAGATAGGAGATGCAATATCTCTTTTTTAAGAAGCATGTGAACTCTATTGCTTCGATACGTAGACATCTGCAAACGCTATTTCCTAGCAAGTAAGTGTCGCATTTACATTCATTTGAAGTGTAGGCGAGGAATACATAACACTTCGCAATGAATATAACATCTTATCATGAAACATAGAAATGAGATGCGATATCTTGTTTTAAGAAGCATTTGAACTCTATTGCTTCGATACGTAGACATCTGCAAACGCTATTTCCTAGCAACGAAGTGTCGCATTTACATTCATTTGAAGTGTAGACGAGGACTACATAACACTTCGCAAATCATATTATATCTTACCATGAAAATAGAAATGAGATGCGATATCGCGTTTTAAGTATCATAAGAACTCTATTGCTACGATACGTAGACATCTGCAAACGCTATTTCCTTGCAAGGAAGTGTCGCATTTACATTCATTTGGATCGTAGACGAGGAATGCATAACACTTCGCAGCGAATATTATATCTTATCATGAAACATAGAAATGAGATGCGATATCGCGTTTTAAGAATCATGAGAACTCTATTGCTACGATACGCAGACATCTGCAAACGCTATTTCCTTGCAAGGAAGTGTCGCATTTACATTCATTTGAATCGTAGACGAGGAATGCATATCACTTCGCAATGAATATTATATCTCATCATGAAACATAGATATGAGATGCAATATCTCGTTTTAAGAAGCATTTGAACTCTATTGCTACGATACGTAGACATCTGCAAACGCTATTTCCTTGCAAGGGAGTGTCGCATTTACATCCATTTGAAGTGTAGACGAGGAATGCATAACACTTCGCAATGAATATTATATCTTACCATGAAACATAGAAATGAGATGCGATATCGCGTGTTAAGAATCATAAGAACTCTATTGCTACGAAACGTAGAAATCTGCAAACGCAATTTCCTTGCAAGGAAGTGTCGCATTAACATTCATTTGTATCGTAGACGAGCAATGCATAACACTTCGCAATGTATATCATATCTTATCATGAAACATAGATATGAGATGCAATATCTCGTTTTAAGAAGCATTTGAACTCTATTGCTACGATACGTAGACATCTGCAAACGCTATTTCCTTGCAAGGGAGTGTCGCATTTACATTCATTTGAAGTGTAGACGAGGAATGCATAACACTTCGCAATGAATATTATATCTTACCATGAAACATAGAAATGGGATGCGATATCGCGTTTTAAGAAGCATTAGAACTCTATTGCTACGATACCTAGACATCTGCAGACGCTATTTCCTAGCAAGGAAGTGTCGCATTTACATTCATTTGAAGTGTAGACGAGGAATACATGATACTTCACAAATTGTATTATATCTTACCATGAAACATAGAAATGAGATGCGATATCGCGTTTTAAGAAGAATTAGAAATCTATTGCTACGATACGTAGACATCTGCAAACGCTATTTCCTTGCAAGGCAGTGTCGCATTTACGTTCATTTGAAGTGTAGACGTGGAATACATGACACTTCGCAAATCATATTATATCTTACCATTAAACATAGAAATGAGCTGCGATATCGCGTTTTAAGAAGCATTAGAAATCTATTGCTACGATACGTAGACATCTGCAAACGCCATTTCCTAGCGAGGAACTGTCGCATTCACATTCATTTGAAGTGTAGACGAGGAATACGTGATACTTCGCAAATCATATTATATCTTACCATGAAACATGGGAATGAGATGCGATATCGCGTTCTAAGAATATAAGAACTCTATTGCTACGATACGTAGACATCTGCAAACGCTATTTCCTTGCAAGGAAGTGTCGCATTTACATTCATTTGAATCGTAGACGAGGAATGCATAACACTTCGCAAAGAATATTATATCTTATCATGAAACATAGATAAGAGATGCAATATCTCTTTTAAAGAAGCATTTGAACTCTATTGCTTCGATACGTAGACATCTGCAAACGCTATTTCCTAGCAACGAAGTGTCGCATTTTCATTCATTTGAAGTGTTGACGAGGACTACATAACACTTCGCAATGAATATTACATCTTATCATGAAACATAGAAATGAGATGCGATATCTTGTTTTAAGAAGCATTTGAACTCTATTGCTTCGATACGTAGACATCTGCAAACGCTATTTCCTTGCAAGGAAGTGTCGCATTTACATTCATTTGAAGTACAGACGAGGAATACATAACACTTCGCACATCATATTATATCTTACCATGAAACATAGAAATGAGATTCGATATCGCGTTTTAAGAAGCATTAGAACACTATTGGTACGATAGGTAGAAATTTGCAAACGCTATTTCCTTGCAAGGAAGTGTCGCATTTACATTCGTTTGCAGTGTAGACGAGGAATACATAACACTTCGCAAATCATATTATATCTTACCATGAAACATGGAAATGAGTTGCGATATCGCGTTTTAAGAATCATAAGAACTCTATTGCTACGATACCTAGACATCTGCAGACGCTATTTCCTTGCAAGGAAGTGTCGCATTTACATTCATTTGAAGTGTAGACGAGGAATACATGACACTTCGCAAATCATATTATATCTTACCATGAAACATAGAAATGAGATGCGATATCGCGTTTTAAGAAGCATTAGAACTCTATTGCTACGATAGGTAGACATTTGCGGACGCTATTTCCTAGCGAAGAAGTGTCGCATTTACATTCATTTGAAGTGTAGACGAGGAATACATGACACTTCGCAAATCATATTATATCCTACCATGAAACATAGAAATGAGATGCGATATCGCGTTTTAAAAAGCATTAGAACTCTATTGCTACGATAGGTAGACATTTGCGGACGCTATTTCCTAGCGAGGAAGTGTCGCACTTGCATTCATTTGAAGTGTAGACGAGGAATACATGACACTTCGCAAATCATATTATATCTTACCATGAAACATAGATAAGAGATGCAATATCTCTTTTTTAAGAAGCATTTGAACTCTATTGCTTCGATACGTAGACATCTGCAAACGCTATTTCCTAGCAAGTAAGTGTCGCATTTACATTCATTTGAAGTGTAGGCGAGGAATACATAACACTTCGCAATGAATATTACATCTTATCATGAAACATAGAAATGAGATGCGATATCTTCTTTTAAGAAGCATTTGAACTCTATTGCTTCGATACGTAGACATCTGCAAACGCTATTTCCTAGCAACGAAGTGTCGCATTTACATTCATTTGAAGTGTAGACGAGGACTACATAACACTTCGCAAATCATATTATATCTTACCATGAAACATAGAAATGAGATGCGATATCGCGTTTTAAGAATCATAAGAACTCTATTGCTACGATACGTAGACATCTGCAAACGCTATTTCCTTGCAAGGAAGTGTCGCATTTACATTCATTTGGATCGTAGACGAGGAATGCATAACACTTCGCAACGAATATTATATCTTATCATGAAACATAGAAATGAGATGCGATATCGCGTTTTAAGAATCATAAGAACTCTATTGCTACGATACGCAGACATCTGCAAACGCTATTTCCTTGCAAGGAAGTGTCGCATTTACATTCATTTGAATCGTAGACGAGGAATGCATAACACTTCGCAATGAATATTATATCTTATCATGAAACATAGATATGAGATGCAATATCTCGTTTCAAGAAGCATTTGAACTCTATTGCTACGATACGTAGACATCTGCAAACGCTATTTCCTTGCAAGGGAGTGTCGCATTTACATCCATTTGAAGTGTAGACGAGGAATGCATAACACTTGGCAATGAATATTATATCTTACCATGAAACATAGAAATGAGATGCGATATCGCGTTTTAAGAATCATAAGAACTCTATTGCTACGAAACGTAGAAATCTGCAAACGCAATTTCCTTGCAAGGAAGTGTCGCATTAACATTCATTTGTATCGTAGACGAGCAATGCATAACACTTCGCAATGAATATCATATCTTATCATGAAACATAGATATGAGATGCAATATCTCGTTTTAAGAAGCATTTGAACTCTATTGCTACGATACGTAGACATCTGCAAACGCTATTTCCTTGCAAGGAAGTGTCGCATTAACATTCATTTGTATCGTAGACGAGCAATGCATAACACTTCGCAACGAATATTATATCTTATCATGAAACATAGAAATGAGATGCGATATCGCGTTTTAAGAATCATAAGAACTCTATTGCTACGATACGCAGACATCTGCAAACGCTATTTCCTTGCAAGGAAGTGTCGCATTTACATTCATTTGAAGTGTAGACGAGGAATACATGATACTTTACAAATTGTATTATATCTTACCATGAAACATAGAAATGAGATGCGATATCGCGTTTTAAGAAGAATTAGAAATCTATTGCTACGATACGTAGACATCTGCAAACGCTATTTCCTTGCAAGGCAGTGTCGCATTTACGTTCATTTGAAGTGTAGACGTGGAATACATGACACTTCGCAAATCATATTATATCTTACCATGAAACATAGAAATGAGATGCGATATCGCGTCTTAAGAAGCATTAGAACACTATTGCTACGATACCTAGACATCTGCAGACGCTATTTCCTTGCAAGGATGTGTCGCATTTACATTCATTTGAAGTGTAGACGAGGAATACATGACACTTCGCAAATCATATTATATCTTACCATGAAACATAGATAAGAGATGCAATATCTCCTTTTTAAGAAGCATTTGAACTCTATTGCTTCGATACGTAGACATCTGCAAACGCTATTTCCTAGCAAGGAAGTGTCACATTTACATTCATTTGAAGTGTAGGCGAGGAATACATAACACTTCGCAATGAATATTACATCTTATCATGAAACATAGAAATGAGATGCGATATCTTGTTTTAAGAAGCATTTGAACTCTATTGCTTCGATACGTAGACATCTGCAAACACTATTTCCTAGCAACGAAGTGTCGCATTTACATTCATTTGAAGTGTAGAAGAGGACTACATAACACTTCGCAAATCATATTATATCTTACCACGAAACATAGAAATGAGATGCGATATCGCGTTTTAAGAATCATAAGAACTCTATTGCTACGATACGTAGACATCTGCAAACGCTATTTCCTTGCAAGGAAGTGTCGCATTTACATTCATTTGAAGTGTAGACGAGGAATACATAACACTTCGCACATCATATTATATCTTACCATGAAACATAGAAATGAGATGCGATATCGCGTTTTAAGAAGCATTAGAACACTATTGCTACGATACCTAGACATCTGCAGACGCTATTTCCTTGCAAGGAAGTGTCGCATTTACATTCATTTGAAGTGTAGACGAGGAATACATGACACTTCGCAAATCATATTATATCTTACCATGAAACATAGATAAGAGATGCAATATCTCTTTTTAAGAAGCATTTGAACTCTATTGCTTCGATACGTAGACATCTGCAAACGCTATTTCCTAGCAAGGAAGTGTCGCATTTACATTCATTTGAAGTGTAGGCGAGGAATACATAACACTTCGCAATGAATATTACATCTTATCATGAAACATAGATATGAGATGCAATATCTCGTTTTAAGAAGCATTTCAACTCTATTGCTACGATACGTAGACATCTGCAAACGCTATTTCCTTGCAAGGGAGTGTCGCATTTACATTCATCTGAAGTGTAGACGAGGAATACATGACACTTCGCAAATCATATTATATCTTACCATGAAACATAGAAATGAGATGCGATATCGCGTTTTAAGAAGCGTCAGAAATCTATTGCTACGATACGTAGACATCTGCAAACGCTATTT
This sequence comes from Xylocopa sonorina, assembly GCF_050948175.1. Classification (NCBI taxonomy): domain Eukaryota; kingdom Metazoa; phylum Arthropoda; class Insecta; order Hymenoptera; family Apidae; genus Xylocopa; species Xylocopa sonorina. The sequence goes on along the minus strand of NW_027490112.1, from coordinate 829,907 downwards.
CCTTGCAAGGAAGTGTCGCATTTACATTCATTTGAAGTGTAGACGAGGAATACATAACACTTCGCACATCATATTATATCTTACCATGAAACATAGAAATGAGATGCGATATCGCGTTTTAAGAAGCATTAGAACACTATTGCTACGATAGGTAGAAATTTGCAAACGCTATTTCCTTGCAAGGAAGTGTCGCATTTACATTCGTTTGCAGTGTAGACGAGGAATACATAACACTTCGCAAATCATATTATATCTTACCATGAAACATGGGAATGAGTTGCGATATCGCGTTTTAAGAATCATAAGAACTCTATTGCTACGATACCTAGACATCTGCAAACGCTATTTCCTTGCAAGGAAGTGTCGCATTTACATTCATTTGAAGTGTAGACGAGGAATACATAACACTTCGCACATCATATTATATCTTACCATGAAACATAGAAATGAGATGCGATATCGCGTTTTAAGAAGCATTAGAACACTATTGCTACGATACCTAGACATCTGCAGACGCTATTTCCTTGCAAGGAAGTGTCGCATTTACATTCATTTGAAGTGTAGACGAGGAATACATGACACTTCGCAAATCATATTATATCTTACCATGAAACATAGATAAGAGATGCAATATCTCTTTTTTAAGAAGCATTTGAACTCTATTGCTTCGATACGTAGACATCTGCAAACGCTATTTCCTAGCAAGGAAGTGTCGCATTTACATTCATTTGAAGTGTAGGCGAGGAATACATAACACTTCGCAATGAATATTACATCTTATCATGAAACATAGATATGAGATGCAATATCTCGTTTTAAGAAGCATTTCAACTCTATTGCTACGATACGTAGACATCTGCAAACGCTATTTCCTTGCAAGGGAGTGTCGCATTTACATTCATCTGAAGTGTAGACGAGGAATACATGACACTTCGCAAATCATATTATATCTTACCATGAAACATAGAAATGAGATGCGATATCGCGTTTTAAGAAGCGTCAGAAATCTATTGCTACGATACGTAGACATCTGCAAACGCTATTTCCTTGCAAGGAAGTGTCGCATTTACATTCATTTGAAGTGTAGACGAGGAATACATAACACTTCGCACATCATATTATATCTTACCATGAAACATAGAAATGAGATGCGATATCGCGTTTTAAGAAGCATTAGAACACTATTGCTACGATAGGTAGAAATTTGCAAACGCTATTTCCTTGCAAGGAAGTGTCGCATTTACATTCGTTTGCAGTGTAGACGAGGAATACATAACACTTCGCAAATCATATTATATCTTACCATGAAACATGGAATGAGTTGCGATATCGCGTTTTAAGAATCATAAGAACTCTATTGCTACGATACCTAGACATCTGCAAACGCTATTTCCTTGCAAGGAAGTGTCGCATTTACATTCATTTGATGTGTAGACGAGGAATACATAACACTTCGCAAATCATATTATATCTTACCATGAAACATAGGAATGAGATGCGATATCGCGTTATAAGAATCATAAGAACTCTATTGCTACGATGCGTAGACATCTGCAAACGCTATTTCCTTGCAAGGAAGTGTCGCATTTACATTCATTTGATGTGTAGACGAGGAATACATAACACTTTGCAAATCATATTATATCTTACCATGAAACATAGAAACGAGATGCGATATCGCGTTTTAAGAAGCATTAGAACTCTATTGCTACGATACGTAGACATCTGCAAACGCTATTTCCTTGGAAGGAAGTGTTGCATTTACATTCATTTGAATCGTAGACGAGGAATGCATAACACTTCGCAATGAATATTATATCTTATCATGAAACATAGATATGAGATGCAAAATCTCGTTTTAAGAAGCATTTGAACTCTATTGCTTCGCGACGTAGTCATCTGCAGACGCTATTTCCTAGCAAGGAAGTGTCGCAGTTACATTCATTTGAAGTGTAGACGAGGAATACATAACACTTCGCAAATCATATTACATCTTACCATGAAACATAGAAATGAGATGCGATATCGCGTTTTAAGAAGCAGCAGAAATCAATTGCTACGATAGGTAGACATCTGCAAACGCTATTTCCTTGCAAGAAAGTGTCGCAATTACATTCATTTGAAGTGTAGACGACGGATACATAACACTTCGCAATCATATTATACCTTACCATGAAACATAGAAATGAGATGCGATATCGCGTTTTAAGAAGCATTAGAACTCTATTGCTACGATACCTAGACATCTGCAGACGCTATTTCGTGGCAAGGAAGTGTCGCATTTACATTCATTTGAAGTGTAGACGAGGAATACATAACACTCCGCAAATCATATTATATCTTACCATGAAACATGGAAATGAAATCCGATATCGCGTTTTAAGAATCATAAGAACTCCATTGCTACGATACGTAGACATCTGCAAACGCTATTTCCTTGCAAGGAAGTGTCGCATTTACATTCATTTGAATCGTAGACGAGGAAAGGATAACACTTCGCAATGAATATTATATCTTACCATGAAACATAGAAATGAGATGCGATATCGCGTTTTAAGAAGCATTAGAACTCTATTGCTACGATACCTAGACATCTGCAGACGCTATTTCCTGGCAAGGAAGTGTCGCATTTACATTCATTTGAAGTGTAGACGAGGAATACATGACACTTTGCAAATCATATTATATCTTACCATGAAACATAGAAATGAGATGCGATATCGCGTTTTAACGAGCATTAGAAATCTATTGCTACGATACGTAGACATCTGCAAGCGCTATTTCCTAGCGAGGAAGTGACGCATTCACATTCATTAGAAGTGTAGACGAGGAATACATAACACTTTGCAAATCATATTATATCTTACCATGAAATATAGAAATGAGATGCGATATCGCGTTTTAAGAAGCATTAGAGTTCTATTGCTACGATACCTATACATCTGCAGACGCTATTTCCTACCAAAGTAGTGTCGCATTTACGTTCATTTGAAGTGTAGACGTGGAATACATGACACTTCGCAAATCATATTATATCTTACCATGAAACATAGAAATGAGATGCGATATCGCGTTTTAAGAATCATAAGAACTCTATTGCTACGATACGTAGACATCTGCAAACGCTATTTCCTTGCAAGGAAGTGTCGCATTTACATTCATTTGAATCGTAGACGAGGAAAGGATAACACTTCGCAATGAATATTATATCTTACCATGAAACATAGAAATGAGATGCGATATCGCGTTTTAAGAAGCATTAGAGTTCTATTGCTACGATACCTATACATCTGCAGACGCTATTTCCTACCAAGGTAGTGTCGCATTTACGTTCATTTGAAGTGTAGACGTGGAATACATGACACTTCGCAAATCATATTATATCTTACCATGAAACATAGAAATGAGATGCGATATCGCGTTTTAAGAATCATAAGAACTCTATTGCTACGATACGTAGACATCTGCAAACGCTATTTCCTTGCAAGGAAGTGTCGCATTTACATTCATTTGAATCGTAGACGAGGAAAGGATAACACTTCGCAATGAATATTATATCTTACCATGAAACATAGAAATGAGATGCGATATCGCGTTTTAAGAAGCATTAGAACACTATTGCTACGATAGGTAGAAATTTGCAAACGCTATTTCCTTGCAAGGAAGTGTCGCATTTACATTCGTTTGCAGTGTAGACGAGGAATACATAACACTTCGCAAATCATATTATATCTTACCATGAAACATGGGAATGAGTTGCGATATCGCGTTTTAAGAATCATAAGAACTCTATTGCTACGATACCTAGACATCTGCAAACGCTATTTCCTTGCAAGGAAGTGTCGCATTTACATTCATTTGAAGTGTAGACGAGGAATACATAACACTTCGCACATCATATTATATCTTACCATGAAACATAGAAATGAGATGCGATATCGCGTTTTAAGAAGCATTAGAACACTATTGCTACGATACCTAGACATCTGCAGACGCTATTTCCTTGCAAGGAAGTGTCGCATTTACATTCATTTGAAGTGTAGACGAGGAATACATGACACTTCGCAAATCATATTATATCTTACCATGAAACATAGATAAGAGATGCAATATCTCTTTTTTAAGAAGCATTTGAACTCTATTGCTTCGATACGTAGACATCTGCAAACGCTATTTCCTAGCAAGGAAGTGTCGCATTTACATTCATTTGAAGTGTAGGCGAGGAATACATAACACTTCGCAATGAATATTACATCTTATCATGAAACATAGATATGAGATGCAATATCTCGTTTTAAGAAGCATTTCAACTCTATTGCTACGATACGTAGACATCTGCAAACGCTATTTCCTTGCAAGGGAGTGTCGCATTTACATTCATCTGAAGTGTAGACGAGGAATACATGACACTTCGCAAATCATATTATATCTTACCATGAAACATAGAAATGAGATGCGATATCGCGTTTTAAGAAGCGTCAGAAATCTATTGCTACGATACGTAGACATCTGCAAACGCTATTTCCTTGCAAGGAAGTGTCGCATTTACATTCATTTGAAGTGTAGACGAGGAATACATAACACTTCGCACATCATATTATATCTTACCATGAAACATAGAAATGAGATGCGATATCGCGTTTTAAGAAGCATTAGAACACTATTGCTACGATAGGTAGAAATTTGCAAACGCTATTTCCTTGCAAGGAAGTGTCGCATTTACATTCGTTTGCAGTGTAGACGAGGAATACATAACACTTCGCAAATCATATTATATCTTACCATGAAACATGGGAATGAGTTGCGATATTGCGTTTTAAGAATCATAAGAACTCTATTGCTACGATACCTAGACATCTGCAAACGCTATTTCCTTGCAAGGAAGTGTCGCATTTACATTCATTTGATGTGTAGACGAGGAATACATAACACTTCGCAAATCATATTATATCTTACCATGAAACATAGGAATGAGATGCGATATCGCGTTATAAGAATCATAAGAACTCTATTGCTACGATGCGTAGACATCTGCAAACGCTATTTCCTTGCAAGGAAGTGTCGCATTTACATTCATTTGATGTGTAGACGAGGAATACATAACACTTTGCAAATCATATTATATCTTACCATGAAACATAGAAACGAGATGCGATATCGCGTTTAAGAAGCATTAGAACTCTATTGCTACGATACGTAGACATCTGCAAACGCTATTTCCTTGGAAGGAAGTGTTGCATTTACATTCATTTGAATCGTAGACGAGGAATGCATAACACTTCGCAATGAATATTATATCTTATCATGAAACATAGATATGAGATGCAAAATCTCGTTTTAAGAAGCATTTGAACTCTATTGCTTCGCGACGTAGTCATCTGCAGACGCTATTTCCTAGCAAGGAAGTGTCGCAGTTACATTCATTTGAAGTGTAGACGAGGAATACATAACACTTCGCAAATCATATTACATCTTACCATGAAACATAGAAATGAGATGCGATATCGCGTTTTAAGAAGCAGCAGAAATCAATTGCTACGATAGGTAGACATCTGCAAACGCTATTTCCTTGCAAGAAAGTGTCGCAATTACATTCATTTGAAGTGTAGACGACGGATACATAACACTTCGCAAATCATATTATACCTTACCATGAAACATAGAAATGAGATGCGATATCGCGTTTTAAGAAGCATTAGAACTCTATTGCTACGATACCTAGACATCTGCAGACGCTATTTCGTGGCAAGGAAGTGTCGCATTTACATTCATTTGAAGTGTAGACGAGGAATACATAACACTCCGCAAATCATATTATATCTTACCATGAAACATGGAAATGAAATCCGATATCGCGTTTTAAGAATCATAAGAACTCCATTGCTACGATACGTAGACATTTGCAAACGCTATTTCCTAGCGAGGAAGTGACGCATTCACATTCATTTGAAGTGTAGACGAGGAATACATAACACTTTGCAAATCATATTACATCTTACCATGAAATATAGAAATGAGATGCGATATCGCGTTTTAAGAAGCATTAGAGCTCTATTGCTACGATACCTATACATCTGCAGACGCTATTTCCTACCAAGGTAGTGTCGCATTTACGTTCATTTGAAGTGTAGACGTGGAATACATGACACTTCGCAAATCATATTATATCTTACCATGAAACATAGAAATGAGATGCGATATCGCGTTTTAAGAATCATAAGAACTCTATTGCTACGATACGTAGACATCTGCAAACGCTATTTCCTTGCAAGGAAGTGTCGCATTTACATTCATTTGAATCGTAGACGAGGAAAGGATAACACTTCGCAATGAATATTATATCTTACCATGAAACATAGAAATGAGATGCGATATCGCGTTTTAAGAAGCATTAGAGTTCTATTGCTACGATACCTATACATCTGCAGACGCTATTTCCTACCAAGGTAGTGTCGCATTTACGTTCATTTGAAGTGTAGACGTGGAATACATGACACTTCGCAAATCATATTATATCTTACCATGAAACATAGAAATGAGATGCGATATCGCGTTTTAAGAATCATAAGAACTCTATTGCTACGATACGTAGACATCTGCAAACGCTATTTCCTTGCAAGGAAGTGTCGCATTTACATTCATTTGAATCGTAGACGAGGAAAGGATAACACTTCGCAATGAATATTATATCTTACCATGAAACATAGAAATGAGATGCGATATCGCGTTTTAAGAAGCATTAGAACTCTATTGCTACGATACCTAGACATCTGCAGACGCTATTTCCTAGCAAGGAAGTGTCGCATTTACATTCATTTGAAGTGTAGACGAGGAATACATGACACTTCGCAAATCATATTATATCTTACCATGAAACATAGAAATGAGATGCGATATCACGTTTTAACGAGCATTAGAAATCTATTGCTACGATACGTAGACATCTGCAAACGCTATTTCCTAGCGAGGAAGTGACGCATTCACATTCATTTGAAGTGTAGACGAGGAATACATAACACTTTGCAAATCATATTACATCTTACCATGAAATATAGAAATGAGATGCGATATCGCGTTTTAAGAAGCATTAGAGCTCTATTGCTAAGATACCTATACATCTGCAGACGCTATTTCCTACCAAGGTAGTGTCGCATTTACGTTCATTTGAAGTGTAGACGTGGAATACATGACACTTCGCAAATCATATTATATCTTACCATGAAACATAGAAATGAGATGCGATATCGCGTTTTAAGAAGCATTAGAGCTCTATTGCTACGATACGTAGACATCTGCAAACGCTATTTCCTTGCAAGGAAGTGTCGCATTTACATTCATTTGAATCGTAGACGAGGAAAGGATAACACTTCGCAATGAATATTATAGCTTACCATGAAACATAGAAATGAGATGCGATATCGCGTTTTAAGAAGCATTAGAACTCTATTGCTACGATACCTAGACATCTGCAGACGCTATTTCCTGGCAAGGAAGTGTCGCATTTACGTTCATTTGAAGTGTAGACGTGGAATACATGACACTTCGCAAATCATATTATATCTTACCATGAAACATAGAAATGAGATGCGATATCGCGTTTTAAGAATCATAAGAACTCTATTGCTACGATACGTAGACATCTGCAAACGCTATTTCCTTGCAAGGAAGTGTCGCATTTACATTCATTTGAATCGTAGACGAGGAAAGGATAACACTTCGCAATGAATATTATATCTTACCATGAAATATAGAAATGAGATGCGATATCGCGTTTTAAGAAGCATTAGAGTTCTATTGCTACGATACCTATACATCTGCAGACGCTATTTCCTACCAAGGTAGTGTCGCATTTACGTTCATTTGAAGTGTAGACGTGGAATACATGACACTTCGCAAATCATATTATAACTTACCATGAAACATAGAAATGAGATGCGATATCGCGTTTCAAGAATCATAAGAACTCTATTGCTACGATACGTAGACATCTGCAAACGCTATTTCCTTGCAAGGAAGTGTCGCATTTACATTCATTTGAATCGTAGACGAGGAAAGGATAACACTTCGCAATGAATATTATATCTTACCATGAAACATAGAAATGAGATGCGATATCGCGTTTTAAGAAGCATTAGAACTCTATTGCTACGATACCTAGACATCTGCAGACGCTATTTCCTGGCAAGGAAGTGTCGCATTTACATTCATTTGAAGTGTAGACGAGGAATACATGACACTTTGCAAATCATATTATATCTTACCATGAAACATAGAAATGAGATGCGATATCGCGTTTTAACGAGCATTAGAAATCTATTGCTACGATACGTAGACATCTGCAATCGCTATTTCCTAGCGAGGAAGTGACGCATTCACATTCATTAGAAGTGTAGACGAGGAATACATAACACTTTGCAAATCATATTATATCTTACCATGAAATATAGAAATGAGATGCGATATCGCGTTTTAAGAAGCATTAGAGTTCTATTGCTACGATACCTATACATCTGCAGACGCTATTTCCTACCAAAGTAGTGTCGCATTTACGTTCATTTGAAGTGTAGACGTGGAATACATGACACTTCGCAAATCATATTATATCTTACCATGAAACATAAATATGAGATGCGATATCGCGTTTTAAGAATCATAAGAACTCTATTGCTACGATACGTAGACATCTGCAAACGATATTTCCAAGCAAGGAAGTGTCGCATTTACATTCATTTGAATCGTAGACGAGGAAAGGATAACACTTCGCAATGAATATTATATCTTACCATGAAACATAGAAATGAGATGCGATATCGCGTTTTAAGAAGCATTAGAACTCTATTGCTACGATACCTAGACATCTGCAGACGCTATTTCCTAGCAAGGAAGTGTCGCATTTACATTCATTTGAAGTGTAGACGAGGAATACATGACACTTTGCAAATCATATTATATCATACCATGAAACATAGAAATGAGATGCGATATCGCGTTTTAACGAGCATTAGAAATCTATTGCTACGATACGTAGACATTTGCAAACGCTATTTCCTAGCGAGGAAGTGACGCATTCACATTCATTTGAAGTGTAGACGAGGAATACATAACACTTTGCAAATCATATTACATCTTACCATGAAATATAGAAATGAGATGCGATATCGCGTTTTAAGAAGCATTAGAGCTCTATTGCTACGATACCTATACATCTGCAGACGCTATTTCCTACCAAGGTAGTGTCGCATTTACGTTCATTTGAAGTGTAGACGTGGAATACATGACACTTCGCAAATCATATTATATCTTACCATGAAACATAGAAATGAGATGCGATATCGCGTTTTAAGAATCATAAGAACTCTATTGCTACGATACGTAGACATCTGCAAACGCTATTTCCTTGCAAGGAAGTGTCGCATTTACATTCATTTGAATCGTAGACGAGGAAAGGATAACACTTCGCAATGAATATTATATCTTACCATGAAACATAGAAATGAGATGCGATATCGCGTTTTAAGAAGCATTAGAGTTCTATTGCTACGATACCTATACATCTGCAGACGCTATTTCCTACCAAGGTAGTGTCGCATTTACGTTCATTTGAAGTGTAGACGTGGAATACATGACACTTCGCAAATCATATTATATCTTACCATGAAACATAGAAATGAGATGCGATATCGCGTTTTAAGAATCATAAGAACTCTATTGCTACGATACGTAGACATCTGCAAACGCTATTTCCTTGCAAGGAAGTGTCGCATTTACATTCATTTGAATCGTAGACGAGGAAAGGATAACACTTCGCAATGAATATTATATCTTACCATGAAACATAGAAATGAGATGCGATATCGCGTTTTAAGAAGCATTAGAGTTCTATTGCTACGATACCTATACATCTGCAGACGCTATTTCCTACCAAGGTAGTGTCGCATTTACGTTCATTTGAAGTGTAGACGTGGAATACATGACACTTCGCAAATCATATTATATCTTACCATGAAACATAGAAATGAGATGCGATATCGCGTTTTAAGAATCATAAGAACTCTATTGCTACGATACGTAGACATCTGCAAACGCTATTTCCTTGCAAGGATGTGTCGCATTTACATTCATTTGAATCGTAGACGAGGAAAGGATAACACTTCGCAATGAATATTATATCTTACCATGAAACATAGAAATGAGATGCGATATCGCGTTTTAAGAAGCATTAGAACTCTATTGCTACGATACCTAGACATCTGCAGACGCTATTTCCTAGCAAGGAAGTGTCGCATTTACATTCATTTGAAGTGTAGACGAGGAATACATGACACTTCGCAAATCATATTATATCTTACCATGAAACATAGAAATGAGATGCGATATCACGTTTTAACGAGCATTAGAAATCTATTGCTACGATACGTAGACATCTGCAAACGCTATTTCCTAGCGAGGAAGTGACGCATTCACATTCATTTGAAGTGTAGACGAGGAATACATAACACTTTGCAAATCATATTACATCTTACCATGAAATATAGAAATGAGATGCGATATCGCGTTTTAAGAAGCATTAGAGCTCTATTGCTAAGATACCTATACATCTGCAGACGCTATTTCCTACCAAGGTAGTGTCGCATTTACGTTCATTTGAAGTGTAGACGTGGAATACATGACACTTCGCAAATCATATTATATCTTACCATGAAACATAGAAATGAGATGCGATATCGCGTTTTAAGAATCATAAGAACTCTATTGCTACGATACGTAGACATCTGCAAACGCTATTTCCTTGCAAGGAAGTGTCGCATTTACATTCATTTGAATCGTAGACGAGGAAAGGATAACACTTCGCAATGAATATTATAGCTTACCATGAAACATAGAAATGAGATGCGATATCGCGTTTTAAGAAGCATTAGAACTCTATTGCTACGATACCTAGACATCTGCAGACGCTATTTCCTGGCAAGGAAGTGTCGCATTTACGTTCATTTGAAGTGTAGACGTGGAATACATGACACTTCGCAAATCATATTATATCTTACCATGAAACATAGAAATGAGATGCGATATCGCGTTTTAAGAATCATAAGAACTCTATTGCTACGATACGTAGACATCTGCAAACGCTATTTCCTTGCAAGGAAGTGTCGCATTTACATTCATTTGAATCGTAGACGAGGAAAGGATAACACTTCGCAATGAATATTATATCTTACCATGAAATATAGAAATGAGATGCGATATCGCGTTTTAAGAAGCATTAGAGTTCTATTGCTACGATACCTATACATCTGCAGACGCTATTTCCTACCAAGGTAGTGTCGCATTTACGTTCATTTGAAGTGTAGACGTGGAATACATGACACTTCGCAAATCATATTATATCTTACCATGAAACATAGAAATGAGATGCGATATCGCGTTTCAAGAATCATAAGAACTCTATTGCTACGATACGTAGACATCTGCAAACGCTATTTCCTTGCAAGGAAGTGTCGCATTTACATTCATTTGAATCGTAGACGAGGAAAGGATAACACTTCGCAATGAATATTATATCTTACCATGAAACATAGAAATGAGATGCGATATCGCGTTTTTAGAAGCATTAGAACTCTATTGCTACGATACCTAGACATCTGCAGACGCTATTTCCTAGCAAGGAAGTGTCGCATTTACATTCATTTGAAGTGTAGACGAGGAATACATGACCCTTCGCAAATCATATTATATCTTACCATGAAACATAGAAATGAGATGCGATATCGCGTTTTAACGAGCATTAGAAATCTATTGCTACGATACGTAGACATCTGCAAACGCTATTTCCTAGCGAGGAAGTGACGCATTCACATTCATTTGAAGTGTAGAGGAGGAATACATAACACTTTGCAAATCATATTACATCTTACCATGAAATATAGAAATGAGATGCGATATCGCGTTTTAAGAAGCATTAGAACTCTATTGCTACGATACCTAGACATCTGCAGACGCTATTTCCTAGCAAGGAAGTGTCGCATTTACATTCATTTGAAGTGTAGACGAGGAATACATGACACTTCGCAAATCATATTATATCTTACCATGAAACATAGAAATGAGATGCGATATCGCGTTTTAAGAATCATAAGAACTCTATTGCTACGATACGTAGACATCTGCAAACGCTATTTCCTTGTAAGGAAGTGTCGCATTTACATTCATTTGAATCGTAGACGAGGAAAGGATAACACTTCGCAATGAATATTATATCTTACCATGAAACATAGAAATGAGATGCGATATCGCGTTTTAAGAAGCATTAGAACTCTATTGCTACGATACCTAGACATCTGCAGACGCTATTTCCTAGCAAGGAAGTGTCGCATTTACATTCATTTGAAGTGTAGACGAGGAATACATGACACTTCGCTAATCATATTATATCTTACCATGAAACATAGAAATGAGATGCGATATCGCGTTTTAACGAGCATTAGAAATCTATTGCTACGATACGTAGACATCTGCAAACGCTATTTCCTAGCGAGGAAGTGACGCATTCACATTCATTTGAAGTGTAGACGAGGAATACATAACACTTTGCAAATCATATTATATCTTACCATGAAATATAGAAATGAGATGCGATATCGCGTTTTAAGAAGCATTAGAGCTCTATTGCTACGATACCTATACATCTGCAGACGCTATTTCCTACCAAGGTAGTGTCGCATTTACGTTCATTTGAAGTGTAGACGTGGAATACATGACACTTCGCAAATCATATTATATCTTACCATGAAACATAGAAATGAGATGCGATATCGCGTTTTAAGAATCACAAGAACTCTATTGCTACGATACGTAGACATCTGCAAACGCTATTTCCTTGCAAGGAAGTGTCGCATTTACATTCATTTGAATCGCAGACGAGGAAAGGAAAACACTTCGCAATGAATATTATATTTTACCATGAAACATAGAAATGTGATGCGATATCGCGTTTTAAGAAGCATTAGAACTCTATTGCTACGATACCTAGACATCTGCAGACACTATTTCCTAGCAAGGAAGTGTCGCATTTACATTCATTTGAAGTGTAGACGAGGAATACATGACAGTTCGCAAATCATATTATATCTTACCATGAAACATAGAAATGAGATGCGATATCGCGTTTTAACGAGCATTAGAAATCTATTGCTACGATACGTAGACATCTGCAAACGCTATTTCCTAGCGAGGAAGTGACGCATTCACATTCATTTGAAGTGTAGACGAGGAATACATAACACTTTGCAAATCATATTATATCTTACCATCAAATATAGAAATGAGATGCGATATCGCGTTTTAAGAAGCATTAGAGCTCTATTGCTACGATACCTATACATCTGCAGACGCTATTTCCTACCAAGGTAGTGTCGCATTTACGTTCATTTGAAGTGTAGACATGGAATACATGACACTTCGCAAATCATATTATATCTTACCATGAAACATAGAAATGAGATGCGATATCGCGTTTTAAGAATCATAAGAACTCTATTGCTACGATACGTAGACATCTGCAAACGCTATTTCCTTGCAAGGAAGTGTCGCATTTACATTCATTTGAATCGTAGACGAGGAAAGGATAACACTTCGCAATGAATATTATATCTTACCATGAAACATAGAAATGAGATGCGATATCGCGTTTTAAGAAGCATTAGAACTCTATTGCTACGATACCTAGACATCTGCAGACGCTATTTCCTAGCAAGGAAGTGTCGCATTTACATTCATTTGAAGTGTAGACGAGGAATACATGACACTTCGCAAATCATATTATATCTTACCATGAAACATAGAAATGAGATGCGATATCGCGTTTTAACGAGCATTAGAAATCTATTGCTACGATACGTAGACATCTGCAAACGCTATTTCCTAGCGAGGAAGTGACGCATTCACATTCATTTGAAGTGTAGACGAGGAATACATAACACTTTGCAAATCATATTATATCTTACCATCAAATATAGAAATGAGATGCGATATCGCGTTTTAAGAAGCATTAGAGCTCTATTGCTACGATACCTATACATCTGCAGACGCTATTTCCTACCAAGGTAGTGTCGCATTTACGTTCATTTGAAGTGTAGACGTGGAATACATGACACTTCGCAAATCATATTATATCTTACCATGAAACATAGAAATGAGATGCGATATCGCGTTTTAAGAATCATAAGAACTCTATTGCTACGATACGTAGACATCTGCAAACGCTATTTCCTTGCAAGGAAGTGTCGCATTTACATTCATTTGAATCGTAGACGAGGAAAGGATAACACTTCGCAATGAATATTATATCTTACCATGAAACATAGAAATGAGATGCGATGTCGCGTTTTAAGAAGCATTAGAACTCTATTGCTACGATACCTAGACATCTGCAGACGCTATTTCCTAGCAAGGAAGTGTCGCATTTACATTCATTTGAAGTGTAGACGAGGAATACATAACACTTCGCAATGAATATTATATCTTATCATGAAACATAGATATGAGATGCAAAATCTCGTTTTAAGAAGCATTTGAACTCTATTGCTTCGCGACGTAGTCATCTGCAGACGCTATTTCCTAGCAAGGAAGTGTCGCAGTTACATTCATTTGAAGTGTAGACGAGGAATACATAACACTTCGCAAATCATATTACATCTTACCATGAAACATAGAAATGAGATGCGATATCGCGTTTTAAGAAGCAGCAGAAATCAATTGCTACGATAGGTAGACATCTGCAAACGCTATTTCCTTGCAAGAAAGTGTCGCAATTACATTCATTTGAAGTGTAGACGACGGATACATAACACTTCGCAAATCATATTATACCTTACCATGAAACATAGAAATGAGATGCGATATCGCGTTTTAAGAAGCATTAGAACTCTATTGCTACGATACCTAGACATCTGCAGACGCTATTTCGTGGCAAGGAAGTGTCGCATTTACATTCATTTGAAGTGTAGACGAGGAATACATAACACTCCGCAAATCATATTATATCTTACCATGAAACATGGAAATGAAATCCGATATCGCGTTTTAAGAATCATAAGAACTCCATTGCTACGATACGTAGACATTTGCAAACGCTATTTCCTAGCGAGGAAGTGACGCATTCACATTCATTTGAAGTGTAGACGAGGAATACATAACACTTTGCAAATCATATTACATCTTACCATGAAATATAGAAATGAGATGCGATATCGCGTTTTAAGAAGCATTAGAGCTCTATTGCTACGATACCTATACATCTGCAGACGCTATTTCCTACCAAGGTAGTGTCGCATTTACGTTCATTTGAAGTGTAGACGTGGAATACATGACACTTCGCAAATCATATTATATCTTACCATGAAACATAGAAATGAGATGCGATATCGCGTTTTAAGAATCATAAGAACTCTATTGCTACGATACGTAGACATCTGCAAACGCTATTTCCTTGCAAGGAAGTGTCGCATTTACATTCATTTGAATCGTAGACGAGGAAAGGATAACACTTCGCAATGAATATTATATCTTACCATGAAACATAGAAATGAGATGCGATATCGCGTTTTAAGAAGCATTAGAGTTCTATTGCTACGATACCTATACATCTGCAGACGCTATTTCCTACCAAGGTAGTGTCGCATTTACGTTCATTTGAAGTGTAGACGTGGAATACATGACACTTCGCAAATCATATTATATCTTACCATGAAACATAGAAATGAGATGCGATATCGCGTTTTAAGAATCATAAGAACTCTATTGCTACGATACGTAGACATCTGCAAACGGTATTTCCTTGCAAGGAAGTGTCGCATTTACATTCATTTGAATCGTAGACGAGGAAAGGATAACACTTCGCAATGAATATTATATCTTACCATGAAACATAGAAATGAGATGCGATATCGCGTTTTAAGAAGCATTAGAACTCTATTGCTACGATACCTAGACATCTGCAGACGCTATTTCCTAGCAAGGAAGTGTCGCATTTACATTCATTTGAAGTGTAGACGAGGAATACATGACACTTCGCAAATCATATTATATCTTACCATGAAACATAGAAATGAGATGCGATATCACGTTTTAACGAGCATTAGAAATCTATTGCTACGATACGTAGACATCTGCAAACGCTATTTCCTAGCGAGGAAGTGACGCATTCACATTCATTTGAAGTGTAGACGAGGAATACATAACACTTTGCAAATCATATTACATCTTACCATGAAATATAGAAATGAGATGCGATATCGCGTTTTAAGAAGCATTAGAGCTCTATTGCTAAGATACCTATACATCTGCAGACGCTATTTCCTACCAAGGTAGTGTCGCATTTACGTTCATTTGAAGTGTAGACGTGGAATACATGACACTTCGCAAATCATATTATATCTTACCATGAAACATAGAAATGAGATGCGATATCGCGTTTTAAGAATCATAAGAACTCTATTGCTACGATACGTAGACATCTGCAAACGCTATTTCCTTGCAAGGAAGTGTCGCATTTACATTCATTTGAATCGTAGACGAGGAAAGGATAACACTTCGCAATGAATATTATAGCTTACCATGAAACATAGAAATGAGATGCGATATCGCGTTTTAAGAAGCATTAGAACTCTATTGCTACGATACCTAGACATCTGCAGACGCTATTTCCTGGCAAGGAAGTGTCGCATTTACGTTCATTTGAAGTGTAGACGTGGAATACATGACACTTCGCAAATCATATTATATCTTACCATGAAACATAGAAATGAGATGCGATATCGCGTTTTAAGAATCATAAGAACTCTATTGCTACGATACGTAGACATCTGCAAACGCTATTTCCTTGCAAGGAAGTGTCGCATTTACATTCATTTGAATCGTAGACGAGGAAAGGATAACACTTCGCAATGAATATTATATCTTACCATGAAATATAGAAATGAGATGCGATATCGCGTTTTAAGAAGCATTAGAGTTCTATTGCTACGATACCTATACATCTGCAGACGCTATTTCCTACCAAGGTAGTGTCGCATTTACGTTCATTTGAAGTGTAGACGTGGAATACATGACACTTCGCAAATCATATTATAACTTACCATGAAACATAGAAATGAGATGCGATATCGCGTTTCAAGAATCATAAGAACTCTATTGCTACGATACGTAGACATCTGCAAACGCTATTTCCTTGCAAGGAAGTGTCGCATTTACATTCATTTGAATCGTAGACGAGGAAAGGATAACACTTCGCAATGAATATTATATCTTACCATGAAACATAGAAATGAGATGCGATATCGCGTTTTAAGAAGCATTAGAACTCTATTGCTACGATACCTAGACATCTGCAGACGCTATTTCCTGGCAAGGAAGTGTCGCATTTACATTCATTTGAAGTGTAGACGAGGAATACATGACACTTTGCAAATCATATTATATCTTACCATGAAACATAGAAATGAGATGCGATATCGCGTTTTAACGAGCATTAGAAATCTATTGCTACGATACGTAGACATCTGCAATCGCTATTTCCTAGCGAGGAAGTGACGCATTCACATTCATTAGAAGTGTAGACGAGGAATACATAACACTTTGCAAATCATATTATATCTTACCATGAAATATAGAAATGAGATGCGATATCGCGTTTTAAGAAGCATTAGAGTTCTATTGCTACGATACCTATACATCTGCAGACGCTATTTCCTACCAAAGTAGTGTCGCATTTACGTTCATTTGAAGTGTAGACGTGGAATACATGACACTTCGCAAATCATATTATATCTTACCATGAAACATAGAAATGAGATGCGATATCGCGTTTTAAGAATCATAAGAACTCTATTGCTACGATACGTAGACATCTGCAAACGATATTTCCAAGCAAGGAAGTGTCGCATTTACATTCATTTGAATCGTAGACGAGGAAAGGATAACACTTCGCAATGAATATTATATCTTACCATGAAACATAGAAATGAGATGCGATATCGCGTTTTAAGAAGCATTAGAACTCTATTGCTACGATACCTAGACATCTGCAGACGCTATTTCCTAGCAAGGAAGTGTCGCATTTACATTCATTTGAAGTGTAGACGAGGAATACATGACACTTTGCAAATCATATTATATCATACCATGAAACATAGAAATGAGATGCGATATCGCGTTTTAACGAGCATTAGAAATCTATTGCTACGATACGTAGACATTTGCAAACGCTATTTCCTAGCGAGGAAGTGACGCATTCACATTCATTTGAAGTGTAGACGAGGAATACATAACACTTTGCAAATCATATTACATCTTACCATGAAATATAGAAATGAGATGCGATATCGCGTTTTAAGAAGCATTAGAGCTCTATTGCTACGATACCTATACATCTGCAGACGCTATTTCCTACCAAGGTAGTGTCGCATTTACGTTCATTTGAAGTGTAGACGTGGAATACATGACACTTCGCAAATCATATTATATCTTACCATGAAACATAGAAATGAGATGCGATATCGCGTTTTAAGAATCATAAGAACTCTATTGCTACGATACGTAGACATCTGCAAACGCTATTTCCTTGCAAGGAAGTGTCGCATTTACATTCATTTGAATCGTAGACGAGGAAAGGATAACACTTCGCAATGAATATTATATCTTACCATGAAACATAGAAATGAGATGCGATATCGCGTTTTAAGAAGCATTAGAGTTCTATTGCTACGATACCTATACATCTGCAGACGCTATTTCCTACCAAGGTAGTGTCGCATTTACGTTCATTTGAAGTGTAGACGTGGAATACATGACACTTCGCAAATCATATTATATCTTACCATGAAACATAGAAATGAGATGCGATATCGCGTTTTAAGAATCATAAGAACTCTATTGCTACGATACGTAGACATCTGCAAACGCTATTTCCTTGCAAGGAAGTGTCGCATTTACATTCATTTGAATCGTAGACGAGGAAAGGATAACACTTCGCAATGAATATTATATCTTACCATGAAACATAGAAATGAGATGCGATATCGCGTTTTAAGAAGCATTAGAACTCTATTGCTACGATACCTAGACATCTGCAGACGCTATTTCCTAGCAAGGAAGTGTCGCATTTACATTCATTTGAAGTGTAGACGAGGAATACATGACACTTCGCAAATCATATTATATCTTACCATGAAACATAGAAATGAGATGCGATATCACGTTTTAACGAGCATTAGAAATCTATTGCTACGATACGTAGACATCTGCAAACGCTATTTCCTAGCGAGGAAGTGACGCATTCACATTCATTTGAAGTGTAGACGAGGAATACATAACACTTTGCAAATCATATTACATCTTACCATGAAATATAGAAATGAGATGCGATATCGCGTTTTAAGAAGCATTAGAGCTCTATTGCTAAGATACCTATACATCTGCAGACGCTATTTCCTACCAAGGTAGTGTCGCATTTACGTTCATTTGAAGTGTAGACGTGGAATACATGACACTTCGCAAATCATATTATATCTTACCATGAAACATAGAAATGAGATGCGATATCGCGTTTTAAGAATCATAAGAACTCTATTGCTACGATACGTAGACATCTGCAAACGCTATTTCCTTGCAAGGAAGTGTCGCATTTACATTCATTTGAATCGTAGACGAGGAAAGGATAACACTTCGCAATGAATATTATAGCTTACCATGAAACATAGAAATGAGATGCGATATCGCGTTTTAAGAAGCATTAGAACTCTATTGCTACGATACCTAGACATCTGCAGACGCTATTTCCTGGCAAGGAAGTGTCGCATTTACGTTCATTTGAAGTGTAGACGTGGAATACATGACACTTCGCAAATCATATTATATCTTACCATGAAACATAGAAATGAGATGCGATATCGCGTTTTAAGAATCATAAGAACTCTATTGCTACGATACGTAGACATCTGCAAACGCTATTTCCTTGCAAGGAAGTGTCGCATTTACATTCATTTGAATCGTAGACGAGGAAAGGATAACACTTCGCAATGAATATTATATCTTACCATGAAATATAGAAATGAGATGCGATATCGCGTTTTAAGAAGCATTAGAGTTCTATTGCTACGATACCTATACATCTGCAGACGCTATTTCCTACCAAGGTAGTGTCGCATTTACGTTCATTTGAAGTGTAGACGTGGAATACATGACACTTCGCAAATCATATTATATCTTACCATGAAACATAGAAATGAGATGCGATATCGCGTTTTAAGAATCATAAGAACTCTATTGCTACGATACGTAGACATCTGCAAACGCTATTTCCTTGTAAGGAAGTGTCGCATTTACATTCATTTGAATCGTAGACGAGGAAAGGATAACACTTCGCAATGAATATTATATCTTACCATGAAACATAGAAATGAGATGCGATATCGCGTTTTAAGAAGCATTAGAACTCTATTGCTACGATACCTAGACATCTGCAGACGCTATTTCCTAGCAAGGAAGTGTCGCATTTACATTCATTTGAAGTGTAGACGAGGAATACATGACACTTCGCAAATCATATTATATCTTACCATGAAACATAGAAATGAGATGCGATATCGCGTTTTAACGAGCATTAGAAATCTATTGCTACGATACGTAGACATCTGCAAACGCTATTTCCTAGCGAGGAAGTGACGCATTCACATTCATTTGAAGTGTAGACGAGGAATACATAACACTTTGCAAATCATATTATATCTTACCATGAAATATAGAAATGAGATGCGATATCGCGTTTTAAGAAGCATTAGAGCTCTATTGCTACGATACCTATACATCTGCAGACGCTATTTCCTACCAAGGTAGTGTCGCATTTACGTTCATTTGAAGTGTAGACGTGGAATACATGACACTTCGCAAATCATATTATATCTTACCATGAAACATAGAAATGAGATGCGATATCGCGTTTTAAGAATCACAAGAACTCTATTGCTACGATACGTAGACATCTGCAAACGCTATTTCCTTGCAAGGAAGTGTCGCATTTACATTCATTTGAATCGCAGACGAGGAAAGGAAAACACTTCGCAATGAATATTATATTTTACCATGAAACATAGAAATGTGATGCGATATCGCGTTTTAAGAAGCATTAGAACTCTATTGCTACGATACCTAGACATCTGCAGACACTATTTCCTAGCAAGGAAGTGTCGCATTTACATTCATTTGAAGTGTAGACGAGGAATACATGACAGTTCGCAAATCATATTATATCTTACCATGAAACATAGAAATGAGATGCGATATCGCGTTTTAACGAGCATTAGAAATCTATTGCTACGATACGTAGACATCTGCAAACGCTATTTCCTAGCGAGGAAGTGACGCATTCACATTCATTTGAAGTGTAGACGAGGAATACATAACACTTTGCAAATCATATTATATCTTACCATCAAATATAGAAATGAGATGCGATATCGCGTTTTAAGAAGCATTAGAGCTCTATTGCTACGATACCTATACATCTGCAGACGCTATTTCCTACCAAGGTAGTGTCGCATTTACGTTCATTTGAAGTGTAGACATGGAATACATGACACTTCGCAAATCATATTATATCTTACCATGAAACATAGAAATGAGATGCGATATCGCGTTTTAAGAATCATAAGAACTCTATTGCTACGATACGTAGACATCTGCAAACGCTATTTCCTTGCAAGGAAGTGTCGCATTTACATTCATTTGAATCGTAGACGAGGAAAGGATAACACTTCGCAATGAATATTATATCTTACCATGAAACATAGAAATGAGATGCGATATCGCGTTTTAAGAAGCATTAGAACTCTATTGCTACGATACCTAGACATCTGCAGACGCTATTTCCTAGCAAGGAAGTGTCGCATTTACATTCATTTGAAGTGTAGACGAGGAATACATGACACTTCGCAAATCATATTATATCTTACCATGAAACATAGAAATGAGATGCGATATCGCGTTTTAACGAGCATTAGAAATCTATTGCTACGATACGTAGACATCTGCAAACGCTATTTCCTAGCGAGGAAGTGACGCATTCACATTCATTTGAAGTGTAGACGAGGAATACATAACACTTTGCAAATCATATTATATCTTACCATCAAATATAGAAATGAGATGCGATATCGCGTTTTAAGAAGCATTAGAGCTCTATTGCTACGATACCTATACATCTGCAGACGCTATTTCCTACCAAGGTAGTGTCGCATTTACGTTCATTTGAAGTGTAGACGTGGAATACATGACACTTCGCAAATCATATTATATCTTACCATGAAACATAGAAATGAGATGCGATATCGCGTTTTAAGAATCATAAGAACTCTATTGCTACGATACGTAGACATCTGCAAACGCTATTTCCTTGCAAGGAAGTGTCGCATTTACATTCATTTGAATCGTAGACGAGGAAAGGATAACACTTCGCAATGAATATTATATCTTACCATGAAACATAGAAATGAGATGCGATGTCGCGTTTTAAGAAGCATTAGAACTCTATTGCTACGATACCTAGACATCTGCAGACGCTATTTCCTAGCAAGGAAGTGTCGCATTTACATTCATTTGAAGTGTAGACGAGGAATACATGACACTTCGCAAATCATATTATATCTTACCATGAAACATAGAAATGAGATGCGATATCGCGTTTTAACGAGCATTAGAAATCTATTGCTACGATACGTAGACATCTGCAAACGCTATTTCCTTGCAAGGAAGTGTCGTATTTACATTCATTTGAATCGTACCATGAAACATAGAAATGAGATGCAATATCGCGATTTAAGAATCATAGGAATTCTATTGCTACGATACGCAGACATCTGCAAACGCTATTTCCTTGCAAGGAAGTGTCGCATTTACATTCATTTGAATCGTAGACGAGGAAAGGATAACACTTCGCAATGAATATTATATCTTACCATGAAACATAGAAATGAGATGCGATATCGCGTTCTAAGAAGCATTAGAACTCTATTGCTACGATACCTAGACATCTGTAGACGCTATTTCCTAGCAAGGAAGTGTCGCATTTACATTCATTTGAAGTGTAGACGAGGAATATATTACACTTCGCAAATCATATTATATCTTACCATGAAACATAGAAATGAGATGCGATATCGCGTTTTAAGAAGCATTAGAACACTATTGCTACGATACCTAGACATCTGCACACGCTATTTCCTTGCAAGGAAGTGCCGCATTTACATTCATTTGAATCGTACCATGAAACATAGAAATGAGATGCAATATCGCGATTTAAGAATCATAACAATTCTATTGCTACGATACGCAGACATCTGCAAACGCTATTTCCTTGCAAGGAAGTGTCGCATTTACATTCATTTGAATCGTAGACGAGGAATGCATAACACTTCGCAATGAATATTATATCTTACCATGAAACATAGATATGAGATGCAATATCTCGTTTTAAGAAGCATTTGAACTCTATTGCTACGATACGCAGACACCTGCAAATGCTATTTCCTTGCAAGGGAGTGTCGCATTTACATTCATTTGAATCATAGACGAGGAATGCATAACACTTCGCAAATCATATTATATCTTATCATGATACATAGAAATGAGATGCGATATCGCGTTTTAAGAAGTATTTGAACTCTATTGCTACGATACCTAGACATCTGCAGACGCTATTTCCTTGCAAGGAAGTGTCGCATTTACATTCATTTGAATCGTAGACGAGGAATACATGATACTTCGCAAATCATATTACATCTTACCATGAAACATAGAAATGAGATGCGACATCGCGTTTTAAGAAGCATTAGAAATCTATTGCTAGGATACGTAGACATCTGCAGACGCTATTTCCTAGCAGGGAAGTGTCGCATTCACATTCATTTGAAGTGTAGACGAGGAATACATGACACTTCGCAAATCATATTATATCTTACCATGAATCATAGAAATGAGATGCGATATCGCGTTTTAAGAAGCATCAGAAATCCATTGCTACGATACCTAGACATCTGCAGACGCTATTTCCTAGCAAGGATGTGTCGCATTTACATTCATTTGAAGTGTAGACGAGGAATACATAACACTTCGCAAATCATATTATATCTTACCATGAAACATAGAAATGAGATGCGATATCGCGTTTTAAGAAGCATTAGAACTCTATTGCTACGATACCTAGACATCTGCAGACGCTATTTCCTAGCAAGGAAGTGTTGCATTTACATTCATTTGAAGTGTAGACGAGGAATACATGACACTTCGCAAATCATATTATATCTTACCATGAAACATAGAAATGAGATGCGATATCGCGTTTTAACGAGCATTAGAATTCTATTGCTACGATACGTAGACATCTGCAAACGCTATTTCCTAGCGAGGAAGTGACGCATTCACATTCATTTGAAGTGTAGACGAGGAATACATAACACTTTGCAAATCATATTATATCTTACCATGAAATATAGAAATGAGATGCGATATCGCGTTTTAAGAAGCATTAGAGCTCTATTGCTACGATACCTATACATCTGCAGACGCTATTTCCTACCAAGGTAGTGTCGCATTTACGTTCATTTGAAGTGTAGACGTGGAATACATGTCACTTCGCAAATCATATTATATCTTACCATGAAACATAGAAATGAGATGCGATATCGCGTTTTCAGAATCATAAGAACTCTATTGCTACGATACGTAGACATCTGCAAACGCTATTTCCTTGCAAGGAAGTGTCGCATTTACATTCATTTGAATCGTAGACGAGGAAAGGATAACACTTCGCAATGAATATTATATCTTACCATGAAACATAGAAATGAGATGCGATATCGCGTTCTAAGAAGCATTAGAACTCTATTGCTACGATACCTAGACATCTGCAGACGCTATTTCCTAGCAAGGAAGTGTCGCATTTACAATCATTTGAAGTGTAGACGAGGAATACATGACACTTCGCAAATCATATTATATCTTACCATGAAACATAGAAATGAGATGCGATATCGCGTTTTAACGAGCATTAGAAATCTATTGCTACGATACGTAGACATCTGCAAACGCTATTTCCTAGCGAGGAAGTGACGCATTCACATTCATTTGAAGTGTAGAAGAGGAATACATAACACTTTGCAAATCATATTATATCTTACCATGAAATATAGAAATGAGATGCGATATCGCGTTTTAAGAAGCATAGAACACTATTGCTACGATACCTAGACATCTGCAGACGCTATTTCCTTGCAAGGAAGTGTCGGATTTACATTCATTTGAATCGTACCATGAAACATAGAAATGAGATGCAATATCGCGATTTAAGAATCATAAGAATTCTATTGCTACGATACGCAGACATCTGCAAACGCTATTTCCTTGCAAGGAAGTGTCGCATTTACATTCATTTGAATCGTAGACGAGGAATGCATAACACTTCGCAATGAATATTATATCTTACCATGAAACATAGATATGAGATGCAATATCTCGTTTTAAGAAGCATTTGAACTCTATTGCTACGATACGTAGACACCTGCAAATGCTATTTCCTTGCAAGGGAGTGTCGCATTTACATTCATTTGAATCATAGACGAGGAATGCATAACACTTCGCAAATCATATTATATCTTATCATGAAACATAGAAATGAGATGCGATATCGCGTTTTAAGAAGTATTAGAACTCTATTGCTACGATACCTAGACATCTGCAGATGCTATTTCCTTGCAAGGAAGTGTCGCATTTACATTCATTTGAATCGTAGACGAGGAATACATGATACTTCGCAAATCATATTACATCTTACCATGAAACATAGAAATGAGATGCGATATCGCGTTTTAAGAAGCATTAGAAATCTATTGCTAGGATACGTAGACATCTGCAGACGCTATTTCCTAGCAGGGAAGTGTCGCATTCACATTCATTTGAAGTGTAGACGAGGAATACATAACACTTCGCAAATCATATTATATCTTACCATGAAACACAGAAATGAGATGCAATATCGCGATTTAAGAATCATAAGAACACTATTGCTACGATACTCAGACATCTGCAAACGCTATTTCCTTGCAAGGAAGTGTCGCATTTACATTCATTTGAAGTGTAGACGAGGAATACATAACACTTCGCAAATCGTATTATATCTTAACTTGAAACACAGAAATGAGATGCAATATCGCGATTTAAGAATCATAAGAACTCTATTGCTACGATACTCAGACATTTGCAAACGCTATTTCCTAGCGAGGAAGTGACGCATTCACATTCATTTGAAGTGTAGACGAGGAATACATAACACTTTGCAAATCATATTATATCTTACCATGAAATATAGAAATGAGATGCGATATCGCGTTTTAAGAAGCATTAGAGCTCTATTGCTACGATACCTATACATCTGCAGACGCTATTTCCTACCAAGGTAGTGTCGCATTTACGTTCATTTGAAGTGTAGACGTGGAATACATGACACTTCGCAAATCATATTATATCTTACCATGAAACATAGAAATGAGATGCGATATCGCGTTTTAAGAATTATAAGAACTCTATTGCTACGATACGTAGACATCTGCAAACGCTATTTCCTTGCAAGGAAGTGTCGCATTTACATTCATTTGAATCGTAGACGAGGAAAGGATAACACTTCGCAATGAATATTATATCTTACCATGAAACATAGAAATGAGATGCGATATCGCGTTTTAAGAAGCATTAGAACTCTATTGCTACGATACCTAGACATCTGCAGACGCTATTTCCTAGCAAGGAAGTGTCGCATTTACATTCATTTGAAGTGTAGACGAGGAATACATGACACTTCGCAAATCATATTATATCTTACCATGAATCATAGAAATGAGATGCGATATCGCGTTTTAAGAAGCATCATAATTTTTGCTACGATACGTAGACTTCTGCAAATGCTATTTCCTTGCAAGAAAGTGTCGCATTTACATTCATTTGAAGTGTAGACGAGGAATACATAACACTTCGAAAATCATATTATATCTTACCATGAAACATAGAAATGAGTTCTGATATCGCGTTTTAAGAATCATAAGAACCCTATTGCTACGATACGTAGACATCTGCAAACGCTATTTCCTTGCAGGGAAGTGTCGCATTTACATTAATTTGAAGTGTAGACGAGGAATACATGACACTTCGCAAATCATATTATATCTTACCATGAATCATAGAAGTGAGATGCGATATCGCGTTTTAAGAAGCAGCAGAAATCCATTGCTACGATACGTAGACATCTGCAAACGCTATTTCCTTGCAATGAAGTGTCGCATTTACATTCATTTGAAGCCTGGACGAGGAATACATGACACTTCGCAAATCATATTATATCTTACCATGAAACATAGAAATGAGATGCGTTATCGCGTTTTAAGAAGCATCAGAAATCCATTGCTACGATACGTAGACATCTGCAAACGCTATTTCCTTGCAAGAAAGTGTCGCATTTACATTCATTTGAAGTGTAGACGAGGAATACATAACACTTCGCAAATCATATTATACCTTACCATGAAACATAGAAATGAGATGCGATATCGCTTTTTAAGAAGCAGCAGAAATCCATTGCTACGATACGTAGACATCTGCAAACGCTATTTCCTTGCAAGAAAGAGACGCATTTACATTCACTTGAAATGTAGACGAGGAATACATAACACTCCGCAAATCATATTATATCTTACCATGAAACATAGAAATGAGATGCGATATCGCGTTTTAAGAATCATAAGAACTCTATTGCCACGATACGTAGACATCTGCAAACGCTATTTCTTTGCAAAGAAGTGTCGCATTTACATTCATTTGAAGTGTAGACGAGGAATACATAACACTTCGCAAATCATATTATATCTTACCATGAAACATAGAAATGAGATGCGATATCGTGTTTTAAGAAGCATTAGAACTCTATTCCTACGATACCTAGACATCTGCAGACGCTATTTCCTAGCAAGGAAGTGTCGCATTTACATTCATTTGAAGTGTAGACGAGGAATACATGACACTTCACAAACCATATAATATCTTACCATGAAACATAGAAATGAGATGCGATATCGCGTTTTAAGTATCATAAGAACTCTATTGCTACGATACGTAGACATCTGCAAACGCTATTTCCTTGCAAGAAAGTGTCGCATTTACATTCATTTGAAGTGTAGACGAGGAATACATAACACTTCGCAAATCATATTATATCTTACCATGAAACATAGAAATGAGATGCGATATCGCGTTTTAAGAAGCATTAGAACTCTACTGCTACGATACGTAGACATTTGAAAGCGCTATTTCCTAGCGAGGAAGTGTCGCATTCACATTCATTTGAATCGTAGACGAGGAATGCATAACACTTCGCAATGAATATTATATCTTATCATGAAACATAGATATGAGATGCAATATCTCGTTTTAAGAAGCACTTGAACTCTATTTCGTCGATACGTAGAGAACTGCGAACGCTATTTCCTGGCAAGGAAGTGTCTCCTTTACATTCATTTGAAGTGTAGACGAGGAATACATAACACTTCGCAAATCATATTATATCTTACCATGAAACATAGAAATGAGATGCGACATCGCGTTCTAAGAAGCATTAGAACACTACTGCTACGATAGGTAGACATTTGCAAACGCTATTTCCTTGCAAGGAAGTGTCGCATTTACATTCATTTGAAATGTAGACGAGGAATACATAACACTCCGCAATTCATATTATATCTTACCATGAAACATAGAAATGAGATGCGATATCGCGTTTTAAGAATCATAAGAACTCTATTGCTACGATACGTAGACATCTGCAAACGCTATTTCCTTGCAGGGAAGTGTCGCATTTACATTAATTTGAAGTGTAGACGAGGAATACATGACACTTCGCAAATCATATTATATCTTACCATGAATCATAGAAGTGAGATGCGATATCGCGTTTTAAGAAGCAGCAGAAATCCATTGCTACGATACGTAGACATCTGCAAACGCTATTTCCTTGCAAGAAAGTGTCGCATTTACATTCATTTGAAGTGTAGACGAGGAATACATAACACTTCGCAAATCATATTATATCTTACCATGAAACATAGAAATGAGAGCCGATATCGCGTTTTAAGAATCATAAGAAGTCTATTGCTACGATACGTAGACAGCTGCAAACGCTATTTCCTTGCAAGAAAGTGTCGCATTTACATTCATTTGAAGTGTAGACGAGGAATACATAACACTTCGCAAATCATATTATACCTTACCATGAAACATAGAAATGAGATGCGATATCGCTTTTTAAGAAGCAGCAGAAATCCATTGCTACGATACGTAGATATCTGCAAACGCTATTTCCTTGCAAGAAAGAGACGCATTTACATTCACTTGAAATGTAGACGAGGAATACATAACACTCCGCAAATCATATTATATCTTACCATGAAACATAGAAATGAGATGCGATATCGCGTTTTAAGAATCATAAGAACTCTATTGCCACGATACGTAGACATCTGCAAACGCTATTTCTTTGCAAAGAAGTGTCGCATTTACATTCATTTGAAGTGTAGACGAGGAATACATAACACTTCGCAAATCATATTATATCTTACCATGAAACATAGAAATGAGATGCGATATCGTGTTTTAAGAAGCATTAGAACTCTATTCCTACGATACCTAGACATCTGCAGACGCTATTTCCTAGCAAGGAAGTGTCGCATTTACATTCATTTGAAGTGTAGACGAGGAATACATGACACTTCACAAACCATATAATATCTTACCATGAAACATAGAAATGAGATGCGATATCGCGTTTTAAGTATCATAAGAACTCTATTGCTACGATACGTAGACATCTGCAAACGCTATTTCCTTGCAAGAAAGTGTCTCCTTTACATTCATTTGAAGTGTAGACGAGGAATACATAACACTTCGCAAATCATATTATATCTTACCATGAAACATAGAAATGAGATGCGACATCGCGTTCTAAGAAGCATTAGAACACTACTGCTACGATAGGTAGACATTTGCAAACGCTATTTCCTTGCAAGGAAGTGTCGCATTTACATTCATTTGAAATGTAGACGAGGAATACATAACACTCCGCAATTCATATTATATCTTACCATGAAACATAGAAATGAGATGCGATATCGCGTTTTAAGAATCATAAGAACTCTATTGCTACGATACGTAGACATCTGCAAACGCTATTTCCTTGCAGGGAAGTGTCGCATTTACATTAATTTGAAGTGTAGACGAGGAATACATGACACTTCGCAAATCATATTATATCTTACCATGAATCATAGAAGTGAGATGCGATATCGCGTTTTAAGAAGCAGCAGAAATCCATTGCTACGATACGTAGACATCTGCAAACGCTATTTCCTTGCAAGAAAGTGTCGCATTTACATTCATTTGAAGTGTAGACGAGGAATACATAACACTTCGCAAATCATATTATATCTTACCATGAAACATAGAAATGAGAGCCGATATCGCGTTTTAAGAATCATAAGAAGTCTATTGCTACGATACGTAGACAGCTGCAAACGCTATTTCCTTGCAACGAAGTGTCGCATTTACATTCATTTGAAGCCTGGACGAGGAATACATGACACTTCGCAAATCATATTATATCTTACCATGAAACATAGAAATGAGATGCGTTATCGCGTTTTAAGAAGCATCAGAAATCCATTGCTACGATACGTAGACATCTGCAAACGCTATTTCCTTGCAAGAAAGTGTCGCATTTACATTCATTTGAAGTGTAGACGAGGAATACATAACACTTCGCAAATCATATTATACCTTACCATGAAACATAGAAATGAGATGCGATATCGCTTTTTAAGAAGCAGCAGAAATCCATTGCTACGATACGTAGACATCTGCAAACGCTATTTCCTTGCAAGAAAGAGACGCATTTACATTCACTTGAAATGTAGACGAGGAATACATAACACTCCGCAAATCATATTATATCTTACCATGAAACATAGAAATGAGATGCGATATCGCGTTTTAAGAATCATAAGAACTCTATTGCCACGATACGTAGACATCTGCAAACGCTATTTCTTTGCAAAGAAGTGTCGCATTTACATTCATTTGAAGTGTAGACGAGGAATACATAACACTTCGCAAATCATATTATATCTTACCATGAAACATAGAAATGAGATGCGATATCGTGTTTTAAGAAGCATTAGAACTCTATTCCTACGATACCTAGACATCTGCAGACGCTATTTCCTAGCAAGGAAGTGTCGCATTTACATTCATTTGAAGTGTAGACGAGGAATACATGACACTTCACAAACCATATAATATCTTACCATGAAACATAGAAATGAGATGCGATATCGCGTTTTAAGAATCATAAGAACTCTATTGCTACGATACGTAGACATCTGCAAACGCTATTTCCTTGCAGGGAAGTGTCGCATTTACATTAATTTGAAGTGTAGACGAGGAATACATGACACTTCGCAAATCATATTATATCTTACCATGAATCATAGAAGTGAGATGCGATATCGCGTTTTAAGAAGCAGCAGAAATCCATTGCTACGATACGTAGACATCTGCAAACGCTATTTCCTTGCAAGAAAGTGTCGCATTTACATTCATTTGAAGTGTAGACGAGGAATACATAACACTTCGCAAATCATATTATATCTTACCATGAAACATAGAAATGAGAGCCGATATCGCGTTTTAAGAATCATAAGAAGTCTATTGCTACGATACGTAGACAGCTGCAAACGCTATTTCCTTGCAACGAAGTGTCGCATTTACATTCATTTGAAGCCTGGACGAGGAATACATGACACTTCGCAAATCATATTATATCTTACCATGAAACATAGAAATGAGATGCGTTATCGCGTTTTAAGAAGCATCAGAAATCCATTGCTACGATACGTAGACATCTGCAAACGCTATTTCCTTGCAGGAAAGTGTCGCATTTACATTCATTTGAAGTGTAGACGAGGAATACATAACACTTCGCAAATCATATTATACCTTACCATGAAACATAGAAATGAGATGCGATATCGCTTTTTAAGAAGCAGCAGAAATCCATTGCTACGATACGTAGACATCTGCAAACGCTATTTCCTTGCAAGAAAGAGACGCATTTACATTCACTTGAAATGTAGACGAGGAATACATAACACTCCGCAAATCATATTATATCTTACCATGAAACATAGAAATGAGATGCGATATCGCGTTTTAAGAATCATAAGAACTCTATTGCCACGATACGTAGACATCTGCAAACGCTATTTCTTTGCAAAGAAGTGTCGCATTTACATTCATTTGAAGTGTAGACGAGGAATACATAACACTTCGCAAATCATATTATATCTTACCATGAAACATAGAAATGAGATGCGATATCGTGTTTTAAGAAGCATTAGAACTCTATTCCTACGATACCTAGACATCTGCAGACGCTATTTCCTAGCAAGGAAGTGTCGCATTTACATTCATTTGAAGTGTAGACGAGGAATACATGACACTTCACAAACCATATAATATCTTACCATGAAACATAGAAATGAGATGCGATATCGCGTTTTAAGTATCATAAGAACTCTATTGCTACGATACGTAGACATCTGCAAACGCTATTTCCTTGCAAGAAAGTGTCGCATTTACATTCATTTGAAGTGTAGACGAGGAATACATAACACTTCGCAAATCATATTATATCTTACCATGAAACATAGAAATGAGAGCCGATATCGCGTTTTAAGAATCATAAGAAGTCTATTGCTACGATACGTAGACAGCTGCAAACGCTATTTCCTTGCAACGAAGTGTCGCATTTACATTCATTTGAAGCCTGGACGAGGAATACATGACACTTCGCAAATCATATTATATCTTACCATGAAACATAGAAATGAGATGCGTTATCGCGTTTTAAGAAGCATCAGAAATCCATTGCTACGATACGTAGACATCTGCAAACGCTATTTCCTTGCAAGAAAGTGTCGCATTTACATTCATTTGAAGTGTAGACGAGGAATACATAACACTTCGCAAATCATATTATACCTTACCATGAAACATAGAAATGAGATGCGATATCGCTTTTTAAGAAGCAGCAGAAATCCATTGCTACGATACGTAGACATCTGCAAACGCTATTTCCTTGCAAGAAAGAGACGCATTTACATTCACTTGAAATGTAGACGAGGAATACATAACACTCCGCAAATCATATTATATCTTACCATGAAACATAGAAATGAGATGCGATATCGCGTTTTAAGAATCATAAGAACTCTATTGCCACGATACGTAGACATCTGCAAACGCTATTTCTTTGCAAAGAAGTGTCGCATTTACATTCATTTGAAGTGTAGACGAGGAATACATAACACTTCGCAAATCATATTATATCTTACCATGAAACATAGAAATGAGATGCGATATCGTGTTTTAAGAAGCATTAGAACTCTATTCCTACGATACCTAGACATCTGCAGACGCTATTTCCTAGCAAGGAAGTGTCGCATTTACATTCATTTGAAGTGTAGACGAGGAATACATGACACTTCACAAACCATATAATATCTTACCATGAAACATAGAAATGAGATGCGATATCGCGTTTTAAGTATCATAAGAACTCTATTGCTACGATACGTAGACATCTGCAAACGCTATTTCCTTGCAAGAAAGTGTCGCATTTACATTCATTTGAAGTGTAGACGAGGAATACATAACACTTCGCAAATCATATTATATCTTACCATGAAACATAGAAATGAGAGCCGATATCGCGTTTTAAGAATCATAAGAAGTCTATTGCTACGATACGTAGACAGCTGCAAACGCTATTTCCTTGCAACGAAGTGTCGCATTTACATTCATTTGAAGCCTGGACGAGGAATACATGACACTTCGCAAATCATATTATATCTTACCATGAAACATAGAAATGAGATGCGTTATCGCGTTTTAAGAAGCATCAGAAATCCATTGCTACGATACGTAGACATCTGCAAACGCTATTTCCTTGCAAGAAAGTGTCGCATTTACATTCATTTGAAGTGTAGACGAGGAATACATAACACTTCGCAAATCATATTATACCTTACCATGAAACATAGAAATGAGATGCGATGTCGCTTTTTAAGAAGCAGCAGAAATCCATTGCTACGATACGTAGACATCTGCAAACGCTATTTCCTTGCAAGAAAGAGACGCATTTACATTCACTTGAAATGTAGACGAGGAATACATAACACTCCGCAAATCATATTATATCTTACCATGAAACATAGAAATGAGATGCGATATCGCGTTTTAAGAATCATAAGAACTCTATTGCCACGATACGTAGACATCTGCAAACGCTATTTCTTTGCAAAGAAGTGTCGCATTTACATTCATTTGAAGTGTAGACGAGGAATACATAACACTTCGCAAATCATATTATATCTTACCATGAAACATAGAAATGAGATGCGATATCGTGTTTTAAGAAGCATTAGAACTCTATTCCTACGATACCTAGACATCTGCAGACGCTATTTCCTAGCAAGGAAGTGTCGCATTTACATTCATTTGAAGTGTAGACGAGGAATACATGACACTTCACAAACCATATAATATCTTACCATGAAACATAGAAATGAGATGCGATATCGCGTTTTAAGTATCATAAGAACTCTATTGCTACGATACGTAGACATCTGCAAACGCTATTTCCTTGCAAGAAAGTGTCTCCTTTACATTCATTTGAAGTGTAGACGAGGAATACATAACACTTCGCAAATCATATTATATCTTACCATGAAACATAGAAATGAGATGCGACATCGCGTTCTAAGAAGCATTAGAACACTACTGCTACGATAGGTAGACATTTGCAAACGCTATTTCCTTGCAAGGAAGTGTCGCATTTACATTCATTTGAAATGTAGACGAGGAATACATAACACTCCGCAATTCATATTATATCTTACCATGAAACATAGAAATGAGATGCGATATCGCGTTTTAAGAATCATAAGAACTCTATTGCTACGATACGTAGACATCTGCAAACGCTATTTCCTTGCAGGGAAGTGTCGCATTTACATTAATTTGAAGTGTAGACGAGGAATACATGACACTTCGCAAATCATATTATATCTTACCATGAATCATAGAAGTGAGATGCGATATCGCGTTTTAAGAAGCAGCAGAAATCCATTGCTACGATACGTAGACATCTGCAAACGCTATTTCCTTGCAAGAAAGTGTCGCATTTACATTCATTTGAAGTGTAGACGAGGAATACATAACACTTCGCAAATCATATTATATCTTACCATGAAACATAGAAATGAGAGCCGATATCGCGTTTTAAGAATCATAAGAAGTCTATTGCTACGATACGTAGACAGCTGCAAACGCTATTTCCTTGCAACGAAGTGTCGCATTTACATTCATTTGAAGCCTGGACGAGGAATACATGACACTTCGCAAATCATATTATATCTTACCATGAAACATAGAAATGAGATGCGTTATCGCGTTTTAAGAAGCATCAGAAATCCATTGCTACGATACGTAGACATCTGCAAACGCTATTTCCTTGCAAGAAAGTGTCGCATTTACATTCATTTGAAGTGTAGACGAGGAATACATAACACTTCGCAAATCATATTATACCTTACCATGAAACATAGAAATGAGATGCGATATCGCTTTTTAAGAAGCAGCAGAAATCCATTGCTACGATACGTAGACATCTGCAAACGCTATTTCCTTGCAAGAAAGAGACGCATTTACATTCACTTGAAATGTAGACGAGGAATACATAACACTCCGCAAATCATATTATATCTTACCATGAAACATAGAAATGAGATGCGATATCGCGTTTTAAGAATCATAAGAACTCTATTGCCACGATACGTAGACATCTGCAAACGCTATTTCTTTGCAAAGAAGTGTCGCATTTACATTCATTTGAAGTGTAGACGAGGAATACATAACACTTCGCAAATCATATTATATCTTACCATGAAACATAGAAATGAGATGCGATATCGTGTTTTAAGAAGCATTAGAACTCTATTCCTACGATACCTAGACATCTGCAGACGCTATTTCCTAGCAAGGAAGTGTCGCATTTACATTCATTTGAAGTGTAGACGAGGAATACATGACACTTCACAAACCATATAATATCTTACCATGAAACATAGAAATGAGATGCGATATCGCGTTTTAAGTATCATAAGAACTCTATTGCTACGATACGTAGACATCTGCAAACGCTATTTCCTTGCAAGAAAGTGTCGCATTTACATTCATTTGAAGTGTAGACGAGGAATACATAACACTTCGCAAATCATATTATATCTTACCATGAAACATAGAAATGAGATGCGATATCGCGTTTTAAGAAGCATTAGAACTCTATTGCTACGATACCTAGACATCTGCAAACGCTATTTCCTTGCAAGGAAGTGTCGCATTTACTTTCATTTGAAGTGTAGACGAGGAATACACACCACTTCGCAAATCATATTATATCTTACCATGAAACATAGAAATAAGATCCGATATCGCGTTTTAAGAATCATAAGAACTCTATTGCTACGATACGTAGACATCTGCAAACGCTATTTCCTTGCAGGGAAGTGTCGCATTTACATTAATTTGAAGTGTAGACGAGGAATACATGACACTTCGCAAATCATATTATATCTTACCATGAATCATAGAAGTGAGATGCGATATCGCGTTTTAAGAAGCAGCAGAAATCCATTGCAACGATACGTAGACATCTGCAAACGCTATTTCCTTGCAAGAAAGTGTCGCATTTACATTCATTTGAAGTGTAGACGAGGAATACATAACACTTCGCAAATCATATTATATCTTACCATGAAACATAGAAATGAGATCCGATATCGCGTTTTAAGAATCATAAGAACTCTATTGCTACGATACGTAGACATCTGCAATCGCTATTTCCTTGCAACGAAGTGTCGCATTTACATTCATTTGAAGCCTGGACGAGGAATACATGACACTTCGCAAATCATATTATATCTTACCATGAAACATAGAAATGAGATGCGTTATCGCGTTTTAAGAAGCATCAGAAATC
The DNA here is from genome assembly GCF_050948175.1 of Xylocopa sonorina. NCBI lineage: Eukaryota > Metazoa > Arthropoda > Insecta > Hymenoptera > Apidae > Xylocopa > Xylocopa sonorina. The sequence continues at coordinate 792,664 of NW_027490112.1, read as the reverse complement.
CATTGCTACGATACGTAGACATCTGCAAACGCTATTTCCTTGCAAGAAAGTGTCGCATTTACATTCATTTGAAGTGTAGACGAGGAATACATAACACTTCGCAAATCATATTATACCTTACCATGAAACATAGAAACGAGATGCGATATCGCTTTTTAAGAAGCAGCAGAAATCCATTGCTACGATACGTAGACATCTGCAAACGCTATTTCCTTGCAAGAAAGAGACGCATTTACATTCATTTGAAATGTAGACGAGGAATACATAACACTCCGCAAATCATATTATATCTTACCATGAAACATAGAAATGAGATGCGATATCGCGTTTTGAGAATCATAAGAACTCTATTGCCACGATACGTAGACATCTGCAAACGCTATTTCTTTGCAAAGAAGTGTCGCATTTACATTCATTTGAAGTGTAGACGAGGAATACATAACACTTCGCAAATCATATTATATCTTACCATGAAACATAGAAATGAGATGCGATATCGTGTTTTAGGAAGCATTAGAACTCTATTCCTACGATACCTAGACATCTGCAGACGCTATTTCCTAGCAAGGAAGTGTCGCATTTACATTCATTTGAAGTGTAGACGAGGAATACATGACACTTCGCAAATCATATTATACCTTACCATGAAACATAGAAATGAGATGCGATATCGCGTTTTAAGAAGCAGCAGAAATCCATTGCTACGATACGTAGACACCTGCAAACGCTATTTCCTTGCAAGAAAGTGTCGCATTTACATTCATTTGAAGTGTAGACGAGGAATACATAACACTTCGCAAATCATATTATATCTTACCATGAAACATAGAAATGAGATCCGATATCGCGTTTTAAGAATCATAAGAACTCTATTGCTACGATACGTAGACATCTGCAATCGCTATTTCCTTGCAACGAAGTGTCGCATTTACATTCATTTGAAGCCTGGACGAGGAATACATGACACTTCGCAAATCATATTATATCTTACCATGAAACATAGAAATGAGATGCGTTATCGCGTTTTAAGAAGCATCAGAAATCCATTGCTACGATACGTAGACATCTGCAAACGCTATTTCCTTGCAAGAAAGTGTCGCATTTACATTCATTTGAAGTGTAGACGAGGAATACATAACACTTCGCAAATCATATTATACCTTACCATGAAACATAGAAATGAGATGCGATATCGCTTTTTAAGAAGCAGCAGAAATCCATTGCTACGATACGTAGACATCTGCAAACGCTATTTCCTTGCAAGAAAGAGACGCATTTACATTCATTTGAAATGTAGACGAGGAATACATAACACTCCGCAAATCATATTATATCTTACCATGAAACATAGAAATGAGATGCGATATCGCGTTTTGAGAATCATAAGAACTCTATTGCCACGATACGTAGACATCTGCAAACGCTATTTCTTTGCAAAGAAGTGTCGCATTTACATTCATTTGAAGTGTAGACGAGGAATACATAACACTTCGCAAATCATATTATATCTTACCATGAAACATAGAAATGAGATGCGATATCGTGTTTTAGGAAGCATTAGAACTCTATTCCTACGATACCTAGACATCTGCAGACGCTATTTCCTAGCAAGGAAGTGTCGCATTTACATTCATTTGAAGTGTAGACGAGGAATACATGACACTTCGCAAATCATATTATACCTTACCATGAAACATAGAAATGAGATGCGATATCGCGTTTTAAGAAGCAGCAGAAATCCATTGCTACGATACGTAGACACCTGCAAACGCTATTTCCTTGCAAGAAAGTGTCGCATTTACATTCATTTGAAATGTAGACGAGGAATACATAACACTCCGCAAATCATATTATATCTTACCATGAAACATAGAAATGAGATCCGATATCGCGTTTTAAGAATCATAAGAACTCTATTGCTACGATACGTAGACATCTGCAAACGCTATTTCCTTGCAACGAAGTGTCGCATTTACATTCATTTGACGCCTGGACGAGGAATACATGACACTTCGCAAATCATATTATATCTTACCATGAAACATTTGAAATGAGATGCGTTATCGCGTTTTAAGAAGCATCAGAAATCCATTGCTACGATACGTAGACATCTGCAAACGCTATTTCCTTGCAAGAAAGTGTCGCATTTACATTCATTTGAAGTGTAGACGAGGAATACATAACACTTCGCAAATCATATTATACCTTACCATGAAACATAGAAATGAGATGCGATATCGCGTTTTAAGAAGCGGCAGAAATCCATTGCTACGATACGTAGACACCTGCAAACGCTATTTCCTTGCAAGAAAGAGTCGCATTTACATTCATTTGAAATGTAGACGAGGAATACATAACACTCCGCAAATCATATTATATCTTACCATGAAACATAGAAATGAGATCCGATATCGCGTTTTAAGAAGCATTAGAACACTATTGCTACGACAGGTAGACATTTGCAAACGCTATTTCCTTGCAAGGAAGTGTCGCATTTACATTCATTTGAAGTGTAGACGAGGAATACATGACACTCCGCAAATCATATTATATCTTACCATGAAACATAGGAATGAGAGGCGATATCGCGTTTTAAGAATCATAAGAACTCTATTGCTACGATACGTAGACATCTGCAAACGCTATTTCCATGCAGGGAAGTGTCGCATTTACATTCATTTGAGGCGTGGACGAGGAATACATGACACTTCGCAAATCATATTATATCTTACCATGAATCATAGAAATGAGATGCGATATCGCGTTTTAAGAAGCATCAGAAATCCATTGCTACGATACGTAGACTTCTGCAAATGCTATTTCCTTGCAAGAAAGTGTCGCATTTACATTCATTTGAAGTGTAGACGAGGAATACATAACACTTCGCAAATCATATTATATCTTACCATGAAACATAGAAATGAGTTCCGATATCGCGTTTTAAGAATCATAAGAACCCTATTGCTACGTTACGTTGACATCTGCAAACGCTATTTCCTTGCAACGAAGTGTCGCATTTACATTCATTTGAAGCGTGGACGAGGAATACATGACACTTCGCAAATCATATTATATCTTACCATGAAACATAGAAATGAGATGCGTTATCGCGTTTGAAGAAGCATTAGAAATCCATTGCTACGATGAGTAGACATCTGCAAACGCTATTTCCTAGCGAGGAAGTGTCGCATTCACATTCATTTGAATCGTAGACGAGGAATGCATAACACTTCGCAATGAATATTATATCTTATCATGAAACATAGATATGAGATGCAATATCTCGTTTTAAGAAGCATTTGAACTCTATTTCGTCGATACGTAGAGAACTGCGAACGCTATTTCCTGGCAAGGAAGTGTCTCATTTACATTCATTTGAAGTGTAGACGAGGAATACATAACACTTCGCAAATCATATTATATCTTACCATGAAACATAGAAATGAGATGCGACATCGCGTTCTAAGAAGCATTAGAACACTACTGCTACGATAGGTAGACATTTGCAAACGCTATTTCCTTGCAAGGAAGTGTCGCATTTACATTCATTTGAAATGTAGACGAGGAATACATAACACTCCGCAATTCATATTATATCTTACCATGAAACATAGAAATGAGATGCGATATCGCGTTTTAAGAATCATAAGAACTCTATTGCTACGATACGTAGACATCTGCAAACGCTATTTCCTTGCAGGGAAGTGTCGCATTTACATTCATTTGAAGTGTAGACGAGGAATACATGACACTTCGCAAATCATATTATACCTTACCATGAAACATAGAAATGAGATGCGATATCGCGTTTTAAGAAGCAGCAGAAATCCATTGCTACGATACGTAGACACCTGCAAACGCTATTTCCTTGCAAGAAAGTGTCGCATTTACATTCATTTGAAATGTAGACGAGGAATACATAACACTCCGCAAATCATATTATATCTTACCATGAAACATAGAAATGAGATCCGATATCGCGTTTTAAGAATCATAAGAACTCTATTGCTACGATACGTAGACATCTGCAAACGCTATTTCCTTGCAACGAAGTGTCGCATTTACATTCATTTGACGCCTGGACGAGGAATACATGACACTTCGCAAATCATATTATATCTTACCATGAAACATTTGAAATGAGATGCGTTATCGCGTTTTAAGAAGCATCAGAAATCCATTGCTACGATACGTAGACATCTGCAAACGCTATTTCCTTGCAAGAAAGTGTCGCATTTACATTCATTTGAAGTGTAGACGAGGAATACATAACACTTCGCAAATCATATTATACCTTACCATGAAACATAGAAATGAGATGCGATATCGCGTTTTAAGAAGCGGCAGAAATCCATTGCTACGATACGTAGACACCTGCAAACGCTATTTCCTTGCAAGAAAGAGTCGCATTTACATTCATTTGAAATGTAGACGAGGAATACATAACACTCCGCAAATCATATTATATCTTACCATAAAACATAGAAATGAGATCCGATATCGCGTTTTAAGAAGCATTAGAACACTATTGCTACGACAGGTAGACATTTGCAAACGCTATTTCCTTGCAAGGAAGTGTCGCATTTACATTCATTTGAAGTGTAGACGAGGAATACATGACACTCCGCAAATCATATTATATCTTACCATGAAACATAGGAATGAGAGGCGATATCGCGTTTTAAGAATCATAAGAACTCTATTGCTACGATACGTAGACATCTGCAAACGCTATTTCCATGCAGGGAAGTGTCGCATTTACATTCATTTGAGGCGTGGACGAGGAATACATGACACTTCGCAAATCATATTATATCTTACCATGAATCATAGAAATGAGATGCGATATCGCGTTTTAAGAAGCATCAGAAATCCATTGCTACGATACGTAGACTTCTGCAAATGCTATTTCCTTGCAAGAAAGTGTCGCATTTACATTCATTTGAAGTGTAGACGAGGAATACATAACACTTCGCAAATCATATTATATCTTACCATGAAACATAGAAATGAGTTCCGATATCGCGTTTTAAGAATCATAAGAACCCTATTGCTACGTTACGTTGACATCTGCAAACGCTATTTCCTTGCAACGAAGTATCGCATTTACATTCATTTGAAGCGTGGACGAGGAATACATGACACTTCGCAAATCATATTGTATCTTACCATGAAACATAGAAATGAGATGCGTTATCGCGTTTGAAGAAGCATCAGAAATCCATTGCTACGATGAGTAGACATCTGCAAACGCTATTTCCTAGCGAGGAAGTGTCGCATTCACATTCATTTGAATCGTAGACGAGGAATGCATAACACTTCGCAATGAATATTATATCTTATCATGAAACATAGATATGAGATGCAATATCTCGTTTTAAGAAGCATTTGAACTCTATTTCGTCGATACGTAGAGAACTGCGAACGCTATTTCCTGGCAAGGAAGTGTCTCATTTACATTCATTTGAAGTGTAGACGAGGAATACATAACACTCCGCAAATCATATTATATCTTACCATGAAACATAGAAATGAGATGCGACATCGCGTTCTAAGAAGCATTAGAACACTACTGCTACGATAGGTAGACATTTGCAAACGCTATTTCCTTGCAAGGAAGTGTCGCATTTACATTCATTTGAAATGTAGACGAGGAATACATAACACTCCGCAATTCATATTATATCTTACCATGAAACATAGAAATGAGATGCGATATCGCGTTTTAAGAATCATAAGAACTCTATTGCTACGATACGTAGACATCTGCAAACGCTATTTCCTTGCAGGGAAGTGTCGCATTTACATTAATTTGAAGTGTAGACGAGGAATACATGACACTTCGCAAATCATATTATACCTTACCATGAAACATAGAAATGAGATGTGTTATCGCGTTTGAAGAAGCATCAGAAATCCATTGCTACGATGAGTAGACATCTGCAAACGCTATTTCCTAGCGAGGAAGTGTCGCATTCACATTCATTTGAATCGTAGACGAGGAATGCATAACACTTCGCAATGAATATTATATCTTATCATGAAACATAGATATGAGATGCAATATCTCGTTTTAAGAAGCATTTGAACTCTATTTCGTCGATACGTAGAGAACTGCGAACGCTATTTCCTGGCAAGGAAGTGTCTCATTTACATTCATTTGAAGTGTAGACGAGGAATACATAACACTTCGCAAATCATATTATATCTTACCATGAAACATAGAAATGAGATGCGACATCGCGTTCTAAGAAGCATTAGAACACTACTGCTACGATAGGTAGACATTTGCAAACGCTATTTCCTTGCAAGGAAGTGTCGCATTTACATTCATTTGAAATGTAGACGAGGAATACATAACACTCCGCAATTCATATTATATCTTACCATGAAACATGGAAATGAGATGCGATATCGCGTTTTAAGAATCATAAGAACTCTATTGCTACGATACGTAGACATCTGCAAACGCTATTTCCTTGCAGGGAAGTGTCGCATTTACATTCATTTGAAGTGTAGACGAGGAATACATAACACTTCGCAAATCATATTATCTCTTACCATGAAACATAGAAATGAGATGCGATATCGCGTTTTAAGAAGCATTAGAACTCTATTGCTACGATACCTAGACATCTGCAAACGCTATTTCCTTGCAAGGAAGTGTCGCATTTACTTTCATTTGAAGTGTAGACGAGGAATACACACCACTTCGCAAATCATATTATATCTTACCATGAAACATAGAAATAAGATCCGATATCGCGTTTTAAGAATCATAAGAACTCTATTGCTACGATACGTAGACATCTGCAAACGCTATTTCCTTGCAGGGAAGTGTCGCATTTACATTAATTTGAAGTGTAGACGAGGAATACATGACACTTCGCAAATCATATTATATCTTACCATGAATCATAGAAGTGAGATGCGATATCGCGTTTTAAGAAGAATCAGAAATCCATTGCTACGATACGTAGACATCTGCAAACGCTATTTCCTTGCAAGAAAGTGTCGCATTTACATTCATTTGAAGTGTAGACGAGGAATACATAACACTTCGCAAATCATATTATATCTTACCATGAAACATAGAAATGAGATCCGATATCGCGTTTTAAGAATCATAAGAACTCTATTGCTACGATACGTAGACATCTGCAAACGCTATTTCCTTGCAACGAAGTGTCGCATTTACATTCATTTGACGCCTGGACGAGGAATACATGACACTTCGCAAATCATATTATATCTTACCATGAAACATAGAAATGAGATGCGTTATCGCGTTTTAAGAAGCATCAGAAATCCATTGCTACGATACGTAGACATCTGCAAACGCTATTTCCTTGCAAGAAAGTGTCGCATTTACATTCATTTGAAGTGTAGACGAGGAATACATAACACTTCGCAAATCATATTATACCTTACCATGAAACATAGAAATGAGATGCGATATCGCGTTTTAAGAAGCAGCAGAAATCCATTGCTACGATACGTAAACACCTGCAAACGCTATTTCCTTGCAAGAAAGAGTCGCATTTACATTCATTTGAAATGTAGACGAGGAATACATAACACTCCGCAAATCATATTATATCTTACCATGAAACATAGAAATGAGATCCGATATCGCGTTTTAAGAAGCATTAGAACACTATTGCTACGACAGGTAGACATTTGCAAACGCTATTTCCTTGCAAGGAAGTGTCGCATTTACATTCATTTGAAGTGTAGACGAGGAATACATGACACTCCGCAAATCATATTATATCTTACCATGAAACATAGGAATGAGAGGCGATATCGCGTTTTAAGAATCATAAGAACTCTATTGCTACGATACGTAGACATCTGCAAACGCTATTTCCATGCAGGGAAGTGTCGCATTTACATTCATTTGAAGCGTGGACGAGGAATACATGACACTTCGCAAATCATATTATATCTTACCATGAATCATAGAAATGAGATGCGATATCGCGTTTTAAGAAGCATCAGAAATCCATTGCTACGATACGTAGACTTCTGCAAATGCTATTTCCTTGCAAGAAAGTGTCGCATTTACATTCATTTGAAGTGTAGACGAGGAATACATAACACTTCGCAAATCATATTATGTCTTACCATGAAACATAGAAATGAGTTCCGATATCGCGTTTTAAGAATCATAAGAACCCTATTGCTACGATACGTAGACATCTGCAAACGCTATTTCCTTGCAACGAAGTGTCGCATTTACATTCATTTGAAGCGTGGACGAGGAATACATGACACTTCGCAAATCATATTATATCTTACCATGAAACATAGAAATGAGATGCGTTATCGCGTTTGAAGACGCATCAGAAATCCATTGCTACGATGAGTAGACATCTGCAAACGCTATTTCCTAGCGAGGAAGTGTCGCATTCACATTCATTTGAATCGTAGACGAGGAATGCATAACACTTCGCAATGAATATAATATCTTATCATGAAACATAGATATGAGATGCAATATCTCGTTTTAAGAAGCATTTGAACTCTATTTCGTCGATACGTAGAGAACTGCTAACGCTATTTCCTGGCAAGGAAGTGTCTCATTTACATTCATTTGAAGTGTAGACGAGGAATACATAACACTTCGCAAATCATATTATATCTTACCATGAAACATAGAAATGAGATGCGACATCGCGTTCTAAGAAGCATTAGAACACTACTGCTACGATAGGTAGACATTTGCAAACGCTATTTCCTTGCAAGGAAGTGTCGCATTTACATTCATTTGAAATGTAGACGAGGAATACATAACACTCCGCAATTCATATTATATCTTACCATGAAACATAGAAATGAGATGCGATATCGCGTTTTAAGAATCATAAGAACTCTATTGCTACGATACGTAGACATCTGCAAACGCTATTTCCTTGCAGGGAAGTGTCGCATTTACATCAATTTGAAGTGTAGACGAGGAATACATGACACTTCGCAAATCATATTATATCTTACCATGAATCATAGAAGTGAGATGCGATATCGCGTTTTAAGAAGCAGCAGGAATCCATTGCTACGATACGTAGACATCTGCAAACGCTATTTCCTTGCAAGAAAGTGTCGCATTTACATTCATTTGAAGTGTAGACGAGGAATACATAACACTTCGCAAATCATATTATATCTTACAATGAAACATAGAAATGAGATCCGATATCGCGTTTTAAGAATCATAAGAACTCTATTGCTACGATACGTAGACATCTGCAAACGCTATTTCCTTGCAAGGAAGTGTCGCATTTACATTCATTTGAAGTGTAGACGAGGAATACATGACACTCCGCAAATCATATTATATCTTACCATGAAACATAGGAATGAGAGGCGATATCGCGTTTTAAGAATCATAAGAACTCTATTGCTACGATACGTAGACATCTGCAAACGCTATTTCCATGCAGGGAAGTGTCGCATTTACATTCATTTGAAGTGTAGACGAGGAATACATGACACTTCGCAAATCATATTATATCTTACCATGAATCATAGAAGTGAGATGCGATATCGCGTTTTAAGAAGAATCAGAAATCCATTGCTACGATACGTAGACATCTGCAAACGCTATTTCCTTGCAAGAAAGTGTCGCATTTACATTCATTTGAAGTGTAGACGAGGAATACAAAACACTTCGCAAATCATATTATATCTTACCATGAAACATAGAAATGAGATCCGATATCGCGTTTTAAGAATCATAAGAACTCTATTGCCACGATACGTAGACATCTGCAAACGCTATTTCTTTGCAAAGAAGTGTCGCATTTACATTCATTTGAAGTGTAGACGAGGAATACATAACACTTCGCAAATCATATTATATCTTACCATGAATCATAGAAGTGAGATGCGATTTCGCGTTTTAAGAAGAATCAGAAATCCATTGCTACGATACGTAGACATCTGCAAACGCTATTTCCTTGCAAGAAAGTGTCGCATTTACATTAATTTGAAGTGTAGACGAGGAATACATAACACTTCGCAAATCATATTATATCTTACCATGAAACATAGAAATGAGATCCGATATCGCGTTTTAAGAATCATAAGAACTCTATTGCTACGATACGTAGACATCTGCAAACGCTACTTCCTTGCAACGAAGTGTCGCATTTACATTCATTTGAAGCGTGGACGAGGAATACATGACACTTCGCAAATCATATTATATCTTACCATGAAACATAGAAATGAGATGCGTTATCGCGTTTGAAGAAGCATCAGAAATCCATTGCTACGATGAGTAGACATCTGCAAACGCTATTTCCTAGCGAGGAAGTGTCGCATTCGCATTCATTTGAATCGTAGACGAGGAATGCATAACACTTCGCAATGAATATTATATCTTATCATGAAACATAGATATGAGATGCAATATCTCGTTTTAAGAAGCATTTGAACTCTATTTCGTCGATACGTAGAGAACTGCGAACGCTATTTCCTGGCAAGGAAGTGTCTCATTTACATTCATTTGAAGTGTAGACGAGGAATACATAACACTTCGCAAATCATATTATATCTTACCATGAAACATAGAAATGAGATGCGACATCGCGTTCTAAGAAGCATTAGAACACTACTGCTACGATAGGTAGACATTTGCAAACGCTATTTCCTTGCAAGAAAGTGTCGCATTTACATTCATTTGAAGTGTAGACGAGGAATACATAACACTTCGCAAATCATATTATATCTTACCATGAAACATAGAAATGAGATCCGATATCGCGTTTTAAGAATCATAAGAACTCTATTGCTACGATACGTAGACATCTGCAAACGCTATTTCCTTGCAACGAAGTGTCGCATTTACATTCATTTGAAGCTTGGACGAGGAATACATGACACTTCGCAAATCATATTATATCTTACCATGAAACATAGAATTGAGATGCGTTATCGCGTTTTAAGAAGCATCAGAAATCCATTGCTACGATACGTAGACATCTGCAAACGCTATTTCCTTGCAAGAAAGTGTCGCATTTACATTCATTTGAAGTGTAGACGAGGAATACATAACACTTCGCAAATCATATTATACCTTACCATGAAACATAGAAATGAGATGCGATATCGCTTTTTAAGAAGCAGCAGAAATCCATTGCTACGATACGTAGACATCTGCAAACGCTATTTCCTTGCAAGAAAGAGGCGCATTTACATTCATTTGAAATGTAGACGAGGAATACATAACACTCCGCAAATCATATTATATCTTACCATGAAACATAGAAATGAGATGCGATATCGCGTTTTAAGAATCATAAGAACTCTATTGCCACGATACGTAGACATCTGCAAACGCTATTTCTTTGCAAAGAATTGTCGCATTTACATTCATTTGAAGTGTAGACGAGGAATACATAACACTTCGCAAATCATATTATATCTTACCATGAAACATAGAAATGAGATGCGATATCGTGTTTTAAGAAGCATTAGAACTCTATTCCTACGATACCTAGACATCTGCAGACGCTATTTCCTAGCAAGGAAGTGTCGCATTTACATTCATTTGAAGTGTAGACGAGGAATACATGACACTTCGCAAATCATATTATACCTTACCATGAAACATAGAAATGAGATGCGATATCGCGTTTTAAGAAGCAGCAGAAATCCATTGCTACGATACGTAGACACCTGCAAACGCTATTTCCTTGCAAGAAAGAGTCGCATTTACATTCATTTGAAATGTAGACGAGGAATACATAACACTCCGCAAATCATATTATATCTTACCATGAAACATAGAAATGAGATCCGATATCGCGTTTTAAGAAGCATTAGAACACTATTGCAACGACAGGTAGACATTTGCAAACGCTATTTCCTTGCAAGGAAGTGTCGCATTTACATTCATTTGAAGTGTAGACGAGGAATACATGACACTCCGCAAATCATATTATATCTTACCATGAAACATAGGAATGAGAGGCGATATCGCGTTTTAAGAATCATAAGAACTCGATTGCTACGATACGTAGACATCTGCAAACGCTATTTCCATGCAGGGAAGTGTCGCATTTACATTCATTTGAAGTGTAGACGAGGAATACATGACACTTCGCAAATCATATTATATCTTACCATGAAACATAGAAATGAGATCCGATATCGCGTTTTAAGAATCATAAGAACTCTATTGCTACGATACGTAGACATCTGCAAACGCTATTTCCTTGCAACGAAGTGTCGCATTTACATTCATTTGAAGCGTGGACGAGGAATACATGACACTTCGCAAATCATATTATATCTTACCATGAAACATAGAAATGAGATGCGTTATCGCGTTTGAAGAAGCATCAGAAATCCATTGCTACGATGAGTAGACATCTGCAAACGCTATTTCCTAGCGAGGAAGTGTCGCATTCACATTCATTTGAATCGTAGACGAGGAATGCATAACACTTCGCAATGAATATTATATCTTATCATGAAACATAGATATGAGATGCAATATCTCGTTTTAAGAAGCATTTGAACTCTATTTCGTCGATACGTAGAGAACTGCGAACGCTATTTCCTGGCAAGGAAGTGTCTCATTTACATTCATTTGAAGTGTAGACGAGGAATACATAACACTTCGCAAATCATATTATATCTTACCATGAAACATAGAAATGAGATGCGACATCGCGTTCTAAGAAGCATTAGAACACTACTGCTACGATAGGTAGACATTTGCAAACGCTATTTCCTTGCAAGAAAGTGTCGCATTTACATTCATTTGAAGTGTAGACGAGGAATACATAACACTTCGCAAATCATATTATATCTTACCATGAAACATAGAAATGAGATCCGATATCGCGTTTTAAGAATCATAAGAACTCTATTGCTACGATACGTAGACATCTGCAAACGCTATTTCCTTGCAACGAAGTGTCGCATTTACATTCATTTGAAGCTTGGACGAGGAATACATGACACTTCGCAAATCATATTATATCTTACCATGAAACATAGAATTGAGATGCGTTATCGCGTTTTAAGAAGCATCAGAAATCCATTGCTACGATACGTAGACATCTGCAAACGCTATTTCCTTGCAAGAAAGTGTCGCATTTACATTCATTTGAAGTGTAGACGAGGAATACATAACACTTCGCAAATCATATTATACCTTACCATGAAACATAGAAATGAGATGCGATATCGCTTTTTAAGAAGCAGCAGAAATCCATTGCTACGATACGTAGACATCTGCAAACGCTATTTCCTTGCAAGAAAGAGGCGCATTTACATTCATTTGAAATGTAGACGAGGAATACGTAACACTCCGCAAATCATATTATATCTTACCATGAAACATAGAAATGAGATGCGATATCGCGTTTTAAGAATCATAAGAACTCTATTGCCACGATACGTAGACATCTGCAAACGCTATTTCTTTGCAAAGAATTGTCGCATTTACATTCATTTGAAGTGTAGACGAGGAATACATAACACTTCGCAAATCATATTATATCTTACCATGAAACATAGAAATGAGATGCGATATCGTGTTTTAAGAAGCATTAGAACTCTATTCCTACGATACCTAGACATCTGCAGACGCTATTTCCTAGCAAGGAAGTGTCGCATTTACATTCATTTGAAGTGTAGACGAGGAATACATGACACTTCGCAAATCATATTATACCTTACCATGAAACATAGAAATGAGATGCGATATCGCGTTTTAAGAAGCAGCAGAAATCCATTGCTACGATACGTAGACACCTGCAAACGCTATTTCCTTGCAAGAAAGAGTCGCATTTACATTCATTTGAAATGTAGACGAGGAATACATAACACTCCGCAAATCATATTATATCTTACCATGAAACATAGAAATGAGATCCGATATCGCGTTTTAAGAAGCATTAGAACACTATTGCAACGACAGGTAGACATTTGCAAACGCTATTTCCTTGCAAGGAAGTGTCGCATTTACATTCATTTGAAGTGTAGACGAGGAATACATGACACTCCGCAAATCATATTATATCTTACCATGAAACATAGGAATGAGAGGCGATATCGCGTTTTAAGAATCATAAGAACTCGATTGCTACGATACGTAGACATCTGCAAACGCTATTTCCATGCAGGGAAGTGTCGCATTTACATTCATTTGAAGTGTAGACGAGGAATACATGACACTTCGCAAATCATATTATATCTTACCATGAATCATAGAAGTGAGATGCGATATCGCGTTTTAAGAAGAATCAGAAATCCATTGCTACGATACGTAGACATCTGCAAACGCTATTTCCTTGCAAGAAAGTGTCGCATTTACATTCATTTGAAGTGTAGACGAGGAATACATAACACTTCGCAAATCATATTATATCTTACCATGAAACATAGAAATGAGATCCGATATCGCGTTTTAAGAATCATAAGAACTCTATTGCCACGATACGTAGACATCTGCAAACGCTATTTCTTTGCAAAGAAGTGTCGCATTTACATTCATTTGAAGTGTAGACGAGGAATACATAACACTTCGCAAATCATATTATATCTTACCATGAAACATAGAAATGAGATCCGATATCGCGTTTTAAGAATCATAAGAACTCTATTGCTACGACACGTAGACATCTGCAAACGCTATTTCCTTGCAACGAAGTGTCGCATTTACATTCATTTGACGCCTGGACGAGGAATACATGACACTTCGCAAATCATATTATATCTTACAATGAAACATAGAAATGAGATGCGTTATCGCGTTTTAAGAAGCATCAGAAATCCATTGCTACGATACGTAGACATCTGCAAACGCTATTTCCTTGCAAGAAAGTGTCGCATTTACATTCATTTGAAGTGTAGACGAGGAATACATAACACTTTGCAAATCATATTATACCTTACCATGGAACATAGAAATGAGATGCGATATCGCGTTTTAAGAAGCATTAGAACTCTATCGCTACGATACGTAGACATCTGCAAACGCTATTTCCTTGCAGGGAAGTGTCGCATTTACATTAATTTGAAGTGTAGACGAGGAATACATGACACTTCGCAAATCATATTATATCTTACCATGAATCATAGAAGTGAGATGCGATATCGCGTTTTAAGAAGCAGCAGAAATCCATTGCTACGATACGTAGACATCTGCAAACGCTATTTCCTTGCAAGAAAGTGTCGCATTTACATTCATTTGAAGTGTAGACGAGGAATACATAACACTTCGCAAATCATATTATATCTTACCATGAAACATAGAAATGAGATCCGATATGGCGTTTTAAGAATCATAAGAACTCTATTGCTACGATACGTAGACATCTGCAAACGCTATTTCCTTGCAACGAAGTGTCGCATTTACATTCATTTGAAGCCTGGACGAGGAATACATAACACTTTGCAAATCATATTATACCTTACCATGGAACATAGAAATGAGATGCGATATCGCGTTTTAAGAAGCATTAGAACTCTATTGCTACGATACGTAGACATCTGCAAACGCTATTTCCTTGCAGGGAAGTGTCGCATTTACATTCATTTGAATCGTAGACGAGGAAAGGATAACACTTCGCAATGAATATTATATCTTACCATGAAACATAGAAATGAGATGCGATATCGCGTTCTAAGAAGCATTAGAACTCTATTGCTACGATACCTAGACATCTGCAGACGCTATTTCCTAGCAAGGAAGTGTCGCATTTACAATCATTTGAAGTGTAGACGAGGAATACATGACACTTCGCAAATCATATTATATCTTACCATGAAACATAGAAATGAGATGCGATATCGCGTTTTAACGAGCATTAGAAATCTATTGCTACGATACGTAGACATCTGCAAACGCTATTTCCTAGCGAGGAAGTGACGCATTCACATTCATTTGAAGTGTAGAAGAGGTATACATAACACTTTGCAAATCATATTATATCTTACCATGAAATATAGAAATGAGATGCGATATCGCGTTTTAAGAAGCATTAGAACACTATTGCTACGATACCTAGACATCTGCAGATGCTATTTCCTTGCAAGGAAGTGTCGCATTTACATTCATTTGAATCGTACCATGAAACATAGAAATGAGATGCAATATCGCGATTTAAAAATCATAAGAATTCTATTGCTACGATTCGCAGACATCTGCAAACGCTATTTCCTTGCAAGGAAGTGTCGCATTTACATTCATTTGAATCGTAGACGAGGAATGCATAACACTTCGCAATGAATATTATATCTTACCATGAAACATAGATATGAGATGCAATATCTCGTTTTAAGAAGCATTTGAATTCTATTGCTACGATACGTAGACATCTGCAAATGCTATTTCCTTGCAAGGGAGTGTCGCATTTACATTCATTTGAATCATAGACGAGGAATGCATAACACTTCGCAAATCATATAATATCTTATCATGAAACATAGAAATGAGATGCGATATCGCGTTTTAAGAAGCATTAGAACTCTATTGCTACGATACCCAGACATCTGCAGACGCTATTTCCTAGCAAGGAAGTGTCGCATTTACATTCATTTGAAGCGTGGACGAGGAATACATGACACTTCGCAAATCATATTATATCTTACCATGAATCATAGAAATGAGATGCCATATCGCGTTTTAAGAAGCATCAGAAATCCATTGCTACGATACCTAGACATCTGCAGACGCTATTTCCTAGCAAGGAAGTGTACGCATTTACATTCATTTGAAGTGTAGACGAGGAATACATGACACTTCGCAAATCATATTATATCTTACCATGAAACATAGAAATGAGATCCGATATCGCGTTTTAAGAATCATATGAACTCTATTGCTACGATACGTAGACATCTGCAAACGCTATTTCCTTGCAGGGAAGTGTCGCATTTACATTAATTTGAAGTGTAGACGAGGAATACATGACACTTCGCAAATCATATTATATCTTACCATGAATCATAGAAGTGAGATGCGATATCGCGTTTTAAGAAGCAGCAGAAATCCATTGCTACGATACGTAGACATCTGCAAACGCTATTTCCTTGCAAGAAAGTGTCGCATTTACATTCATTTGAAGTGTAGACGAGGAATACATAACACTTCGCAAATCATATTATATCTTACCATGAAACATAGAAATGAGATCCGATATCGCGTTTTAAGAATCATAAGAACTCTATTGCTACGATACGTAGACATCTGCAAACGCTATTTCTTTGCAACGAAGTGTCGCATTTACATTCATTTGAAGCCTGGACGAGGAATACATGACACTTCGCAAATCATATTATATCTTACCATGAAACATAGAAATGAGATGCGTTATCGCGTTTTAAGAAGCATCAGAAATCCATTGCTACGATACGTAGACATCTGCAAACGCTATTTCCTTGCAAGAAAGTGTCGCATTTACACTCATTTGAAGTGTAGACGAGGAATACATAACACTTCGCAAATCATATTATACCTTACCATGGAACATAGAAATGAGATGCGATATCGCGTTTTAAGAAGCATTAGAACTCTATTGCTACGATACGTAGACATCTGCAAACGCTATTTCCTTGCAGGGAAGTGTCGCATTTACATTAATTTGAAGTGTAGACGAGGAATACATGACACTTCGCAAATCATATTATATCTTACCATGAAACATAGAAATGAGATGCGATATCGCGTTTTAAGAAGCATTAGAGCTCTATTGCTACGATACCTATACATCTGCAGACGCTATTTCCTACCAAGGTAGTGTCGCATTTACGTTCATTTGAAGTGTAGACGTGGAATACATGTCACTTCGCAAATCATATTATATCTTACCATGAAACATAGAAATGAGATGCGATATCGCGTTTTCAGAATCATAAGAACTCTATTGCTACGATACGTAGACATCTGCAAACGCTATTTCCTTGCAAGGAAGTGTCGCATTTACATTCATTTGAATCGTAGACGAGGAAAGGATAACACTTCGCAATGAATATTATATCTTACCATGAAACATAGAAATGAGATGCGATATCGCGTTCTAAGAAGCATTAGAACTCTATTGCTACGATACCTAGACATCTGCAGACGCTATTTCCTAGCAAGGAAGTGTCGCATTTACAATCATTTGAAGTGTAGACGAGGAATACATGACACTTCGCAAATCATATTATATCTTACCATGAAACATAGAAATGAGATGCGATATCGCGTTTTAACGAGCATTAGAAATCTATTGCTACGATACGTAGACGTCTGCAAACGCTATTCCCTAGCGAGGATGTGACGCATTCACATTCATTTGAAGTGTAGAAGAGGAATACATAACACTTTGCAAATCATATTATATCTTACCATGAAATATAGAAATGAGATGCGATATCGCGTTTTAAGAAGCATTAGAACACTATTGCTACGATACCTAGACATCTGCAGACGCTATTTCCTTGCAAGGAAGTGTCGCATTTACATTCATTTGAATCGTACCATGAAACATAGAAACGAGATGCAATATCGCGATTTAAGAATCATAAGAATTCTATTCCTACGATTCGCAGACATCTGCAAACGCTATTTCCTTGCAAGGAAGTGTCGCGTTTACATTCATTTGAATCGTAGACGAGGAATGCATAACACTTCGCAATGAATATTATATCTTACCATGAAACATAGATATGAGATGCAATATCTCGTTTTAAGAAGCATTTGAATTCTATTGCTACGATACGTAGACATCTGCAAATGCTATTTCCTTGCATGGGAGTGTCGCATTTACATTCATTTGAATCATAGACGAGGAATGCATAACACTTCGCAAATCATATTATATCTTATCATGAAACATAGAAAAGAGATGCGATATCGCGTTTTAAGAAGCATTAGAACTCTATTGCTACGATACGTAGACATCTGCAAACGCTATTTCCTTGCAGGGAAGTGTCGCATTTACATTAATTTGAAGTGTAGACGGTGAATACATGACACTTCGCAAATCATATTATATCTTACCATGAATCATAGAAGTGAGATGCGATATCGCGTTTTAAGAAGCAGCAGAAATCCATTGCTACGATACGTAGACATCTGCAAACGCTATTTCCTTGCAAGAAAGTGTCGCATTTACATTCATTTGAAGTGTAGACGAGGAATACATAACACTTCGCAAATCATATTATATCTTACCATGAAACATAGAAATGAGATCCGATATCGCGTTTTAAGAATCATAAGAACTCCATTGCTACGATACGTAGACATCTGCAAACGCTATTTCCTTGCAAGAAAGTGTCGCATTTACATTCATTTGAAGCGTGGACGAGGAATACATGACACTTCGCAAATCATATTATATCTTACCATGAAACATAGAAATGAGATGCGATATCGCGTTCTAAGAAGCATTAGAACTCTATTGCTACGATACCTAGACATCTGCAGACGCTATTTCCTAGCAAGGAAGTGTCGCATTTACAATCATTTGAAGTGTAGACGAGGAATACATGACACTTCGCAAATCATATTATATCTTACCATGAAACATAGAAATGAGATGCGATATCGCGTTTTAACGAGCATTAGAAATCTATTGCTACGATACGTAGACGTCTGCAAACGCTATTCCCTAGCGAGGATGTGACGCATTCACATTCATTTGAAGTGTAGAAGAGGAATACATAACACTTTGCAAATCATATTATATCTTACCATGAAATATAGAAATGAGATGCGATATCGCGTTTTAAGAAGCATTAGAACACTATTGCTACGATACCTAGACATCTGCAGACGCTATTTCCTTGCAAGGAAGTGTCGCATTTACATTCATTTGAATCGTACCATGAAACATAGAAACGAGATGCAATATCGCGATTTAAGAATCATAAGAATTCTATTCCTACGATTCGCAGACATCTGCAAACGCTATTTCCTTGCAAGGAAGTGTCGCGTTTACATTCATTTGAATCGTAGACGAGGAATGCATAACACTTCGCAATGAATATTATATCTTACCATGAAACATAGATATGAGATGCAATATCTCGTTTTAAGAAGCATTTGAATTCTATTGCTACGATACGTAGACATCTGCAAATGCTATTTCCTTGCATGGGAGTGTCGCATTTACATTCATTTGAATCATAGACGAGGAATGCATAACACTTCGCAAATCATATTATATCTTATCATGAAACATAGAAAAGAGATGCGATATCGCGTTTTAAGAAGCATTAGAACTCTATTGCTACGATACGTAGACATCTGCAAACGCTATTTCCTTGCAGGGAAGTGTCGCATTTACATTAATTTGAAGTGTAGACGGTGAATACATGACACTTCGCAAATCATATTATATCTTACCATGAATCATAGAAGTGAGATGCGATATCGCGTTTTAAGAAGCAGCAGAAATCCATTGCTACGATACGTAGACATCTGCAAACGCTATTTCCTTGCAAGAAAGTGTCGCATTTACATTCATTTGAAGTGTAGACGAGGAATACATAACACTTCGCAAATCATATTATATCTTACCATGAAACATAGAAATGAGATCCGATATCGCGTTTTAAGAAGCATCAGAAATCCATTGCTATGATACGTAGACATCAGCAAACGCTATATCCTTGCAAGAAAGTGTCGCATTTACATTCATTTGAAGTGTAGACGAGGAATACATAACACTTCGCAAATCATATTATATCTTACCATGAAACATAGAAATGAGATGCGATAACGCGTTATAAGAATCATAAGAACTCTATTGCTACGATACCTAGACATCTGCAGACGCTATTTCCTAGCAAGGAAGTGTCGCATTTACATTCATTTGAAGTGTAGACGTGGAATACATAACACTTCGCAAATCATATTATATCTTACCATGAAACATAGAAATGAGATGCGATATCGCGTTTTAAGAAGCATTAGAACTCTATTGCTACGATACCTATACATCTGCAGACGCTATTTCCTAGCAAGGTAGTGTCGCATTTACGTTCATTTGAAGTGTAGACGTGGAATACATGACACTTCGCAAATCATATTATATCTTACCACGAAACATAGAAATGAGATGCGATATCGCGTTCTAAGAAGCATTAGAAATCTATTGCTACGATACGTAGACATCTGCAAACGCCATTTCCTAGCGAGGAAGTGTCGCATTCACATTCATTTGAAGTGTTGACGAGGAATACATAACACTTCGCAAATCATATTATATCTTACCATGAAACATAGAAATGAGATGCGATATCGCGTTTTAAGAATCATAAGAACTCCATTGCTACGATACGTAGACATCTGCAAACGCTATTTCCTTGCAAGAAAGTGTCGCATTTACATTCATTTGAAGCGTGGACGAGGAATACATGGCACTTCGCAAATCATATTATATCTTACCATGAAACACAGAAATGAGATGCGTTATCGCGTTTTAAGAAGCATCAGAAATCCATTGCTACGATGAGTAGACATCTGCAAACGCTATTTCCATGCAGGGAAGTGTCGCATTTACATTCATTTGAAGTGTACACGAGGAATACATGACACTTCGCAAATCATATTATATCTTACCATGAATCATAGAAGTGAGATGCGAAATCGCGTTTTAAGAAGCATCAGAAATCCATTGCTATGATACGTAGACATCAGCAAACGCTATATCCTTGCAAGAAAGTGTCGCATTTACATTCATTTGAAGTGTAGACGAGGAATACATAACACTTCGCAAATCATATTATATCTTACCATGAAACATAGAAATGAGATGCGATATCGCGTTTTAAGAAGCATTAGAACTCTATTGCTACGATACCTATACATCTGCAGACGCTATTTCCTAGCAAGGTAGTGTCGCATTTACGTTCATTTGAAGTGTAGACGTGGAATACATGACACTTCGCAAATCATATTATATCTTACCACGAAACATAGAAATGAGATGCGATATCGCGTTCTAAGAAGCATTAGAAATCTATTGCTACGATACGTAGACATCTGCAAACGCCATTTCCTAGCGAGGAAGTGTCGCATTCACATTCATTTGAAGTGTTGACGAGGAATACATAACACTTCGCAAATCATATTATATCTTACCATGAAACATAGAAATGAGATGCGATATCGCGTTTTAAGAATCATAAGAACTCTATTGCTACGATACGTAGACATCTGCAAACGCTATTTCCTTGCAAGGAAGTGTCGCATTTACATTCATTTGAATCGTAGACGAGGAAAGGATAACACTTCGCAATGAATATTATATCTTACCATGAAACATAGAAATGAGATGCGATATCGCGTTTTAAGAAGCATTAGAAATCTATTGCTACGATACCTAGACATCTGCAGACGCTATTTCCTAGCAAGGAAGTGTCGCATTTACATTCATTTGAAGTGTAGACGAGGAATACATGACACTTCGCAAACCATATTATATCTTACCATGAAACATAGAAATGAGATGCGATATCGCGTTTTAACGAGCATCAGAAATCTATTGCTACGATACGTAGTCATCTGCAAACGCTATTTCCTAGCGAGGAAGTGACGCATTCACATTCATTTGAAGTGTAGAAGAGGAATACATATCACTTTGCAAATCATATTATATCTTACCATGAAATATTGAAATGAGATGCGATATCGCGTTTTAAGAAGCATTAGAACACTATTGCTACGATACCTAGATATCTGCAGACGCTATTTCCTTGCAAGGAAGTGTCGCATTTACATTCATTTGAATCGTACCATGAAACATAGAAATGAGATGCAATATCGCGATTTAAGAATCATAAGAATTCTATTGCTACGATACGCAGACATCTGCAAACGCTATTTCCTTGCAAGGAAGTGTCGCATTTACATTCATTTGAATCGTAGACGAGGAATGCATAACACTTCGCAATGAATATTACATCTTACCATGAAACATAGATATGAGATGCAATATCTCGTTTTAAGAAGCATTTGAACTCTATTGCTACGATACGTAGACATGTGCAAATGCTATTTCCTTGCAAGGGAGTGTCGCATTTACATTCATTTGAATCATAGACGAGGAACGCATAACACTTCGCAAATCATATTATATCTTACCATGAAACATGGAAATGAGATGCGATATCGCGTTTTAAGAAGCATTGGAACTGTATTGCTACGATACCTAGACATCTGCAGACGCTATTTCCTAGCAAGGAAGTGTCGCATTTACATTCATTTGAAGTGTAGACGAGGAATACATAACACTTCGCAAATCATATTATATCTTACCATGAAACATAGAAATGAGATGCGATATCGCGTTTTAAGAAGCATTAGAACTCTATTGCTACGATACCTAGACATCTGCAGACGCTATTCCCTAGCAAGGAAGTGTCGCATTTACATTCATTTGAAGTGTAGACGAGGAATACATAACACTTCGCAAATCATATTATATCTTACCATGAAACATAGAAATGAGATGCGATATCGCGTTTTAAGAAGCATTATAACTCAATTGCTACGATACCTAGACATCTGCAAACGCTATTTCCTTGCAAGGAAGTGTCGCATTTACATTCATTTGAAGTGTAGACGAGGAATACATGACACTTCGCAAATCATATTATATCTTACCATGAAACATAGAAATGAGATGCGATATCGCGTTTTAAGAAGCATTAGAACACTATTGCTACGATACTTTGACACCTGCAAACGCTATTTCCTTGCAAGGAAGTGTCGCATTTACATTCGTTTGATGTGTAGACGAGGAATGCATAACACTTCGCAAATCATATTATATCTTACCATGAAACATAGAAATGAGATGCGATATCGCGTTTTAAGAAGCATTGGAACTGTATTGCTACGATACCTAGACATCTGCAGACGCTATTTCCTAGCAAGGAAGTGTCGCATTTACATTCATTTGAAGTGTAGACGAGGAATACATAACACTTCGCAAATCATATTATATCTTACCATGAAACATAGAAATGAGATGCGATATCGCGTTTTAAGAAGCATTAGAAATCTATTGCTACGATACCTAGACATCTGCAGACGCTATTTCCTAGCAAGGAAGTGTCGCATTTACATTCATTTGAAGTGTAGACGAGGAATACATGACACTTCGCAAACCATATTATATCTTACCATGAAACATAGAAATGAGATGCGATATCGCGTTTTAACGAGCATTAGAAATCTATTGCTACGATACGTAGACATCTGCAAACGCTATTTCCTAGCGAGGAAGTGACGCATTCACATTCATTTGAAGTGTAGAAGAGGAATACATATCACTTTGCAAATCATATTATATCTTACTATGAAATATTGAAATGAGATGCGATATCGCGTTTTAAGAAGCATTAGAACACTATTGCTACGATACCTAGACATCTGCAGACGCTATTTCCTTGCAAGGAAGTGTCGCATTTACATTCATTTGAATCGTACCGTGAAACATAGAAATGAGATGCAATATCGCGATTTAAGAATCATAAGAATTCTATTGCTACGATACGCAGACATCTGCAAACGCTATTTCCTTGCAAGGAAGTGTCGCATTTACATTCATTTGAATCGTAGACGAGGAATGCATAACACTTCGCAATGAATATTATATCTTACCATGAAACATAGATATGAGATGCAATATCTCGTTTTAAGAAGCATTTGAACTCTATTGCTACGATACGTAGACATGTGCAAATGCTATTTCCTTGCA
This sequence comes from Xylocopa sonorina, assembly GCF_050948175.1. Taxonomy (NCBI): domain Eukaryota; kingdom Metazoa; phylum Arthropoda; class Insecta; order Hymenoptera; family Apidae; genus Xylocopa; species Xylocopa sonorina. The sequence goes on along the minus strand of NW_027490112.1, from coordinate 767,945 downwards.
AGGGAGTGTTGCATTTACATTCATTTGAATCATAGACGAGGAACGCATAACACTTCGCAAATCATATTATATCTTATCATGAAACATAGAAATGAGATGCGATATCGCGTTTTAAGAAGTATTAGAACTCTATTGCTACGATACGTAGACTTCTGCAAACGCTATTTGCTTGCAAGAAAGTGTCGCATTTACATTCATTTGAAGTGTAGACGAGGAATACATAGCACTTCGCAAATCATATTATATCTTACCATGAATCATAGAAATGAGATGCGATATCGCGTTTTAAGAAGTATTAGAACTCTATTGCTACGATACGTAGACTTCTGCAAACGCTATTTCCTTGCAAGAAAGTGTCGCATTTACATTCATTTGAAGTGTTGACGAGGAATACATGACACTTCGCAAATCATATTATATCTTACCATGAAACATAGAAATGAGATGCGATATCGCGTTTTAAGTAGTGCAGACGCTATTTCCTAGCAAGGAAGTGTCGCATTTACATTCATTTGAAGTGTAGACGAGGAATACATGACACTTCGCAAATCATATTATATCTTACCATGAAACATAGAAATGAGATGCGATATCGCGTTTTAAGAAGCATTAGAACACTATTGCTACGATAGGTAGACATCTGCAAACGCTATTTCCTTGCAAGGAAGTGTCGCATTTACATTCATTTGAAGTGTAGACGAGGAATACATAACACTTCGCAAATCATATTATATCTTACCATGAAACATAGAAATGAGATGCGATATCGCGTTTTAAGAAGCATTATAACTCAATTGCTACGATACCTAGACATCTGCAAACGCTATTTCCTTGCAAGGAAGTGTCGCATTTACATTCATTTGAAGTGTAGACGAGGAATACATGACACTTCGCAAATCATATTATATCTTACCATGAAACATAGAAATGAGATGCGATATCGCGTTTTAAGAAGCATTAGAACACTATTGCTACGATACTTTGACACCTGCAAACGCTATTTCCTTGCAAGGAAGTGTCGCATTTACATTCATTTGAAGTGTAGACGAGGAATACATAACACTTCGCAAATCATATTATATCTTACCATGAAACATAGAAATGAGATGCGATATCGCGTTTTAAGAAGCATTAGAACTCTATTGCTACGATACCTAGACATCTGCAGACGCTATTCCCTAGCAAGGAAGTGTCGCATTTACATTCATTTGAAGTGTAGACGAGGAATACATAACACTTCGCAAATCATATTATATCTTACCATGAAACATAGAAATGAGATGCGATATCGCGTTTTAAGAAGCATTAGAACACAATTGCTACGATACTTTGACACCTGCAAACGCTATTTCCTTGCAAGGAAGTGTCGCATTTACATTCGTTTGATGTGTAGACGAGGAAAGCATAACACTTCGCAAATCATATTATATCTTACCATGAAACATAGAAATGAGATGCGATATCGCGTTTTAAGAAGCATTGGAACTGTATTGCTACGATACCTAGACATCTGCAGACGCTATTTCCTAGCAAGGAAGTGTCGCATTTACATTCATTTGAAGTGTAGACGAGGAATACATAACACTTCGCAAATCATATTATATCTTACCATGAAACATAGAAATGAGATGCGATATCGCGTTTTAAGAAGCATTAGAAATCTATTGCTACGATACCTAGACATCTGCAGACGCTATTTCCTAGGAAGGAAGTGTCGCATTTACATTCATTTGAAGTGTAGACGAGGAATACATGACACTTCGCAAACCATATTATATCTTACCATGAAACATAGAAATGAGATGCGATATCGCGTTTTAAGAAGCATTAGAACACTATTGCTACGATACCTAGACATCTGCAGACGCTATTTCCTTGCAAGGAAGTGTCGCATTTACATTCATTTGAATCGTACCATGAAACATAGAAATGAGATGCAATATCGCGATTTAAGAATCATAAGAATTCAATTGCTACGATACGCAGACATCTGCAAACGCTATTTCCTTGCAAGGAAGTGTCGCATTTACATTCATTTGAATCGTAGACGAGGAATGCATAACACTTCGCAATGAATATTATATCTTACCATGAAACATAGATATGAGATGCAATATCTCGTTTTAAGAAGCATTTGAACTCTATTGCTACGATACGTAGACATGTGCAAATGCTATTTCCTTGCAAGGGAGTGTCGCATTTACATTCATTTGAATCATAGACGAGGAACGCATAACACTTCGCAAATCATATTATATCTTATCATGAAACATAGAAATGAGATGCGATATCGCGTTTTAAGAAGTATTAGAACTCTATTGCTACGATACGTAGACTTCTGCAAACGCTATTTCCTTGCAAGAAAGTGTCGCATTTACATTCATTTGAAGTGTAGACGAGGAATACATAACACTTCGCAAATCATATTATATCTTACCATGAATCATAGAAATGAGATGCGATATCGCGTTTTAAGAAGTATTAGAACTCTATTGCTACGATACGTAGACTTCTGCAAACGCTATTTCCTTGCAAGAAAGTGTCGCATTTACATTCATTTGAAGTGTTGACGAGGAATACATGACACTTCGCAAATCATATTATATCTTACCATGAAACATAGAAATGAGATGCGATATCGCGTTTTAAGAAGTGCAAACGCTATTTCCTAGCAAGGAAGTGTCGCATTTACATTCATTTGAAGTGTAGACGAGGAAAACATGACACTTCGCAAATCATATAATATCTTGCCATGAAACATATAAATGAGATGCGATATCGCGTTTTAAGAATCATAAGAACTCTATTGCTACGATGCGTTGACACCTGCAATCGCTATTTCCTTGCAAGGAAGTGTCGCATTTACATTCGTTTGATGTGTAGACGAGGAATGCATAACACTTCGCAAATCATATTATATCTTACCATGAAACATAGAAATGAGATGCGATATCTCGTTTTAAGAAGCATTAGAACTCTATTGCTACAATACGTGGACATCTGCAAACGCTATTTCCTTGCAAGGAAGTGTCACATTTACATTCATTTGAATCGTAGACGAGGAATGCATAACACTTCGCAATGAATATTATATCTTATCATGAAACATAGATATGAGATGCAATATCTCGTTTTAAGAAGCATTTGAACTCTATTTCTTCGATCCGTAGAGAACTGCGAACGCTATTTCCTGGCAAGGAAGTGTCGCATTTACATTCATTTGAAGTGTAGACGAGGAATACATAACACTTCGCAAATCATATTATATCTTACCATGAAACATAGAAATGAGATGCGACATCGCGTTCTAAGAAGCATTAGAACACTACTGCTACGATAGGTAGACATTTGCAAACGCTATTTCCTTGCAAGGAAGTGTCGCATTTACATTCATTTGAAATGTAGACGAGGAATACATAACACTCCGCAAATCATATTATATCTTACCATGAAACATAGAAATGAGATGCGATATCGCGTTTTAAGAATCATAAGAACTCTATTGCTACGATACGTAGACATCTGCAAACGCTATTTCCTTGCAGGGAAGTGTCGCATTTACATTCATTTGAATTGTAGACGAGGAATACATAACACTTCGCAAATCATATTATATCTTACCATGAAACATAGAAATGAGATCCGATATCGCGTTTTAAGAATCATAAGAACTCTATTGCTACGATACGTAGACATCTGCAAACGCTATTTCCTTGCAACGAAGTGTCGCATTTACATTCATTTGAAGCCTGGACGAGGAATACATGACACTTCGCAAATCATATTATATCTTACCATGAAACATAGAAATGAGATGCGATATCGCGTTTTAAGAATCATAAGAACTCTATTGCTACGATACGTAGACATCTGGAAACGCTATTTCCTTGCAGCGAAGTGTCGCATTTACATTCATTTGAAGTGTAGACGAGGAATACATGACACTTCGCAAATCATATTATATCTTACCATGAATCATAGAAGTGAGATGCGATATCGCGTTTTAAGAAGCAGCAGAAATCCATTGCTACGATACGTAGACATCGGCAAACGCTATTTCCTTGCAAGAAAGTGTCGCATTTACATTCATTTGAAGTGTAGACGAGGAATACATAACACTTCGCAAATCATATTATATCTTACAATGAAACATTGAAATTAGATCCGATATCGCGTTTTAAGAATCATAAGAACTCTATTGCTACGATACGTAGACATCTGCAAACGGTATTTCCTTGGAAGGAAGTGTGGCATTTACATTCATTTGAAGCGTGGACGAGGAATACATGACACTTCGCAAATCATATTATATCTTACCATGAAACATAGAAATGAGATGCGATATCGCGTTTTAAGAAGCATTAGAACTCTATTGCTACGATACCTAGACATCTGCAGACGCTATTTCCTAGCAAGGAAGTGTCGCATTTACATTCATTTGAAGTGTAGACGAGGAAAACATAACACTTCGCAAATCATATTATATCTTACCATGAAACATAGAAATGAAATCCGATATCGCGTTTTAAGAATCATAAGAACTCTATTGCTACGATACGTAGACATCTGCAAACGCTATTTCCTTGCAAGGAAGTGTCGCATTTACATTCATTTGAAGCGTGGACGAGGAATACATGACACTTCGCAAATCATACTATATCTTACCATGAAACATAGAAATGAGATGCGATATCGCGTTTTAAGAAGCATTAGAACTCTATTGCTACGATACCTAGACATCTGCAGACGCTATTTCCTAGCAAGGAAGTGTCGCATTTACATTCATTTGAAGTGTAGACGAGGAATACATAACACTTCGCAAATTATATTATATCTTACCATGAAACATAGAAATGAGATCCGATGTCGCGTTTTAAGAATCATAAGAACTCTATTGCTACGATACGTAGACATGTGCAAACGCTATTTCCTTGCAAGGAAGTGTCGCATTTACATTCATTTGAAGCGTGGACGAGGAATACATGACACTTCGCAAATCATATTATATCTTACCATGAAACATAGAAATCGGATGCGTTATCGCGTTTTAAGAAGCATCAGAAACCAATTGCTACGATACGTAGACATCTGCAAACGCTATTTCCTTGCAAGAAAGTGTCGCATTTACATTCATTTGAAGTGTAGACAAGGAATACATAACACTTCGCAAATCATATTATACCTTACCATGAAACATAGAAATGAGATGCGATATCGCGTTTAAAGAAGCAGCAGAAATCCATTGCTACGATACGTAGACATCTGCAAACGCTATTTCCTTGCAAGAAAGTGTCGCATTTACATTCATTTGAAGTGTAGACGACGTATACATAACACTTCGCAAATAATATTATACCTTACCATGAAACATAGAAATGAGATGCGATATCTCGTTTTAAGAAGCATTAGAACTCTATTGCTACAATACGTGGACATCTGCAAACGCTATTTCCTTGCAAGGAAGTGTCACATTAACATTCATTTGAATCGTAGACGAGGAATGCATAACACTTCGCAATGAATATTATATCTTATCATGAAACATAGATATGAGATGCAATATCTCGTTTTAAGAAGCATTTGAACTCTATTGCTTCGATACGTAGACATCTGCAAACGCTATTTCCTTGCAAGGAAGTGTCGCATTTACATTCATTTGAAGTGTAGACGAGGAATACATAACACTTCGCAAATCATATTATATCTTACCATGAAACATAGAAATGAGATCCGTTATCGCGTTTTAAGAATCATATGAACTCTATTGCTACGATACGCAGACTTCTGCAAACGCTATTTCCTTGCAAGAAAGTGTCGCATTTACATTCATTTGAAGTGTAGACGAGGAATACATAACACTTCGCAAATCATATTATATCTTACCATGAAACATAGAAATGAGATGCGATATCGCGTTTTAAGAAGCATTAGAACTCTATTGCTACGATACCTAGACATCTGCAGACGCTATTTCCTAGCAAGGAAGTGTCGCATTTACATTCATTTGAAGTGTAGACGAGGAATACATAACACTTCGCAAATCATATTATATCTTACCATGAAACATAGAAATGAGATGCGATATCGCGTTTTAAGAAGTGCAGACGCTATTTCCTAGCAAGGAAGTGTCGCATTTACATTCATTTGAAGTGTAGACGAGGAAAACATGACACTTCGCAAATCATATAATATCTTGCCATGAAACATGTAAATGAGATGCGATATCGCGTTTTAAGAATCATAAGAACTCTATTGCTACGATACGTTGACACCTGCAAACGCTATTTCCTTACAAGGAAGTGTCGCATTTACATTCGTTTGATGTGTAGACGAGGAATGCATAACACTTCGCAAATCATATTATATCTTACCATGAAACATAGAAATGAGATGCGATATCTCGTTTTAAGAAGCATTAGAACTCTATTGCTACAATACGTGGACATCTGCAAACGCTATTTCCTTGCAAGGAAGTGTCACATTTACATTCATTTGAATCGTAGACGAGGAATGCATAACACTTCGCAATGAATATTATATCTTATCATGAAACATAAATATGAGATGCAATATCTCGTTTTAAGAAGCATTTGAACTCTATTTCTTCGATACGTAGAGAACTGCGAACGCTATTTCCTGGCAAGGAAGTGTCGCATTTACATTCATTTGAAGTGTAGACGAGGAATACATAACACTTCGCAAATCATATTATATCTTACCATGAAACATAGAAATGAGATGCGACATCGCGTTCTAAGAAGCATTAGAACACTACTGCTACGATAGGTAGACATTTGCAAACGCTATTTCCTTGCAAGGAAGTGTCGCATTTACATTCATTTGAAATGTAGACGAGGAATACATAACACTCCGCAAATCATATTATATCTTACCATGAAACATAGAAATGAGATGCGATATCGCGTTTTAAGAATCATAAGAACTCTATTGCTACGATACGTAGACATCTGCAAGCGCTATTTCCTTGCAGGGAAGTGTCGCATTTACATTCATTTGAATTGTAGACGAGGAATACATAACACTTCGCAAATCATATTATATCTTACCATGAAACATAGAAATGAGATCCGATATCGCGTTTTAAGAATCATAAGAACTCTATTGCTACGATACGTAGACATCTGCAAACGCTATTTCCTTGCAACGAAGTGTCGCATTTACATTCATTTGAAGCCTGGACGAGGAATACATGACACTTCGCAAATCATATTATATCTTACCATGAAACATAGAAATGAGATGCGATATCGCGTTTTAAGAAGCATTAGAACTCTATTGCTACGATACCTAGACATCTGCAGACGCTATTTCCTAGCAAGGAAGTGTCGCATTTACATTCATTTGAAGTGTAGACGAGGAATACATAACACTTCGCAAATTATATTATATCTTACCATGAAACATAGAAATGAGATCCGATGTCGCGTTTTAAGAATCATAAGAACTCTATTGCTACGATAGGTAGACATGTGCAAACGCTATTTCCTTGCAAGGAAGTGTCGCATTTACATTCATTTGAAGCGTGGACGAGGAATACATGACACTTCGCAAATCATATTGTATCTTACCATGAAACATAGAAATGGGATGCGTTATCGCGTTTTAAGAAGCATCAGAAACCAATTGCTACGATACGTAGACATCTGCAAACGCTATTTCCTTGCAAGAAAGTGTCGCATTTACATTCATTTGAAGTGTAGACAAGGAATACATAACACTTCGCAAATCATATTATACCTTACCATGAAACATAGAAATGAGATGCGATATCGCGTTTTAAGAAGCATCAGAAATCCATTGCTACGATACGTAGACATCTGCAAACGCTATTTCCTTGCAAGGAAGTGTCGCATTTACATTCATTTGAATCGTAGACGAGGAATGCATAACACTTCGCAATGAATATTATATCTTATCATGAAACATAGATATGAGATGCAATATCTCGTTTTAAGAAGCATTTGAACTCTATTGCTTCGATACGTAGACATCTGCAAACGCTATTTCCTTGCAAGGAAGTGTCGCATTTACATTCATTTGAAGTGTAGACGAGGAATACATAACACTTCGCAAATCATATTATATCTTACCATGAAACATAGAAATGAGATCCGTTATCGCGTTTTAAGAATCATATGAACTCTATTGCTACGATACGTAGACATCTGCAAACGCTATTTCCTTGCAGGGAAGTGTCGCATTTACATTCATTTGAAGTGTAGACGAGGAATACATGACACTTTGCAAATCATATTATATCTTACCATGAATCATAGAAATGATATGCGATATCGCGTTTTAAGAAGCATCAGAAATCCATTGCTACGATACGTAGACTTCTGCAAACGCTATTTCCTTGCAAGAAAGTGTCGCATTTACATTCATTTGAAGTGTAGACGAGGAATACATAACACTTCGCAAATCATATTATATCTTACCATGAAACATAGAAATGAGATCCGTTATCGCGTTTTAAGAATCATATGAACTCTATTGCTACGATACGTAGACATCTGCAAACGCTATTTCCTTGCAGGGAAGTGTCGCATTTACATTCATTTGAAGTGTAGACGAGGAATACATGACACTTTGCAAATCATATTATATCTTACCATGAATCATAGAAATGATATGCGATATCGCGTTTTAAGAAGCATCAGAAATCCATTGCTACGATACGTAGACTTCTGCAAACGCTATTTCCTTGCAAGAAAGTGTCGCATTTACATTCATTTGAAGTGTAGACGAGGAATACATAACAATTCGCAAATCATATTATATCTTACCATGAAACATAGAAATGAGATGCGATATCGCGTTTTAAGAAGCATTAGAACTCTATTGCTACGATACCTAGACATCTGCAGACGCTATTTCCTAGCAAGGAAGTGTCGCATTTACATTCATTTGAAGTGTAGACGAGGAATACATAACACTTCGCAAATCATATTATATCTTACCATGAAACATAGAAATGAGATGCGATATCGCGTTTTAAGAAGTGCAGACGCTATTTCCTAGCAAGGAAGTGTCGCATTTACATTCATTTGAAGTGTAGACGAGGAAAACATGACACTTCGCAAATCATATAATATCTTGCCATGAAACATATAAATGAGATGCGATATCGCGTTTTAAGAATCATAAGAACTCTATTGCTACGATACGTTGACACCTGCAAACGCTATTTCCTTACAAGGAAGTGTCGCATTTACATTCGTTTGATGTGTAGACGAGGAATGCATAACACTTCGCAAATCATATTATATCTTACCATGAAACATAGAAATGAGATGCGATATCTCGTTTTAAGAAGCATTAGAACTCTATTGCTACAATACGTGGACATCTGCAAACGCTATTTCCTTGCAAGGAAGTGTCACATTAACATTCATTTGAATCGTAGACGAGGAATGCATAACACTTCGCAATGAATATTATATCTTATCATGAAACATAGATATGAGATGCAATATCTCGTTTTAAGAAGCATTTGAACTCTATTGCTTCGATACGTAGACATCTGCAAACGCTATTTCCTTGCAAGGAAGTGTCGCATTTACATTCATTTGAAGTGTAGACGAGGAATACATAACACTTCGCAAATCATATTATATCTTACCATGAAACATAGAAATGAGATCCGTTATCGCGTTTTAAGAATCATATGAACTCTATTGCTACGATACGTAGACATCTGCAAACGCTATTTCCTTGCAAGAAAGTGTCGCATTTACATTCATTTGAAGTGTAGACGAGGAATACATAACACTTCGCAAATCATATTATATCTTACCATGAAACATAGAAATGAGATCCGATATCGCGTTTTAAGAATCATAAGAACACTATTGCTACGATACGAAGACATCTGCAAACGCTATTTCCTTGCAAGGAAGTGTCGCATTTACATTCATTTGAAGCGTGGACGAGGAATACATGACGCTTCGCAAATCATACTATATCTTACCATGAAACATAGAAATGAGATGCGATATCGCGTTTTAAGAAGCATTAGAACTCTATTGCTACGATACCTAGACATCTGCAGACGCTATTTCCTAGCAAGGAAGTGTCGCATTTACATTCATTTGAAGTGTAGACGAGGAATACATAACACTTCGCAAATTATATTATATCTTACCATGAAACATAGAAATGAGATCCGATGTCGCGTTTTAAGAATCATAAGAACTCTATTGCTACGATACGTAGACATGTGCAAACGCTATTTCCTTGCAAGGAAGTGTCGCATTTACATTCATTTGAAGCGTGGACGAGGAATACATGACACTTCGCAAATCATATTATATCTTACCATGAAACATAGAAATCGGATGCGTTATCGCGTTTTAAGAAGCATCAGAAACCAATTGCTACGATACGTAGACATCTGCTATCGCTATTTCCTTGCAACGAAGTGTCGCATTTACTTTCATTTGAATCGTAGACGATGAATGCATAACACTTCGCAATGAATATTATATCCTATCTTGAAACATAGATATGAGATGCGATATCGCGTTTTAAGAATCATATGAACTCTATTGTTACGATACGTAGACATCTCCAAACGCTGTTTCCTTGCAAGGAAGTGTCGCATTTACGTTCATTTGAATCGTAGACGAGGAATGCATAACACTTCGCAATGAATATTATATCTTATCATGAAACATACATCTGAGATGCGATATCGCGTTTTAAGAATCATAAGAACTCTATTGCTACGATACGTAGACATCTGCAAATGCTATTTCCTTGCAAGGAAGTGTGGCATTCACATTCATTTGAAGTGTAGACGAGGAATACATAACACTTCGCAAATCATATTATATCTTACCATGAAACATTGAAATGAGATGCGATATCGCGTTCTAAGAATCATAAGAACTCTACTGTTACGATACGTAGACATCTGCAAACGCTATTTCCTTGCAAGGAAGTGTCGCATTTACGTTCATTTGAATCGTAGACGAGGAATGCATAACACATCGCAATGAATATTATATCTTATCGTGACACATAGATATGAGATGCAATATCTCGTTTTAAGAAGCATTTGAACTCTATTGCTTCGATACGTAGACATCTGCAAACGCTATTTCCTTGCAAGGAAGTGTCGCATTTACATTCATTTGAAGTGTAGACGAGGAATACATGATACTTCGCAAATCATATTATATCTTACCATGAAACATAGAAATGAGATGCGATATCGCGTTTTAAGAAGCATCAGAAATCCATTGCTACGATACGTAGACATCTGCAATCGCTATTTCCTTGCAAAGAAGTGTCGCATTTACCTTCATTTGAAGTGTAGACGAGGAATACATAACACTTCGCAAATCATATTATATCTTACCATGAAACATAGAAATGAGATGCGATATCGCGTTTTAAGAAGCATTAGAACTCTATTGCTACGATACGTAGACATCTGCTATCGCTATTTCCTTGCAACGAAGTGTCGCATTTACTTTCATTTGAATCGTAGACGATGAATGCATAACACTTCGCAATGAATATTATATCCTATCTTGAAACATAGATATGAGATGCGATATCGCGTTTTAAGAATCATATGAACTCTATTGTTACGATACGTAGACATCTCCAAACGCTATTTCCTTGCAAGGAAGTGTCGCATTTACGTTCATTTGAATCGTAGACGAGGAATGCATAACACTTCGCAATGAATATTATATCTTATCATGAAACATAGAAATGAGATGCGATATCGCGTTTTAAGAAGCATTAGAACTCTATTGCTACGATACGTAGACATCTGCAATCGCTATTTCCTTGCAACGAAGTGTCGCATTCACATTCATTTGAAGTGTAGACGAGGAATACATAACACTTCGCAAATCATATTATATCTTACCATGAAACATTGAAATGAGATGCGATATCGCGTTCTAAGAATCATAAGAACTCTACTGTTACGATACGTAGACATCTGCAAACGCTATTTCCTTGCAAGGAAGTGTCGCATTTACGTTCATTTGAATCGTAGACGAGGAATGCATAACACATCGCAATGAATATTATATCTTATCGTGACACATAGATATGAGATGCAATATCTCGTTTTAAGAAGCATTTGAACTCTATTGCTTCGATACGTAGACATCTGCAAACGCTATTTCCTTGCAAGGAAGTGTCGCATTTACATTCATTTGAAGTGTAGACGAGGAATACATGATACTTCGCAAATCATATTATATCTTACCATGAATCATAGAAATGATATGCGATATCGCGTTTTAAGAAGCATCAGAAATCCATTGCTACGATACGTAGACTTCTGCAAACGCTATTTCCTTGCAAGAAAGTGTCGCATTTACATTCATTTGAAGTGTAGACGAGGAATACATAACACTTCGCAAATCGTATTATATCTTACCATGAAACATAGAAATGAGATGCGATATCGCGTTTTAAGAAGCATTAGAACTCTATTGCTACGATACCTAGCCATCTGCAGACGCTATTTCCTAGCAAGGAAGTGTCGCATTTACATTCATTTGAAGTGTAGGCGAGGAATACATAACACTTCGCAAATCATATTATATCCTACCATGAAACATAGAAATGAGATGCGATATCGCGTTTTAAGAAGTGCAGACGCTATTTCCTAGCAAGGAAGTGTCGCATTTACATTCATTTGAAGTGTAGACGAGGAAAACATGACACTTCGCAAATCATATAATATCTTGCCATGAAACATATAAATGAGATGCGATATCGCGTTTTAAGAATCATAAGAACTCTATTGCTACGATACGTTGACACCTGCAAACGCTATTTCCTTGCAAGGAAGTGTCGCATTTACATTCATTTGAAATGTAGACGAGGAATACATAACACTCCGCAAATCATATTATATCTTACCATGAAACATAGAAATGAGATGCGATATCTCGTTTTAAGAACCATAAGAACTCTACTGCTACGATACGTAGACATCTGCAATCGCTATTTCCTTGCAAAGAAGTGTCGCATTTACATTCATTTGAAGTGTAGACGAGGAATACATAACGCTTCGCAAATCATATTATATCTTACCATGAAACATAGAAATGAGATGCGATATCGCGTTTTAAGAAGCATTAGAACTCTATTGCTACGATACGTAGACATCTGCAATCGCTATTTCCTTGCAACGAAGTGTCGCATTTACTTTCATTTGAATCGTAGACGATGAATGCATAACACTTCGCAATGAATATTATATCCTATCTTGAAACATAGATATGAGATGCGATATCGCGTTTTAAGAATCATATGAACTCTATTGTTACGATACGTAGACATCTCCAAACGCTATTTCCTTGCAAGGAAGTGTCGCATTTACGTTCATTTGAATCGTAGACGAGGAATGCATAACACTTCGCAATGAATATTATATCTTATCATGAAACATACATCTGAGATGCGATATCGCGTTTTAAGAATCATAAGAACTCTATTGCTACGATACGTAGACATCTGCAAATGCTATTTCCTTGCAAGGAAGTGTGGCATTCACACTCATTTGAAGTGTAGACGAGGAATACATAACACTTCGCAAATCATATTATATCTTACCATGAAACATTGAAATGAGATGCGATATCGCGTTTTAAGAATCATAAGAACTCTATTGCTACGATACGTAGACATCTGCAAATGCTATTTCCTTGCAAGGAAGTGTCGCATTTACGTTCATTTGAATCGTAGACGAGGATTGCATAACACATCGCAATGAATATTATATCTTATCATGACACATATATATGAGATGCAATATCTCGTTTTAAGAAGCATTTGAACTCTATTGCTTCGATACGTAGACATCTGCAAACGCTATTTCCTTGCAAGGAAGTGTCGCATCTACATTCATTTGAAGTGTAGACGAGGAATACATGATACTTCGCAAATCATATTATATCTTACCATGAAACATAGAAATGAGATGCGATATCGCGTTTTAAGAAGCATCAGAAATCCATTGCTACGATACGTAGACATCTGCAATCGCTATTTCCTTGCAAAGAAGTGTCGCATTTACCTTCATTTGAAGTGTAGACGAGGAATACATAACACTTCGCAAATCATATTATATCTTACCATGAAACATAGAAATGAGATGCGATATCGCGTTTTAAGAAGCATTAGAACTCTATTGCTACGATACGTAGACATCTGCTATCGCTATTTCCTTGCAACGAAGTGTCGCATTTACTTTCATTTGAATCGTAGACGATGAATGCATAACACTTCGCAATGAATATTATATCCTATCTTGAAACATAGATATGAGATGCGATATCGCGTTTTAAGAATCATATGAACTCTATTGTTACGATACGTAGACATCTCCAAACGCTATTTCCTTGCAAGGAAGTGTCGCATTTACGTTCATTTGAATCGTAGACGAGGAATGCATAACACTTCGCAATGAATATTATATCTTATCATGAAACATAGAAATGAGATGCGATATCGCGTTTTAAGAAGCATTAGAACTCTATTGCTACGATACGTAGACATCTGCAATCGCTATTTCCTTGCAACGAAGTGTCGCATTCACATTCATTTGAAGTGTAGACGAGGAGTACATAACACTTCGCAAATCATATTATATCTTACCATGAAACATTGAAATGAGATGCGATATCGCGTTCTAAGAATCATAAGAACTCTACTGTTACGATACGTAGACATCTGCAAACGCTATTTCCTTGCAAGGAAGTGTCGCATTTACGTTCATTTGAATCGTAGACGAGGAATGCATAACACATCGCAATGAATATTATATCTTATCGTGACACATAGATATGAGATGCAATATCTCGTTTTAAGAAGCATTTGAACTCTATTGCTTCGATACGTAGACATCTGCAAACGCTATTTCCTTGCAAGGAAGTGTCGCATTTACATTCATTTGAAGTGTAGACGAGGAATACATGATACTTCGCAAATCATATTATATCTTACCATGAATCATAGAAATGATATGCGATATCGCGTTTTAAGAAGCATCAGAAATCCATTGCTACGATACGTAGACTTCTGCAAACGCTATTTCCTTGCAAGAAAGTGTCGCATTTACATTCATTTGAAGTGTAGACGAGGAATACATAACACTTCGCAAATCGTATTATATCTTACCATGAAACATAGAAATGAGATGCGATATCGCGTTTTAAGAAGCATTAGAACTCTATTGCTACGATACCTAGCCATCTGCAGACGCTATTTCCTAGCAAGGAAGTGTCGCATTTACATTCATTTGAAGTGTAGGCGAGGAATACATAACACTTCGCAAATCATATTATATCCTACCATGAAACATAGAAATGAGATGCGATATCGCGTTTTAAGAAGTGCAGACGCTATTTCCTAGCAAGGAAGTGTCGCATTTACATTCATTTGAAGTGTAGACGAGGAAAACATGACACTTCGCAAATCATATAATATCTTGCCATGAAACATATAAATGAGATGCGATATCGCGTTTTAAGAATCATAAGAACTCTATTGCTACGATACGTTGACACCTGCAAACGCTATTTCCTTGCAAGGAAGTGTCGCATTTACATTCATTTGAAATGTAGACGAGGAATACATAACACTCCGCAAATCATATTATATCTTACCATGAAACATAGAAATGAGATGCGATATCTCGTTTTAAGAACCATAAGAACTCTACTGCTACGATACGTAGACATCTGCAATCGCTATTTCCTTGCAAAGAAGTGTCGCATTTACATTCATTTGAAGTGTAGACGAGGAATACATAACGCTTCGCAAATCATATTATATCTTACCATGAAACATAGAAATGAGATGCGATATCGCGTTTTAAGAAGCATTAGAACTCTATTGCTACGATACGTAGACATCTGCAATCGCTATTTCCTTGCAACGAAGTGTCGCATTTACTTTCATTTGAATCGTAGACGATGAATGCATAACACTTCGCAATGAATATTATATCCTATCTTGAAACATAGATATGAGATGCGATATCGCGTTTTAAGAATCATATGAACTCTATTGTTACGATACGTAGACATCTCCAAACGCTATTTCCTTGCAAGGAAGTGTCGCATTTACGTTCATTTGAATCGTAGACGAGGAATGCATAACACTTCGCAATGAATATTATATCTTATCATGAAACATACATCTGAGATGCGATATCGCGTTTTAAGAATCATAAGAACTCTATTGCTACGATACGTAGACATCTGCAAATGCTATTTCCTTGCAAGGAAGTGTGGCATTCACACTCATTTGAAGTGTAGACGAGGAATACATAACACTTCGCAAATCATATTATATCTTACCATGAAACATTGAAATGAGATGCGATATCGCGTTTTAAGAATCATAAGAACTCTATTGCTACGATACGTAGACATCTGCAAATGCTATTTCCTTGCAAGGAAGTGTCGCATTTACGTTCATTTGAATCGTAGACGAGGATTGCATAACACATCGCAATGAATATTATATCTTATCATGACACATATATATGAGATGCAATATCTCGTTTTAAGAAGCATTTGAACTCTATTGCTTCGATACGTAGACATCTGCAAACGCTATTTCCTTGCAAGGAAGTGTCGCATCTACATTCATTTGAAGTGTAGACGAGGAATACATGATACTTCGCAAATCATATTATATCTTACCATGAAACATAGAAATGAGATGCGATATCGCGTTTTAAGAAGCATCAGAACTCTACTGTTACGATACGTAGACATCTGCAAACGCTATTTCCTTGCAAGGAAGTGTCGCATTTACGTTCATTTGAATCGTAGACGAGGAATGCATAACACTTCGCAATGAATATTATATCTTATCATGAAACATAGATATGAGATGCGATATCGCGTTTTAAGAAGCATTAGAACTCTATTGCTACGATACGTAGACATCTGCAAACGCTATTTCCTTGCAAGGAAGTGTCGCATTCACATTCATTTGAAGTGTAGACGAGGAATACATGATACTTCGCAAATCATATTATATCTTACCATGAAACATAGAAATGAGATGCGATATCGCGTTCTAAGAATCATAAGAACTCTACTGTTACGATACGTAGACATCTGCAAACGCTATTTCCTTGCAAGGAAGTGTCGCATTTACGTTCATTTGAATCGTAGACGAGGAATGCATAACACATCGCAATGAATATTATATCTTATCGTGACACATAGATATGAGATGCAATATCTCGTTTTAAGAAGCATTTGAACTCCATTGCTTCGATTCGTAGACATCTGCAAACGCTATTTCCTTGCAAGGAAGTGTCGCATTTACATTCATTTGAAGTGTAGACGAGGAATACATGATACTTCGCAAATCATATTATATCTTACCATGAAACATAGAAATGAGATGCGATATCGCGTTTTAAGAAGCATCAGAAATCCATTGCTACGGTACGTAGACATCTGCAATCGCTATTTCCTTGCAAAGAAGTGTCGCATTTACCTTCATTTGAAGTGTAGACGAGGAATACATAACACTTCGCAAATCATATTATATCTTACCATGAAACATAGAAATGAGATCCGATATCGCGTTGTAAGAATCATAAGAACTCTATTGCTACGATACGTAGACATCTGCAATCGCTATTTCCTTGCAACGAAGTGTCGCATTTACTTTCATTTCAATCGTAGACGATGAATGCATAACACCTCGCAATGAATATTATATCCTATCTTGAAACATAGATATGAGATGCGATATCGCGTTTTAAGAATCATATGAACTCTATTGTTACGATACGTAGACATCTCCAAACGCTATTTCCTTGCAAGGAAGTGTCGCATTTACGTTCATTTGAATCGTAGACGAGGAATGCATAACACTTCGCAATGAATATTATATCTTATCATGAAACATAGATATGAGATGCGATATCTCGTTTTAAGAAGCATTTGAACTCTATTGCTTCGATACGTAGACATCTGCAAACGCTATTTCCTTGCAGGGAAGTGTCGCATTTACATTCATTTGAAGTGTAGACGAGGAATACATGACACTTCGCAAAACATATTATATCTTACCATGAAACATTGAAATGAGATGCGATATCGCGTTTTAAGTATCATAAGAACTCTACTGTTACGATACGTAGACATCTGCAAACGCTATTTCCTTGCAAGGAAGTGTCGCATTTACGTTCATTTGAATCGTAGACGAGGAATGCATAACACTTCGCAATGAATATTATATCTTATCATGACACATAGATATGAGATGCAATATCTCGTTTTAAGAAGCATTTGAACTCTATTGCTTCGATACGTAGACATCTGCAAACGCTATTTCCTTGCAAGGAAGTGTCGCATTTACATTCATTTGAAGTGTGGACGAGGAATTCATGATACATCGCAAATCATATTATATCTTACCATGAAACATAGAAACGAGATGCGATATCGCGTTTTAAAAAGCATCTGAACTCTATTGCTTCGATACGTAGACATCTGCAAACGCTATTTCCTTGCAAGGAAGTGTCGCACTCACATTCATTTGAAGTGTAGACGAGGAATACATAACACTTCGCAAATCATATTATATCTTACCATGAAACATTGAAATGAGATGCGATATCGCTTTTCAAGAATCATAAGAACTCTATTGATACGATACGTAGACATCTGCAAACGCTATTTCCTTGCAAGGAAGTGCCGCATTTACGTTCATTTGAATCGTAGACGAGGAATGCATAACACTTCGCAATGAATATTATATCTTATGATGAAACATAGATATGAGATGCAACATCTCGTTTTATGAAGCATTTGAACACTATTGCTTCGATACGTAGAGATCTGCAAACGCTATTTCCTTGCAAGGAAGTGTCGCATTTACATTCATTTGAAGTGTAGACGAGGAATACATAACACTTCGCAAATCATATTATATCTTAGCATGAAACATAGAAATGAGATGCGATATCGCGTTTTAAGAAGCATTAGAACTCTATTGTTGCGATACGTAGACATCTGCAAACGCTATTTCCTAGCAAGGAAGTGTCGCATTTACGTTCATTTGAATCGTAGACGAGGAATGCATAACTCTTCGCAATGAATATAATATCTTATCATGAAACATAGATATGTGATGCAATATCTCCTTTTATGAAGCATTTGAACTCTCTTACTCCGATACGTAGACATCTGCAAACGCTATTTCCTTGCAAGGAAGTGTCGCATTTACATTCATTTGAATCATAGACGAGAAATGCATAACACTTCGCTTTGAATATTGTATCTTATCATGAAACATAGATATGAGATACAATATCTCCTTTTAAGAAGCATTTGAACTCTATTGCTTCGATACGTAGATATCTGCAAACGCTATTTCCTTGCAAGGAAGTGTCGCATTTACATTCATTTGAATCGTAGACGAGGAATGCATAACACTTCGCAATGAATATTATATCATATCATGAAACATAGGTACGAGATGCAATATCTCGTTTTAAGAAGCACTTGAACTCTATTGCTCCGATATGTAGACATCTGCAAACGCTATTTCCTTGCAAGGAAGTGTCGCATTTACATTCATTTGAATCGTAGACGAGGAATGCATAACAATTCGCAATCAATATTATATCTTACCATGAAACATAGAAATGAGATCCGATATCGAGTTTTAAGAAGCATTAGAAATCTATTGCTACGGTACGTAGATATCTGCAAACGCTATTTCCTTGCAAGGAAGTGTCACACTTACATTCATTTGAAGTGTAGAAGAGGAATACATGACACGTCGCAAATCATATTATATCTTACCATGAAAGATAGAAATGAGACGCGATATCGCGTTTTAAGAAGCATTAGAAAGCTAATGCTACGATACGTAGACATCTGCAAACGCAATTTCCTAGCGAGGAAGTATCGCATTCACATTCATTTGAAGTGTAGACGAGGAATACATAGCACTTCGCAAATCATGTCATATCTTACCATGAAACATAGAAATGAGATGCAATATCCCGTTTTAAGAATCATATGAACTCTATTGCTACGATACGTAGACATCTGCAAACGCTATTTCCTTGCAAGGAAGTGTCGCATTTACACTCATTTGAATCGTATACGAGGAATGCATAACACTTCGCAATGAATATTATATCTTATCATGAAACATAGATATGAGGTGCAATATCTCGTTTTAAGAAGCATTTGATCTCTATTGCTACGATACCTAGACATCTGCAGACGCTGTTTCCTAGCAAGGAACTGTCGCATTTACATTCATTTGAAGTGTAGAAGAGGTATACATGACACTTCGCAAATCATATTATATCTTATCATGAAACATAGATATGAGATGCAATATCCCGTTTTAAGAATCATATGAACTCTATTGCTACGATACGTAGACAACTGCAATCGCTATTTCCTTGCAAGGAAGTGTCGCATTTACATTCATTTGAATCGTAGACGAGGAATGCATAACACTTCGCAATGAATATTATATCTTATCATGAAACATAGATATCAGATGCAATATCTCGTTTTAAGAAGCATTTGGACTCTATTGCTGCGATACCTAGACATCTGCAAACACTATTTCCTTGCAAGGAAGTGTCGCATTTACATTCATTTGAATCGTAGACGAGGAATGCATAACACTTCGCAATGAATATTATATCTTACCATGAAACATAGAAATGAGATCCGATATCGAGTTTTAAGAAGCATTAGAAATCTATTGCTACGGTACGTAGACATCTGCAAACGCTATTTCCTTGCAAGGAAGTGTCACACTTACATTCATTTGAAGTGTAGAAGAGGAATACATGACACGTCGCAAATCATATTATATCTTACCATGAAAGATAGAAATGAGACGCGATATCGCGTTTTAAGAAGCATTAGAAAGCTAATGCTACGATACGCAGACATCTGCAAACGCAATTTCCTAGCGAGGAAGTATCGCATTCACATTCATTTGAAGTGTAGACGAGGAATACATAACACTTCGCAAATCATGTTATATCTTACCATGAAACATAGAAATGAGATGCGATATCGCGTTTTAAGAATCATATGAACTCTATTGCTACGATACGTAGACATCTGCAATCGCTATTTCCTTGCAAGGAAGTGTCGCATTTACATTCATATGAAGTGTAGACGAGGAATACATTACACTCTGCAAATCATATTATATCTTACCATGAAACATAGAAATGAGATGCGATATCGCGTTTTAAGAAACATTAGAACTCTATCGCTACGATACCTAGATATCTGCAGACGCTATTTCCTGGCAAGGAAGTGTCGCATTTACATTCATTTGAATCGTAGACGAGGAATGCATAACACTTTGCAATGAATATTATATCTTATCATGAATCATAGATATGGGATGCGATATCGCGTTTTAAGAATCATATGAACTCTATTGCTACGATACGTAGACATCTGCAATCGCTATTTCCTTGCAAGGAAGTGTCGCATTTACTTTCATTTTAATCGCAGACGAGGAATGCATAATACTTCGCAATGAATATTATATCTTATCATGAAACATAGAAATGAGATGCAATATCTCGTTTTAAGAAGCACTTCAACTCTATTGCTTCGGTACGTAGACTTCTGCAAACGCTATTTCCTTGCAAGGAAGTGTCGCATTTACATTCATTTGAATCGTAGACGAGGAATGCATAACACTTTGCAATGAATATTATATCTTACCATGAAACATAGAAATGAGATTCGACATCGCTTTTAAAGAAGCATTAGAACTCTATTGCTTCGATACGTAGACATCGGCAAACGCTATTTCCTTGCAAGGAAGTGTCGCATTTACATTCGTTTGAAGTGTAGACGAGGAATACATGACACTTCGCAAATCATATTATATCTTATCATGAAACATAGATATGAGATTCGATATCGCGTTTTAAGAAGCATTAGAACTCTATCGCTACGATACGTAGACATCTGCAATCGCTATTTCCTTGCAAGGAAGTGTCGCATTTACTTTCATTTGAATCGCAGACGAGGAATGCATAACACTTCGCAATGAATATTATATCTTATCATGAAACATAGAAATGAGATGCAATATCTCGTTTTAAGGAGCATTTCAACTCTATTGCTTCGGTACGTAGACATCTGCAAACGCTATATCCTTGCAAGGAAGTGTCGCATTCACATTCATTTGAAGTGTAGACGAGGAATACATAACACTTCGCAAATCATATTATATCCTACCATGAAACATAGAAATGAGACGCGATATCGCGTATTAAGAAGCATTAGAACTCTATCGCTACGATACCTAGACATCTCCAGACACTATTTCCTAGCAAGGAAGTGTCGCATTTACATTCATTTGAAGTGTAGACGAGGAATACATAACACTTCGCAAATCATATTATATCCTGCCATAAAACATAGAAGTGAGATGCGATATCGCGTTTTAAGAATCATAAGAACTCTATTGCTACGATACGTAGATATCTGCAAACGCTCTTTCCTTGCAAGGAAGTGTCGCATTAACATTCATATGAAGTGTAGACGAGGAATACATATCACTTCGCAAATAGTATTATATCTTACCATGAAACATAGATATGAGATTCGATATCGCGTTTTAAGAAGCATTAGAACTCTATCGCTACGATACGTAGACATCTGCAATCGCTATTTCCTTGCAAGAAAGTGTCGCATTTACTTTCATTTGAATCGCAGACGTGGAATGCATAACACTTCGCAATGAATATTATATCTTATCATGAAACATAGAAATGAGATGCAATATCTCGTTTTAAGAAGCATTTCAACTCTATTGCTTCGGTACGTAGACATCTGCAAACGCTATTTCCTTGCAAGGAAGTGTCGCATTCACATTCATTTGAAGTGTAGACGAGGAATACATAACACTTCGCAAATCATATTATATCCTACCATGAAACATAGAAATGAGATGCGATATCGCGTTTTAAGAAGCATTAGAACTCTATCGCTACGATACCTAGACATCTCCAGACACTATTTCCTAGCAAGGAAGTGTCGCATTTACATTCATTTGAAGTGTAGGCGAGGAATACATAACACTTCGCAAATCATATTATATCCTACCATAAAACATAGAAGTGAGATGCGATATCGCGTTTTAAGAATCATAAGAACTCTATTGCTACGATACATAGACATCTGCAAGCGCTATTTCCTAGCGAGGAAGTGTCGCATTTACACTCATTTGAATCGTATACGAGGAATGCATAACACTTCGCAATGAATATTATATCTTATCATGAAACATAGAAATGAGATGCAATATCTCGTTTTAAGAAGCATTTCAACTCTATTGCTTCGGTACGTAGACATCTGCAAACGCTATTTCCTTGCAAGGAAGTGTCGCATTCACATTCATTTGAAGTGTAGACGAGGAATACATAACACTTCGCAAATCATATTATATCCTACCATGAAACATAGAAATGAGACGCGATATCTCGTTTTAAGAAGCATTTGAACTCTATTGCTACGATACCTAGACATCTGCAAACACTGTTTCCTTGCAAGGAAGTGTCGCATTTACATTCATTTGAATCGTAGACGAGGAATGCATAACACTTCGCAATGAATATTATATCTTTCCATGAAACATAGAAATGAGATGCGATATCGCGTTTTATGAAGCATTAGAACTCTATCGCTACGATACCTAGACATCTCCAGACACTATTTCCTAGCAAGGAAGTGTCGCATTTACATTCATTTGAATCGTAGACGAGGAATGCATAACACTTTGCAATGAATATTATATCTTATCATGAATCATAGATGTGGGATGCAATATCTCGTTTTAAGAAGCATTTGAACTCTATTGCTTCGATACGTAGACATCTGCAAACGCTACTTCCTTGCAAGGAAGTGTCGCATTTACATTCATTTGAAGTGTAGACTAGGAATACATAACACTTCGCAAATCATATTATATCTTACCATGAAACATAGAAATGAGATTCGATATCGCTTTTAAAGAAGCATTAGAACTCTATTGCTTCGATACGTAGACATCTGCAAACGCTATTTCCTTGCAAGGAAGTGTCGCATTTACATTCATTTGAAGTGTAGACGAGGAATACATGACACTTCGCAAATCATATTATATCTTATCATGAAACATAGATATGAGATTCGATATCGCGTTTTAAGAAGCACTAGAACTCTATTGCTACGATACGTAGACATCTGCAAGCGCTATTTCCTAGCGAGGAAGTGTCGGATTTACACTCATTTGAATCGTATACGAGGAATGCATAGCACTTCGCAATGAATATTATATCTTATCATGAAACATAGATATGAGATGCGATATCGCGTTTTATGAAGCATTAGAACTCTATCGCTACGATACCTAGACATCTCCAGACACTATTTCCTAGCAAGGAAGTGTCGCATATTCATTCATTTGAAGTGTAGACGAGGAATACATAACACTTCGCAAATCATATTATATCTTACCATGAAAGATAGAATTGAGATGCGATATCGCGTTTTAAGTATCATAAGAACTCTATTGCTACGATACGTAGACATCTGCAAGCGCTATTTCCTAGCGAGGAAGTGTCGCATTTACACTCATTTGAATCGTATACGAGGAATGCATAACACTTCGCAATGAATATTATATCTTATCATGAAACATAGATATGAGATGCAATATCTCGTTTTAAGAAGCATTTGAACACTATTGCTACGATACCTAGACATCTGCAAACACTATTTCCTTGCAAGGAAGTGTCGCATTTACATTCATTTGAATCGTAGACGAGGAATGCATAACACTTCGCAATGAATATTATATCTTATCATGAAACATAGATATGAGATGCAATATCTCGTTTTAAGAAGCATTTGAACTCTATTGCTACGATACCTAGACATCTGCAGACGCTGTTTCCTAGCAAGGAAGTGTTGCATTTACATTCATTTGAAGTGTAGACGAGGAATACATGACACTTCGCAAATCATATTATATCTTTCCATGAAACATCGAAATGAGATGCGATATCGCGTTTTATGAAGCATTAGAACTCTATCGCTACGATACCTAGACATCTCCAGACACTATTTCCTAGCAAGGAAGTGTCGCATTTACATTCATTTGAATCGTAGACGAGGAATGCATAACACTTTGCAATGAATATTATATCTTACGATGAAACATAGAAATGAGATGCGATATCGCGTTTTAAGAAGCATTAGAACTGTATTGCTACGATACGTAGACATCTGCAAACGCTCTTTCCTTGCAAGGAAGTGTCGCATTAACATTCATATGAAGTGTAGACGAGGAATACATAACACTTCGCAAATAATATTATATCTTACCAAGAAACATACAAATGAGATGCGATATCGCGTTTTAGGAAGCATTAGAACTCTATTGCTACGATACCTAGACATCTGCAAACGCTATTTCCTTGCAAGGAAGTGTCGCATTTACATTCATTTGAAGTGTAGACGAGGAATACATAACACTTTGCAAATCATATTATATCTTACGATGAAACATAGAAATGAGATGCGATATCGCGTTTTAAGAATCATAAGAACTCCATTGCTACGATACGTAGACAGCTGCGAACGCTCTTTCCTTGCAAGGAAGTGTCGCATTAACATTCATATGAAGTGTAGACTAGGAATACATAACACTTCGCAAACAATATTATATCTTACCATGAATCATAGAAATGAGATGCGATATCGCGTTTTAAGAATCAAATGAACTCTATTGCTACGATACGTGGACATCTGCAATCGCTATTTCCTTGCAAGGAAGTGTCGCAGTTACTATCATTCGAATCGTTGACGAGGAATACATAACACTTCGCAAATCATATTATATCTTACCATGAAACATAGAAATGAGGTGCGATATCGCGTTTTATGAAGCATTAGAACTCTATTGCTACTATACCTAGACATCTGCAAACGCTATTTCCTTGCAAGGACGTGTCGCATTTACGTTCATTTGAATCATAGACGAGGAATGCATAACACTTCGCAATGAATATTATATCTTATCATGAAACATAAATATGAGATGCAATATCTCGATTTAAGAAGCATTTGAACTCTATTGCTTCGATACGTAGACATTTGCAAACGCTATTTCTTTGCAAGGAAGTGTCGCATTTACATTCATTTGAAGTGTAGACGAGGAATACATAACACTTGGCAAATCATATTATATCTTACCATGAAACATAGAACTGAGATGCAATATCGCGTTTTAAGAAGCATTAGAACTCTATTGCTACGATACTTAGACATCTGCAAACGCTATTTCCTTGCAAGGAAGTGTCGCATTTACATTCATTTGAATCGTAGACGAGGAATGCATAACACTTCGCAATGAATATTAAATCTTACCATGAAACATAGAAATGAGATGCAATATCTCGTTTTAAGAAGCATTTGAACTCATTTGCTTCGGTACGTAGACATCTGCAAACGCTATTTCCTTGCAAGGAAGTGTCGCATTCACATTTATTTGAAGTGTAGACGAGGAATACATAACACTTCGCAAGTCATATTATATCTTACCATGAAACATAGAAATGAGATTCGATATCGCGTTTTAAGAAGCATTAGAACTCTATTGCTACGATACGTAGACATCTGCAAACGCTATTTCCTTGCTAGGAAGTGTCGCATTTTCATTCATTTGAAGTGTAGACGAGGAATACATAACACTTCGCAAATCATGTTATATCTTACCATGAAACATAGAAATGAGGTGCGATATCGCGTTTTAAGAATCATATGAACTCTATTGCTACGATACCTAGACATCTGCAAACGCTCTTTCCTTGCAAGGAAGTGTCGCATTAACATTCATATGAAGTGTAGACGAGGAATACATAACACTTCGCAAATAATATTATATCTTACCAAGAAACATACAAATGAGATGCGATATCGCGTTTTAGGAAGCATTAGAACTCTATTGCTACGATACCTAGACATCTGCAAACGCTATTTCCTTGCAAGGAAGTGTCGCATTTACATTCATTTGAAGTGTAGAGGAATACATAACACTTTGCAAATCATATTATATCTTACGATGAAACATAGAAATGACATGCGATATCGCGTTTTAAGAATCATAAGAACTCTATTGCTACGATACGTAGACAGCTGCAAACGCTCTTTCCTTGCAAGGAAGTGTCGCATTAACATTCATATGAAGTGTAGACTAGGAATACATAACACTTCGCAAATAATATTATATCTTACCATGAATCATAGAAATGAGATGCGATATCGCGTTTTAAGAATCATATGAACTCTATTGCTACGATACGTGGACATCTGCAATCGCTATTTCCTTGCAAGGAAGTGTCGCAGTTACTTTCATTCGAATCGTTGACGAGGAATACATAACACTTCGCAAATCATATTATATCTTACCATGAAACATAGAAATGAGATGCGATATCGCGTTTTATGAAGCATTAGAACTCTATTGCTACTATACCTAGACATCTGCAAACGCTATTTCCTTGCAAGGACGTGTCGCATTTACGTTCATTTGAATCATAGATGAGGAATGCATAACACTTCGCAATGAATATTATATCTTATCATGAAACATAAATATGAGATGCAATATCTCGATTTAAGAAGCATTTGAACTCTATTGCTTCGATACGTAGACATTTGCAAACGCTATTTCTTTGCAAGGAAGTGTCGCATTTACATTCATTTGAAGTGTAGACGAGGAATACATAACACTTGGCAAATCATATTATATCTTACCATGAAACATAGAACTGAGATGCAATATCGCGTTTTAAGAAGCATTAGAACTCTATTGCTACGATACTTAGACATCTGCAAACGCTATTTCCTTGCAAGGAAGTGTCGCATTAACATTCATATGAAGTGTAGACGAGGAATACATAACACTTCGCAAATAATATTATATCTTACCAAGAAACATACAAATGAGATGCGATATCGCGTTTTAGGAAGCATTAGAACTCTATTGCTACGATACCTAGACATCTGCAAACGCTATTTCCTTGCAAGGAAGTGTCGCATTTACATTCATTTGAAGTGTAGAGGAATACATAACACTTTGCAAATCATATTATATCTTACGATGAAACATAGAAATGACATGCGATATCGCGTTTTAAGAATCATAAGAACTCTATTGCTACGATACGTAGACAGCTGCAAACGCTCTTTCCTTGCAAGGAAGTGTTGCATTAACATTCATATGAAGTGTAGACTAGGAATACATAACACTTCGCAAATAATATTATATCTTACCATGAATCATAGAAATGAGATGCGATATCACGTTTTAAGAATCATATGAACTCTATTGCTACGATACGTGGACATCTGCAATCGCTATTTCCTTGCAAGGAAGTGTCGCAGTTACTTTCATTCGAATCGTTGACGAGGAATACATAACACTTCGCAAATCATATTATATCTTACCATGAAACATAGAAATGAGATGCGATATCGCGTTTTATGAAGCATTAGAACTCTATTGCTACTATACCTAGACATGTGCAAACGCTATTTCCTTGCAAGGACGTGTCGCATTTACGTTCATTTGAATCATAGACGAGGAATGCATAACACTTCGCAATGAATATTATATCTTATCATGAAACATAAATATGAGATGCAATATCTCGATTTAAGAAGCATTTGAACTCTATTGCTTCGATACGTAGACATTTGCAAACGCTATTTCTTTGCAAGGAAGTGTCGCATTTACATTCATTTGAAGTGTAGACGAGGAATACATAACACTTGGCAAATCATATTATATCTTACCATGAAACATAGAACTGAGATGCAATATCGCGTTTTAAGAAGCATTAGAACTCTATTGCTACGATACTTAGACATCTGCAAACGCTATTTCCTTGCAAGGAAGTGTCGCATTTACATTCATTTGAATCGTAGACGAGGAATGCATAACACTTCGCAATGAATATTAAATCTTACCATGAAACATAGAAATGAGATGCAATATCTCGTTTTAAGAAGCATTTGAACTCATTTGCTTCGGTACGTAGACATCTGCAAACGCTATTTCCTTGCAAGGAAGTGTCGCATTCACATTTATTTGAAGTGTAGACGAGGAATACATAACACTTCGCAAGTCATATTATATCTTACCATGAAACATAGAAGTGAGATTCGATATCGCGTTTTAAGAAGCATTAGAACTCTATTGCTACGATACGTAGACATCTGCAAACGCTATTTCCTTGCTAGGAAGTGTCGCATTTTCATTCATTTGAAGTGTAGACGAGGAATACATAACACTTCGCAAATAATATTATATCTTACCAAGAAACATACAAATGAGATGCGATATCGCGTTTTAGGAAGCATTAGAACTCTATTGCTACGATACCTAGACATCTGCAAACGCTATTTCCTTGCAAGGAAGTGTCGCATTTACATTCATTTGAAGTGTAGACGAGGAATACATAACATTTTGCAAATCATATTATATCTTACGATGAAACATAGAAATGAGAAGCGATATCGCGTTTTAAGAATCATAAGAACTCTATTGCTACGATACGTAGACAGCTGCAAACGCTCTTTCCTTGCAAGGAAGTGTCGCATTAACATTCATATGAAGTGTAGACGAGGAATACATAACACTTCGCAAATAATATTATATCTTACCATGAAACATAGAAATGAGATGCGATATCGCGTTTTAAGAATCATATGAACTCTATTGCTACGATACGTGGACATCTGCAATCGCTATTTCCTTGCAAGGAAGTGTCGCAGTTACTTCCATTTGAATCGTTGACGAGGAATACATAACACTTCGCAAATCATATTATATCTTACCGTGAAACATAGGAATGAGATTCGATATCGCGTTTTAAGAATCATAAGAACTCTATTGCTACTATACGTAGACATCAGCAGACGCTATTTCATTGGAAGGAAATGTCGCATTTACATTCATTTGTATCGTATACGAGGAATGCATAACTCTTCGCAATGAATATTATATCTTATCATGAAACATAGATATGAGATGCAATATCTCGTTTTAAGAAGCATTTGAACTCTATTGCTACGATACCTAGACATCTGCAAACACTATTTCCTTGCAAGGAAGAGTCGCATTTACATTCATTTGAATCGTAGACGAGGAATGCATAACACTTCGCAATGAATATTATATCTTATCATGAAACATAGATATGAGATGCAATATCTCGTTTTAAGAAGCATTTGAACTCTATTGCTACGACAGCTAGACATCTGGAGACGCTATTTCCTTGCAAGGAAGTGTCGCATTTACATTCATATGAAGTGTAGACGAGGAATACATAACACTTCGCAAATCATATTATATCCTACCATAAAACATAGAAGTGAGATGCGATATCGCGTTTTAAGAATCATAAGAACTCTATTGCTGCGATACGTAGACATCTGCAAACGCTATTTCCTAGCGAGGAAGTGTCGCATTTACATTCATTTGAAGTGTAGTCGAGGAATACATAACACTTCGCAAATCATATTATATCTTACCATGAAACATAGAAATGAGATGCGATATCGCGTTTTAAGAATCATAAGAACTCTACTGCTACGATACGTATACAACTGCAAACGCTATATCCTTGCAAGGAAGTGTCGCATTCACATTCATTTGAATCGTATACGAGGAATGCATAACACTTCGCAATGAATATTATATCTTATCATGAAACATAGTTATGAGATGCAATATCTCGTTTTAAGAAGCATTTGAACTCTATTGCTACGATACCTAGACATCTGCAGACGCTGTTTCCTAGCAAGGAAGTGTCGCATTTACATTCATATGAATCGTAGACGAGGAATGCATAACACTTCGCAATGAATATTATATCTTACCATGAAACATAGAAATGAGATCCGATATCGAGTTTTAAGAAGCATTAGAAATCTATTGCTACGATACGTCGACATCTGCAAACGCTATTTCCTTGCAAGGAAGTGTCGCATTTACATTCATTTGAAGTGTAGACGAGTAATACATGACACTTCGCAAATCATATTATATCTTTCCATGAAACATAGAAATGAGATGCGATATCGCGTTTTATGAAGCATTAGAACTCTATCGCTACGATACCTAGACATCTCCAGACAGTATTTCCTAGCAAGGAAGTGTCGCATTTACAATCATTTGAAGTGTAGACGAGGAATACATAGCACTTCGCAAATCATATTATATCTTACCATGAAACATAGAAATGAGATGCGATACCAAGTTTTAAGAATCATAAGAACTCTATTGCTACGATACGTAGACATCTGCAAACGCTATTTCCATGCAAGGAAGTGTCGCATTTACACTCATTTGAATCGTATACGAGAAATGCATAACACTTCGCAATGAATATTATATCTTATCATGAAACAAAGATATGAGATGCAGTATCTCGTTTTAAGAAGCATTTGAACTCTATTGCTACGATACCTAGACATCTGCAGACGCTGTTTCCTAGCAAGAAAGTGTCGCATTTACATTCATTTGAAGTGTAGACGAGGAATACATGACACTTCGCAAATCATATTATATCTTACCATGAAACATAGAAATGAAATGCGATATCGCGTTTTAAGAAGCATTAGAACTCTATTGCTACGATAGGTAGACATCTGCAAACGCTATTTCCTTGCAAGGAAGTGTCGCATTTACATTCATATGAAGTGTATACGAGGAATACATAACACTCCGCAAATCATATTATATCTTACCATGAAACATTGAAATGAGATGCGATATCGCGATTTAAGAATCGTATGAACTCTATTGCTACGATACGTAGACATCTGCAATCGCTATTTCCTTGCAAGGAAGTGTCGCATTTACTTTCATTTGAATCGCAGACGAGGAATGCATAACACTTCGCAATGAATATTATATCTTATCATGAAACATAGAAATGAGATGCAATATCTCGTTTTAAGAAGCATTTGAACTCAATTGCTTCGGTACGTAGACATCTGCAAACGCTATTTCCTTGCAAGGAAGTGTCGCATTCACATTTATTTGAAGTGTAGACGAGGAATACATAACACTTCGCAGGTCATATTATATCTTACCATGAAACATAGAAATGAGATGCGATATCGAGTTTTAAGAAGCATTAGAACTCTACTGCTACGATAGGTAGACATATGCAAACGCTATTTCCTTGCAAGGAAGTGTCGCATTTACATTCATTTGAAGTGTAGACGAGGAATACATCACACTTCGCGAATCAAATTATATCTTACCATGAAACATAGAAATGAGATGCGATATTGTGCTTTGAGAAGCATTAGAACTCTATCGCTACGATACCTAGACATCTGCAGACGCTATTCCCTTTCAAGGAAGTGCACATTTACATTCAATTGAATCGTATACGAGGAATACATAACACTTCGCAAATCATATCATATCTTACGATGAAACATAGAAATGAGGTGCGATATCGCGTTTTAAGAATCGTAAGAACTCTATTGCTACGATACGTAGACATCTGCAAACGCTCTTTCCTTGCAAGTAAGTGTCGCATTAACATTCATATGAAGTGTAGACGAGGAATACATAACACTTCGCAAATAATATTATATCTAACCATGAAACATAGAAATGAGATTCGATATCGCGTTTTAAGAAGTATTAGAACTGTATTGCTACGATACCTAGACATCTGCAAACGCTCTTTCCTTGCAAGGAAGTGTCGCATTAACATTCATATGAAGTGTAGACGAGGAATACATAACACTTCGCAAATAATATTATATCTTACCAAGAAACATACAAATGAGATGCGATATCGCGTTTTAGGAAGCATTAGAACTCTATTGCTACGATACCTAGACATCTGCAAACGCTATTTCCTTGCAAGGAAGTGTCGCATTTACATTCATTTGAAGTGTAGACGAGGAATACATAACACTTTGCAAATCATATTATATCTTACGATGAAACATAGAAATGAGATGCGATATCGCGTTTTAAGAATCATAAGAACTCCATTGCTACGATACGTAGACAGCTGCGAACGCTCTTTCCTTGCAAGGAAGTGTCGCATTAACATTCATATGAAGTGTAGACGAGGAATACATAACACTTCGCAAATAATATTATATCTTACCATGAAACATAGAAATGAGATTCGATATCGCGTTTCAAGAAGCATTAGAACTCTATTGCTACGATACGTAGACATCTGCAAACGCTATTTCCTTGCTAGGAAGTGTCGCATTTTCATTCATTTGAAGTGTAGACGAGGAATGCATAACACTTCGCAAATCATGTTATATCTTACCATGAAACATAGAAATGAGATGCGATATCGCGTTTTAGGAAGCATTAGAACTCTATTGCTACGATACCTAGACATCTGCAAACGCTATTTCCTTGCAAGGACGTGTCGCATTTACGTTCATTTGAATCATAGACGAGGAATGCATAACACTTCGCAATGAATATTATATCTTATCATGAAACACAAATATGAGATGCAATATCTCGATTTAAGAAGCATTTGAACTCTATTGCTTCGATACGTAGACATTTGCAAACGCTATTTCTTTGCAAGGAAGTGTCGCATTTACATTCATTTGAAGTGTAGACGAGGAATACATAACACTTGGCAAGTCATATTATATCTTACCATGAAACATAGAACTGAGATGCAATATCGCGTTTTAAGAAGCATTAGAACTCTATTGCTACGATACTTAGACATCTGCAAACGCTATTTCCTTGCAAGGAAGTGTCGCATTTACATTCATTTGAATCGTAGACGAGGAATGCATAACACTTCGCAATGAATATTAAATCTTACCCTGAAACATAGAAATGAGATGCAATATCTCGTTTTAAGAAGCATTTGAACTCAATTGCTTCGGTACGTAGACATCTGCAAACGCTATTTCCTTGCAAGGAAGTGTCGCATTCACATTTATTTGAAGTGTAGACGAGGAATACATAACACTTCGCAAGTCATATTATATCTTACCATGAAACATAGAAATGAGATTCGATATCGCGTTTTAAGAAGCATTAGAACTCTATTGCTACGATACGTAGACATCTGCAAATGCTATTTCCTTGCTAGGAAGTGTCGCATTTTCATTCATTTGAAGTGTAGACGAGGAATACATAACACTTCGCAAATCATGTTATATCTTACCATGAAACATAGAAATGAGGTGCGATATCGCGTTTTAAGAATCATATGAACTCTATTGCTACGATACCTAGACATCTGCAAACGCTCTTTCCTTGCAAGGAAGTGTCGCATTAACATTCATATGAAGTGTAGACGAGGAATACATAACACTTCGCAAATAATATTATATCTTACCAAGAAACATACAAATGAGATGCGATATCGCGTTTTAGGAAGCATTAGAACTCTATTGCTACGATACCTAGACATCTGCAAACGCTATTTCCTTGCAAGGAAGTGTCGCATTTACATTCATTTGAAGTGTAGAGGAATACATAACACTTTGCAAATCATATTATATCTTACGATGAAACATAGAAATGAGATGCGATATCGCGTTTTAAGAATCATAAGAACTCTATTGCTACGATACGTAGACAGCTGCAAACGCTCTTTCCTTGCAAGGAAGTGTCGCATTAACATTCATATGAACATTCATGTGTAGACTAGGAATACATAACACTTCGCAAATAATATTATA
The DNA here is from genome assembly GCF_050948175.1 of Xylocopa sonorina. NCBI lineage: Eukaryota > Metazoa > Arthropoda > Insecta > Hymenoptera > Apidae > Xylocopa > Xylocopa sonorina. The sequence continues at coordinate 733,149 of NW_027490112.1, read as the reverse complement.
TCTTACCATGAAACATAGAAATGATCTTTCCTTGCAAGGAAGTGTCGCATTAACATTCATATGAACATTCATGTGTAGACTAGGAATACATAACACTTCGCAAATAATATTATATCTTACCATGAAACATAGAAATGAGATGCGATATCGCGTTTTAAGAATCATATGAACTCTATTGCTACGATACGTGGACATCTGCAATCGCTATTTCCTTGCAAGGAAGTGTCGCAGTTACTTTCATTTGAATCGTTGACGAGGAATACATAACACTTCGCAAATCATATTATATCTTACCATGAAACATAGAAATGAGATGCGATATCGCGTTTTATGAAGCATTAGAACTCTATTGCTACTATACCTAGACATCTGCAAACGCTATTTCCTTGCAAGGACGTGTCGCATTTACGTTCATTTGAATCATAGACGAGGAATGCATAACACTTCGCAATGAATATTATATCTTATCATGAAACATAAATATGAGATGCAATATCTCGATTTAAGAAGCATTTGAACTCTATTGCTTCGATACGTAGACATTTGCAAACGCTATTTCTTTGCAAGGAAGTGTCGCATTTACATTCATTTGAAGTGTAGACGAGGAATACATAACACTTGGCAAATCATATTATATCTTACCATGAAACATAGAACTGAGATGCAATATCGCGTTTTAAGGAGCATTAGAACTCTATTGCTACGATACTTAGACATCTGCAAAGGCTATTTCCTTGCAAGGAAGTGTCGCATTTACATTCATTTGAATCGTAGACGAGGAATGCATAACACTTCGCAATGAATATTAAATCTTACCATGAAACATAGAAATGAGATGCAATATCTCGTTTTAAGAAGCATTTGAACTCATTTGCTTCGGTACGTAGACATCTGCAAACGCTATTTCCTTGCAAGGAAGTGTCGCATTCACATTTATTTGAAGTGTAGACGAGGAATACATAACACTTCGCAAGTCATATTATATCTTACCATGAAACATAGAAATGAGATTCGATATCGCGTTTTAAGAAGCATTATAACTCTATTGCTACGATACGTAGACATCTGCAAACGCTATTTCCTTGCTAGGAAGTGTCGCATTTTCATTCATTTGAAGTGTAGACGAGGAATACATAACACTTCGCAAATAATATTATATCTTACCAAGAAACATACAAATGAGATGCGATATCGCGTTTTAGGAAGCATTAGAACTCTATTGCTACGATACCTAGACATCTGCAAACGCTATTTCCTTGCAAGGAAGTGTCGCATTTACATTCATTTGAAGTGTAGACGAGGAATACATAACATTTTGCAAATCATATTATATCTTACGATGAAACATAGAAATGAGATGCGATATCGCGTTTTAAGAATCATAAGAACTCTATTGCTACGATACGTAGACATCTGCAAACGCTATTTCCTTGCAAGGAAGTGTCGCATTAACATTCATATGAAGTGTAGACGAGGAATACATAACACTTCGCAAATCATATTATATCTTTCCATGAAACATAGAAATGAGATGCGATATCGCGTTTTATGAAGCATTAGAACTCTATCGCTACGATACCTAGACATCTCCAGACAGTATTTCCTAGCAAGGAAGTGTCGCATTTACACTCATTTGAATCGTATACGAGAAATGCGTAACACTTCGCAATGAATATTATATCTTATCATGAAACAAAGATATGAGATGCAGTATCTCGTTTTAAGAAGCATTTGAACTCTATTGCTACGATACCTAGACATCTGCAGACGCTGTTTCCTAGCAAGAAAGTGTCGCATTTACATTCATTTGAAGTGTAGACGAGGAATACATGACACTTCGCAAATCATATTATATCTTACCATGAAACATAGAAATGAAATGCGATATCGCGTTTTAAGAATCATATGAACTCTATTGCTACGATACCTAGACATCTGCAAACGCTCTTTCCTTGCAAGGAAGTGTCGCATTAACATTCATATGAAGTGTAGACGAGGAATACATAACACTTCGCAAATAATATTATATCTTACCAAGAAACATACAAATGAGATGCGATATCGCGTTTTAGGAAGCATTAGAACTCTATTGCTACGATACCTAGACATCTGCAAACGCTATTTCCTTGCAAGGAAGTGTCGCATTTACATTCATTTGAAGTGTAGAGGAATACATAACACTTTGCAAATCATATTATATCTTACGATGAAACATAGAAATGAGATGCGATATCGCGTTTTAAGAATCATAAGAACTCTATTGCTACGATACGTAGACAGCTGCAAACGCTCTTTCCTTGCAAGGAAGTGTCGCATTAACATTCATATGAAGTGTAGACTAGGAATACATAACACTTCGCAAATAATATTATACCTTACCATGAAACATAGAAATGAGATGCGATATCGCGTTTTAAGAATCATATGAACTCTATTGCTACGATACGTGGACATCTGCAATCGCTATTTCCTTGCAAGGAAGTGTCGCAGTTACTTTCATTTGAATCGTTGACGAGGAATACATAACACTTCGCAAATCATATTATATCTTACCATGAAACATAGAAATGAGATGCGATATCGCGTTTTATGAAGCATTAGAACTCTATTGCTACTATACCTAGACATCTGCAAACGCTATTTCCTTGCAAGGACGTGTCGCATTTACGTTCATTTGAATCATAGACGAGGAATGCATAACACTTCGCAATGAATATTATATCTTATCATGAAACATAAATATGAGATGCAATATCTCGATTTAAGAAGCATTTGAACTCTATTGCTTCGATACGTAGACATTTGCAAACGCTATTTCTTTGCAAGGAAGTGTCGCATTTACATTCATTTGAAGTGTAGACGAGGAATACATAACACTTGGCAAATCATATTATATCTTACCATGAAACATAGAACTGAGATGCAATATCGCGTTTTAAGGAGCATTAGAACTCTATTGCTACGATACTTAGACATCTGCAAACGCTATTTCCTTGCAAGGAAGTGTCGCATTTACATTCATTTGAATCGTAGACGAGGAATGCATAACACTTCGCAATGAATATTAAATCTTACCATGAAACATAGAAATGAGATGCAATATCTCGTTTTAAGAAGCATTTGAACTCACTTGCTTCGGTACGTAGACATCTGCAAACGCTATTTCCTTGCAAGGAAGTGTCGCATTCACATTTATTTGAAGTGTAGACGAGGAATACATAACACTTCGCAAGTCATATTATATCTTACCATGAAACATAGAAATGAGATTCGATATCGCGTTTTAAGAAGCATTAGAACTCTATTGCTACGATACGTAGACATCTGCAAACGCTATTTCCTTGCTAGGAAGTGTCGCATTTTCATTCATTTGAAGTGTAGACGAGGAATACATGACACTTCGCAAATAATATTATATCTTACCAAGAAACATACAAATGAGATGCGATATCGCGTTTTAGGAAGCATTAGAACTCTATTGCTACGATACCTAGACATCTGCAAACGCTATTTCCTTGCAAGGAAGTGTCGCATTTACATTCATTTGAAGTGTAGACGAGGAATACATAACATTTTGCAAATCATATTATATCTTACGATGAAACATAGAAATGAGATGCGATATCGCGTTTTAAGAATCATAAGAACTCTATTGCTACGATACGTAGACAGCTGCAAACGCTCTTTCCTTGCAAGGAAGTGTCGCATTAACATTCATATGAAGTGTAGACGAGGAATACATAACACTTCGCAAATCATATTATATATTACCATGAAACACAGAAATGAGATGCGATATCGCGTTTTAAGAATCATAAAAAAACTCTATTGCTACGATACGTAGACATCTCCAAACGCTATTTCCTTGCAAGGAAGTGTCGCATTTACATTCATTTGAAGTGTAGACGAGGACTACATGACACTTCGCGAATAATATTATATCTTACCATGAATCATAGAAATGAGATGCGATATCGCGTTTTAAGAATCATAAGAACTCTATTGCTACGATGCGTAGACATCTGCAAACGCTATTTCCTTGCAAGGAAGTGTCGCATTTACATTCATTTGAAGTGTAGACGAGTAATACATAACACTTCCCCAATCATATTATATCTTACCATGAAACATAGAAATGAGATGCGATATCGCGTTTTAAGAAGCATTGGAACTCTATTGCTTCGATACGTAGACATCTGCAAACGCTATTTCCTTGCAAGGAAGTGTCGCATTTACATTCATTTGAAGTGTAGACGAGGAATACATAACACTTCGCAAATCATATTATATCTTACCATGAAACGTAGAAATGAGATGCGATATCGCGTTTTAAGGAGCATTGGAAATCTATTGCTACGATACATAGACATCTGCAAACGCTATATCCTAGCGAGGAAGTGTCACATTCACATTCATTTGAAGTGTAGACGAGGAATACATAACACTTCGCAAATCATATTATATCTTACCATGAAACATAGAAATGAGATGCGATATCGCGTTTTAAGAAGTATTGGAACACTATTGCTAAGATAGGTAGACATTTGCAAACGCTATTTACTTGCAAGGAAGTGTCGCATTTACATTCATTTGAAGTGTAGACGAGGAATACATATCACTTCTCCAAACATATTATATCTTACCATGAAACGTAGAAATGAGATGCGATATCGCGTTTTAAGAAGCATTGGAAATCTATTGCTACGATACGTAGACATCTGCAAACGCTATATCCTAGCGAGGAAGTGTCGCATTCACATTCATTTAAAGTGTAGACGAGGAATACATAACACTTCTCCAATCATATTATATCTTACCATGAAACGTAGAAATGAGATGCGATATTGCGTTTTAAGAAGCATTGGAAATCTATTGCTACGATACGTAGACATCTCCAAACGCTATATCCTGGCGAGGATCTGTCGCATTTACATTCATTTGAAGTGTAGACGAGGACTACATAACACTTCGCGAATCATATTATATCTTACCATGAAGCATAGAAATGAGATACGATATCGCGTTTTAAGAATCATAAGAACTCTATTGCTACGATACGTAGACATCTGCAAACGCTACTTCCTTGCAAGGAAGTGTCGCATTTACATTCATTTGAAGTGTAGACGAGTAATACATAACACTTCCCCAATCATATTATATCTTACCATGAAACATAGAAATGAGATGCGATATCGCGTTTAAGAAGCATTGGAATTCTATTGCTACGATACGTAGACATCTGCAAACGCTATTTCCTTGCAAGGAAGAGTCGCATTTACATTCATTTGAAGCGTAGACGAGGAATACATAACACTTCTCCAATCATATTATATCTTACCATGAAACATAGAAATGAGATGCGATATCGCGTTTTAGGAAGCATTGGAAATCTATTGCTACCATACGTAGACATCTGCAAACGCTATTTCCTTGCAAGGAAGAGTCGCATTTACATTCATTTGAAGCGTAGACGAGGAATACATAACACTTCTCCAATCATATTATATCTTTCCATGAAACATAGAAATGAGATGCGATATCGCGTTTTAAGAAGCATTGGAAATCTATTGCTACCATACGTAGACATCTGCAAACGCTATTTCCTTGCAAGGAAGTGTCGCATTTACATTCATTTGAAGTGTAGACGAGGAATACATAACACTTCTCCAATCATATTATATCTTACCATGAAACATAGAAATGAGATGCGATATCGCGTTTTAAGAATCATATGAACTCTATTGCTACGATACCTAGACATCTGCAAACGCTATTTCCTTGCAAGGAAGTGTCGCATTTACATTCATTTGAAGTGCAGACGAGGAATACATAACACTTCGCAAATCATATTATATCTTACCATGAAACATAGAAATGAGATGCGATATCGCGTTTTAAGAATCATAAGAACTCTATTGCTACGATACGTAGACATCTGCAAACGCTCTTTCCTTGCAAGGAAGTGTCGCATTAACATTCATATGAAGTGTAGACGAGGAATACATATCACTTCGCAAATAGTATTACATCTTACCATGAAACATAGAAATGAGATGCGATATCGCGTTTTAAGAAGCATTAGAACTCTACTGCTACGATAGTTAGACATCTGCAAACGCTATTTCCTAGCAAGGATGTGTCGCATTCACATTCATTTGAAGTTTAGACGTGGACTACATAACACTTCGCAATGAATATAACATCCTATCATGAAACATAGAAATGAGATGCGATATCACGTTCTAAGAAGCACTAAAACTCCATCCCTACGATACGTAGACATCTGCAAACGCTATTTCCTAGCAAGGAAGTGTCGCATTCACATTCATTTGAAGTGTAGACGTGTACTACATAACACTTCGTAAATCATATCATATCTTACCATGAAACATAGAAATGAGATGCGATATCGCGCTTTAAGAAGCATTAGATATCTATTGCTACGATGCGTTGACATCTGCAAACGCTATTTCCTAGCAAGGAAGTGTCGCATTTACATTCATTTGAAGTGTAGACGAGAAATACATAACACTTCGCAATGAATATTACATCTTGTCATGAAACATGGAAATGAGATGCGATATCGCGTTTTAAGAAGCATTAGAACTCTATTGCTACGATAGGTAGACATCTGCAAACGCTATTTCCTAGCAAGGAAGTGTCGCATTTACATTCATTTGAAGAGTAGAAGAGGAAAACATAACACTTCGCAAATCATATTATATCCTACCATGAAACATTGAAATGAGATGCGATATCGCTTTTTAAGAATCATAAGAACTCTATTGCTACGATACGTAGACATATGCAAACGCTATTTCCTTGCAAGGAAGTGTGGCATTTACATTCATTTGAAGTGTAGACGGGGAATACATGACACTTCGCAAATCATATTATATCTTACCATGAAACATAGAAATGTGATGCGATATCGCGTTTTAAGAAGCATTGGAAATCTATTGCTACGATACGTAGACATCTGCAAACGCTATATCCTAGCGAGGAAGTGTCGCAATCACATTCATTTGAAGTGTAGACGAGGAATACATAACACTTCGCAAATCATATTATATCTTACCATGAAACATAGAAATGAGATGCGATATCGCGTTTTAAGAAGTATTGGAACACTATTGCTAAGATAGGTAGACATTTGCAAACGCTATTTCCTTGCAAGGAAGTGTCGCATTTACATTCATTTGAAGTGTAGACGAGGAAAACATAACACTTCTCCAATCATATTATATCTTACCATGAAACGTAGAAATGAGATGCGATATCGCGTTTTAAGAAGCATTGGAAATCTATTGCTACGATACGTAGACATCTGCAAACGCTATATCCTAGCGAGGAAGTGTCGCATTTACATTCATTTAAAGTGTAGACGAGGAATACATAACACTTCTCCAATCATATTATATCTTACCATGAAACGTAGAAATGAGATGCGATATTGCGTTTTAAGAAGCATTGGAAATCTATTGCTACGATACGTAGACATCTCCAAACGCTATATCCTAGCGAGGAACTGTCGCATTTACATTCATTTGAAGTGTAGACGAGGACTACATAACACTTCGCGAATCATATTATATCTTACCATGAAACATAGAAATGAGATACGATATCGCGTTTTAAGAATCATAAGAACTCTATTGCTACGATACGTAGACATCTGCAAACGCTATTTCCTTGCAAGGAAGTGTCGCATTTACATTCATTTGAAGTGTAGACGAGTAATACATAACACTTCCCCAATCATATTATATCTTACCATGAAACATAGAAATGAGGTGCGATATCGCGTTTTAAGAAGCATTGGAATTCTATTGCTACGATACGTAGACATCTGCAAACGCTATTTCCTTGCAAGGAAGAGTCGCATTTACATTCATTTGAAGCGTAGACGAGGAATACATAACACTTCTCCAATCATATTATATCTTACCATGAAACATAGAAATGAGATACGATATCGCGTTTTAAGAAGCATTGGAAATCTATTGCTACCATACGTAGACATCTGCAAACGCTATTTCCTTGCAAGGAAGAGTCGCACTTACATTCATTTGAAGCGTAGACGAGGAATACATAACACTTCTCCAATCATATTATATCTTACCATGAAACATAGAAATGAGATGCGATATCGCGTTTTAAGAAGCATTGGAAATCTATTGCTACCATACGTAGACATCTGCAAACGCTATTTCCTTGCAAGGAAGTGTCGCATTTACATTCATTTGAAGTGTAGACGAGGAATACATAACACTTCTCCAATCATATTGTATCTTACCATGAAACATAGAAATGAGATGCGATATCGCGTTTTAAGAATCATTTGAACTCTATTGCTACGATACCTAGACATCTGCAAACGCTATTTCCTTGCAAGGAAGTGTCGCATTTACATTCATATGAAGTGTAGACGAGGAATACATATCACTTCGCAAATAGTATTATATCTTACCATGAAACATAGAAATGAGATGCGATATCGCGTTTTAAGAAGCATTAGAACTCTACTGCTACGATAGGTAGACATCTGCAAACGCTATTTCCTAGCAAGGAAGTGTCGCATTCACATTCATTTGAAGTTTAGACGTGGACTACATAACACTTCGCAATGAATATAACATCTTATCATGAAACATAGAAATGAGATGCGATATCACGTTCTAAGAAGCACTAAAACTCCATCCCTACGATACGTAGACATCTGCAAACGCTATTTCCTAGCAAGGAAGTGTCGCATTCACATTCATTTGAAGCGTAGACGTGTACTACATAACACTTCGTAAATCATATCATATCTTACCATGAAACATAGAAATGAGATGCGATATCGCGCTTTAAGAAGCATTAGATATCTATTGCTACGATACGTTGACATCTGCAAACGCTATTTCCTAGCAAGGAAGTGTCGCATTTACATTCATTTGAAGTGTAGACGAGAAGTACATAACACTTCGCAATGAATATTACATCTTGTCATGAAACATGGAAATGAGATGCGATATCGCGTTTTAAGAAGCATTAGAACTTTATTGCTACGATAGGTAGACATCTGCAAACGCTATTTCCTAGCAAGGAAGTGTCGCATTTACATTCATTTGAAGAGTAGAAGAGGAATACATAACACTTCGCAAATCATATTATATCCTACCATGAAACATTGAAATGAGATGCGATATCGCTTTTTAAGAATCATAAGAACTCTATTGCTACGATACGTAGACATCTGCAAACGCTATTTCCTTGCAAGGAAGTGTGGCATTTACATTCATTTGAAGTGTAGACGGGGAATACATGACACTTCGCAAATCATATTATATCTTACCATGAAACATAGAAATGTGATGCGATATCGCGTTTTAAGAAGCATTGGAAATCTATTGCTACGATACGTAGACATCTGCAAACGCTATATCCTAGCGAGGAAGTGTCGCAATCACATTCATTTGAAGTGTAGACGAGGAATACATAACACTTCGCAAATCATATTATATCTTACCATGAAACATAGAAATGAGATGCGATATCGCGTTTTAAGAAGTATTGGAACACTATTGCTAAGATAGGTAGACATTTGCAAACGCTATTTCCTTGCAAGGAAGTGTCGCATTTACATTCATTTGAAGTGTAGACGAGGAATACATAACACTTCTCCAATCATATTATATCTTACCATGAAACGTAGAAATGAGATGCGATATCGCGTTTTAAGAAGCATTGGAAATCTATTGCTACGATACATAGACATCTGCAAACGCTATATCCCAGCGAGGAAGTGTCGCATTCACATTCATTTGAAGTGTAGACGAGGAATACATAACACTTCGCAAATCATAATATATATTACCATGAAACACAGAAATGAGATGCGATATCGCGTTTTAAGAATCATAAGAACTCTATTGCTACGATACGTAGACATCTCCAAACGCTATTTCCTTGCAAGGAAGTGTCGCATTTACATTCATTTGAAATGTAGACGAGGACTACATAACACTTCGCGAATCATATTATATCTTACCATGAATCATAGAAATGAGATGCGATATCGCGTTTTAAGAATCATAAGAACTCTATTGCTACGATACGTAGACATCTGCAAACGCTATTTCCTTGCAAGGAAGTGTCGCATTTACATTCATTTGAAGTGTAGACGAGTGATACATAACACTTCCCCAATCATATTATATCTTACCATGAAACATAGAAATGAGATGCGATATCGCGTTTTAAGAAGCATTGGAACTCTATTGCTTCGATACGTAGACATCTGCAAACGCTATTTCCTTGCAAGGAAGTGTCGCATTTACATTCATTTGAAGTGTAGACGAGGAATACATAACACTTCGCAAATCATATTATATCTTACCATGAAACGTAGAAATGAGATGCGATATCGCGTTTTAAGGAGCATTGGAAATCTATTGCTACGATACATAGACATCTGCAAACGCTATATCCTAGCGAGGAAGTGTCGCATTCACATTCATTTGAAGTGTAGACGAGGAATACATAACACTTCGCAAATCATATTATATCTTACCATGAAACATAGAAATGAGATGCGATATCGCGTTTTAAGAAGTATTGGAACACTATTGCTAAGATAGGTAGACATTTGCAAACGCTATTTCCTTGCAAGGAAGTGTCGCATTTACATTCATTTGAAGTGTAGACGAGGAATACATAACACTTCTCCAATCATATTATATCTTACCATGAAACGTAGAAATGAGATGCGATATCGCGTTTTAAGAAGCATTGGAAATCTATTTCTACGATACGTAGACATCTGCAAACGCTATATCCTAGCGAGGAAGTGTCGCATTTACATTCATTTGAAGTGTAGACGAGGAGTACATAACACTTCGCGAATCATATTCTATCTTACCATGAAACATAGAAATGAGATGCGATATCGCGCTTTAAGAAGCATTAGAACTCTATTGCTACGATACGTAGACATCTGCAAACGCTATTTCCTTCCAAGGAAGTGTCGCATTTACATTTATTTGAAGTGTAGACGAGTAATACATAACACTTCCCCAATCATATTATATCTTGCCATGAAACATAGAAATGAGATGCGATATCGCGTTTTAAGAAGCATTGGAAATCTATTGCTACGATACGTAGACATTTGCAAACGCTATATCCTAGCGAGGAAGTGTCGCATTTACATTCATTTGAAGTGTAGACGAGAAATACATAACACTTCGCAAATCATATTATACCTTACCATGAAACATAGAAATGAGATGCGATGTCGCGTTTTAAGAATCATTAGAACACTATTGCTACGATAGGTAGACATCTGCAAACGCTATTTCCTAGCAAGGAAGTGTCGCATTTACATTCATTTGAAGTGTAGACGAGGACTACATAACACTTCGCAAATCATATTATATCTTACCATGAAACATAGAAATGAGATGCGATATCGCTTTTTAAGAATCATAAGAACTCTATTGCTACGATACGTAGACATCTGCAAACGCTATTTCCTTGCAAGGAAGTGTCGCATTTACATTCATTTGAAGTGTAGACGAGGAATACATAACACTTCGCAAATCATATTATATCTTACCGTGAAACATAGAAATGAGATGCGATATCGCGTTCTAAGAAGCATTAGAACTCTATTGCTACGATAGGTAGACATCTGCAAACGCTATTTCCTAGCAAGGAAGTGTCGCATTTACATTCATTTGAAGTGTAGACGAGGAATACATAACACTTCGCAAATCATATTATATCTTACCATGAAACACAGAAATGAGATTTGATATCGCGTTTTAAGAATCATAAGAACTCTATTGCTACGATACGTAGACATCTCCAAACGCTATTTCCTTGCAAGGAAGTGTCGCATCTACATTCACTTGAAGTGTGGAAGAGGAATACATAACACTTCGCAAATCATATTATATCTTACCATGAAACATGGAAATGAGATGCGATACCGCGTTTTAAGAAGCATTAGAACTCTATTGCTACGATAGGTAGACATCTGCAAACGCTATTTCCTTGCAAGGAAGTGTCGCATTTACATTCATTTGAAGTGTAGACGAGGACTACATAACACTTCTCGAATCATATTCTATCTTACCATGAAACATAGGAATGAGATGCGATATCGCGTTTTAAGCAGCATTAGAACTCTATTGCTACGATACCTAGTCATCTGCAGACGCTATTTCCTAGCAGGGAAGTGTGGCATTTACATTCATTTGAAGTGTAGACGAGGAATGCATAACACTTCGCAATGAATATTATATCTTATCGTGAAACATAAAAATGAGATGCGATATCTCGTTTTACGAAGCATTAGAACTCTATCCCTACTATACGTGGACATCTGCAAACGCTATTTCCTTGCAAGGAAGTGTCGCATCTACATTCATTTGAAGTGTAGACGAGGAATACATAACACTTCGCAAATCATATTATATCTTACCATGAAACATAGAAAGGAGATGCGATATCGCGTTTTAAGAAGCATTAGAACTCTATTGCTACGATACGTAGACATCTGCAAACGCTATTTCCTAGCGAGCGAGTGTCGCATTTACATTCATTTGAAGTGTAGACGAGGAATACATAACACTTCGCAAATCATATTATATCTTACCATGAAACATAGAAATGAGATGCGATATCGCGTTTTAAGAAGCATTAGAACTCTATTTCTACGATAGGTAGACATCTGCAAACGCTATTTCCTTGCATGGAAGTGTCGCATTTACATTCATTTGAAGTGTAGACGAGGAATACATAGCACTTCGCAAATCATATTATATCTTACCATGAAACATAGAAATGAGATGCGATATCGCGTTTTATGAATCATAAGAACTCTATTGCTACGATACGTAGACATATGCAAACGCTATTTCCTTGCAAGGAAGAGTCGCATTTACATTCATTTGAAGTGTAGACGAAGAATACATGACACGTCGCAAATCATATTATATCTTACCATGAAACACAGAAATGAGATGCGATATCGCGTTTTAAGAAGCATTAGAACCCTATTGCTACGATAGGTAGACACTTGCAAACGCTATTTCCTTGCAAGGAAGTGTCACATTTACATTCATTTGAAGTGTAGACGAGGAATACATAACACATCGCAAATCATATTATATATTACCATGAAACATAGAAATGAGATGCGATATCGCGTCTTAATAAGCATTTGAACTCTGTTGCTTCGATACGTAGACATCTGCAAACGCTATTTCCTTGCAAGGAAGTGTCGCATTTACATTCATTTGGAGTGTAGAAGAGGAATACATAACACTTCGCAAATCATATTATATCTTACCATGAAACACAGAAATGAGATGCGATATCGCGTTTTAAGAAGCAATAGAACACTATTGCTACGATAGGTAGACACTTGCAAACGCTATTTCCTTGCAAGGAAGTGTCGCATTTACATTCATTTGAAGTGTAGACGAGGAATACATAACACATCGCAAATCATATTATATCTTACCATGAAACATAGAAATGAGATGCGATATCGCGTCTTAATAAGCATTTGAACTCTATTGCTTCGATACGTAGGCATCTGCAAACGGTATTTCCTTGCAAGGAAGTGTCGCATTCACATTCATTTGAAGTGTAGAAGAGGAATACATAACACTTCGCAAATCATATTATATCTTACCATGAAACATAGAAATGAGATGCGATATCGCGTTTTAAGAAGCATTAGAACTCTATTGCTACGATACCTATACATCTGCAGACGCTATTTCCTAGCAAGGTAGTGTCACATTTACATTCATTTGAAGTGTAGACGTGGAATACATGACACTTCGCAAATCATATTATATCTTACCATGAAACATAGAAATGAGATGCAATATCTCAATTTAGGAAGCACTTGAACTCTATTGCTACGATACGTAGACATCTGCAAACGCTATTTCCTAGCAAGGAAGTGTCGCATTCACATTCATTTGAAGTTTAGACGTGGACTACATAACACTTCGCAATGAATATAACATCTTATCATGAAACATAGAAATGAGATGCGATATCACGTTCTAAGAAGCACTAAAACTCCATCCCTACGATACGTAGACATCTGCAAACGCTATTTCCTAGCAAGGAAGTGTCGCATTCACATTCATTTGAAGTGTAGACGTGTACTACATAACACTTCGTAAATCATATCATATCTTACCATGAAACATAGAAATGAGATGCGATATCGCGCTTTAAGAAGCATTAGAACTCTATTGCTACGATACGTAGACATCTGCAAACGCTATTTCCTTCCAAGGAAGTGTCGCATTTACATTTATTTGAAGTGTAGACGAGTAATACATAACACTTCCCCAATCATATTATATCTTGCCATGAAACATAGAAATGAGATGCGATATCGCGTTTTAAGAAGCATTGGAAATCTATTGCTACGATACGTAGACATTTGCAAACGCTATATCCTAGCGAGGAAGTGTCGCATTTACATTCATTTGAAGTGTAGACGAGAAATACATAACACTTCGCAAATCATATTATACCTTACCATGAAACATAGAAATGAGATGCGATGTCGCGTTTTAAGAATCATTAGAACACTATTGCTACGATAGGTAGACATCTGCAAACGCTATTTCCTAGCAAGGAAGTGTCGCATTTACATTCATTTGAAGTGTAGACGAGGACTACATAACACTTCGCAAATCATATTATATCTTACCATGAAACATAGAAATGAGATGCGATATCGCTTTTTAAGAATCATAAGAACTCTATTGCTACGATACGTAGACATCTGCAAACGCTATTTCCTTGCAAGGAAGTGTCGCATTTACATTCATTTGAAGTGTAGACGAGGAATACATAACACTTCGCAAATCATATTATATCTTACCGTGAAACATAGAAATGAGATGCGATATCGCGTTCTAAGAAGCATTAGAACTCTATTGCTACGATAGGTAGACATCTGCAAACGCTATTTCCTAGCAAGGAAGTGTCGCATTTACATTCATTTGAAGTGTAGACGAGGAATACATAACACTTCGCAAATCATATTATATCTTACCATGAAACACAGAAATGAGATTTGATATCGCGTTTTAAGAATCATAAGAACTCTATTGCTACGATACGTAGACATCTCCAAACGCTATTTCCTTGCAAGGAAGTGTCGCATCTACATTCACTTGAAGTGTGGAAGAGGAATACATAACACTTCGCAAATCATATTATATCTTACCATGAAACATGGAAATGAGATGCGATACCGCGTTTTAAGAAGCATTAGAACTCTATTGCTACGATAGGTAGACATCTGCAAACGCTATTTCCTTGCAAGGAAGTGTCGCATTTACATTCATTTGAAGTGTAGACGAGGACTACATAACACTTCTCGAATCATATTCTATCTTACCATGAAACATAGGAATGAGATGCGATATCGCGTTTTAAGCAGCATTAGAACTCTATTGCTACGATACCTAGTCATCTGCAGACGCTATTTCCTAGCAGGGAAGTGTGGCATTTACATTCATTTGAAGTGTAGACGAGGAATGCATAACACTTCGCAATGAATATTATATCTTATCGTGAAACATAAAAATGAGATGCGATATCTCGTTTTACGAAGCATTAGAACTCTATCCCTACTATACGTGGACATCTGCAAACGCTATTTCCTTGCAAGGAAGTGTCGCATCTACATTCATTTGAAGTGTAGACGAGGAATACATAACACTTCGCAAATCATATTATATCTTACCATGAAACATAGAAAGGAGATGCGATATCGCGTTTTAAGAAGCATTAGAACTCTATTGCTACGATACGTAGACATCTGCAAACGCTATTTCCTAGCGAGCGAGTGTCGCATTTACATTCATTTGAAGTGTAGACGAGGAATACATAACACTTCGCAAATCATATTATATCTTACCATGAAACATAGAAATGAGATGCGATATCGCGTTTTAAGAAGCATTAGAACTCTATTTCTACGATAGGTAGACATCTGCAAACGCTATTTCCTTGCATGGAAGTGTCGCATTTACATTCATTTGAAGTGTAGACGAGGAATACATAGCACTTCGCAAATCATATTATATCTTACCATGAAACATAGAAATGAGATGCGATATCGCGTTTTATGAATCATAAGAACTCTATTGCTACGATACGTAGACATATGCAAACGCTATTTCCTTGCAAGGAAGAGTCGCATTTACATTCATTTGAAGTGTAGACGAAGAATACATGACACGTCGCAAATCATATTATATCTTACCATGAAACACAGAAATGAGATGCGATATCGCGTTTTAAGAAGCATTAGAACCCTATTGCTACGATAGGTAGACACTTGCAAACGCTATTTCCTTGCAAGGAAGTGTCACATTTACATTCATTTGAAGTGTAGACGAGGAATACATAACACATCGCAAATCATATTATATATTACCATGAAACATAGAAATGAGATGCGATATCGCGTCTTAATAAGCATTTGAACTCTGTTGCTTCGATACGTAGACATCTGCAAACGCTATTTCCTTGCAAGGAAGTGTCGCATTTACATTCATTTGGAGTGTAGAAGAGGAATACATAACACATCGCAAATCATATTATATCTTACCATGAAACACAGAAATGAGATGCGATATCGCGTTTTAAGAAGCAATAGAACACTATTGCTACGATAGGTAGACACTTGCAAACGCTATTTCCTTGCAAGGAAGTGTCGCATTTACATTCATTTGAAGTGTAGACGAGGAATACATAACACATCGCAAATCATATTATATCTTACCATGAAACATAGAAATGAGATGCGATATCGCGTCTTAATAAGCATTTGAACTCTATTGCTTCGATACGTAGGCATCTGCAAACGGTATTTCCTTGCAAGGAAGTGTCGCATTCACATTCATTTGAAGTGTAGAAGAGGAATACATAACACTTCGCAAATCATATTATATCTTACCATGAAACATAGAAATGAGATGCGATATCGCGTTTTAAGAAGCATTAGAACTCTATTGCTACGATAGGTAGACATCTGCAAACGCTATTTCCTAGCAAGGAAGTGTCGCATTTACATTCAGTTGAAGTGTAGACGAGGACTACATAACACATCGCAAATCATATTATATCTTACCATGAAACATAGAAATGAGAAGCGATATCGCGTTTTAAGAAGCATTGGAAATCTATTGCTACGATAAGTAGACATTTGCAAACGCTATATCCTAGCGAGGAAGTGTCGCATTCACATTCATTTGAAGTGTAGACGAGGAATACATAACACTTCCCCAATCATATTATATCTTACCATGAAACATAGAAATGAGATGCGATATCGCGTTTTAAGAAGCATTGGAACTCTATTGCTACGATACGTAGACATCTGCAAACGCTATTTCCTTGCAAGGAAGAGTCGCATTTACATTCATTTGATGTGTAGACGAAGAATACGTGACACTTCGCAAATCATATTATATCTTACCATGAAACATAGAAATGAGATGCGATATCGCGTTTTAAGAAGAATTAGAACTCTATTGCTACGATACCTAGACATCTGCAAACACTATCTCCTAGCGAGCAAGTGTCGCATTCACATTCATTTTAAGTGTAGACGAGGAATACATAACACTTCGCAAATCATATTATACCTTACTTATACTTATACCTTACTTATACTTATATCTTACCGTGAAACATAGAAATGAGATGCGATATCGCGTTTTAAGAAGCATTAGAACTCTATTGCTACGATACCTATACATCTGCAGACGCTATTTCCTAGCAAGGTAGTGTCACATTTACATTCATTTGAAGTGTAGACGTGGAATACATGACACTTCGCAAATCATATTATATCTTACCATGAAACATAGAAATGAGATGCAATATCTCAATTTAGGAAGCACTTGAACTCTATTGCTACGATACGTAGACATCTGCAAACGCTATTTCCTAGCAAGGAAGTGTCGCATTCACATTCATTTGAAGTTTAGACGTGGACTACATAACACTTCGCAATGAATATAACATCTTATCATGAAACATAGAAATGAGATGCGATATCACGTTCTAAGAAGCACTAAAACTCCATCCCTACGATACGTAGACATCTGCAAACGCTATTTCCTAGCAAGGAAGTGTCGCATTCACATTCATTTGAAGTGTAGACGTGTACTACATAACACTTCGTAAATCATATCATATCTTACCATGAAACATAGAAATGAGATGCGATATCGCGCTTTAAGAAGCATTAGATATCTATTGCTACGATACGTTGACATCTGCAAACGCTATTTCCTAGCAAGGAAGTGTCGCATTTACATTCATTTGAAGTGTAGACGAGAAATACATAACACTTCGCAATGAATATTACATCTTGTCATGAAACATGGAAATGAGATGCGATATCGCGTTTTAAGAAGCATTGGAAATCTATTGCTACGATACATAGACATCTGCAAACGCTATATCCTAGCGAGGAAGTGTCGCATTCACATTCATTTGAAGTGTAGACGAGGAATACATAACACTTCGCAAATCATATTATATATTACCATGAAACACAGAAATGAGATGCGATATCGCGTTTTAAGAATCATAAGAACTCTATTGCTACGATACGTAGACATCTCCAAACGCTATTTCCTAGCAAGGAAGTGTCGCATTTACATTCATTTGAAGAGTAGAAGAGGAATACATAACACTTCGCAAATCATATTATATCCTACCATGAAACATTGAAATGAGATGCGATATCGCTTTTTAAGAATCATAAGAACTCTATTGCTACGATACGTAGACATCTGCAAACGCTATTTCCTTGCAAGGAAGTGTCGCATTTACATTCATTTGAAGTGTAGACGAGGAATACATAACACTTCTCCAATCATATTATATCTTACCATGAAACGTAGAAATGAGATGCGATATCGCGTTTTAAGAAGCATTGGAAATCTATTGCTACGATACATAGACATCTGCAAACGCTATATCCTAGCGAGGAAGTGTCGCATTCACATTCATTTGAAGTGTAGACGAGGAATACATAACACTTCGCAAATCATATTATATATTACCATGAAACACAGAAATGAGATGCGATATCGCGTTTTAAGAATCATAAGAACTCTATTGCTACGATACGTAGACATCTCCAAACGCTATTTCCTTGCAAGGAAGTGTCGCATTTACATTCATTTGAAATGTAGACGAGGACTACATAACACTTCGCGAATCATATTATATCTTACCATGAATCATAGAAATGAGATGCGATATCGCGTTTTAAGAATCATAAGAACTCTATTGCTACGATACGTAGACATCTGCAAACGCTATTTCCTTGCAAGGAAGTGTCGCATTTACATTCATTTGAAGTGTAGACGAGTAATACATAACACTTCCCCAATCATATTATATCTTACCATGAAACATAGAAATGAGATGCGATATCGCGTTTTAAGAAGCATTGGAACTCTATTGCTTCGATACGTAGACATCTGCAAACGCTATTTCCTTGCAAGGAAGTGTCGCATTTACATTCATTTGAAGTGTAGACGAGGAATACATAACACTTCGCAAATCATATTATATCTTACCATGAAACGTAGAAATGAGATGCGATATCGCGTTTTAAGGAGCATTGGAAATCTATTGCTACGATACATAGACATCTGCAAACGCTATATCCTAGCGAGGAAGTGTCGCATTCACATTCATTTGAAGTGTAGACGAGGAATACATAACACTTCGCAAATCATATTATATCTTACCATGAAACATAGAAATGAGATGCGATATCGCGTCTTAATAAGCATTTGAACTCTATTGCTTCGATACGTAGGCATCTGCAAACGGTATTTCCTTGCAAGGAAGTGTCGCATTCACATTCATTTGAAGTGTAGAAGAGGAATACATAACACTTCGCAAATCATATTATATCTTGCCATGAAACATAGAAATGAGATGCGATATCGCGTTTTAAGAAGCATTGGAACTCTATTGCTACGATACGTAGACATCTGCAAACGCTATTTCCTTGCAAGGAAGAGTCGCATTTACATTCATTTGATGTGTAGACGAAGAATACGTGACACTTCGCAAATCATATTATATCTTACCATGAAACATAGAAATGAGATGCGAAATCGCGTTTTAAGAAGCATTGGAAATCTATTGCTACGATACGCAGACATCTGCAAACGCTATATCCTAGCGAGGAAGTGTCGCATTCACATTCATTTGAAGTGTAGACGAGGAATACATAACACTTCGCAAATCATATTATATCTTACCATGAAACACAGAAATGAGATTTGATATCGCGTTTTAAGAATCATAAGAACTCTATTGCTACGATACGTAGACATCTCCAAACGCTATTTCCTTGCAAGGAAGTGTCGCATTTACATTCATTTGAAGTGTAGACGAGTAATACATAACACTTCGCAAATCATATTATATCTTACCATGAAACATGGAAATGAGATGCGATATCGCGTTTTAAGAATCATAAGAACTCTATTGCTACGATACGTAGACATCTGCAAACGCTATTTCCTTGCAAGGAAGTGTCGCATTTACATTCATTTGAAGTGTAGACGAGGACTACATAACACTTCTCGAATCATATTCTATCTTACCATGAAACATAGGAATGAGATGCGATATCGCGTCTTAATAAGCATTTGAACTCTATTGCTTCGATACGTAGACATCTGCAAACGCTATTTCCTTGCAAGGAAGTGTCGCATATACATTCATTTGAGGTGTAGAAGAGGAATACATAACACTTCGCAAATCATATTATATTTTACCATGAAACACAGAAATGAGATGCGATATCGCGTTTTAAGAAGCATTAGAACACTATTGCTACGATAGGTAGACACTTGCAAACGCTATTTCCTTGCAAGGAAGTGTCGCATTTACATTCATTTGAAGTGTAGACGAGGAATACATAACACATCGCAAATCATATTATATCTTACCATGAAACATAGAAATGAGATGCGATATCGCGTCCTAATAAGCATTTGAACTCTATTGCTTCGATACGTAGACATCTGCAAACGGTATTTCCTTGCAAGGAAGTGTCGCATTTACATTCATTTGAAGTGTAGAAGAGGAATACATAACACTTCGCAAATCATATTATATCTTACCATGAAACATAGAAATGAGATGCGATATCGCGTTTTAAGAAGCATTAGAACTCTATTGCTACGATAGGTAGACATCTGCAAACGCTATTTCCTAGCAAGGAAGTGTCGCATTTACATTCATTTGAAGTGTAGACGAGGACTACATAACACATCGCAAATCATATTATATCTTACCATGAAGCATAGAAATGAGATGCGATATCGCGTTTTAAGAAGCATTGGAAATCTATTGCTACGATACGTAGACATTTGCAAACGCTATATCCTAGCGAGGAAGTGTCGCATTCACATTCATTTGAAGTGTAGACGAGGAATACATAACACTTCCCCAATCATATTATATCTTACCATGAAACATAGAAATGAGATGCGATATCGCGTTTTAAGAAGCATTGGAACTCTATTGCTACGATACGTAGACATCTGCAAACGCTATTTCCTTGCAAGGAAGAGTCGCATTTACATTCATTTGATGTGTAGACGAAGAATACGTGACACTTCGCAAATCATATTATATCTTACCATGAAACATAGAAATGAGATGCGATATCGCGTTTTAAGAAGAATTAGAACTCTATTGCTACGATACCTAGACATCTGCAAACGCTATCTCCTAGCGAGCAAGTGTCGCATTCACATTCATTTTAAGTGTAGACGAGGAATACATAACACTTCGCAAATCATATTATACCTTACTTATACTTATACCTTACTTATACTTATATCTTACCGTGAAACATAGAAATGAGATGCGATATCGCGTTTTAAGAAGCATTAGAACTCTATTGCTACGATACCTATACATCTGCAGACGCTATTTCCTAGCAAGGTAGTGTCACATTTACATTCATTTGAAGTGTAGACGTGGAATACATGACACTTCGCAAATCATATTATATCTTACCATGAAACATAGAAATGAGATGCAATATCTCAATTTAGGAAGCACTTGAACTCTATTGCTACGATACGTAGACATCTGCAAACGCTATTTCCTAGCAAGGAAGTGTCGCATTCACATTCATTTGAAGTTTAGACGTGGACTACATAACACTTCGCAATGAATATAACATCTTATCATGAAACATAGAAATGAGATGCGATATCACGTTCTAAGAAGCACTAAAACTCCATCCCTACGATACGTAGACATCTGCAAACGCTATTTCCTAGCAAGGAAGTGTCGCATTCACATTCATTTGAAGTGTAGACGTGTACTACATAACACTTCGTAAATCATATCATATCTTACCATGAAACATAGAAATGAGATGCGATATCGCGCTTTAAGAAGCATTAGATATCTATTGCTACGATACGTTGACATCTGCAAACGCTATTTCCTAGCAAGGAAGTGTCGCATTTACATTCATTTGAAGTGTAGACGAGAAATACATAACACTTCGCAATGAATATTACATCTTGTCATGAAACATGGAAATGAGATGCGATATCGCGTTTTAAGAAGCATTGGAAATCTATTGCTACGATACATAGACATCTGCAAACGCTATATCCTAGCGAGGAAGTGTCGCATTCACATTCATTTGAAGTGTAGACGAGGAATACATAACACTTCGCAAATCATATTATATATTACCATGAAACACAGAAATGAGATGCGATATCGCGTTTTAAGAATCATAAGAACTCTATTGCTACGATACGTAGACATCTCCAAACGCTATTTCCTAGCAAGGAAGTGTCGCATTTACATTCATTTGAAGAGTAGAAGAGGAATACATAACACTTCGCAAATCATATTATATCCTACCATGAAACATTGAAATGAGATGCGATATCGCTTTTTAAGAATCATAAGAACTCTATTGCTACGATACGTAGACATCTGCAAACGCTATTTCCTTGCAAGGAAGTGTCGCATTTACATTCATTTGAAGTGTAGACGAGGAATACATAACACTTCTCCAATCATATTATATCTTACCATGAATCATAGAAATGAGATGCGATATCGCGTTTTAAGAATCATAAGAACTCTATTGCTACGATACGTAGACATCTGCAAACGCTATTTCCTTGCAAGGAAGTGTCGCATTTACATTCATTTGAAGTGTAGACGAGTAATACATAACACTTCCCCAATCATATTATATCTTACCATGAAACATAGAAATGAGATGCGATATCGCGTTTTAAGAAGCATTGGAACTCTATTGCTTCGATACGTAGACATCTGCAAGCGCTATTTCCTTGCAAGGAAGTGTCGCATTTACATTCATTTGAAGTGTAGACGAGGAATACATAACACTTCGCAAATCATATTATATCTTACCATGAAACGTAGAAATGAGATGCGATATCGCGTTTTAAGGAGCATTGGAAATCTATTGCTACGATACATAGACATCTGCAAACGCTATATCCTAGCGAGGAAGTGTCGCATTCACATTCATTTGAAGTGTAGACGAGGAATACATAACACTTCGCAAATCATATTATATCTTACCATGAAACATAGAAATGAGATGCGATATCGCGTTTTAAGAAGTATTGGAACACTATTGCTAAGATAGGTAGACATTTGCAAACGCTATTTCCTTGCAAGGAAGTGTCGCATTTACATTCATTTGAAGTGTAGACGAGGAATACATAACACTTCTCCAATCATATTATATCTTACCATGAAACGTAGAAATGAGATGCGATATCGCGTTTTAAGAAGCATTGGAAATCTATTGCTACGATACGTAGACATCTGCAAACGCTATATCCTAGCGAGGAAGTGTCGCATTCACATTCATTTAAAGTGTAGACGAGGAGTACATAACACTTCTCCAATCATATTATATCTTACCATGAAACGTAGAAATGAGATGCGATATTGCGTTTTAAGAAGCATTAGAACTCTATTGCTACGATTGGTAGACATCTGCAAACGCTATTTCCTAGCAAGGAAGTGTCGCATTTACATTCATTTGAAGTGTAGACGAGGAATACATAACACTTCTCCAATCATATTATATCTTACCATGAAACGTAGAAATGAGATGCGATATCGCGTTTTAAGAAGCATTGGAAATCTATTGCTACGATACGTAGACATCTGCAAACGCTATATCCTAGCGAGGAAGTGTCGCATTCACATTTATTTGAAGTGTAGACGAGTAATACATAACACTTCCCCAATCATATTATATCTTGCCATGAAACATAGAAATGAGATGCGATATCGCGTTTTAAGAAGCATTGGAAATCTATTGCTACGATACGTAGACATTTGCAAACGCTATATCCTAGCGAGGAAGTGTCGCATTTACATTCATTTGAAGTGTAGACGAGAAATACATAACACTTCGCAAATCATATTATACCTTACCATGAAACATAGAAATGAGATGCGATGTCGCGTTTTAAGAATCATTAGAACACAATTGCTACGATAGGTAGACATCTGCAAACGCTATTTCCTAGCAAGGAAGTGTCGCATTTACATTCATTTGAAGTGTAGACGAGGACTACATAACACTTCGCAAATCATATTATATCTTACCATGAAACATAGAAATGAGATGCGATATCGCTTTTTAAGAATCATAAGAACTCTATTGCTACGATACGTAGACATCTGCAAACGCTATTTCCTTGCAAGGAAGTATCG
The DNA here is from genome assembly GCF_050948175.1 of Xylocopa sonorina. NCBI lineage: Eukaryota > Metazoa > Arthropoda > Insecta > Hymenoptera > Apidae > Xylocopa > Xylocopa sonorina. The sequence continues at coordinate 708,321 of NW_027490112.1, read as the reverse complement.
CATTTACATTCATTTGAAGTGTAGACGAGGAATACATAACACTTCCCCAATCATATTATATCTTACCATGAAACATAGAAATGAGATGCGATATCGCGTTTTAAGAAGCATTGGAACTCTATTGCTACGATACGTAGACATCTGCAAACGCTATTTCCTTGCAAGGAAGAGTCGCATTTACATTCATTTGATGTGTAGACGAAGAATACGTGACACTTCGCAAATCATATTATATCTTACCATGAAACATAGAAATGAGATGCGATATCGCGTTTTAAGAAGAATTAGAACTCTATTGCTACGATACCTAGACATCTGCAAACGCTATCTCCTAGCGAGCAAGTGTCGCATTCACATTCATTTTAAGTGTAGACGAGGAATACATAACACTTCGCAAATCATATTATACCTTACTTATACTTATACCTTACTTATACTTATATCTTACCGTGAAACATAGAAATGAGATGCGATATCGCGTTTTAAGAAGCATTAGAACTCTATTGCTACGATACCTATACATCTGCAGACGCTATTTCCTAGCAAGGTAGTGTCACATTTACATTCATTTGAAGTGTAGACGTGGAATACATGACACTTCGCAAATCATATTATATCTTACCATGAAACATAGAAATGAGATGCAATATCTCAATTTAGGAAGCACTTGAACTCTATTGCTACGATACGTAGACATCTGCAAACGCTATTTCCTAGCAAGGAAGTGTCGCATTCACATTCATTTGAAGTTTAGACGTGGACTACATAACACTTCGCAATGAATATAACATCTTATCATGAAACATAGAAATGAGATGCGATATCACGTTCTAAGAAGCACTAAAACTCCATCCCTACGATACGTAGACATCTGCAAACGCTATTTCCTAGCAAGGAAGTGTCGCATTCACATTCATTTGAAGTGTAGACGTGTACTACATAACACTTCGTAAATCATATCATATCTTACCATGAAACATAGAAATGAGATGCGATATCGCGCTTTAAGAAGCATTAGATATCTATTGCTACGATACGTTGACATCTGCAAACGCTATTTCCTAGCAAGGAAGTGTCGCATTTACATTCATTTGAAGTGTAGACGAGAAATACATAACACTTCGCAATGAATATTACATCTTGTCATGAAACATGGAAATGAGATGCGATATCGCGTTTTAAGAAGCATTGGAAATCTATTGCTACGATACATAGACATCTGCAAACGCTATATCCTAGCGAGGAAGTGTCGCATTCACATTCATTTGAAGTGTAGACGAGGAATACATAACACTTCGCAAATCATATTATATATTACCATGAAACACAGAAATGAGATGCGATATCGCGTTTTAAGAATCATAAGAACTCTATTGCTACGATACGTAGACATCTCCAAACGCTATTTCCTAGCAAGGAAGTGTCGCATTTACATTCATTTGAAGAGTAGAAGAGGAATACATAACACTTCGCAAATCATATTATATCCTACCATGAATCATAGAAATGAGATGCGATATCGCGTTTTAAGAATCATAAGAACTCTATTGCTACGATACGTAGACATCTGCAAACGCTATTTCCTTGCAAGGAAGTGTCGCATTTACATTCATTTGAAGTGTAGACGAGTAATACATAACACTTCCCCAATCATATTATATCTTACCATGAAACATAGAAATGAGATGCGATATCGCGTTTTAAGAAGCATTGGAACTCTATTGCTTCGATACGTAGACATCTGCAAGCGCTATTTCCTTGCAAGGAAGTGTCGCATTTACATTCATTTGAAGTGTAGACGAGGAATACATAACACTTCGCAAATCATATTATATCTTACCATGAAACGTAGAAATGAGATGCGATATCGCGTTTTAAGGAGCATTGGAAATCTATTGCTACGATACATAGACATCTGCAAACGCTATATCCTAGCGAGGAAGTGTCGCATTCACATTCATTTGAAGTGTAGACGAGGAATACATAACACTTCGCAAATCATATTATATCTTACCATGAAACATAGAAATGAGATGCGATATCGCGTTTTAAGAAGTATTGGAACACTATTGCTAAGATAGGTAGACATTTGCAAACGCTATTTCCTTGCAAGGAAGTGTCGCATTTACATTCATTTGAAGTGTAGACGAGGAATACATAACACTTCTCCAATCATATTATATCTTACCATGAAACGTAGAAATGAGATGCGATATCGCGTTTTAAGAAGCATTGGAAATCTATTGCTACGATACGTAGACATCTGCAAACGCTATATCCTAGCGAGGAAGTGTCGCATTCACATTCATTTAAAGTGTAGACGAGGAGTACATAACACTTCTCCAATCATATTATATCTTACCATGAAACGTAGAAATGAGATGCGATATTGCGTTTTAAGAAGCATTAGAACTCTATTGCTACGATTGGTAGACATCTGCAAACGCTATTTCCTAGCAAGGAAGTGTCGCATTTACATTCATTTGAAGTGTAGACGAGGAATACATAACACTTCTCCAATCATATTATATCTTACCATGAAACGTAGAAATGAGATGCGATATCGCGTTTTAAGAAGCATTGGAAATCTATTGCTACGATACGTAGACATCTGCAAACGCTATATCCTAGCGAGGAAGTGTCGCATTCACATTTATTTGAAGTGTAGACGAGTAATACATAACACTTCCCCAATCATATTATATCTTGCCATGAAACATAGAAATGAGATGCGATATCGCGTTTTAAGAAGCATTGGAAATCTATTGCTACGATACGTAGACATTTGCAAACGCTATATCCTAGCGAGGAAGTGTCGCATTTACATTCATTTGAAGTGTAGACGAGAAATACATAACACTTCGCAAATCATATTATACCTTACCATGAAACATAGAAATGAGATGCGATGTCGCGTTTTAAGAATCATTAGAACACAATTGCTACGATAGGTAGACATCTGCAAACGCTATTTCCTAGCAAGGAAGTGTCGCATTTACATTCATTTGAAGTGTAGACGAGGACTACATAACACTTCGCAAATCATATTATATCTTACCATGAAACATAGAAATGAGATGCGATATCGCTTTTTAAGAATCATAAGAACTCTATTGCTACGATACGTAGACATCTGCAAACGCTATTTCCTTGCAAGGAAGTGTCGCATTTACATTCATTTGAAGTGTAGACGAGGAATACATAACACTTCGCAAATCATATTATATCTTACCATGAAACATGGAAATGAGATGCGATACCGCGTTTTAAGAAGCATTAGAACTCTATTGCTACGATAGGTAGACATCTGCAAACGCTATTTCCTTGCAAGGAAGTGTCGCATTTACATTCATTTGAAGTGTAGACGAGGACTACATAACACTTCTCGAATCATATTCTATCTTACCATGAAACATAGGAATGAGATGCGATATCGCGATTTAAGCAGCATTAGAACTCTATTGCTACGATACCTAGTCATCTGCAGACGCTATTTCCTAGCAGGGAAGTGTGGCATTTACATTCATTTGAAGTGTAGACGAGGAATGCATAACACTTCGCAATGAATATTATATCTTATCATGAAACATAAAAATGAGATGCGATATCTCGTTTTACGAAGCATTAGAACTCTATCCCTACTATACGTGGACATCTGCAAACGCTATTTCCTTGCAAGGAAGTGTCGCATCTACATTCATTTGAAGTGTAGACGAGGAATACATAACACTTCGCAAATCATATTATATCTTACCATGAAACATAGAAAGGAGATGCGATATCGCGTTTTAAGAAGCATTAGAACTCTATTGCTACGATACGTAGACATCTGCAAACGCTATTTCCTAGCGAGCGAGTGTCGCATTTACATTCATTTGAAGTGTAGACGAGGAATACATAACACTTCGCAAATCATATTATATCTTACCATGAAACATAGAAATGAGATGCGATATCGCGTTTTAAGAAGCATTAGAACTCTATTTCTACGATAGGTAGACATCTGCAAACGCTATTTCCTTGCAAGGAAGTGTCGCATTTACATTCATTTGAAGTGTAGACGAGGAATACATAGCACTTCGCAAATCATATTATATCTTACCATGAAACATAGAAATGAGATGCGATATCGCGTTTTATGAATCATAAGAACTCTATTGCTACGATACGTAGACATATGCAAACGCTATTTCCTTGCAAGGAAGAGTCGCATTTACATTCATTTGAAGTGTAGACGAAGAATACATGACACGTCGCAAATCATATTATATCTTACCATGAAACACAGAAATGAGATGCGATATCGCGTTTTAAGAAGCATTAGAACCCTATTGCTACGATAGGTAGACACTTGCAAACGCTATTTCCTTGCAAGGAAGTGTCACATTTACATTCATTTGAAGTGTAGACGAGGAATACATAACACATCGCAAATCATATTATATATTACCATGAAACATAGAAATGAGATGCGATATCGCGTCTTAATAAGCATTTGAACTCTATTGCTTCGATACGTAGACATCTGCAAACGCTATTTCCTTGCAAGGAAGTGTCGCATTTACATTCATTTGAAGTGTAGAAGAGGAATACATAACACTTCGCAAATCATATTATATATTACCATGAAACATAGAAATGAGATGCGATATCGCGTCTTAATAAGCATTTGAACTCTATTGCTTCGATACGTAGACATCTGCAAACGCTATTTCCTAGCAAGGAAGTGTCGCATTTACATTCAGTTGAAGTGTAGACGAGGACTACATAACACATCGCAAATCATATTATATCTTACCATGAAACATAGAAATGAGAAGCGATATCGCGTTTTAAGAAGCATTGGAAATCTATTGCTACGATAAGTAGACATTTGCAAACGCTATATCCTAGCGAGGAAGTGTCGCATTCACATTCATTTGAAGTGTAGACGAGGAATACATAACACTTCCCCAATCATATTATATCTTACCATGAAACATAGAAATGAGATGCGATATCGCGTTTTAAGAAGCATTGGAACTCTATTGCTACGATACGTAGACATCTGCAAACGCTATTTCCTTGCAAGGAAGAGTCGCATTTACATTCATTTGATGTGTAGACGAAGAATACGTGACACTTCGCAAATCATATTATATCTTACCATGAAACATAGAAATGAGATGCGAAATCGCGTTTTAAGAAGCATTGGAAATCTATTGCTACGATACGCAGACATCTGCAAACGCTATATCCTAGCGAGGAAGTGTCGCATTCACATTCATTTGAAGTGTAGACGAGGAATACATAACACTTCGCAAATCATATTATATCTTACCATGAAACACAGAAATGAGATTTGATATCGCGTTTTAAGAATCATAAGAACTCTATTGCTACGATACGTAGACATCTCCAAACGCTATTTCCTTGCAAGGAAGTGTCGCATTTACATTCATTTGAAGTGTAGACGAGTAATACATAACACTTCGCAAATCATATTATATCTTACCATGAAACATGGAAATGAGATGCGATATCGCGTTTTAAGAATCATAAGAACTCTATTGCTACGATACGTAGACACCTGCAAACGCTATTTCCTTGCAAGGAAGTGTCGCATTTACATTCATTTGAAGTGTAGACGAGGACTACATAACACTTCTCGAATCATATTCTATCTTACCATGAAACATAGGAATGAGATGCGATATCGCGTCTTAATAAGCATTTGAACTCTATTGCTTCGATACGTAGACATCTGCAAACGCTATTTCCTTGCAAGGAAGTGTCGCATATACATTCATTTGAGGTGTAGAAGAGGAATACATAACACTTCGCAAATCATATTATTTTTTACCATGAAACACAGAAATGAGATGCGATATCGCGTTTTAAGAAGCATTAGAACACTATTGCTACGATAGGTAGACACTTGCAAACGCTATTTCCTTGCAAGGAAGTGTCGCATTTACATTCATTTGAAGTGTAGACGAGGAATACATAACACATCGCAAATCATATTATATCTTACCATGAAACATAGAAATGAGATGCGATATCGCGTCTTAATAAGCATTTGAACTCTATTGCTTCGATACGTAGACATCTGCAAACGGTATTTCCTTGCAAGGAAGTGTCGCATTTACATTCATTTGAAGTGTAGAAGAGGAATACATAACACTTCGCAAATCATATTATATCTTACCATGAAACATAGAAATGAGATGCGATATCGCGTTTTAAGAAGCATTAGAACTCTATTGCTACGATAGGTAGACATCTGCAAACGCTATTTCCTAGCAAGGAAGTGTCGCATTTACATTCATTTGAAGTGTAGACGAGGACTACATAACACATCGCAAATCATATTATATCTTACCATGAAACATAGAAATGAGATGCGATATCGCGTTTTAAGAAGCATTGGAAATCTATTGCTACGATACGTAGACATTTGCAAACGCTATATCCTAGCGAGGAAGTGTCGCATTCACATTCATTTGAAGTGTAGACGAGGAATACATAACACTTCCCCAATCATATTATATCTTACCATGAAACATAGAAATGAGATGCGATATCGCGTTTTAAGAAGCATTGGAACTCTATTGCTACGATACGTAGACATCTGCAAACGCTATTTCCTTGCAAGGAAGAGTCGCATTTACATTCATTTGATGTGTAGACGAAGAATACGTGACACTTCGCAAATCATATTATATCTTACCATGAAACATAGAAATGAGATGCGATATCGCGTTTTAAGTAGAATTAGAACTCTATTGCTACGATACCTAGACATCTGCAAACGCTATTTCCTAGCGAGCAAGTGTCGCATTCACATTCATTTGAAGTGTAGACGAGGAATACATAACACTTCGCAAATCATATTATACCTTACTTATACTTATACCTTACTTATACTTATATCTTACCGTGAAACATAGAAATGAGATGCGATATCGCGTTTTAAGAAGCATTAGAACTCTATTGCTACGATACCTATACATCTGCAGACGCTATTTCCTAGCAAGGTAGTGTCGCATTTACATTCATTTGAAGTGTAGACGTGAAATACATGACACTTCGCAAATCATATTATATCTTACCATGAAACATAGAAATGAGATGCAATATCTCAATTTAGGAAGCACTTGAACTCTATTGCTACGATACGTAGACATCTGCAAACGCTATTTCCTAGCGAGCGAGTGTCGCATTTACATTCATTTGAAGTGTAAACGAGGAATACATAACACTTCGCAAATCATATTATATCTTACCATGAAACATAGAAATGAGATGCGATATCGCGTTTTAAGAATCATAAGAACTCTATTGCTAGGAAACGTAGACATATGCAAACGCTATTTCCTTGCAAGGAAGTGTCGCATTTACATTCATTTGAAGTGTAGACGAGGAATACATAACACTTCCCCAATCATATTATATCTTACCATGAAACATGGAAATGAGATGCGATATCGCGTTTTAGGAAGCATTAGAACTCTATTGCTACGATACGTAGACATCTGCAAACGCTATTTCCTTGCAAGGAAGGGTCGCATTTACATTCATTTGAAGTGTAGACGAGGAATACATAACACTTCGCATATCATATTATATCTTAACATGAAACATAGAAATGAGATGCGATATCGCGTTTTAAGGATCATAAGAACTCTATTGCTATGATACGTAGACATCTGCAAACGCTATTTCCTTGCAAGGAAGTGTCGCATTTACATTCAATTGAATCGTAGACGAGGAATGCATAACACTTCGCAATGAATATTATATCTTATCATGAAACATAGATATGAGATGCAATATCTCGTTTTAAGAAGCATTTGAACTCTATTGCTTCGATACGTAGACATCTGCAAACGCTATTTCCTAGCAAGGAAGTGTCGCATTTAGATTCATTTGAAGTGTAGGCGAGGAATACATAACACTTCGCAATGAATATTACATCTTATCATGAAACATAGAAATGAGATGCGATACCTTGTTTTAAGAAGCATTTGAACACTATTGCTTCGATACGTAGACATCTGCAAACGCTACTTCCTAGCAAGGAAGTGTGGCATTTACATTCATTTGAAGTGTAGCCGAAGAATATATGACACTTCGCAAATCATATTATATCTTACCATGAAACATAGAAATGAGATGCGATATCGCGTTTTAAGAAGCATTAGAACTCTATTGCTACGATACCTATACATCTGCAGACGCTATTTCCTAGCAAGGTAGTGTCGCATTCACATTCATTTGAAGTGTAGACGAGGAATACATAACACTTCGCAAATCATATTATACCTTACTTATACTTATACCTTACTTATACTTATATCTTACCGTGAAACATAGAAATGAGATGCGATATCGCGTTTTAAGAAGCATTAGAACTCTATTGCTACGATACCTATACATCTGCAGACGCTATTTCCTAGCAAGGTAGTGTCGCATTTACATTCATTTGAAGTGTAGACGTGGAATACATGACACTTCGCAAATCATATTATATCTTACCATGAAACATAGAAATGAGATGCAATATCTCAATTTAGGAAGCACTTGAACTCTATTGCTACGATACGTAGACATCTGCAAACGCTATTTCCTAGCGAGCGAGTGTCGCATTTACATTCATTTGAAGTGTAGACGAGGAATACATAACACTTCGCAAATCATATTATATCTTACCATGAAACATAGAAATGAGATGCGATATCGCGTTTTAAGAATCATAAGAACTCTATTGCTAGGAAACGTAGACATATGCAAACGCTATTTCCTTGCAAGGAAGTGTCGCATTTACATTCATTTGAAGTGTAGACCAGGAATACATAACACTTCCCCAATCATATTATATCTTACCATGAAACATGGAAATGAGATGCGATATCGCGTTTTAGGAAGCATTAGAACTCTATTGCTACGATACGTAGACATCTGCAAACGCTATTTCCTTGCAAGGAAGGGTCGCATTTACATTCATTTGAAGTGTAGACGAGGAATACATAACACTTCGCATATCATATTATATCTTAACATGAAACATAGAAATGAGATGCGATATCGCGTTTTAAGGATCATAAGAACTCTATTGCTATGATACGTAGACATCTGCAAACGCTATTTCCTTGCAAGGAAGTGTCGCATTTACATTCAATTGAATCGTAGACGAGGAATGCATAACACTTCGCAATGAATATTATATCTTATCATGAAACATAGATATGAGATGCAATATCTCGTTTTAAGAAGCATTTGAACTCTATTGCTTCGATACGTAGACATCTGCAAACGCTATTTCCTAGCAAGGAAGTGTCGCATTTAGATTCATTTGAAGTGTAGGCGAGGAATACATAACACTTCGCAATGAATATTACATCTTATCATGAAACATAGAAATGAGATGCGATATCTTGTTTTAAGAAGCATTTGAACACTATTGCTTCGATACGTAGACATCTGCAAACGCTATTTCCTAGCAAGGAAGTGTGGCATTTACATTCATTTGAAGTGTAGCCGAAGAATATATGACACTTCGCAAATCATATTATATCTTACCATGAAACATAGAAATGAGATGCGATATCGCGTTTTAAGAAGCATTAGAACTCTATTGCTACGATACCTATACATCTGCAGACGCTATTTCCTAGCAAGGTAGTGTCGCATTTACATTCATTTGAAGTGTAGTCGTGGAATACATGACACTTCGCAAATCATATTATATCTTACCATGAAACATAGAAATGAGATGCGATATCGCTTTTTAAGAAGCATTAGAAATCTATTGCTACGATACGTAGACATCTGCAAACGCCATTTCCTAGCGAGGAAGAGTCGCATTCACATTCATTTGAAGTGTAGACGAGGAATACATAACACTTCGCATATCATATTATACCTTACCATGAAACATAGAAATGAGATGCGATATCGCGTTCTAAGAATCACAAGAACTCTATTGCTGTGATACGTAGACATCTGCAAACGCTATTTCCTTGCAAGGAAGTGTCGCATTTACATTGATTTGAATCGTAGACGAGAAATGCATAACACTTCGCAATGAATATTATATCTTATCATGAAACATAGATATGAGATGCAATATCTCGTTTTACGAAGCATTTGAACTCTATTGCTTCAATACGTAGACATCTGCAAACGCTATTTCCTGGCAAGGAAGTGTCGCATTTACATTCATTTAAAGTGTAGGCGAGGAATACATAACACTTCGCAATGAATATTACATCTTATCATGAAACATAGAAATGAGTTGCGATATCTTGTTTTAAGAGGCATTTGAACACTACTGCTTCGATACGTAGACATCTGCAAACGCTATCTCCTAGCAAGGAAGTGTCGCATTTTCATCCATTTGAATCGTAGACGAGGAATGCATAACACTTCGCAATGAATATTATATCTTATCATGAAACATAGAAATGAGGTGCGATATGTCGTTTTAAGAAGCATTAGAACTCTATCTCTACGATACGTCGACATCTGCAAACGCTATTTCCTTGCAAGGAAGTGTCGCATTTACATTCATTTGAAGTGTAGAAGAGGAATACATAACACTTCGCAAATGATATTATATCTTACCATGAAGCATGGAAATGAGATGCGATTTCGCGTTTTAAGAAGCATTAGAACTCTATTGCTACGATACGTAGACATCTGCAAACGCTATTTCCTTGCAAGGCAGAGTCGCATTTACATTCATTTGAAGTGTAGCCGAAGAATATATGACACTTCGCAAATCATATTATATCTTACCATGAATCATAGAAATGAGATGCGATATCGCGTTTCAAGAATCATAAGAACTCTATTGTTACGATACGTAGACATCTGCAAACGCTATTTCCTAGCAAGGAAGTGTCGCATTCACATTCATTTGAAGTGTAGACGAGGAATGCATAACTCTTCGCAAATCATATTATATCTTACCATGAAACATAGAAATGAGATGCGATATCGCGTTTTAAGAAGCATCAGAAATTCCATGCTACGATACGTAGACATCTGCAAACGCTATTTCCTAGCAAGGAAGTGTCGCATTTACATGCATTTGAATCGTAGACGAGGAATGCATAACACTTCGCAATGAATATTATATCTTATCATGAAACATAGAAATGAGGTGCGATATGTCGTTTTAAGAAGCATTAGAACTCTATCCCTACGCTACGTAGACATCTGCAAACGCTATTTCCTTGCAAGGAAGTGTCGCATTTACATTCATTTGAAGTGTGGACGGAGAATACATTACACTTCGCAAATCATATTATATCTTACCATGAATCATAGAAATGAGATGCGATATCGCGTTTTAAGAAGCATGAGAACACTATTGCTACGATAGGTAGACATTTGCAAACGCTACTTCCTTGCAAGGAAGTGTCGCATTTACATTCATTTGAAGTGTGGACGAAGAATACATTACACTTCGCAAATCAAATTATATCTTACCATGAAACATAGAAATGATATGCGATATCGCGTTTTAAGAAGCATGAGAACACTATTGCTACGATAGGTAGACATTTGCAAACGCCATTTCCTAGCGAGGAAGAGTCGCATTCACATTCATTTGAAGTGTAGACGAGGAATACATAACACTTCGCATATCATATTATACCTTACCATGAAGCATAGAAATGAGATGCGATATCGCGTTCTAAGCATCACAAGAACTCTATTGCTGTGATACGTAGACATCTGCAAACGCTATTTCCTTGCAAGGAAGTGTCGCAATTACATTCATTTGAATCGTAGACGAGGAATGCATAACAATTCGCAATGAATATTATATCTTATCATGAAACATAGATATGAGATGCAATATCTCGTTTTAAGAAGCATTTGAACTCTATTGCTTCGATACGTAGACATCTGCAAACGCTATTTCCTAGCAAGGAAGTGTCGCATTTACATTCATTTGAAGTGTAGGCGAGGAATACATAACACTTCGCAATGAATATTACATCTTATCATGAAACATAGAAATGAGATGCGATATCGCGTTTTAAGAAGCATGAGAACACTATTGCTACGATAGGTAGACATTTGCAAACGCTACTTCCTTGCAAGGAAGTGTCGCACTTACATTCATTTGAAGTGTAGACGAGGAATACATAACACTTCGCAAATCATATTATATTTTACCATGAAACATAGGAATGAGATGCGATATCGCGTTTTAAGAAGCATTAGAACTCTATTGCTAGGATACCTATACATCTGCAGACGCTATTTCCTAGCAAGGTAGTGTCGCATTTACATTCATTTGAAGTGTAGTCGTGGAATACATGACTCTTCGCAAATCATATTATATCTTACCATGAAACATAGAAATGAGATGCGATATCGCGTTTTAAGAAGCATTAGAAATCTATTGCTACGATACGTAGACATCTGCAAACGCCATTTCCTAGCGAGGAAGAGTCGCATTCACATTCATTTGAAGTGTAGACGAGGAATACATAACACTTCGCATATCATATTATACCTTACCATGAAACATAGAAATGAGATGCGATATCGCGTTCTAAGAATCACAAGAACTCTATTGCTGCGATACGTAGACATCTGCAAACGCTATTTCCTTGCAAGGAAGTGTCGCAATTACATTCATTTGAATCGTAGACGAGAAATGCATAACACTTCGCAATGAATATTATATCTTATCATGAAACATAGATATGAGATGCAATATCTCGTTTTACGAAGCATTTGAACTCTATTGCTTCAATACGTAGACATCTGCGAACGCTATTTCCTAGCAAGGAAGTGTCGCATTTACATTCATTTGTAGTGTGGACGAAGAATACATTACACTTCGCAAATCATATTATATCTTACCATGAAACATAGAAATGAGATGCGATATCGCGTTTTAAGAAGCATGAGAACACTATTGCTACGATAGGTAGACATTTGCAAACGCTACTTCCTTGCAAGGAAGTGTCGCACTTACATTCATTTGAAGTGTAGACGAGGAATACATAACACTTCGCAAATCATATTATATCTTACCCTGAAACATAGAAATGAGATGCGATATCGCGTTTTAAGAAGCATTAGAACTCTATTGCTAGGATACCTATACATCTGCAGACGCTATTTCCTAGCAAGGTAGTGTCGCATTTACATTCATTTGAAGTGTAGTCGTGGAATACATGACTCTTCGCAAATCATATTATATCTTACCATGAAACATAGAAATGAGATGCGATATCGCGTTTTAAGAAGCATTAGAAATCTATTGCTACGATACGTAGACATCTGCAAACGCCATTTCCTAGCGAGGAAGTGTCGCATTTACATTCATTTGAATCGTAGACGAGAAATGCATAACACTTCGCAATGAATATTATATCTTATCATGAAACATAGATATGAGATGCAATATCTCGTTTTAAGAAGCATTTGAACTCTATTGCTTCAATACGTAGACATCTGCAAACGCTATTTCCTAGCAAGGAAGTGTCGCATTTACATTCATTTGAAGTGTAGGCGAGGAATACATAACACTTCGCAATGAATATTACATCTTATCATGAAACATAGAAATGAGTTGCGATATCTTGTTTTAAGAGGTATTTGAACACTATTGCTTCGATACGTAGACATCTGCAAACGCTATTTCCTTGCAAGGAAGTGTCGCATTTACATTCAATTGATGTGTAGACGAGGAATACATAACACTTCGCAAATCATGTTATATCTTACCATGAAACATAGAAATGAGAAGCGATATCGCGTTTTATGAAGCATTAGAACTCTATTGCTACGATACCTAGACATCTGCAGACGCTATTTCCTCGCAAGGAAGTGTCGCATTTACATTCATTTGAAATGTAGACGAGGAATACATGACACTTCGCAAATCATATTATATCTTACCATGAAACATAGAAATGAGATGCGATATCGCGTTTTAAGAATCATAAGAACTCTATTGCTACGATACGTAGACATCTGCAAACGCTATTTCCTAGCAAGGAAGTGTCGCATTCACATTCATTTGAAGTGTAGACGAGGAATACATGACACTTCGCAAATCATATTATATCTTACCATGAAACATAGAAATGAGATGCGATATCGCGTTTTAAGAATCATAAGAACTCTATTGCTACGATACGTAGACATCTGCAAACGCTATTTCCTAGCAAGGAAGTGTCGCATTTACATTCATTTGAAGTGTAGACGAGGAATACATAACACTTCACAAATCATATTATATTTTACCATGAAACATAGAAATGAGATGCGATATCGCGTTTTAAGAAGCATTAGAACTCTATTGCTACGATACCTAGACATCTGCAAACGCTATTACCTAGCGAGGAAGTGTCGCAATCACATTCATTTGAAGTGTAGACGAGGAATACATGACACTTCGCAAATCTTATTATATCTTAGCATGAAACATAGAAATGAGATGCGATATCGCGTTTTAAGAATCATATGAACTCTATTGCTACGATACGTAGACATCTGGAAACGCTGTTTCCTTGCAAGGAAGTGTCGCATTTACATACATTTGAAGTGTAGACGAGGAATACATAACACTTCGCAAATCATATTATATCCTACCATGAAACATAGGAATGAGTTGCGATATCGCGTTTTAAGAAGCATTTGAACTCTATTTCTACGATACGTAGACATCTGCAAACGCTATTTCCTTGTAAGGAAGAGTCGCATTTACATTCATTTGAAGTGTAGACAAGGAATACATGACACTTCGCAAATCTTATTATATCTTAGCATGAAACATAGAAATGAGATGCGATATCGCGTTTTAAGAATCATATGAACTCTATTGCTACGATACGTAGACATCTAGAAACGCTGTTTCCTTGCAAGGAAGTGTCGCATTTACATACATTTGAAGTGTAGACGAGGAATACATAACACTTCGCAAATCATATTATATCCTACCATGAAACATAGGAATGAGATGCGATATCGCGTTTTAAGAAGCATTTGAACTCTATTTCTACGATACGTAGACATCTGCAAACGCTATTTCCTAGCAAGGAAGTGTCGCATTCACATTCATTTGAAGTGTAGACGAGGAATACATGACACTTCGCAAATCATATTATATCTTACCATGAAACATAGAAATGAGATGCGATATCGCGTTTTAAGAAGCATTAGAACTCTATTGCTACGATATCTAGACATCTGCAGACGCTATTTCCTAGCGAGGAAGTGTCGCATTCACATTCATTTGAAATGTAGACGAGGAATACATGACACTTCGCAAATCATATTATATCTTACCATGAAACATAGAAATGAGATGCGATATCGCGTTTTAAGAATAATAAGAACTCTATTGCTACGATACGTAGACATCTGCAAACGCTATTTCCTTGCAAGGAAGTGTCGCATTTACATTCATTTGAAGTGTAGACGAGGAAAACTTAACACTTCGCAAATCATATTATATCTTACCATGAAACATAGAAATGACATGCGATATCGCGTTTTAAGAAGCATTAGAACTCTATTGCTACGATACGTAGACATTTGCAAACGCTATTTCCTTGCAAGGAAGTGTCGCATTTAAATTCATTTGAAGTGTAGACGAAGAATACATGATACTTCGCAAATCATATTATATCTTACCATGAAACATAGAAATGAGATGCGATATCGCGTTTTAAGAATCATTAGAACTCTATTGCTACGATACCTAGACATCTGCAGACGCTATTTCCTAGCAAGGAAGTGTCGCATTTACATTCATTTGAAGTGTAGACGAGGAATACATGATACTTCGCAAATCATATTATATCTTACCATGAAACATAGAAATGAGATGCGATATCGCGTTTTAAGAAGCATTAGAACTCTATTGCTACGATAGGTAGACATCTGCAAACGCTATTTCCTTGCAAGGAAGTGTCGCATTTACATTCATTTGAAGTGTAGACGAGGAATACATAGCACTACGCAAATCATATTATATCTTACCATGAAACATAGAAATGAGATGCGATATCGCGTTCTAAGAAGCATTAGAACTCTATTGCTCCGATACGTAGACATCTGCAAACGCTATTTCCTTGCAAGGAAGTGTCGCATTTACATTCATTTGAAGTGTAGACGAGGAATACATAACACTTCGCAAATCATATTATATCTTACCATGAAACATAGAAATGAGATGCGATATCGCGTTTTAAGGAGCATCAGAAATCCATTGCTATGATACGTAGACATCTGCAAACGCTATTTCCTTGCAAGCAAGTGTCGCATTTACATTCATTTGAATCGTAGACGAGGAATACATAACACTTCGCAAATCATATTATATCTTACCATGAAACATAGAAATGTGATGCGATATCGCGTGTTAAGAAGCATTTGAACTCTATTGCTACGATACGTAGACATCTGCAATCGCTGTTCCCTTGCAAGGAATTATCGCATTTACTTTCAGTTGAATCGTAGACGAGGAATGCATAACACTTCGCAAATCATATTATATCTTACCATGAAACATAGAAACGAGATGCGATAACGCGTTTTAAGAAGCATTAGAGCTCTATTGCTACGATAGGTAGACATCTGCAAACGCTATTTCCTTGCAAGGAAGTGTCGCATTTACATTCATTTGAAGTGTAGACGAGGAATACATAGCACTTCGCAAATCATATTATATCTTACCATGAAACATAGAAATGAGATGCGATATCGCGTTCTAAGAAGCATTAGAACTCTATTGCTACGACACGTACACACCTGCAAACGCTATTTCCTTGCAAGAATGTGACGCATTTACATTCAGTTGAAGTGTAGACGAGGAATACATGACACTTCGCAAATCATATTATATCTTACCATGAAACATAGAAATGAGATGCGATATCGCGTTCTAAGAAGCATCAGAAATCCATTGCTACGATACGTAAACATCTGCGGACGCTATTTCCTTGCAAGGAAGTGTCGCATTTACATTCCTTTGATGTGTGGACGAGGAATGCATAACACTTCGCAATGAATATTATATCTTATCATGAAACATAGATATGAGATGCAATATCTCGTTTTAAGAAGCATTTGAACTCTATTGCTTCGTTACGTAGACATCTGCAAACGCTATTTCCCTGCAAGGAAGTGTCGCATTTACATTCATTTGAGGTGTAGACGAGGAATACATAACACTTCGCAAATCATATTATATCTTACCATGATACATAGAAATGAGATGCGATATCGCGTTTTAAGAAGTATTAGAACACTATTGCTACGATAGGTAGACATCTGCAAATGCTATTTCCTTGCAAGGAAGTATCGCATTTACTTTCGTTTGAATCGTAAACGAGGAATGCATAACACTTCGCAATGAATATTATATCTTACCATGAAACATAGAAATGAGATACGATATCGCGTTTTAAGAAGCATTAGAACTCTATTGCTACGATAGGTAGACATCTGCAAACGCTATTTCCTTGCAAGGAAGTGTCGCATTTACATTCATTTGAAGTGTAGACGAGGAATACATAACACTTCGCAAATCATATTATATCTTACCATGAAACATAGAAATGAGATGCGATATCGCGTTTTAAGAAGCATTAGAGCTCTATTGCTACGATAGGTAGACATCTGCAAACGCTATTTCCTTGCAAGGAAGTGTCGCATTTACATTCATTTGAAGTGTAGACGAGGAATACATAGCACTTCGCAAATCATATTATATCTTACCATGAAACATAGAAATGAGATGCGATATCGCGTTCTAAGAAGCATTAGAACTCTATTGCTTCGATACGTAGACATCTGCAAACGCTATTTCCTTGCAAGGAAGTGTCGCATTAACATTCATTTGAAGTGTAGACGAGGAATACATAACACTTCGCAAATCATATTATATCTTACCATGAAACATAGAAATGAGATGCGATATCGCGTTTTAAGAAGCATTAGAACTCTATTGCTACGATAGGTAGACATCTGCAAACGCTATTTCCTTGCAAGGAAGTGTCGCATTTACATTCATTTGAAGTGTAGACGAGGAATACATAGCACTTCGCAAATCATATTATATCTTACCATGAAACATAGAAATGAGATGCGATATCGCGTTCTAAGAAGCATTAGAACTCTATTGCTTCGATACGTAGACATCTGCAAACGCTATTTCCTTGCAAGGAAGTGTCGCATTTACATTCATTTGAAGTGTAGACGAGGAATACATAACACTTCGCAAATCATATTATATCTTACCATGAAACATAGAAATGAGATGCGATATCGCGTTTTGAGAAGCATTAGAACTCTATTGCTACGATAGGTAGACATCTGCAAACGCTATTTCCTTGCAAGGAAGTGTCGCATTTAAATTCAGTTGAAGTGTAGACGAGGAATACATGATACTTCGCAAATCATATTATATCTTACCATGAAACATAGAAATGAGATGCGATATCGCGTTTTAAGAATCATTAGAACTCTATTGCTACGATACCTAGACATCTGCAGACGCTATTTCCTAGCAAGGAAGTGTCGCATTTACATTCATTTGAAGTGTAGACGAGGAATACATGATACTTCGCAAATCATATTATATCTTACCATGAAACATAGAAATGAGATGCGATATCGCGTTTTAAGAAGCATTAGAACTCTGTTGCTACGATAGGTAGACATCTGCAAACGCTATTTCCTTGCAAGGAAGTGTCGCATTTACATTCATTTGAAGTGTAGACGAGGAATACATTGCACTTCGCAAATCATATTATATCTTACCATGAAACATAGAAATGAGATGCGATATCGCGTTTTAAGAAGCATTAGAACTCTATTGCTTCGATACGTAGACATCTGCAAACGCTATTTCCTTGCAAGGAAGTGTCGCATTTACATTCATTTGAAGTGTAGACGAGGAATACATAACACTTCGCAAATCATATTATATCTTACCAGGAAACATAGAAATGAGATGCGATATCGTGTTTTAAGAAGCATTTGAACTCTATTTCTACGATACGTGGACATCTGCAATTGCTGTTTCCTTGCAAGGAAGTGTCGCATTTAAATTCATTTGAAGTGTAGACGAGGAATACATGATACTTCGCAAATCATATTATATCTTACCATGAAACATAGAAATGAGATGCGATATCGCGTTTTAAGAAGCACATTCATTTGAAGTGTAGACGAGGAATACATAACACTTCGCAAATCATATTATATCTTACCATGAAACATAGAAATGAGATGCGATATCGCGTTTTAAGAAGCATTAGAACTCTATTGCTACGATAGGTAGACATCTGCAAACGCTATTTCCTTGCAAGGAAGTGTCGCATTTACATTCATTTGAAGTGTAGACGAGGAATACATAGCACTTCGCAAATCATATTATATCTTACCATGAAACATAGAAATGAGATGCGATATCGCGTTCTAAGAAGCATTAGAACTCTATTGCTTCAATACGTAGACATCTGCAAACGCTATTTCCTTGCAAGGAAGTGTCGCATTTACATTCATTTGAAGTGTAGACGAGGAATACATAACACTTCGCAAATCATATTATATCTTACCATGAAACATAGAAATGAGATGCGATATCGCGTTTTAAGAAGCATTAGAACTCTATTGCTACGATAGGTAGACATCTGCAAACGCTATTTCCTTGCAAGGAAGTGTCGCATTTAAAGTCAGTTGAAGTGTAGACGAGGAATACATGATACTTCGCAAATCATATTATATCTTACCATGAAACATAGAAATGAGATGCGATATCGCGTTTTAAGAATCATTAGAACTCTATTGCTACGATACCTAGACATCTGCAGACGCTATTTCCTAGCAAGGAAGTGTCGCATTTACATTCATTTGAAGTGTAGACGAGGAATACATGATACTTCGCAAACCATATTATATCTTACCATGAAACATAGAAATGAGATGCGATATCGCGTTTTAAGAAGCATTAGAACTCTGTTGCTACGATAGGTAGACATCTGCAAACGCTATTTCCTTGCAAGCAAGTGTCGCATTTACATTCATTTGAATCGTAGACGAGGAATACATAACACTTCGCAAATCATATTATATCTTACCATGAAACATAGAAATGAGATGCGATATCGCGTTTTAAGAAGCATTTGAACTCTATTGCTACGATACGTAGACATCTGCAATCGCTGTTCCCTTGCAAGGAATTATCGCATTTACTTTCAGTTGAATCGTAGACGAGGAATGCATAACACTTCGCAAATCATATTATATCTTACCATGAAACATAGAAACGAGATGCGATAACGCGTTTTAAGAAGCATTTGAACTCTATTGCTACGATACGTGGACATCTGCAATCGCTGTTTCCTTGCAAGGAAGTGTCGCATTTACTTTCATTTGAATCGTAGACGAGGAATGCATAACACTTCGCAATGAATATTATATCTTACCATGATACATAGAAATGAGATGCGATATCGCGTTTTAAGAAGCATTAGAACACTATTGCTACGATAGGTAGACATCTGCAAATGCTATTTCCTTGCAAGGAAGTATCGCATTTACTTTCGTTTGAATCGTAGACGAGGAACGCATAACACTTCGCAATGAATATTATATCTTACCATGAAACATAGAAATGAGATACGATATCGCGTTTTAAGTAGCATTAGAACTCTATTGCTACGATAGGTAGACATCTGCAAACGCTATTTCCTTGCAAGGAAGTGTCGTATTTACATTGATTTGAAGTGTAGACGAGGAATACATAACACTTCGCAAATCATACTATATCTTACCATGAAACATAGAAATGAGATGCGATATCGGGTTTTAAGAAGCATTACAACTCTATTGCTACGATACCTAGACATCTGCAAACGCTATTTCCTAGCTAGCAAGTGTCGCATTCACATTCATTTGAAGTGTAGACGAGGAATACATGACACTTCGCAAATCATATTATATCTTACCATGAAACATAGAAATGAGATGCGATATCGCGTTCTAAGAAGCATCAGAAATCCATTGCTACGATACGTAAACATCTGCGGACGCTATTTCCTTGCAAGGAAGTGTCGCATTTACATTCCTTTGATGTGTGGACGAGGAATGCATAACACTTCGCAATGAATATTATATCTTATCATGAAACATAGATATGAGATGCAATATCTCGTTTTAAGAAGCATTTGAACTCTATTGCTTCGTTACGTAGACATCTGCAAACGCTATTTCCCTGCAAGGAAGTGTCGCATTTACATTCATTTGAGGTGTAGACGAGGAATACATAACACTTCGCAAATCATATTATATCTTACCATGAAACATAGAAATGAGATGCGATATCGCGTTTTAAGAAGCATTAGAACTCTATTGCTACGATAGGTAGACATCTGCAAACGCTATTTCCTTGCAAGGAAGTGTCGCATTTAAAGTCAGTTGAAGTGTAGACGAGGAATACATGATACTTCGCAAATCATATTATATCTTACCATGAAACATAGAAATGAGATGCGATATCGCGTTTTAAGAATCATTAGAACTCTATTGCTACGATACCTAGACATCTGCAGACGCTATTTCCTAGCAAGGAAGTGTCGCATTTACATTCATTTGAAGTGTAGACGAGGAATACATGATACTTCGCAAATCATATTATATCTTACCATGAAACATAGAAATGAGATGCGATATCGCGTTTTAAGAAGCATTAGAACTCTGTTGCTACGATAGGTAGACATCTGCAAACGCTATTTCCTTGCAAGGAAGTGTCGCATTTACATTCATTTGAAGTGTAGACGAGGAATACATAACACTTCGCAAATCATATTATATCTTACCATGAAACATAGAAATGAGATGCGATATCGCGTTTTAAGGAGCATCAGAAATCCATTGCTATGATACGTAGACATCTGCAAACGCTATTTCCTTGCAAGCAAGTGTCGCATTTACATTCATTTGAATCGTAGACGAGGAATACATAACACTTCGCAAATCATATTATATCTTACCATGAAACATAGAAATGAGATGCGATATCGCGTTTTAAGAAGCATTTGAACTCTATTGCTACGATACGTAGACATCTGCAATCGCTGTTCCCTTGCAAGGAATTATCGCATTTACTTTCAGTTGAATCGTAGACGAGGAATGCATAACACTTCGCAAATCATATTATATCTTACCATGAAACATAGAAACGAGATGCGATAACGCGTTTTAAGAAGCATTTGAACTCTATTGCTACGATACGTGGACATCTGCAATCGCTGTTTCCTTGCAAGGAAGTGTCGCATTTACTTTCATTTGAATCGTAGACGAGGAATGCATAACACTTCGCAATGAATATTATATCTTACCATGATACATAGAAATGAGATGCGATATCGCGTTTTAAGAAGCATTAGAACACTATTGCTACGATAGGTAGACATCTGCAAATGCTATTTCCTTGCAAGGAAGTATCGCATTTACTTTCGTTTGAATCGTAGACGAGGAACGCATAACACTTCGCAATGAATATTATATCTTACCATGAAACATAGAAATGAGATACGATATCGCGTTTTAAGTAGCATTAGAACTCTATTGCTACGTTAGGTAGACATCTGCAAACGCTATTTCCTTGCAAGGAAGTGTCGTATTTACATTGATTTGAAGTGTAGACGAGGAATACATAACACTTCGCAAATCATATTATATCTTACCATGAAACATAGAAATGAGATGCGATATCGGGTTTTAAGAAGCATTACAACTCTATTGCTACGATACCTAGACATCTGCAAACGCTATTTCCTAGCTAGCAAGTGTCGCATTCACATTCATTTGAAGTGCAGACGAGGAATACATGACACTTCGCAAATCATATTATATCTTACCATGAAACATAGAAATGAGATGCGATATCGCGTTCTAAGAAGCATCAGAAATCCATTGCTACGATACGTAAACATCTGCGGACGCTATTTCCTTGCAAGGAAGTGTCGCATTTACATTCCTTTGATGTGTGGACGAGGAATGCATAACACTTCGCAATGAATATTATATCTTATCATGAAACATAGATATGAGATGCGATATCGCGTTTTAAGAAGCATTAGAACTCTATTGCTACGATAGGTAGACATCTGCAAACGCTATTTCCTTGCAAGGAAGTGTCGCATTTACATTCATTTGAAGTGTAGACGAGGAATACATAGCACTTCGCAAATCATATTATATCTTACCATGAAACATAGAAATGAGATGCGATATCGCGTTCTAAGAAGCATTAGAACTCTATTGCTACGATAGGTAGACATCTGCAAACGCTATTTCCTTGCAAGGAAGTGTCGCATTTAAAGTCAGTTGAAGTGTAGACGAGGAATACATGATACTTCGCAAATCATATTATATCTTACCATGAAACATAGAAATGAGATGCGATATCGCGTTTTAAGAATCATTAGAACTCTATTGCTACGATACCTAGACATCTGCAGACGCTATTTCCTAGCAAGGAAGTGTCGCATTTACATTCATTTGAAGTGTAGACGAGGAATACATGATACTTCGCAAATCATATTATATCTTACCATGAAACATAGAAATGAGATGCGATATCGCGTTTTAAGAAGCATTAGAACTCTGTTGCTACGATAGGTAGACATCTGCAAACGCTATTTCCTTGCAAGGAAGTGTCGCATTTACATTCATTTGAAGTGTAGACGAGGAATACATAACACTTCGCAAATCATATTATATCTTACCATGAAACATAGAATGAGATGCGATATCGCGTTTTAAGGAGCATCAGAAATCCATTGCTATGATACGTAGACATCTGCAAACGCTATTTCCTTGCAAGCAAGTGTCGCATTTACATTCATTTGAATCGTAGACGAGGAATACATAACACTTCGCAATCATATTATATCTTACCATGAAACATAGAAATGAGATGCGATATCGCGTTTTAAGAAGCATTTGAACTCTATTGCTACGATACGTAGACATCTGCAATCGCTGTTCCCTTGCAAGGAATTATCGCATTTACTTTCAGTTGAATCGTAGACGAGGAATGCATAACACTTCGCAAATCATATTATATCTTACCATGAAACATAGAAACGAGATGCGATAACGCGTTTTAAGAAGCATTTGAACTCTATTGCTACGATACGTGGACATCTGCAATCGCTGTTTCCTTGCAAGGAAGTGTCGCATTTACTTTCATTTGAATCGTAGACGAGGAATGCATAACACTTCGCAATGAATATTATATCTTACCATGATACATAGAAATGAGATGCGATATCGCGTTTTAAGAAGCATTAGAACACTATTGCTACGATAGGTAGACATCTGCAAATGCTATTTCCTTGCAAGGAAGTAGCGCATTTACTTTCGTTTGAATCGTAGACGAGGAACGCATAACACTTCGCAATGAATATTATATCTTACCATGAAACATAGAAATGAGATACGATATCGCGTTTTAAGTAGCATTAGAACTCTATTGCTACGTTAGGTAGACATCTGCAAACGCTATTTCCTTGCAAGGAAGTGTCGTATTTACATTGATTTGAAGTGTAGACGAGGAATACATAACACTTCGCAAATCATATTATATCTTACCATGAAACATAGAAATGAGATGCGATATCGGGTTTTAAGAAGCATTACAACTCTATTGCTACGATACCTAGACATCTGCAAACGCTATTTCCTAGCTAGCAAGTGTCGCATTCACATTCATTTGAAGTGCAGACGAGGAATACATGACACTTCGCAAATCATATTATATCTTACCATGAAACATAGAAATGAGATGCGATATCGCGTTCTAAGAAGCATCAGAAATCCATTGCTACGATACGTAAACATCTGCGGACGCTATTTCCTTGCAAGGAAGTGTCGCATTTACATTCCTTTGATGTGTGGACGAGGAATGCATAACACTTCGCAATGAATATTATATCTTATCATGAAACATAGATATGAGATGCAATATCTCGTTTTAAGAAGCATTTGAACTCTATTGCTTCGTTACGTAGACATCTGCAAACGCTATTTCCCTGCAAGGAAGTGTCGCATTTACATTCATTTGAGGTGTAGACGAGGAATACATAACACTTCGCAAATCATATTATATCTTACCAGGAAACATAGAAATGAGATGCGATATCGCGTTTTAAGAAGCATTTGAACTCTATTTCTACGATACGTAGACATCTGCAATTGCTGTTTCCTTGCAAGGAAGTGTCGCATTTACTTTCATTTGAATCGTAGACGAGGAATGCATAACACTTCGCAATGAATATTATATCTTACCATGATACATAGAAATGAGATGCGATATCGCGTTTTAAGAAGCATTAGAACACTATTGCTACGATAGGTAGACATCTGCAAATGCTATTTCCTTGCAAGGAAGTATCGCATTTACTTTCGTTTGAATCGTAAACGAGGAATGCATAACACTTCGCAAATCATATTATATCTTACCATGAAACATAGAAATGAGATGCGATATCGCGTTTTAAGAAGCATTAGAACTCTATTGCTACGATAGGTAGACATCTGCAAACGCTATTTCCTTGCAAGGAAGTGTCGCATTTACATTCATTTGAAGTGTAGACGAGGAATACATAGCACTACGCAAATCATATTATATCTTACCATGAAACATAGAAATGAGATGCGATATCGCGTTCTAAGAAGCATTAGAACTCTATTGCTCCGATACGTAGACATCTGCAAACGCTATTTCCTTGCAAGGAAGTGTCGCATTTACATTCATTTGAAGTGTAGACGAGGAATACATAACACTTCGCAAATCATATTATATCTTACCATGAAACATAGAAATGAGATGCGATATCGCGTTTTAAGAAGCATTAGAACTCTATTGCTACGATAGGTAGACATCTGCAAACGCTATTTCCTTGCAAGGAAGTGTCGCATTTACATTCATTTGAAGTGTAGACGAGGAATACATAGCACTTCGCAAATCATATTATATCTTACCATGAAACATAGAAATGAGATGCGATATCGCGTTCTAAGAAGCATTAGAACTCTATTGCTTCGATACGTAGACATCTGCAAACGCTATTTCCTTGCAAGGAAGTGTCGCATTTACATTCATTTGAAGTGTAGACGAGGAATACATAACACTTCGCAAATCATATTATATCTTACCATGAAACATAGAAATGAGATGCGATATCGCGTTTTGAGAAGCATTAGAACTCTATTGCTACGATAGGTAGACATCTGCAAACGCTATTTCCTTGCAAGGAAGTGTCGCATTTAAATTCAGTTGAAGTGTAGACGAGGAATACATGATACTTCGCAAATCATATTATATCTTACCATGAAACATAGAAATGAGATGCGATATCGCGTTTTAAGAATCATTAGAACTCTATTGCTACGATACCTAGACATCTGCAGACGCTATTTCCTAGCAAGGAAGTGTCGCATTTACATTCATTTGAAGTGTAGACGAGGAATACATGATACTTCGCAAATCATATTATATCTTACCATGAAACATAGAAATGAGATGCGATATCGCGTTTTAAGAAGCATTAGAACTCTGTTGCTACGATAGGTAGACATCTGCAAACGCTATTTCCTTGCAAGGAAGTGTCGCATTTACATTCATTTGAAGTGTAGACGAGGAATACATTGCACTTCGCAAATCATATTATATCTTACCATGAAACATAGAAATGAGATGCGATATCGCGTTTTAAGAAGCATTAGAACTCTATTGCTTCGATACGTAGACATCTGCAAACGCTATTTCCTTGCAAGGAAGTGTCGCATTTACATTCATTTGAAGTGTAGACGAGGAATACATAACACTTCGCAAATCATATTATATCTTACCATGAAACATAGAAATGAGATGCGATATCGCGTTTTAAGGAGCATCAGAAATCCATTGCTATGATACGTAGACATCTGCAAACGCTATTTCCTTGCAAGCAAGTGTCGCATTTACATTCATTTGAATCGTAGACGAGGAATACATAACACTTCGCAAATCATATTATATCTTACCATGAAACATAGAAATGAGATGCGATATCGCGTTTTAAGAAGCATTTGAACTCTATTGCTACGATACGTAGACATCTGCAATCGCTGTTCCCTTGCAAGGAATTATCGCATATACTTTCAGTTGAATCGTAGACGAGGAATGCATAACACTTCGCAAATCATATTATATCTTACCATGAAACATAGAAACGAGATGCGATAACGCGTTTTAAGAAGCATTTGAACTCTATTGCTACGATACGTGGACATCTGCAAACGCTATTTCCTTGCAAGGAAGTGTCGCATTCACATTCATTTGAAGTGTAGACGAGGAATACATGACACTTCGCAAATCTTATTATATCTTACCATGAAACATAATAATGAGATGCGATATCGCGTTTTAAGAAGCATTAGAACTCTATTGCTACGACACGTACACACCTGCAAACGCTATTTCCTTGCAAGAATGTGACGCATTTACATTCATTTGAAGTGTAGACGAGGAATACATGACACTTCGCAAATCATATTATATCTTACCATGAAACATAGAAATGAGATGCGATATCGCGTTCTAAGAAGCATCAGAAATCCATTGCTACGATACGTAAACATCTGCGGACGCTATTTCCTTGCAAGGAAGTGTCGCATTTACATTCCTTTGATGTGTGGACGAGGAATGCATAACACTTCGCAATGAATATTATATCTTATCATGAAACATAGATATGAGATGCAATATCTCGTTTTAAGAAGCATTTGAACTCTATTGCTTCGTTACGTAGACATCTGCAAACGCTATTTCCCTGCAAGGAAGTGTCGCATTTACATTCATTTGAGGTGTAGACGAGGAATACATAACACTTCGCAAATCATATTATATCTTACAGGAAACATAGAAATGAGATGCGATATCGCGTTTTAAGAAGCATTTGAACTCTATTTCTACGATACGTAGACATCTGCAATTGCTGTTTCCTTGCAAGGAAGTGTCGCATTTACTTTCATTTGAATCGTAGACGAGGAATGCATAACACTTCGCAATGAATATTATATCTTACCATGATACATAGAAATGAGATGCGATATCGCGTTTTAAGAAGCATTAGAACACTATTGCTACGATAGGTAGACATCTGCAAATGCTATTTCCTTGCAAGGA
This sequence comes from Xylocopa sonorina, assembly GCF_050948175.1. Taxonomy (NCBI): domain Eukaryota; kingdom Metazoa; phylum Arthropoda; class Insecta; order Hymenoptera; family Apidae; genus Xylocopa; species Xylocopa sonorina. The sequence goes on along the minus strand of NW_027490112.1, from coordinate 680,111 downwards.
AGTATCGCATTTACTTTCGTTTGAATCGTAAACGAGGAATGCATAACACTTCGCAATGAATATTATATCTTACCATGAAACATAGAAATGAGATACGATATCGCGTTTTAAGAAGCATTAGAACTCTATTGCTACGATAGGTAGACATCTGCAAACGCTATTTCCTTGCAAGGAAGTGTCGCATTTACATTCATTTGAAGTGTAGACGAGGAATACATAACACTTCGCAAATCATATTATATCTTACCATGAAACATAGAAATGAGATGCGATATCGCGTTTTAAGAAGCATTAGAGCTCTATTGCTACGATAGGTAGACATCTGCAAACGCTATTTCCTTGCAAGGAAGTGTCGCATTTACATTCATTTGAAGTGTAGACGAGGAATACATAGCACTTCGCAAATCATATTATATCTTACCATGAAACATAGAAATGAGATGCGATATCGCGTTCTAAGAAGCATTAGAACTCTATTGCTTCGATACGTAGACATCTGCAAACGCTATTTCCTTGCAAGGAAGTGTCGCATTTACATTCATTTGAAGTGTAGACGAGGAATACATAACACTTCGCAAATCATATTATATCTTACCATGAAACATAGAAATGAGATGCGATATCGCGTTTTAAGAAGCATTAGAACTCTATTGCTACGATAGGTAGACATCTGCAAACGCTATTTCCTTGCAAGGAAGTGTCGCATTTACATTCATTTGAAGTGTAGACGAGGAATACATAGCACTTCGCAAATCATATTATATCTTACCATGAAACATAGAAATGAGATGCGATATCGCGTTCTAAGAAGCATTAGAACTCTATTGCTTCGATACGTAGACATCTGCAAACGCTATTTCCTTGCAAGGAAGTGTCGCATTTACATTCATTTGAAGTGTAGACGAGGAATACATAACACTTCGCAAATCATATTATATCTTACCATGAAACATAGAAATGAGATGCGATATCGCGTTTTAAGAAGCATTAGAACTCTATTGCTACGATAGGTAGACATCTGCAAACGCTATTTCCTTGCAAGGAAGTGTCGCATTTAAATTCAGTTGAAGTGTAGACGAGGAATACATGATACTTCGCAAATCATATTATATCTTACCATGAAACATAGAAATGAGATGCGATATCGCGTTTTAAGAATCATTAGAACTCTATTGCTACGATACCTAGACATCTGCAGACGCTATTTCCTAGCAAGGAAGTGTCGCATTTACATTCATTTGAAGTGTAGACGAGGAATACATGATACTTCGCAAATCATATTATATCTTACCATGAAACATAGAAATGAGATGCGATATCGCGTTTTAAGAAGCATTAGAACTCTGTTGCTACGATAGGTAGACATCTGCAAACGCTATTTCCTTGCAAGGAAGTGTCGCATTTACATTCATTTGAAGTGTAGACGAGGAATACATAACACTTCGCAAATCATATTATATCTTACCATGAAACATAGAAATGAGATGCGATATCGCGTTTTAAGGAGCATCAGAAATCCATTGCTATGATACGTAGACATCTGCAAACGCTATTTCCTTGCAAGCAAGTGTCGCATTTACATTCATTTGAATCGTAGACGAGGAATACATAACACTTCGCAAATCATATTATATCTTACCATGAAACATAGAAATGAGATGCGATATCGCGTTTTAAGAAGCATTTGAACTCTATTGCTACGATACGTAGACATCTGCAATCGCTGTTCCCTTGCAAGGAATTATCGCATTTACTTTCAGTTGAATCGTAGACGAGGAATGCATAACACTTCGCAAATCATATTATATCTTACCATGAAACATAGAAACGAGATGCGATAACGCGTTTTAAGAAGCATTTGAACTCTATTGCTACGATACGTGGACATCTGCAATCGCTGTTTCCTTGCAAGGAAGTGTCGCATTTACTTTCATTTGAATCGTAGACGAGGAATGCATAACACTTCGCAATGAATATTATATCTTACCATGATACATAGAAATGAGATGCGATATCGCGTTTTAAGAAGCATTAGAACACTATTGCTACGATAGGTAGACATCTGCAAATGCTATTTCCTTGCAAGGAAGTATCGCATTTACTTTCGTTTGAATCGTAGACGAGGAACGCATAACACTTCGCAATGAATATTATATCTTACCATGAAACATAGAAATGAGATACGATATCGCGTTTTAAGTAGCATTAGAACTCTATTGCTACGATAGGTAGACATCTGCAAACGCTATTTCCTTGCAAGGAAGTGTCGTATTTACATTGATTTGAAGTGTAGACGAGGAATACATAACACTTCGCAAATCATATTATATCTTACCATGAAACATAGAAATGAGATGCGATATCGGGTTTTAAGAAGCATTAGAACTCTATTGCTACGATACCTAGACATCTGCAAACGCTATTTCCTAGCTAGCAAGTGTCGCATTCACATTCATTTGAAGTGTAGACGAGGAATACATGACACTTCGCAAATCTTATTATATCTTTCCATGAAACATAATAATGAGATGCGATATCGCGTTTTAAGAAGCATTAGAACTCTATTGCTACGACACGTAAACACCTGCAAACGCTATTTCCTTGCAAGGAAGTGACGCATTTACATTCATTTGAAGTGTAGACGAGGAATACATGACACTTCGCAAATCATATTATATCTTACCATGAAACATAGAAATGAGATGCGATATCGCGTTCTAAGAAGCATCAGAAATCCATTGCTACGATACGTAAACATCTGCGGACGCTATTTCCTTGCAAGGAAGTGTCGCATTTACATTCCTTTGATGTGTGGACGAGGAATGCATAACACTTCGCAATGAATATTATATCTTATCATGAAACATAGATATGAGATGCAATATCTCGTTTTAAGAAGCATTTGAACACTATTGCTTCGTTACGTAGACATCTGCAAACGCTATTTCCCTGCAAGGAAGTGTCGCATTTACATTCATTTGAGGTGTAGACGAGGAATACATAACACTTCGCAAATCATATTATATCTTACCAGGAAACATAGAAATGAGATGCGATATCGCGTTTTAAGAAGCATTTGAACTCTATTGCTACGATACGCAGACATCTGCAATTGCTGTTTCCTTGCAAGGAAGTGTCGCATTTACTTTCATTTGAATCGTAGACGAGGAATGCATAACACTCCGCAATGAATATTATATCTTACCATGATACATAGAAATGAGATGCGATATCGCGTTTTAAGAAGCATTAGAACACTATTGCTACGATAGGTAGACATCGGCAAATGCTATTTCCTTGCAAGGAACTATCGCATTTACTTTCGTTTGAATCGTAGACGAGGAATGCATAACACTTCGCAATGAATATTATATCTTACCATGAAACATAGAAATGAGATGCGATATCGCGTTTTAAGAAGCATTAGAACTCTATTGCTACGATAGGTAGACATCTGGATTCGCTATTTCCTTGCAAGGAAGTGTCGCATTTACATTCATTTGAGGTGTAGACGAGGAAAACATAACACTTCGCAAATCATGTTATATCTTACCATGAAACATAGAAATGACATGCGATATCGCGTTTTAAGAAGCATTTGAACTCTATTGCTTCGATACGTAGACATCTGCAAACGCTATTTCCTTGCAAGGAAGTGTCGCATTTACATTCATTTGAATCGTAGACGAGGAATGCATAACACTTCGCAAATCATATTATATCTTACCATGAAACATAGAAATGAGATGCGATATCGCGTTTTAAGAAGCATTAGAAATCTATTGCTACGATACGTAGACATCTGCAAACGCTATTTCCTTGCAAGGAAGTGTCGCATTTACTTTCATTTGAATCGTAGACGAGAAATGCATAACACTTCGCAATGTATATTATATCTTATCCTGAAACATAGATATGAAATGCAATATCTCGTTTTAAGAAGCATTTGAACTCTATTGCTTCGATACGTAGACATCTGCAAACGCTATTTCCTTGCAAGCAAGTGTCGCATTTACATTCATTTGAGGTGTAGACGAGGAATACATAACACTTCGCAAATGATATTATATCTTACCATGAAACATAGAAATGTGATGCGATATCGCGTTTTAAGAAGCATTTGAACTCTATTGCTACGATACGTAGACATCTGCAATTGCTGTTTCCTTGCAAGGAAGTGTCGCATTTACTTTCATTTGAATCGTAGACGAGGAATGCATAACACTTCGCAATGAATATTATATCTTACCATGATACATAGAAATGAGATGCGATATCGCGTTTTAAGAAGCATTAGAACACTATTGCTACGATAGGTAGACATCTGCAAATGCTATTTCCTTGCAAGGAAGTATCGCATTTACTTTCGTTTGAATCGTAGACGAGGAACGCATAACACTTCGCAATGAATATTATATCTTACCATGAAACATAGAAATGAGATACGATATCGCGTTTTAAGTAGCATTAGAACTCTATTGCTGCGATAGGTAGACATCTGCAAACGCTATTTCCTTGCAAGGAAGTGTCGTATTTACATTGATTTGAAGTGTAGACGAGGAATACATAACACTTCGCAAATCATATTATATCTTACCATGAAACATAGAAATGAGATGCGATATCGGGTTTTAAGAAGCATTAGAACTCTATTGCTACGATACCTAGACATCTGCAAACGCTATTTCCTAGCTAGCAAGTGTCGCATTCACATTCATTTGAAGTGTAGACGAGGAATACATGACACTTCGCAAATCTTATTATATCTTTCCATGAAACATAATAATGAGATGCGATATCGCGTTTTAAGAAGCATTAGAACTCTATTGCTACGACACGTACACACCTGCAAACGCTATTTCCTTGCAAGAAAGTGACGCATTTACATTCATTTGAAGTGTAGACGAGGAATACATGACACTTCGCAAATCATATTATATCTTACCATGAAACATAGAAATGAGATGCGATATCGCGTTCTAAGAAGCATCAGAAATCCATTGCTACGATACGTAAACATCTGCGGACGCTATTTCCTTGCAAGGAAGTGTCGCATTTACATTCCTTTGATGTGTGGACGAGGAATGCATAACACTTCGCAATGAATATTATATCTTATCATGAAACATAGATATGAGATGCAATATCTCGTTTTAAGAAGCATTTGAACACTATTGCTTCGTTACGTAGACATCTGCAAACGCTATTTCCCTGCAAGGAAGTGTCGCATTTACATTCATTTGAGGTGTAGACGAGGAATACATAACACTTCGCAAATCATATTATATCTTACCAGGAAACATAGAAATGAGATGCGATATCGCGTTTTAAGAAGCATTTGAACTCTATTGCTACGATACGTAGACATCTGCAATTGCTGTTTCCTTGCAAGGAAGTGTCGCATTTACTTTCATTTGAATCGTAGACGAGGAATGCATAACACTCCGCAATGAATATTATATCTTACCATGATACATAGAAATGAGATGCGATATCGCGTTTTAAGAAGCATTAGAACACTATTGCTACGAGAGGTAGACATCGGCAAATGCTATTTCCTTGCAAGGAACTATCGCATTTACTTTCGTTTGAATCGTAGACGAGGAATGCATAACACTTCGCAATGAATATTATATCTTACCATGAAACATAGAAATGAGATGCGATATCGCGTTTTAAGAAGCATTAGAACTCTATTGCTAAGATAGGTAGACATCTGGATTCGCTATTTCCTTGCAAGGAAGTGTCGCATTTACATTCATTTGAGGTGTAGACGAGGAAAACATAACACTTCGCAAATCATGTTATATCTTACCATGAAACATAGAAATGACATGCGATATCGCGTTTTAAGAGGCATTTGAACTCTATTGCTTCGATACGTAGACATCTGCAAACGCTATTTCCTTGCAAGGAAGTGTCGCATTTACATTCATTTGAATCGTAGACGAGGAATGCATAACACTTCGCAAATCATATTATATCTTACCATGAAACATAGAAATGAGATGCGATATCGCGTTTTAAGAAGCATTAGAACTCTATTGCTTCGATACGTAGACATCTGCAAACGCTATTTCCTTGCAAGGAAGTGTCGCATTTACATTCATTTGAAGTGTAGACGAGGAAAACATAACAGTTCGCAAATCATATTATATCTTACCATGAAACATAGAAATGACATGCGATATCGCGTTTTAAGAAGCATTTGAACTCTATTGCTTCGATACGTAGACATCTGCAAACGCTATTTCCTTGCAAGGAAGTGTCGCATTTACATTCACTTGAATCGTAGACGAGGAATGCATAGCACTTCGCAATGTATATTATATCTTATCATGAAACATAGATATGAGATGCAATATCTCGTTTTAAGAAGCATTTCAACTCTATTGCTTCGGTACGTAGACATCTGCAAACGCTATTTCCTTGCAAGGAAGTGTCGCGTTTAAATTCATTTGAAGTGTAGACGAGGAATACATGATACTTCGCAAATCATATTATATCTTACCATGAAACATAGAAATGAGATGCGATATCGCGTTTTAAGAAGCATTTGAACTCTATTGCTTCGATACGTAGACATCTGCAAACGCTATTTCCTTGCAAGGAAGTGTCGCATTTACATTCATTTGAATCGTAGACGAGGAATGCATAACACTTCGCAAATCATATTACATCTTACCATGAAACATAGAAATGAGGTGCGATATCGCGTTTTAAGAAGCATTAGAAATCTATTGCTACGATACGTAGACATCTGCAAACGCTATTTCCTTGCAAGGAAGTGTCGCATTTACTTTCATTTGAATCGTAGACGAGAAATGCATAACACTTCGCAATGTATATTATATCTTATCATGAAACATAGATATGAAATGCAATATCTCGTTTTAAGAAGCATTTGAACTCTATTGCTTCGATACGTAGACATCTGCAAACGCTATTTCCTTGCAAGCAAGTGTCGCATTTACATTCATTTGAGGTGTAGACGAGGAATACATAACACTTCGCAAATGATATTATATCTTACCATGAAACATAGAAATGTGATGCGATATCGCGTTTTAAGAAGCATTTGAACTCTATTGCTACGATACGTAGACATCTGCAATTGCTGTTTCCTTGCAAGGAAGTGTCGCATTTACTTTCATTTGAATCGTAGACGAGGAATGCATAACACTTCGCAATGAATATTATATCTTACCATGATACATAGAAATGAGATGCGATATCGCGTTTTAAGAAGCATTAGAACACTATTGCTACGATAGGTAGACATCTGCAAATGCTATTTCCTTGCAAGGAAGTATCGCATTTACTTTCGTTTGAATCGTAAACGAGGAATGCATAACACTTCGCAATGAATATTATATCTTACCATGAAACATAGAAATGAGATACGATATCGCGTTTTAAGAGGCATTAGAACTCTATTGCTACGATAGGTAGACATCTGCATACGCTATTTCCTTGCAAGGAAGTGTCGCATTTACATTCATTTGAAGTGTAGACGAGGAATACATAACACTTCGCAAATCATATTATATCTTACCATGAAACATAGAAATGAGATGCGATATCGCGTTTTAAGAAGCATTAGAACTCTGTTGCTACGATAGGTAGACATCTGCAAACGCTATTTCCTTGCAAGGAAGTGTCGCATTTACATTCATTTGAAGTGTAGACGAGGAATACATTGCACTTCGCAAATCATATTATATCTTACCATGAAACATAGAAATGAGATGCGATATCGCGTTTTAAGAAGCATTAGAACTCTATTGCTTCGATACGTAGACATCTGCAAACGCTATTTCCTTGCAAGGAAGTGTCGCATTTACATTCATTTGAAGTGTAGACGAGGAATACATAACACTTCGCAAATCATATTATATCTTACCATGAAACATAAAATGAGATGCGATATCGCGTTTTAAGGAGCATCAGAAATCCATTGCTATGATACGTAGACATCTGCAAACGCTATTTCCTTGCAAGCAAGTGTCGCATTTACATTCATTTGAATCGTAGACGAGGAATACATAACACTTCGCAAATCACATTATATCTTACCATGAAACACAGAAATGAGATGCGATATCGCGTTTTAAGAAGCATTTGAACTCTATTGCTACGATACGTAGACATCTGCAATCGCTGTTCCCTTGCAAGGAATTATCGCATTTACTTTCAGTTGAATCGTAGACGAGGAATGCATAACACTTCGCAAATCATATTATATCTTACCATGAAACATAGAAACGAGATGCGATAACGCGTTTTAAGAAGCATTTGAACTCTATTGCTACGATACGTGGACATCTGCAACCGCTGTTTCCTTGCAAGGAAGTGTCGCATTTACTTTCATTTGAATCGTAGACGAGGAATGCATAACACTTCGCAATGAATATTATATCTTACCATGATACATAGAAATGAGATGCGATATCGCGTTTTAAGAAGCATTAGAACACTATTGCTACGATAGGTAGACATCTGCAAATGCTATTTCCTTGCAAGGAAGTATCGCATTTACTTTCGTTTGAATCGTAGACGAGGAATGCATAACACTTCGCAATGAATATTATATCTTACCATGAAACATAGAAATGAGATACGATATCGCGTTTTAAGTAGCATTAGAACGCTATTGCTACGATAGGTAGACATCGGCAAATGCTATTTCCTTGCAAGGAAGTATCGCATTTACTTTCGTTTGAATCGTAGACGAGGAATGCATAACACTTCGCAATGAATATTATATCTTACCATGAAACATAGAAATGAGATGCGATATCGCGTTTTAAGAAGCATTAGAACTCTATTGCTACGATAGGTAGACATCTGGATTCGCTATTTCCTTGCAAGGAAGTGTCGCATTTACATTCATTTGAGGTGTAGACGAGGAAAACATAACACTTCGCAAATCATATTATATCTTACCATGAAACATAGAAATGAGATGCGATATCGCGTTTTAAGAAGCATTTGAACTCTATTGCTTCGATACGTAGACATCTGCAAACGCTATTTTCTTGCAAGGAAGTGTCGCATTTACATTCATTTGAATCGTAGACGAGGAATGCATAACACTTCGCAAATCATATTATATCTTACCATGAAACATAGAAATGAGATGCGATATCGCGTTTTAAGAAGCATTAGAACTCTATTGCTTCGATACGTAGACATCTGCAAACACTATTTCCTTGCAAGGAAGTGTCGCATTTACATTCATTTGAAGTGTAGACGAGGAAAACATAACAGTTCGCAAATCATATTATATCTTACCATGAAACATAGAAATGACATGCGATATCGCGTTTTAAGAAGCATTTGAACTCTATTGCTTCGATACGTAGACATCTGCAAACGCTATTTCCTTGCAAGGAAGTGTCGCATTTACATTCACTTGAATCGTAGACGAGGAATGCATAACACTTCGCAATGAATACTATATCTTATCATGAAACATAGATATGAGATGCAATATCTCGTTTTAAGAAGCATTTGAACTCTGTTGCTTCGATACGTAGACATCTGCAAACGCTATTTCCTTGCAAGGAAGTGTCGTATTTACATTCATTTGAAGTGTAGACGAGGAATACATGATACTTCGCAAATCATATTATATCTTACCATGAAACATAGAAATGAGATGCGATATCGCGTTTTAAGAAGCATCAGAAATCCATTGCTATGATACGTAGACATCTGCAAACGCTATTTCCTTGCAAGCAAGTGTCGCATTTACATTCATTTGAATCGTAGACGAGGAATGCATAACACTTCGCAATGAATATTATATCGTATCATGAAACATAGATATGAGATGCAATATCTCGTTTTAAGAAGCATTTCAACTCTATTGCTTCGATACGTAGACATCTGCAAACGCTATTTCCTTGCAAGGAAGTGTCGCATTTACATTCACTTGAATCGTAGACGAGGAATGCATAACACTTCGCAATGAATACTATATCTTATCATGAAACATAGATATGAGATGCAATATCTCGTTTTAAGAAGCATTTGAACTCTGTTGCTTCGATACGTAGACATCAGCAAACGCTATTTCCTTGCAAGGAAGTGTCGTATTTACATTCATTTGAAGTGTAGACGAGGAATACATGATACTTCGCAAATCATATTATATCTTACCATGAAACATAGAAATGAGATGCGATATCGCGTTTTAAGAAGCATCAGAAATCCATTGCTATGATACGTAGACATCTGCAAACGCTATTTCCTTGCAAGCAAGTGTCGCATTTACATTCATTTGAATCGTAGACGAGGAATGCATAACACTTCGCAATGAATATTATATCGTATCATGAAACATAGATATGAGATGCAATATCTCGTTTTAAGAAGCATTTCAACTCTATTGCTTCGGTACGTAGACATCTGCAAACGCTATTTCCTTGCAAGGAAGTGTCGCGTTTAAATTCATTTGAAGTGTAGACGAGGAATACATGATACTTCGCAAATCATATTATATCTTACCATGAAACATAGAAATGAGACGCGATATCGCGTTTTAAGAAGCATTTGAACTCTATTGCTTCGATACGTAGACATCTGCAAACGCTATTTCCTTGCAAGGAAGTGTCGCATTTACATTCATTTGAATCGTAGACGAGGAATGCATAACACTTCGCAAATCATATTATATCTTACCATGAAACATAGAAATGAGGTGCGATATCGCGTTTTAAGAAGCATTAGAAATCTATTGCTACGATACGTAGACATCTGCAAACGCTATTTCCTTGCAAGGAAGTGTCGCATTTACTTTCATTTGAATCGTAGACGAGGAATGCATAACACTTCGCAATGTATATTATATCTTATCATGAAACATAGATATGAAATGCAATATCTCGTTTTAAGAAGCATTTGAACTCTATTGCTTCGATACGTAGACATCTGCAAACGCTATTTCCTTGCAAGCAAGTGTCGCATTTACATTCATTTGAGGTGTAGACGAGGAATACATAACACTTCGCAAATGATATTATATCTTACCATGAAACATAGAAATGTGATGCGATATCGCGTTTTAAGAAGCATTTGAACTCTATTGCTACGATACGTAGACATCTGCAATTGCTGCTTCCTTGCAAGGAAGTGTCGCATTTACTTTCATTTGAATCGTAGACGAGGAATGCATAACACTTCGCAATGAATATTATATCTTACCATGATACATAGAAATGAGATGCGATATCGCGTTTTAAGAAGCATTAGAACACTATTGCTACGATAGGTAGACATCTGCAAATGCTATTTCCTTGCAAGGAAGTATCGCATTTACTTTCGTTTGAATCGTAAACGAGGAATGCATAACACTTCGCAATGAATATTATATCTTACCATGAAACATAGAAATGAGATACGATATCGCGTTTTAAGAAGCATTAGAACTCTATTGCTACGATAGGTAGACATCTGCAAACGCCATTTCCTTGCAAGGAAGTGTCGTATTTACATTGACTTGAAGTGTAGACGAGGAATACATAACACTTCGCAAATCATATTATATCTTACCATGAAACATAGAAATGAGATGCGATATCGCGTTTTAAGTAGCATTAGAACTCTATTGCTACGATACCTAGACATCTGCAAACGCTATTTCCTAGCGAGCAAGTGTCGCATTCACATTCATTTGAAGTGTAGACGAGGAATACATGACACTTCGCAAATCTTATTATATCTTACCATGAAACATAGTAATGAGATGCGATATCGCGTTTTAAGAAGCATTAGAACTCTGTTGCTACGACACGTAGACACCTGCAAACGCTATTTCCTTGCAAGGAAGTGTCGCATTTACATTCATTTGAAGTGTAGACGAGGAATACATGACACTTCGCAAATCATATTATATCTTACCATGAAACGTAGAAACGAGATGCGATATCGCGTTCTAAGAAGCATCAGAAATCCATTGCTACGATACGTAGACATCTGCAGACGCTATTTCCTTGCAAGGAAGTGTCGCATTTACATTCATTTGATGTGTAGACGAGGAATACATAGCACTTCGCAAATCATATTACATCTTACCATGAAACATAGAAATGAGATGCGATATCGCGTTTTAAGAAGCATTAGAACTCTATTGCTTCGATACTTAGACATCTGCAAACGCTATTTCCTTGCAAGGAAGTGTCGCATTTACATTCATTTGAAGTGTAGACGAGGAATACATGATACTTCGCAAATCATATTATATCTTACCATGAAACATAGAAATGGGATGCGATATCGCGTTTTAAGAAGCATTAGAAAACTATTGCTACGATAGGTAGACATTTGCAAACGCTATTTCCTTGCAACGAAGTGTCGCATTTACATTCATTTGAAGTGTAGACGAGGAATACATAACACTTCGCAAATCATATTATATCTTACCATGAAACATAGAAATGAGATCCGATATCGCGTTTTAAGAATCATAAGAAATCTATTGCTACGATACGTAGACATCTGCAAACGCAATTTCCTTGCAAGGAAGTGTCGCATTTACATTCATTTGAAGTGTAGACGAGTAATACATGACACTTCGCAAATCATATTATATCTTACCATGAAACATAGAAATGAGATGCGATATCGCGTTTTAAGAAGCATCAGAAATCCATTGCTATGATACGTAGACATCTGCAAACGCTATTTCCTTGCAAGCAAGTGTCGCATTTACATTCATTTGAATCGTAGACGAGGAATGCATAACACTTCGCAATGAATATTATATCTTATCATGAAACATAGGTATGAGATGCAATATCTCGTTTTAAGAAGCATTTCAACTCTATTGCTTCGATACGTAGACATCTGCAAACGCTATTTCCTTGCAAGGAAGTGTCGCAATTACATTCATTTGAATCGTAGACGAGGAATGCATAACACTTCGCAATGAATACTATATCTTATCATGAAACATAGATATGAGATACAATATCTCGTTTTAAGAAGCATTTGAACTCTGTTGCTTCGATACGTAGACATCTGCAAACGCTATTTCCTTGCAAGGAAGTGTCGTATTTACATTCATTTGAAGTGTAGACGAGGAATACATGATACTTCGCAAATCATATTATATCTTACCATGAAACATAGAAATGGGATGCGATATCGCGTTTTAAGAAGCATTAGAAAACTATTGCTACGATAGATAGACATCTGCGAACGCTATTTCCTTACAAGGAAGTGTCGCATTTTCATTCATTTGAGGTGTAGACGAGGAATACATAACACTTCGCAAATCATATTATATCTTACCATGAAACATAGAAATGAGATGCGATATCGCGTTTTAAGAAGCATTTGAACTCTATTGCTACGATACGTAGACATCTGCAATCGCTGTTTCCTTGCAAGGAAGTATCGCATTTACTTTCAGTTGAATCGTAGACGAGGAATGCATAACACTTCGCAAATCATATTATATCTTACCATGAAACATAGAAATGAGATGCGATAACGCGTTTTAAGAAGCATTTGAACTCTATTGCTACGATCCGTGGACATTTGCAATCGCTGTTTCCTTGCAAGGAAGTGTCGCATTTACTTTCATTTGAATCGTAGACGAGGAATGCATAACACTTCGCAATGAATATTATATCTTACCATGATACATAGAAATGAGATGCGATATCGCGTTTTAAGAAGCATTAGAACACTATTGCTACGATAGGTAGACATCTGCAAATGCTATTTCCTTGCAAGGAAGTATCGCATTTACTTTCGTTTGAATCGTAGACGAGGAATGCATAACACTTCGCAATGAATATTATATCTTACCATGAAACATAGAAATGAGATACGATATCGCGTTTTAAGAAGCATTAGAACTCTATTGCTACGATAGGTAGACATCTGCAAACGCTATTTCCTTGCAAGGAAGTGTCGTATTTACATTGATTTGAAGTGTAGACGAGGAATACATAACACTTCGCAAATCATATTATATCTTACCATGAAACATAGAAATGAGATGCGATATCGCGTTTTAAGAAGCATTAGAACTCTATTGCTACGATACCTAGACATCTGCAAACGCTATTTCCTAGCGAGCAAGTGTCGCATTTACATTCCTTTGATGTGTGGACGAGGAATGCATAACACTTCGCAATGAATATTATATCTTATCATGAAACATAGATATGAGATGCAATATCTCGTTTTAAGAAGCATTTGAACTCTATTGCTTCGTTACGTAGACATCTGCAAACGCTATTTCCCTGCAAGGAAGTGTCGCATTTACATTCATTTGAGGTGTAGACGAGGAATACATAACACTTCGCAAATCATATTATATCTTACCATGAAACATAGAAATGAGATGCGAAATCGCGTTTTAAGAAGCATTAGAACTCTGTTGCTACGATACGTAGACATCTGCAAACGCTATTTCCTTGCAAGGAAGTATCGCATTTACTTTCGTTTGAATCGTAGACGAGGAATGCATAACACTTCGCAATGAATATTATATCTTACCATGAAACATAGAAATGAGATACGATATCGCGTTTTAAGAAGCATTAGAACTCTATTGCTACGATAGGTAGACATCTGCAAACGCAATTTCCTTGCAAGGAAGTGTCGCATTTACATTCATTTGAAGTGTAGACGAGGGATACATGACACTTCGCAAATCATATTATATCTTACCATGAAACATAGAAATGAGATGCGATATCGCGTTTTAAGAAGCATCAGAAATCCATTGCTATGATACGTAGACATCTGCAAACGCTATTTCCTTGCAAGCAAGTGTCGCATTTACATTCATTTGAATCGTATACGAGGAATGCGTAACACTTCGCAATGAATATTATATCTTATCATGAAACATAGATATGAGATGCAATATCTCGTTTTAAGAAGCATTTCAACTCTATTGCTTCGATACGTAGACATCTGCAAACGCTATTTCCTTGCAAGGAAGTGTCGCATTTAAATTCATTTGAAGTGTAGACGAGGAATACATGATACTTCGCAAATCATATTGTATCTTACCATGAAACATAGAAATGAGATGCGATATCGCGTTTTAAGAAGCATTTGAACTCAATTGCTTCGATAATTAGACATCTGCAAACGCTGTTTCCTTGCAAGGAAGTGTAGCATTTACATTCATTTGAAGTGTAGACGAGGAATACATAACACTTCTCAAATCATATTATATCTTACCATGAAACATAGAAATGAGATGCGATATCGCGTTTTAACCCTTTGCACTCCGCGCACTTTTTAGCTAGAGGTTCCAGCTACTCCGGAACATTTTGATCATGACCGTCAGCTACTCCGAAAGTGTTTACAATGTTGCGACCGCGCAATTGAGGAAGCTCAAAGACCCTGCCGTGTCATTAAAGAAAGCTTGTATATTATATATTTGAAAGCTATGTTTTATTAACAAAATTACGATGTAAAGAATATAACAATACATAAAAATAACAATTATCTTTTAAAATTCTTCATAGTATGATACCGTGAAAAGCAATCCCCAAGATGCATTCGTGGCTTGCCAGGACAAGTATCACAATATTCACTAGTTTCATGCCTTTCCCCTTTCTTCTGCCTGTTAGAGCAAACGACACAATCTGTTTTTTTGCCCTTCCGCATTACGTGAAGCTTCCCGTTTAGCCTTATCTCAACAGATGCAGATGCAGAAGATGAAGCTCTCGATCTTTCTTGTCGAAAATCGTTCTCTAGTTGATCTACTAGCAGTTTCACATATTTCAAATGTGTCAATGGTTTCTCATTTCGATTTTTTTTACAGTCTTATATATAATATATGAATTGATCACACAGAATTCCATGCCCCAAAAAAACATTTTCCTCCACCACCTCAGTGATTTTCTCTAAAAACAATACGTGGCTGCGTATTGATCGGCTCGATCAACGCCGCCCATGGAAACTGTATAGCTTACAATTGCATTAGGTTTCCTAATGTTTATCTCCTACCCTTCTCGCAGAATTCTTCTTGCTGTCATCATTCCAGCACCATTCCACGTGCTCAAAAAGGAAACGACTCTTTTGTCTTTCCAGGCTAAAAACATGGCTTCCCCTTTTTTTCTAATAAAGGTTTCCTGCTGTGAAAACTTTTTTTTCGGTAGCTTTGGAATACCTTTTCTATTTGTTTTTATAGTTCCAGTTAAGTGGCACATCATTTTCATTAATTCCTCTGCCCTGTAGTGGACTGCTTTCAGGAGAACCGTACGATAAATCAGACTTAGGCTCAATAGCGGTGGTCTGGTCGCCTTTCAAATTTCATTTTTTCGTGTTTTACGCTGACAGACAAAAATACGATTGAAAGAAACGGAGCAAGCTCGGTCGCCAGACCGATGATACTTATCGTTAACGCGTGCCGAAACATCTTCCTACCCGTATAAAGATACAATGTTGCCTGTAGATGCTGGGCGTGCCGTGTCGCCGCAGCGGCGACAACGGAGTGCTATGGGCTATAGTACGTGTCGCCGTAGCGGCGACAACGGAGTGCAAAGGGTTAAGAAGCATTAGAACACTATTGCTACGATAGGTAGACATCTGCAATCGCTATTTCCTTGCAAGGAAGTGTCGCATTTACATTCATTTGAAGTGTAGACGAGGAATACATAACACTTCGCAAATCATATTATATCTTATCATGAAACATAGAAATGAGATGCGATATCGCGTTTTAAGAATCATTAGAACTCTATTGCTACGATACCTAGACATCTGCAGACGCTATTTCCTAGCAAGGAAGTGTCGCATTTACATTCATTTGAAGTGTAGACGGGGAATACGTGATACTTCGCAAATCATATTATATCTTACCATGAATCATAGAAATGAGATGCGATATCGCGTTTTAAGTATCATAAGAACTCTATTGTTACGATACGTAGACATCTGCAAACGCTATTTCCTTGGAAGGAAGTGTCGCATTTACGTTCATTTGAATCGTAGACGAGGAATGCATAACACTTCGCAAATCATATTATATCTTACCATGAAACATAGAAATGAGATGCGATATCGCGTTTTAAGAAGCATTTGAACTCTATTGCTTCGATACCTAGACATCTGCAAACGCTATTTCCTTGCAAGGAAGTGTCGCATTTACCTTCATTTGAAGTGTAGACGAGGAATACATAACACTTCGCAAATCATATTATATCTTACCATGAAACATAGAAAGGAGATGCGATATCGCGTTTTAAGAAGCATTAGAACTCTATTGCTACGATACGTAGACATCTGCAAACGCTATTTCCTTGCAAGGAAGTGTCGCATTTACATTCATTTGAAGTGTAGACGAGGAATACATAACACTCCCCAAATCATATTATATCTTACCATGAAACATAGAAATGAGATGCGATATCGCGTTTTAAGAAGCATTAGAACTCTATTGCTACGATAGGTAGACATCTGCGAACGCTATTTCCTTACAAGGAAGTGTCGCATTTACATTCATTTGAAGTGTAGACAAGGAATACATAACACTTCGCAAATCATATTATATCTTACCATGAAATATAGAAAAGAGATGCGATATCGCGTTTTAAGAAGCATTTGAACTCTATTGCTTCGATACGTAGACATCTGCAAACGCTATTTCCTTGCAAGGAAGTGTCGCATTTACATTTATTTGAAGTGTAGACGAGGAATACATAACACTTCGCAAATCATATTATATCTTACCATGAAACATAGAAAGGAGATGCGATATCGCGTATTAAGAAGCATTAGAACTCTATTGCTACAATACGTAGACATCTGCAAACGCTATTTCCTAGCGAGCGAGTGTCGCATTTACATTCATTTGAAGTGTAGACGAGGAATACATAACACTTCGCAAATCATATTATATCTTACCATGAAACATGGAAATGAGATGCGATATCGCGTTTTAAGAAGCATTTGAACCCTATTGCTTCGATACGTAGACATCTGCAAACGCTATTTCCTTGCAAGGAAGTGTCGCATTTACATTCATTTGAAGTGTAGACGAGGAATACATAACACTCCGCAAATCATATTATATCTTGCCATGAAACATAGAAATGAGATGCGATATCGCGTTTTAAGAAGCATTAGAACTCTATTGCTACGATAGGTAGACATCTGCAAAAGCTATTTCCTTGCAAGGAAGTGTCGTATTTACATTGATTTGAAGTGTAGACGAGGAATACATAACACTTCGCAAATCATATTATATCTTACCATGAATCATAGAAATGAGATGCGATATCGCGTTTTATGTATCATAAGAACTCTATTGTTACGATACGTAGACATCTGCAAACGCTATTTCCTTGGAAGGAAGTGTCGCATTTACGTTCATTTGAATCGTAGACGAGGAATGCATAACACTTCGCAAATCATATTATATCTTACCATGAAACATAGAAATGAGATGCGATATCGCGTTTTAAGAAGCATTTGAACTCTATTGCTTCGATACGTAGACATCTGCAAACGCTATTTCCTTGCAAGGAAGTGTCGCATTTACATTCATTTGAAGTGTAGACGAGGAATACATAACACTTCGCAAATCATATTATATCTTACCATGAAACATAGAAAGGAGATGCGATATCGCGTTCTAAGAAGCATTAGAAATCTATTGCTACGATACGTAGACATCTGCAAACGCTATTTCCTAGCGAGCGAGTGTCGCATTTACATTCATTTGAAGTGTAGACGAGGAATACATAACACTTCGCAAATCATATTATATCTTACCATGAAACATAGAAATGAGATGCGATATCGCGTTTTAAGAAGCATTAGAACCCTATTGCTACGATACGTAGACATATGCAAACGCTATTTCCTTGCAAGGAAGTGTCGCATTTACATTCATTTGAAGTGTAGACGGGGAATACGTGATACTTCGCAAATCATATTATATCTTACCATGAAACATAGAAATGAGATGCGATATCGCGATTTAAGAAGCTTTAGAACACTATTGCTTCGATACGTAGACATCTGCAAACGCTATTTCCTTGCAAGGAAGTGTCGAATTTACATTGATTTGAATCGTAGACGAGGAATGCGTAACACTTCGCAATGAATATTATATCTTATCATGAAACATAGATATGAGATGCAATATCTCGTTTTAAGAAGCATTTCAACTCTATTGCTTCGATACGTAGACATCTGCAAACGCTATTTCCCTGCAAGGAAGTGTCGCATTTACATTCATTTGAGGTGTAGACGAGGAATACATAACACTTCGCAAATCATATTATATCTTACCATGAAACATAGAAATGAGATGCGATATCGCCGTTTTAAGAAGCATTAGAAATCTATTGCTACGATACGTAGACATCTGCAAACGCTATTTCCTAGCGAGGAAGTATCGCATTCACATTCATTTGAAGTGTAGACGTGGAAAACATGACACTTCGCAAATCATGTTATATCTTACCATGAAACATAGAAATGAGATGCGATATCGCGTTTTAAGAAGCATTAGAAAGTTATTGCTACGATACGTAGACATCTGCAAACGCTATTTCCTAGCGAGGAAGTGTCGCATTCACATTCATTTGAAGTGTAGACGAGGAATGCATAACACTTCGCAAATCATTATACATCTTACCATGAAACGTAGAAATGAGATGCGATATCGCGTTTTAAGAAGCATTAGAACTCTATTGCTACGATACCCAGACATCTGCAGACGCTATTTCTTAACAAGGAAGTGTCGCATTTACATTCATTTGAAGTGTAGACGAGGAATACATAACACTTCGCAAATCATATTATATCTTACCATAAAACATAGAAATGAGATGCGATATCGCGTTTTAAGAAGCATCAGAAATCCATTGCTTCGATACGTAGACATCTGCAAACGCTATTTCCTTGCAAGGAAGTGTCGCATTTACATTCATTTGAAGTGTAGACGAGGAATACATAACACTTCGCAAATCATATTATATCTTACCATGAAACATAGAAATGAGATGCGATATCGCCGTTTTAAGAAGCATTAGAAATCTATTGCTACGATACGTAGACATCTGTAAACGCTATTTCCTAGCGAGGAAGCGTCGCATTTACATTCATTTGAAGATATCGAATGAGATGCGATATCGCGTTTTAAGAAGCATTAAAAATCCGTTGCTACGATACGTAGACAACTGCAAACGCTATTTCCTAGCGAGGAAGTGTCGCATTCACATTCATTTGAAGTGTAGACGAGGAATACATAACACTTCTCAAATCAAATTATATCTTACCATGAAACATAGAAATGAGATGCGATATCGCGTTTTAAGAATCATAAGAACTCTATTGCTACGATACGTAGACATCTGCAAACGCTATTTCCTTGCAAGGAAGTGTCGCATTTACTTTCATTCGAATCGTAGACGAGGAATGCATAACACTTCGCAATGTATATTATATCTTATCATGAAACATAGATATGAGATGCAATATCTCGTTTTAAGAAGCATTTGAACTCTATTGCTTCGATACGTAGATATCTGCAAACGCTATTTCCCTGCAAGGAAGTGTCGCATTCACATTCATTTGAGGTGTAGACGAGGAATACATAACACTTCGCAAATCATATTATATCTTACCATGAAACATAGAAATGAGATGCGATATCGCGTTTTAAGAAGCATTAGAAATCTATTCCTGCGATACGTAGACATCTGCGAACGCTATTTCCTTGCAAGGAAGTATCGCATTTACTTTCATTTGAATCGTAGACGAGGAATGCATAACACTTCGCAATGTATATTATATCTTATCATGAAACATAGATATGAGATGCAATATCTCGTTTTAAGAAGCATTTGAACTCCATTGCTTCGATACGTAGGCATCTGCAAACGCTATTTCCTTGCAAGGAAGTGTCGCATTTACATTCATTTGAAGTGTAGACGAGGAATACATGACACTTCGCAAATCATATTATATCATACCATGAAACATAGAAATGAGATGCGATATTGCGTTCTAAGAA
Source organism: Xylocopa sonorina (assembly GCF_050948175.1). Taxonomy (NCBI): domain Eukaryota; kingdom Metazoa; phylum Arthropoda; class Insecta; order Hymenoptera; family Apidae; genus Xylocopa; species Xylocopa sonorina. Next base: position 659,107 of record NW_027490112.1, on the reverse strand, counting down.
GCATTAGAAATCCATTGCTACGATACGTAGACATCTGCAAATGCTATTTCCTTGCAAGGAAGTGTCGCATTTACATTCATTTGATGTGTAGACGAGGAATACATAACACTTCGCAAATCATATTATATCTTATCATGAAACATAGAAATGAGATGCGATATCGCGTTTTATGAAGCATTAGAACTCTATTGCTACGATACGTAGACATCTGCAAAGGCTATTTCCATGCAAGGAAGTGTCGCATTTACATTCACTTGAAGTGTAGGCGAGGAATACATAACACTTCGCAAATCATATTATACCTTACCATGAAACATAGAAATGAGATGCGAAATCGCGTTTTAAGAATTATAAGAGCTCTATTGCTACGATACGTAGACATCTGCAAACGCTGTTTCCTTGCAAGGAAGTGTCGCGTTTACTTTTATTTGAATCGTAGACTAGGAATGCATAACACTTCGCAATGAATATTATATCTTACCATGAAACATAGAAATGAGATGCGATATCGCGTTTTATGAAGCATTAGAACACTATTGCTACGATAGGTAGACATCTGCAAATGCTATTTCCTTGCAAGGAAGTATCGCATTTACTTTCATTTGAATCGTAGACGAGGAATGCATAACACTTCGCAATGAATATTATATCTTACCATGAAACATAGAAATGAGATGCGATATCGCGTTTTAAGAAGCATTAGAACTCTATTGCTACGATAGGTAGACATCTGCAAACGCTATTTCCTTGCAAGGAAGTGTCGTATTTACATTGATTTGAAGTGTAGACGAGGAATTCATAACACTTCGCAAATCATATTATATCTTACCATGAATCATAGAAATGAGATGCGATATCGCGTTTCAAGAATCATAAGAACTCTATTGTTACGATACGTAGACATCTGCAAACGCTATTTCCTTGCAAGGAAGTGTCGCATTTACTTGCATTTGAATCGTAGACGAGGAATGCATAACACTTCGCAATGAATATTATATCTTATCATGAAACATAGATATGAGGTGCAGTATCTCGTTTTAGGAAGCATTTGAACTCTATTGCTTCGATACGTGGACATCTGCAATCGCTGTTTCCTTGCAAGGAAGTGTCGCATTTACTTTCATTTGAATCGTAGACGAGGAATGCATAACACTTCGCAATGAATATTATATCTTACCATGATACATAGAAATGACATGCGATATCGCGTTTTATGGAGCATTAGAACACTATTGCTACGATAGGTAGACATCTGCAAATGCTATTTCCTTGCAAGGAGGTATCGCATTTACTTTCATTTGAATCGTAGACGAGGAATGCATAACACTTCGCAATGAATATTATATCTTACCATGAAACATAGAAATGAGATGCGATATCGCGTTTTAAGAAGCATTAGAACTCTATTGCTACGATAGGTAGACATCTGCAGACGCTATTTCCTAGCAAGGAAGTGTCGCATTTACATTCATTTGAAGTGTAGACGAGGAATACATAACACTTCGCAAATCATATTATATCTTACCATGAATCATAGAAATGAGATGCGATATCGCGTTTTAAATATCATAAGAACTCTATTGTTACGATACGTAGACATCTGCAAACGCTATTTCCTTGGAAGGAAGTGTCGCATTTACGTTCATTTGAATCGTAGACGAGGAATGCATAACACTTCGCAAATCATATTATATCTTACCATGAAACATAGAAATGAGATGCGATATCGCGTTTTAAGAAGCACTTGAACTCTATTGCTTCGATACCTAGACATCTGCAAACGCTATTTCCTTGCAAGGAAGTGTCGCATTTACCTTCATTTGAAGTGTAGACGAGGAATACATAACACTTCGCAAATCATATTATATCTTACCATGAAACATAGAAAGGAGATGCGATATCGCGTTTTAAGAAGCATTAGAACTCTATTGCTACGATACGTAGACATCTGCAAACGCTATTTCCTTGCAAGGAAGTGTCGCATTTACATTCATTTGAAGTGTAGACGAGGAATACATAACACTCCCCAAATCATATTATATCTTACCATGAAACATAGAAATGAGATGCGATATCGCGTTTTAAGAAGCATTAGAACTCTATTGCTACGATAGGTAGACATCTGCAAACGCTATTTCCTTGCAAGGAAGTGTCGTATTTACATTGATTTGAAGTGTAGACGAGGAATACATAACACTTCGCAAATCATATTATATCTTACCATGAATCATAGAAATGAGATGCGATATCGCGTTTTAAGAAGCATTAGAAATCTATTGCTACGATACGTACACATCTGCAAACGCTATTTCCTTGCAAGGAAGTGTCGCATTTACATTCATTTGAATCGTAGACGAGGAATGCATAACACTTCGCAATGTATATTATATCTTATCATGAAACATAGATATGAGATGCAATATCTCTTTTTAAGAAGCATTTGAACTCTATTGCTTCGATACGTAGACATCTGCAAACGCTATTTCCTAGCAAGGAAGTGTCGCATTCACATTCCTTTGAAGTGTGGACGAAGAATACATTACACTTCGCAAATCATATTATATCTTACCATGAAACATGGAAATGAGATGCGATATCGCGTTTTAAGAAGCATGAGAACACTATTGCTACGATAGGTAGACATTTGCAAACGCTACTTCCTTGCAAGGAAGTGTCGCACTTACATTCATTTGAAGTGTAGACGAGGAATACATAACACTTCGCAAATCATATTATATCTTACCATGAATCATAGAAATGAGATGCGATATCGCGTTTTAAATATCATAAGAACTCTATTGTTACGATACGTAGACATCTGCAAACGCTATTTCCTTGGAAGGAAGTGTCGCATTTACGTTCATTTGAATCGTAGACGAGGAATGCATAACACTTCGCAAATCATATTATATCTTACCATGAAACATAGAAATGAGATGCGATATCGCGTTTTAAGAAGCACTTGAACTCTATTGCTTCGATACCTAGACATCTGCAAACGCTATTTCCTTGCAAGGAAGTGTCGCATTTACCTTCATTTGAAGTGTAGACGAGGAATACATAACACTTCGCAAATCATATTATATCTTACCATGAAACATAGAAAGGAGATGCGATATCGCGTTTTAAGAAGCATTAGAACTCTATTGCTACGATACGTAGACATCTGCAAACGCTATTTCCTTGCAAGGAAGTGTCGCATTTACATTCATTTGAAGTGTAGACGAGGAATACATAACACTCCCCAAATCATATTATATCTTACCATGAAACATAGAAATGAGATGCGATATCGCGTTTTAAGAAGCATTAGAACTCTATTGCTACGATAGGTAGACATCTGCAAACGCTATTTCCTTGCAAGGAAGTGTCGTATTTACATTGATTTGAAGTGTAGACGAGGAATACATAACACTTCGCAAATCATATTATATCTTACCATGAATCATAGAAATGAGATGCGATATCGCGTTTGAAGTATCATAAGAACTCTATTGTTACGATACGTAGACATCTGCAAACGCTATTTCCTTGGAAGGAAGTGTCGCATTTACGTTCATTTGAATCGTAGACGAGGAATGCATAACACTTCGCAAATCATATTATATCTTACCATGAAACATAGAAAGGAGATGCGATATCGCGTTTTAAGAAGCATTAGAACTCTATTGCTACGATACGTAGACATCTGCAAACGCTATTTCCTTGCAAGGAAGTGTCGCATTTACATTCATTTGAAGTGTAGACGAGGAATACATAACACTCCGCAAATCATATTATATCTTACCATGAAACATAGAAAGGAGATGCGATATCGCGTTCTAAGAAGCATTAGAAATCTATTGCTACGATACGTAGACATCTGCAAACGCTATTTCCTAGCGAGCGAGTGTCGCATTTACATTCATTTGAAGTGTAGACGAGGAATACATAACACTTCGCAAATCATATTATATCTTACCATGAAACATAGAAATGAGATGCGATATCGCGTTTTAAGAAGCATTAGAACCCTATTGCTACGATACGTAGACATATGCAAACGCTATTTCCTTGCAAGGAAGTGTCGATTTTACATTCATTTGAAGTGTAGACGGGGAATACGTGATACTTCGCAAATCATATTATATCTTACCATGAAACATAGAAATGAGATGCGATATCGCGATTTAAGAAGCTTTAGAACACAATTGCTTCGATACGTAGACATCTGCAAACGCTATTTCCTTGCAAGGAAGTGTCGAATTTACATTGATTTGAATCGTAGACGAGGAATGCATAACACTTCGCAATGAATATTATATCTTATCATGAAACATAGATATGAGATGCAATATCTCGTTTTAAGAAGCATTTCAACTCTATTGCTTCGATACGTAGACATCTGAAAACGCTATTTCCCTGCAAGGAAGTGTCGCATTTACATTCATTTGAGGTGTAGACGAGGAATACATAACACTTCGCAAATCATATTATATCTTACCATGAAACATAGAAATGAGATGCGATATCGCCGTTTTAAGAAGCATTAGAAATCTATTGCTACGATACGTAGACATCTGCAAACGCTATTTCCTAGCGAGGAAGTATCGCATTCACATTCATTTGAAGTGTAGACGTGGAATACATGACACTTCGCAAATCATGTTATATCTTACCATGAAACATAGAAATGAGATGCGATATCGCGTTTTAAGAAGCATTAGAAAGTTATTGCTACGATACGTAGACATCTGCAAACGCTATTTCCTAGCGAGGAAGTGTCGCATTCACATTCATTTGAATCGTAGACGAGGAATGCATAACACTTCGCAAATCATAATACATCTTACCATGAAACGTAGAAATGAGATGCGATATCGCGTTTTAAGAAGCATTAGAACTCTATTGCTACGATACCCAGACATCTGCAGACGCTATTTCCTAACAAGGAAGTGTCGCATTTACATTCATTTGAAGTGTAGACGAGGAATACATGACACTTAGCAAATCATCTTATATCTTACCATGAAACATAGAAATGAGATGCGATATCGCGTTTTAAGAAGCATTAGAAAGCTATTGCTACGATACGTAGACATCTGCAAGCGCTATTTCCTAGCGGGGAAGTATCGCATTCACATTCATTTGAAGTGTAGACGAGGAATACATGACACTTCGCAAATCATGTTATATCTTACCATGAAACATAGAAATGAGATGCAATATCTCGTTTTAAGAAGCATTTGAACTCTATTGCTTCGATACGTAGACATTTGCAAACGCTATTTCCTTGCAAGGAAGTGTCGCATTTACATTCATTTGAACCGTAGACGAGGAAAAGCATAACACTTCGCAATGAATATTATATCTTATCATGAAGCATAGATATGAGATGCAATATCTCGTTTCAAGAAGCATTTGAACACTATTGCTTCGATACGTAGACATCTGCAAACGCTATTTCCTTGCAAGGAAGTGTCGCATTTACATTCATTTGAAGTGTAGACGAGGAATACATAACACTTCGCAAATCATATTATATCTTACCATGAAACATAGAAATGAGATGCGATATCGCGTTTTAAGAAGCATTAGAACCCTATTGCTACGATACGTAGACATCTGTAAACGCTATTTCCTTGCAAGGAAGTGTCGCATTTACTTTCATTTGAATCGTGGACGAGGAATGCATAACACGTCGCAATGTATATTATATCTTATCATGAAACATAGATATGAGATGCAATATCTCGTTTTAAGAAGCATTAGAAATCTATTACTACGATACCTAGACATCTGCAGACGCTATTTCCTAGCGAGGAAGTGTCGCATTCACATACATTTGAAGTGTAGACGAGGAATACATAACACTTCGCAAATCATATTATACCTTACCATGAAACATAGAAATGAGATGCGATATCGCGTTTTAAGAATCATAAGAACTCTATTGCTACGATACGTAGACATCTGCAAACGCTATTTCCTTGCAAGGAAGTGTCGCATTTACATTCATTTGAATCGTAGGCGAGGAATGCATAACACTTCGCAATGAATATTATATTTTATCATGAAACATAGATATGAGATGCAGTATCTCGTTTTAAGAAGCATTTGAACTCTAATGCTACGATAGGTTGACATCTGCAATTGCTATTTCCTTGCATGGAAGTGTCGCATTTACATTCATTTGAAGTGTAGACGAGGAATACATAACACTTCGCAAATCATATTATATCTTACCATGAAACATAGAAATGAGATGCGATATCGCCGTTTTAAGAAGCATTAGAAATCTATTGCTACGATACGTAGACATCTGCAAACGCTATTTCCTAGCGAGGAAGTATCGCATTCACATTCATTTGAAGTGTGGACGAGGAATACATAACACTTCGCAAATCGTTTATACCTTACCATGAAACATAGAAATGAGATGCGATATCGCGTTTTGAGAAGCATTAGAAATCTATTGCTACGATACGTACACATCTGCAAACGCTATTTCCTTGCAAGGAAGTGTCGCATTCACATTCATTTGAAGTGTAGACGGGGAATACGTGATACTTCGCAAATCATATTATATCTTACCATGAAACATAGATATGAGATGATATATCTCGTTCTAAGAAGCATTAGAACTCTATTGCTACGATACCTAGACATCTGCAGACGCTATTTCCCAGCAAGGAAGTGTCGCATTTACATTCATTTGAATCGTAGACGAGGAATGCATAACACTTCGCAATGTATATTATATCTTATCATGAAACATAGATATGAGATGCAATATCTTGTTTTAAGAAGCATTTCAACTTTATTGCTTCGATACGTAGACATCTGCAAACGCTATTTCCTAGCGAGGAAGTGTCGCATTCACATTCATTTGAAGTGTAGACGAGGAATACATAGCACTTCTCAAATCAAATTATATCTTACCATGAAACATAGAAATGAGATGCGATATCGCGTTTTAAGAAGCATTTCAACTTTATTGCTTCGATACGTAGACATCTGCAAACGCTATTTCCTTGCAAGGAAGTGTCGCATTCACATTCATTTGAAGTGTAGACGAGGAATACATGATACTTCGCAAATCATATTATATCTTACCATGAAACATAGAAATGAGATGCGATATCGCGTTTTAAGAAGCATTTGAACTCAATTTCTTCGATACGTAGACATCTGCAAACGCTGTTTCCTTGCAAGGAAGTGTCGCATTTACATTCATTTGAAGTGTAGACGAGGAATACATAACATTTCGCAAATCATATTATATCTTACCATGAAACATAGAAATGAGATGCGATATCGCGTTTTAAGAAGCATTAGAAATCTATTGCTACGATACGTAGACATCTGCAAACGCTATTTCCTTGCAAGGAAGTGTCGCATTTACTTTCATTTGAATCGTAGACGAGGAATGCATAACACTTCGCAATGTATATTATATCTTATCATGAAACATAGATATGAGATGCAATATCTCGTTTTAAGAAGCATTTGAACTCTATTGCTTCGATACGTAGATATCTGCAAACGCTATTTCCCTGCAAGGAAGTGTCGCATTTACATTCATTTGAGGTGTAGACGAGGAATACATAACACTTCGCAAATCATATTATATCTTACCATGAAACATAGAAATGAGATGCGATATCGCGTTTTAAGAAGCATTAGAAATCTATTGCTGCGATACGTAGACATCTGCGAACGCTATTTCCTTGCAAGGAAGTGTCGCATTTACTTGCATTTGAATCGTAGACGAGGAATGCATAACACTTCGCAATGAATATTATATCTTACCATGAAATATAGAAAAGAGATGCGATATCGCGTTTTAAGAAGCATTTGAACTCTATTGCTTCGATACGTAGACATCTGCAAACGCTATTTCCTTGCAAGGAAGTGTCGCATTTACATTTATTTGAAGTGTAGACGAGGAATACATAACACTTCGCAAATCATATTATATCTTACCATGAAACATAGAAAGGAGATGCGATATCGCGTATTAAGAAGCATTAGAACTCTATTGCTACAATACGTAGACATCTGCAAACGCTATTTCCTAGCGAGCGAGTGTCGCATTTACATTCATTTGAAGTGTAGACGAGGAATACATAACACTTCGCAAATCATATTATATCTTACCATGAAACATGGAAATGAGATGCGATATCGCGTTTTAAGAAGCATTTGAACCCTATTGCTTCGATACGTAGACATCTGCAAACGCTATTTCCTTGCAAGGAAGTGTCGCATTTACATTCATTTGAAGTGTAGACGAGGAATACATAACACTCCGCAAATCATATTATATCTTGCCATGAAACATAGAAATGAGATGCGATATCGCGTTTTAAGAAGCATTAGAACTCTATTGCTACGATAGGTAGACATCTGCAAAAGCTATTTCCTTGCAAGGAAGTGTCGTATTTACATTGATTTGAAGTGTAGACGAGGAATACATAACACTTCGCAAATCATATTATATCTTACCATGAATCATAGAAATGAGATGCGATATCGCGTTTTATGTATCATAAGAACTCTATTGTTACGATACGTAGACATCTGCAAACGCTATTTCCTTGGAAGGAAGTGTCGCATTTACGTTCATTTGAATCGTAGACGAGGAATGCATAACACTTCGCAAATCATATTATATCTTACCATGAAACATAGAAATGAGATGCGATATCGCGTTTTAAGAAGCATTTGAACTCTATTGCTTCGATACGTAGACATCTGCAAACGCTATTTCCTTGCAAGGAAGTGTCGCATTTACATTCATTTGAAGTGTAGACGAGGAATACATAACACTTCGCAAATCATATTATATCTTACCATGAAACATAGAAAGGAGATGCGATATCGCGTTCTAAGAAGCATTAGAAATCTATTGCTACGATACGTAGACATCTGCAAACGCTATTTCCTAGCGAGCGAGTGTCGCATTTACATTCATTTGAAGTGTAGACGAGGAATACATAACACTTCGCAAATCATATTATATCTTACCATGAAACATAGAAATGAGATGCGATATCGCGTTTTAAGAAGCATTAGAACCCTATTGCTACGATACGTAGACATATGCAAACGCTATTTCCTTGCAAGGAAGTGTCGCATTTACATTCATTTGAAGTGTAGACGGGGAATACGTGATACTTCGCAAATCATATTATATCTTACCATGAAACATAGAAATGAGATGCGATATCGCGATTTAAGAAGCTTTAGAACACTATTGCTTCGATACGTAGACATCTGCAAACGCTATTTCCTTGCAAGGAAGTGTCGAATTTACATTGATTTGAATCGTAGACGAGGAATGCGTAACACTTCGCAATGAATATTATATCTTATCATGAAACATAGATATGAGATGCAATATCTCGTTTTAAGAAGCATTTCAACTCTATTGCTTCGATACGTAGACATCTGCAAACGCTATTTCCCTGCAAGGAAGTGTCGCATTTACATTCATTTGAGGTGTAGACGAGGAATACATAACACTTCGCAAATCATATTATATCTTACCATGAAACATAGAAATGAGATGCGATATCGCCGTTTTAAGAAGCATTAGAAATCTATTGCTACGATACGTAGACATCTGCAAACGCTATTTCCTAGCGAGGAAGTATCGCATTCACATTCATTTGAAGTGTAGACGTGGAAAACATGACACTTCGCAAATCATGTTATATCTTACCATGAAACATAGAAATGAGATGCGATATCGCGTTTTAAGAAGCATTAGAAAGTTATTGCTACGATACGTAGACATCTGCAAACGCTATTTCCTAGCGAGGAAGTGTCGCATTCACATTCATTTGAAGTGTAGACGAGGAATGCATAACACTTCGCAAATCATTATACATCTTACCATGAAACGTAGAAATGAGATGCGATATCGCGTTTTAAGAAGCATTAGAACTCTATTGCTACGATACCCAGACATCTGCAGACGCTATTTCCTAACAAGGAAGTGTCGCATTTACATTCATTTGAAGTGTAGACGAGGAATACATAACACTTCGCAAATCATATTATATCTTACCATAAAACATAGAAATGAGATGCGATATCGCGTTTTAAGAAGCATCAGAAATCCATTGCTTCGATACGTAGACATCTGCAAACGCTATTTCCTTGCAAGGAAGTGTCGCATTTACATTCATTTGAAGTGTAGACGAGGAATACATAACACTTCGCAAATCATATTATATCTTACCATGAAACATAGAAATGAGATGCGATATCGCCGTTTTAAGAAGCATTAGAAATCTATTGCTACGATACGTAGACATCTGTAAACGCTATTTCCTAGCGAGGAAGCGTCGCATTTACATTCATTTGAAGTGTAAACGAGGAATACATAACACTTCGCAAATCATATTACATCTTACCATGAAACATAGAAATGAGATGCGATATCGCGTTTTAAGAAGCATTAGAACACTATTGCTACGATAGGCAGATATTTGCAAACGCTATTTCCTTGCAAGGAAGTGTCGCATTTACATTCACTTGAAGTGTAGGCGAGGAATACATAACACTTCGCAAATCATATTATTCCTTACCATGAAACATAGAAATGAGATGCGATATCGCGATTTAAGAAGCTTTAGAACACTATTGCTACGATACGTAGACATCTGCAAACGCTATTTCCTTGCAAGGAAGTGTCGCATTTACATTCATTTGAATCGTAGACGAGGAATGCTTAACACTTCGCAAATCATAATACATCTTACCATGAAACGTAGAAATGAGATGCGATATCGCGTTTTAAGAAGCATTAGAACTCTATTGCTACGATACCCAGACATCTGCAGACGCTATTTCCTAACAAGGAAGTGTCGCATTTACATTCATTTGAAGTGTAGACGAGGAATACATAACACTTCGCAATTCATATTACATCTTACCATGAAACATAGAAATGAGATGCGATATCGCGTTTTAAGAAGCATTGGAACTCTAATGGAACGATAGGTAGACATCTGCAATTGATATTTCCTTGCAAGGAAGTGTCGCATTTACATTCATTTGAAGTGCAGACGAGGAATACATAACACGTCGCAAATCATATTATATCTTACCATGAAACATAGAAATGAGATGCGATATCGCCGTTCTAAGAAGCATTAGAAATCTATTGCTACGATACGTAGACATCTGCAAACGCTATTTCCTAGCGAGGAAGTATCGCATTCACATTCATTTGAAGTGTAGACGAGGTATACATAACACTTCGCAAATCATGTTATATCTTACCATGAAACATAGAAATGAGATGCGATATCGCGTTGTAAGAAGCATTAGAACCCTATTGCTTCGATAAGTAGACATCTGCAAACGCTATTTCCTAGCGAGGAAGTATCGCATTCACATTCATTTGAAGTGTAGACGTGGAATACATGACACTTCGCAAATCATGTTATATCTTACCATGAAACATAGAAATGAGATGCGATATCGCGTTTTAAGAAGCATTAGAAAGTTATTGCTACGATACGTAGACATCTGCAAACGCTATTTCCTAGCGAGGAAGTGTCGCATTCACATTCATTTGAAGTGTAGACGAGGAATGCATAACACTTCGCAAATCATTATACATCTTACCATGAAACGTAGAAATGAGATGCGATATCGCGTTTTAAGAAGCATTAGAACTCTATTGCTACGATACCCAGACATCTGCAGACGCTATTTCCTAACAAGGAAGTGTCGCATTTACATTCATTTGAAGTGTAGACGAGGAATACATAACACTTCGCAAATCATATTATATCTTACCATAAAACATAGAAATGAGATGCGATATCGCGTTTTAAGAAGCATCAGAAATCCATTGCTTCGATACGTAGACATCTGCAAACGCTATTTCCTTGCAAGGAAGTGTCGCATTTACATTCATTTGAAGTTGAGACAAGGAATACATAACACTTCGCAAATCATATTATATCTTACCATGAAACATAGAAATGAAATGCGATATCGCGTTTTAAGAAGCATTAGAACTCTATTGCTACGATACCTAGACATCAGCAGACGCTATTTCCTAGCAAGGAAGTGTCGCATTTACATTCATTTGAAGTGTAGACGAGGAATACATAACACTTCGCAAATCATATTACATCTTACCATGAAACATAGAAATGAGATGCGATATCGCGTTTTAAGAAGCATTGGAACTCTAATGCTACGATAGGTAGACATCTGCAATTGCTATTTCCTTGCAAGGAAGTGTCGCATTTACATTCATTTGAAGTGTAGACGAGGAATACATAACACTTCGCAAATCATATTATATCTTACCATGAAACATAGAAATGAGATGCGATATCGCCGTTTTAAGAAGCATTAGAAATCTATTGCTACGATACGTAGACATCTGCAAACGCTATTTCCTAGCGAGGAAGCGTCGCATTTACATTCATTTGAAGTGTAAACGAGGAATACATAACACTTCGCAAATCATATTACATCTTACCATGAAACATAGAAATGAGATGCGATATCGCGTTTTAAGAAGCATTAGAACACTATTGCTACGATAGGCAGATATTTGCAAACGCTATTTCCTTGCAAGGAAGTGTCGCATTTACATTCACTTGAAGTGTAGGCGAGGAATACATAACACTTCGCAAATCATGTTATTCCTTACCATGAAACATAGAAATGAGATGCGAAATCGCGTTTTAAGAATTGTAAGAACTCTATTGCTACGATACGTAGACATCTGCAAACGCTATTTCCTAGCGAGGAAGTATCGCATTCACATTCATTTGAAGTGTAGACGTGGAAAACATGACACTTCGCAAATCATGTTATATCTTACCATGAAACATAGAAATGAGATGCGATATCGCGTTTTAAGAAGCATTAGAAAGTTATTGCTACGATACGTAGACATCTGCAAACGCTATTTCCTAGCGAGGAAGTGTCGCATTCACATTCATTTGAAGTGTAGACGAGGAATGCATAACACTTCGCAAATCATTATACATCTTACCATGAAACGTAGAAATGAGATGCGATATCGCGTTTTAAGAAGCATTAGAACTCTATTGCTACGATACCCAGACATCTGCAGACGCTATTTCCTAACAAGGAAGTGTCGCATTTACATTCATTTGAAGTGTAGACGAGGAATACATAACACTTCGCAAATCATATTATATCTTACCATAAAACATAGAAATGAGATGCGATATCGCGTTTTAAGAAGCATCAGAAATCCATTGCTTCGATACGTAGACATCTGCAAACGCTATTTCCTTGCAAGGAAGTGTCGCATTTACATTCATTTGAAGTGTAGACGAGGAATACATAACACTTCGCAAATCATATTATATCTTACCATGAAACATAGAAATGAGATGCGATATCGCCGTTTTAAGAAGCATTAGAAATCTATTGCTACGATACGTAGACATCTGTAAACGCTATTTCCTAGCGAGGAAGCGTCGCATTTACATTCATTTGAAGTGTAAACGAGGAATACATAACACTTCGCAAATCATATTACATCTTACCATGAAACATAGAAATGAGATGCGATATCGCGTTTTAAGAAGCATTAGAACACTATTGCTACGATAGGCAGATATTTGCAAACGCTATTTCCTTGCAAGGAAGTGTCGCATTTACATTCACTTGAAGTGTAGGCGAGGAATACATAACACTTCGCAAATCATATTATTCCTTACCATGAAACATAGAAATGAGATGCGATATCGCGATTTAAGAAGCTTTAGAACACTATTGCTACGATACGTAGACATCTGCAAACGCTATTTCCTTGCAAGGAAGTGTCGCATTTACATTCATTTGAATCGTAGACGAGGAATGCTTAACACTTCGCAAATCATAATACATCTTACCATGAAACGTAGAAATGAGATGCGATATCGCGTTTTAAGAAGCATTAGAACTCTATTGCTACGATACCCAGACATCTGCAGACGCTATTTCCTAACAAGGAAGTGTCGCATTTACATTCATTTGAAGTGTAGACGAGGAATACATAACACTTCGCAATTCATATTACATCTTACCATGAAACATAGAAATGAGATGCGATATCGCGTTTTAAGAAGCATTGGAACTCTAATGGAACGATAGGTAGACATCTGCAATTGATATTTCCTTGCAAGGAAGTGTCGCATTTACATTCATTTGAAGTGCAGACGAGGAATACATAACACGTCGCAAATCATATTATATCTTACCATGAAACATAGAAATGAGATGCGATATCGCCGTTCTAAGAAGCATTAGAAATCTATTGCTACGATACGTAGACATCTGCAAACGCTATTTCCTAGCGAGGAAGTATCGCATTCACATTCATTTGAAGTGTAGACGAGGTATACATAACACTTCGCAAATCATGTTATATCTTACCATGAAACATAGAAATGAGATGCGATATCGCGTTGTAAGAAGCATTAGAACCCTATTGCTTCGATAAGTAGACATCTGCAAACGCTATTTCCTAGCGAGGAAGTATCGCATTCACATTCATTTGAAGTGTAGACGTGGAATACATGACACTTCGCAAATCATGTTATATCTTACCATGAAACATAGAAATGAGATGCGATATCGCGTTTTAAGAAGCATTAGAAAGTTATTGCTACGATACGTAGACATCTGCAAACGCTATTTCCTAGCGAGGAAGTGTCGCATTCACATTCATTTGAAGTGTAGACGAGGAATGCATAACACTTCGCAAATCATTATACATCTTACCATGAAACGTAGAAATGAGATGCGATATCGCGTTTTAAGAAGCATTAGAACTCTATTGCTACGATACCCAGACATCTGCAGACGCTATTTCCTAACAAGGAAGTGTCGCATTTACATTCATTTGAAGTGTAGACGAGGAATACATAACACTTCGCAAATCATATTATATCTTACCATAAAACATAGAAATGAGATGCGATATCGCGTTTTAAGAAGCATCAGAAATCCATTGCTTCGATACGTAGACATCTGCAAACGCTATTTCCTTGCAAGGAAGTGTCGCATTTACATTCATTTGAAGTTGAGACAAGGAATACATAACACTTCGCAAATCATATTATATCTTACCATGAAACATAGAAATGAAATGCGATATCGCGTTTTAAGAAGCATTAGAACTCTATTGCTACGATACCTAGACATCAGCAGACGCTATTTCCTAGCAAGGAAGTGTCGCATTTACATTCATTTGAAGTGTAGACGAGGAATACATAACACTTCGCAAATCATATTACATCTTACCATGAAACATAGAAATGAGATGCGATATCGCGTTTTAAGAAGCATTGGAACTCTAATGCTACGATAGGTAGACATCTGCAATTGCTATTTCCTTGCAAGGAAGTGTCGCATTTACATTCATTTGAAGTGTAGACGAGGAATACATAACACTTCGCAAATCATATTATATCTTACCATGAAACATAGAAATGAGATGCGATATCGCCGTTTTAAGAAGCATTAGAAATCTATTGCTACGATACGTAGACATCTGCAAACGCTATTTCCTAGCGAGGAAGCGTCGCATTTACATTCATTTGAAGTGTAAACGAGGAATACATAACACTTCGCAAATCATATTACATCTTACCATGAAACATAGAAATGAGATGCGATATCGCGTTTTAAGAAGCATTAGAACACTATTGCTACGATAGGCAGATATTTGCAAACGCTATTTCCTTGCAAGGAAGTGTCGCATTTACATTCACTTGAAGTGTAGGCGAGGAATACATAACACTTCGCAAATCATGTTATTCCTTACCATGAAACATAGAAATGAGATGCGAAATCGCGTTTTAAGAATTGTAAGAACTCTATTGCTACGATACGTAGACATCTGCAAACGCTATTTCCTTGCAAGGAAGTGTCGCATTTACATTCATTTGAATCGTAGACGAGGAATGCTTAACACTTCGCAATGAATATTATATCTTATCATGAAACATAGATATGAGATGCAATATCTCGTTTTAAGAAGCATTTGAACTCTATTGCTTCGACACGTAGACATCTGCAAACGCTATTTCCCTGCAAGGAAGTGTCGCATTTACATTCATTTGAGGTATAGACGAGGAATACATAACACTTCGCAAATCATATTATATCTTACCATGAAACATAGAAATGAGATGCGATATCGAGTTTTAAGAAGCATTCGAACTCTATTGCTACGATACCCAGACATCTGCAGACGCTATTTCCTACCAAGGAAGTGTCGCATTTACATTCATTTGAAGTGTAGACGAGGAATACATGACACTGAGCAAATCATCTTATATCTTACCATGAAACGTAGAAATGAGATGCGATATCGCGTTTCAAGAAGCATTTGAACTCTATTGCTTCGATACGTAGACATCTGCAAACGCTATTTCCTTGCAAGGAAGTGTCGCATTTACATTCATTTGAAGTGTAGACGAGGAATACATAACACTTCGCAAATCATATTATATCTTACCATGAAACATAGAAAGGAGATGCGATATCGCGTTCTAAGAAGCATTAGAACTCTATTGCTACGATACGTAGACATCTGCAAACGCTATTTCCTAGCGAGCGAGTGTCGCATTTACATTCATTTGAAGTGTAGACGAGGAATACATAACACTTCGCAAATCATATTATATCTTACCATGAAACATAGAAATGAGATGCGATATCGCGTTTTAAGAAGCATTAGAACCCTATTGCTACGATACGTAGACATCTGTAAACGCTATTTCCTTGCAAGGAAGTGTCGCATTTACTTTCATTTGAATCGTGGACGAGGAATGCATAACACGTCGCAATGTATATTATATCTTATCATGAAACATAGATATGAGATGCAATATCTCGTTTTAAGAAGCATTAGAAATCTATTACTACGATACCTAGACATCTGCAGACGCTATTTCCTAGCGAGGAAGTGTCGCATTCACATACATTTGAAGTGTAGACGAGGAATACATAACACTTCGCAAATCATATCATATCTTAACATGAAACATAGAAATGAGATGCGATATCGCGTTTTAAGAAGCATTAGAAATCTATTGCTACGATACGTACACATCTGCAAACGCTATTTCCTTGCAAGGAAGTGTCGCATTTACTTTCATTTGAATCGTAGACGAGGAATGCATAACACTTCGCAATGTATATTATATCTTATCATGAAACATAGATATGAGATGCAATATCTCGTTTTAAGAAGCATTTGAACTCTATTGCTTCGATACGTAGACATCTGCAAACGCTATTTCCTTGCAAGGAAGTGTCGCATTTACATTCATTTGATGTGTAGACGGGGAATACGTGATACTTCGCAAATCATATTATATCTTACCATGAAACATAGGTATGAGATGATATATCTCGTTCTAAGAAGCATTAGAACTCTATTGCTACGATACCTAGACATCTGCAGACGCTATTTCCCAGCAAGGAAGTGTCGCATTTACATTCATTTGAATCGTAGACGAGGAATGCATAACACTTCGCAATGAATATTATATCTTATCATGAAACATAGATATGAGATGCAATATCTTGTTTTAAGAAGCATTTCAACTTTATTGCTTCGATACGTAGACATCTGCAAACGCTATTTCCTAGCGAGGAAGTGTCGCATTCACATTCATTTGAAGTGTAGACGAGGAATACATAACACTTCTCAAATCAAATTATATCTTACCATGAAACATAGAAATGAGATGCGATATCGCGTTTTAAGAATCATAAGAACTCTATTGCTACGATACGTAGACATCTGCAAACGCTATTTCCTTGCAAGGAAGTGTCGCATTTACATTAATTTGAAGTGTAGACGAGGAATACATAACACTTCGCAAATCATATTATCTCTTACCATGAAACATAGAATAGAGATGCGATATCGCGTTTTAAGAAGCATTTGAACTCAATTTCTTCGATACGTAGACATCTGCAAACGCTGTTTCCTTGCAAGGAAGTGTCGCATTTACATTCATTTGAAGTGTAGACGAGGAATACATAACATTTCGCAAATCATATTATATCTTACCATGAAACATAGAAATGAGATGCGATATCGCGTTTTAAGAAGCATTAGAAATCTATTGCTACGATACGTACACATCTGCAAACGCTATTTCCTTGCAAGGAAGTGTCGCATTTACTTTCATTTGAATCGTAGACGAGGAATGCATAACACTTCGCAATGTATATTATATCTTATCATGAAACATAGATATGAGATGCAATATCTCGTTTTAAGAAGCATTTGAACTCTATTGCTTCGATACGTAGATATCTGCAAACGCTATTTCCCTGCAAGGAAGTGTCGCATTTACATTCATTTGAGGTGTAGACGAGGAATACATAACACTTCGCAAATCATATTATATCTTACCATGAAACATAGAAATGAGATGCGATATCGCGTTTTAAGAAGCATTAGAAATCTATTGCTGCGATACGTAGACATCTGCGAACGCTATTTCCTTGCAAGGAAGTGTCGCATTTACTTGCATTTGAATCGTAGACGAGGAATGCATAACACTTCGCAATGAATATTATATCTTATCATGAAACATAGATATGAGATGCCGTATCTCGTTTTAGGAAGCATTTGAACTCTATTGCTTCGATACGTGGACATCTGCAATCGCTGTTTCCTTGCAAGGAAGTGTCGCATTTACTTTCATTTGAATCGTAGACGAGGAATGCATAACACTTCGCAATGAATATTATATCTTACCATGATACATAGAAATGACATGCGATATCGCGTTTTATGAAGCATTAGAACACTATTGCTACGATAGGTAGACATCTGCAAACGCTATTTCCTTGCAAGGAAGTGTCGTACTTACATTGATTTGAAGTGTAGACGAGGAATACATAACACTTCGCAAATCATATTATATCTTACCATGAATCATAGAAATGAGATGCGATATCGCGTTTTAAGAAGCATTAGAACTCTATTGCTACGATACGTAGACATCTGCAAACGCTATTTCCTAGCGAGCGAGTGTCGCATTTACATTCATTTGAAGTGTAGACGAGGAATACATAACACTTCGCAAATCATATTATATCTTACCATGAAACATAGAAATGAGATGCGATATCGCGTTTTAAGAAGCATTAGAACTCTATTGCTACGATACGTAGAAATCTGCAAACGCTATTTCCTTGCAAGGAAGTGTCGCATTTACATTCATTTGATGTGTAGACGGGGAATACGTGATACTTCGCAAATCATATTATATCTTACCATTAAACATAGAAATGAGATGCGATATCGCGATTTAAGAAGCTTTAGAACACTATTGCTTCGATACGTAGACATATGCAAACGCGATTTCCTTACAAGGAAGTGTCGCATTTACATTCATTTGAATCGTAGACGAGGAATGCATAACACTTCGCAATGAATATTATATCTTATCATGAAACATAGATATGAGATGCAATATCTCGTTTTAAGAAGCATTTGAACTCTATTGCTTCGATACGTAAACATCTGCAGACGCTATTTCCTAGCAAGGAAGTGTCGCATTTACATTCATTTGAGTCGTAGACGAGGAATGCATAACACTTCGCAATGAATATTATATCTTATCATGAAACATAGATATGAGATGCAATATCTTGTTTTAAGAAGCATTTCAACTTTATTGCTTCGATACGTAGACATCTGCAAACGCTATTTCCTTGCAAGGAAGTGTCGCATTTACATTCATTTGAAGTGTAGACGAGGAATAGATGACACTTCGCAAACCATATTATATCTTACCATGAAACATAGAAATGAGATGCGATATCGCGTTTTAAGAAGCATTAGAACTCTATCCCTACGATACGTAGACATCTGCAAACGCTATTTCCTTGCAAGGAAGTGTCGCATTTACATTCATTTGAAGTGTAGACGAGGAATAGATGACACTTCGCAAATCATATTATATCTTACCATGAAACATAGAAATGTGATGCGATATCGCGTTCTAAGAATCACAAGAACTCTATTGCTGTGATACGTAGACATCTGCAAACGCTATTTCCTTGCAAGGAAGTGTCGCATTTACATTCATTTGAATCGTAGACGAGGAATGCATAACACTTCGCAATGAATATTATATCTTATCATGAAACATAGATATGAGATGCAATATCTCGTTTTAAGAAGCATTTGAACTCTATTGCTTCGATACGTAGACATCTGCAAACGCTATTTCCTAGCAAGGAAGTGTCGCATTTACATTCATTTGAAGTGTGGAAGAGGAATACATAACACTTCGCAAATCATATTATATCTTACCATGAAACATAGAAATGAGATGCGATATCGCGTTTTAAGTAGCATTAGAACTCTATTGCTACGATACCTAGACATCTGCAAACGCTATTTCCTAGCGAGCAAGTGTCGCATTCACATTCATTTGAAGTGTAGACGAGGAATACATGACACTTCGCAAATCTTATTATATCTTTCCATGAAACATAGTAATGAGATGCGATATCGCGTTTTAAGAAGCATTAGAACTCTGTTGCTACGACACGTAGACACCTGCAAACGCTATTTCCTTGCAAGGAAGTGTCGCATTTACATTCATTTGAAGTGTAGACGTGGAATACATGACACTTCGCAAATCATATTATATCTTACCATGAAACGTAGAAATGAGATGCGATATCGCGTTCTAAGAAGCATCAGAAATCCATTGCTACGATACGTAGACATCTGCAGACGCTATTTCCTTGCAAGGAAGTGTCGCATTTACATTCATTTGATGTGTAGACGAGGAATACATAGCACTTCGCAAATCATATTACATCTTACCATGAAACATAGAAATGAGATGCGATATCGCGTTTTAAGAAGCATTAGAACTCTATTGCTTCGATACGTAGACATCTGCAAACGCTATTTCCTTGCAAGGAAGTGTCGCATTTACATTCATTTGAAGTGTAGACGGGGAATACGTGATACTTCGCAAATCATATTATATCTTACCATGAAACATAGAAATGAGATGCGATATCGCGTTTTAAGAAGCATTGGAACTCTAATGGAACGATAGGTAGACATCTGCAATTGATATTTCCTTGCAAGGAAGTGTCGCATTTACATTCATTTGAAGTGTAGACGAGGAATACATAACACGTCGCAAATCATATTATATCTTACCATGAAACATAGAAATGAGATGCGATATCGCCGTTCTAAGAAGCATTAGAAATCTATTGCTACGATACGTAGACATCTGCAAACGCTATTTCCTAGCGAGGAAGTATCGCATTCACATTCATTTGAAGTGTAGACGAGGTATACATAACACTTCGCAAATCATGTTATATTTTACCATGAAACATAGAAATGAGATGCGATATCGCGTTGTAAGAAGCATTAGAACCCTATTGCTTCGATACGTAGACATCTGCAAACGCTATTTCCTAGCGAGGAAGTATCGCATTCACATTCATTTGAAGTGTAGACGTGGAATACATGACACTTCGCAAATCATGTTATATCTTACCATGAAACATAGAAATGAGATGCGATATCGCGTTTTAAGAAGCATTAGAAAGTTATTGCTACGATACGTAGACATCTGCAAACGCTATTTCCTAGCGAGGAAGTGTCGCATTCACATTCATTTGAAGTGTAGACGAGGAATGCATAACACTTCGCAAATCATTATACATCTTACCATGAAACGTAGAAATGAGATGCGATATCGCGTTTTAAGAAGCATTAGAACTCTATTGCTACGATACCCAGACATCTGCAGACGCTATTTCCTAACAAGGAAGTGTCGCATTTACATTCATTTGAAGTGTAGACGAGGAATACATAACACTTCGCAAATCATATTATATCTTACCATAAAACATAGAAATGAGATGCGATATCGCGTTTTAAGAAGCATCAGAAATCCATTGCTTCGATACGTAGACATCTGCAAACGCTATTTCCTTGCAAGGAAGTGTCGCATTTACATTCATTTGAAGTTGAGACAAGGAATACATAACACTTCGCAAATCATATTACATCTTACCATGAAACATAGAAATGAAATGCGATATCGCGTTTTAAGAAGCATTAGAACTCTATTGCTACGATACCTAGACATCTGCAGACGCTATTTCCTAGCAAGGAAGTGTCGCATTTACATTCATTTGAAGTGTAGACGAGGAATACATAACACTTCGCAAATCATATTACATCTTACCATGAAACATAGAAATGAGATGCGATATCGCGTTTTAAGAAGCATTGGAACTCTAATGCTACGATAGGTAGACATCTGCAATTGCTATTTCCTTGCAAGGAATTGTCGCATTTACATTCATTTGAAGTGTAGACGAGGAATACATAACACTTCGCAAATCATATTATATCTTACCATGAAACATAGAAATGAGATGCGATATCGCGTTTTAAGTAGCATTAGAACTCTATTGCTACGATACCTAGACATCTGCAAACGCTATTTCCTAGCGAGCAAGTGTCGCATTCACATTCATTTGAAGTGTAGACGAGGAATACATGACACTTCGCAAATCTTATTATATCTTTCCATGAAACATAGTAATGAGATGCGATATCGCGTTTTAAGAAGCATTAGAACTCTGTTGCTA
The DNA here is from genome assembly GCF_050948175.1 of Xylocopa sonorina. Taxonomy (NCBI): domain Eukaryota; kingdom Metazoa; phylum Arthropoda; class Insecta; order Hymenoptera; family Apidae; genus Xylocopa; species Xylocopa sonorina. Next base: position 636,457 of record NW_027490112.1, on the reverse strand, counting down.
CGACACGTAGACACCTGCAAACGCTATTTCCTTGCAAGGAAGTGTCGCATTTACATTCATTTGAATCGTAGACGAGGAATGCTTAACACTTCGCAATGAATATTATATCTTATCATGAAACATAGATATGAGATGCAATATCTCGTTTTAAGAAGCATTTGAACTCTATTGCTTCGATACGTAGACATCTGCAAACGCTATTTCCCTGCAAGGAAGTGTCGCATTTACATTCATTTGAGGTGTAGACGAGGAATACATAACACTTCGCAAATCATATTATATCTTACCATGAAACATAGAAATGAGATGCGATATCGAGTTTTAAGAAGCATTAGAACTCTATTGCTACGATACCCAGACATCTGCAGACGCTATTTCCTAACAAGGAAGTGTCGCATTCACATTCATTTGAAGTGTAGACGAGGAATGCATAACACTTCGCAAATCATTATACATCTTACCATGAAACGTAGAAATGAGATGCGATATCGCGTTTTAAGAAGCATTAGAACTCTATTGCTACGATACCCAGACATCTGCAGACGCTATTTCCTAACAAGGAAGTGTCGCATTTACATTCATTTGAAGTGTAGACGAGGAATACATAACACTTCGCAAATCATATTATATCTTACCATAAAACATAGAAATGAGATGCGATATCGCGTTTTAAGAAGCATCAGAAATCCATTGCTTCGATACGTAGACATCTGCAAACGCTATTTCCTTGCAAGGAAGTGTCGCATTTACATTCATTTGAAGTTGAGACAAGGAATACATAACACTTCGCAAATCATATTACATCTTACCATGAAACATAGAAATGAAATGCGATATCGCGTTTTAAGAAGCATTAGAACTCTATTGCTACGATACCTAGACATCTGCAGACGCTATTTCCTAGCAAGGAAGTGTCGCATTTACATTCATTTGAAGTGTAGACGAGGAATACATAACACTTCGCAAATCATATTACATCTTACCATGAAACATAGAAATGAGATGCGATATCGCGTTTTAAGAAGCATTAGAACACTATTGCTACGATAGGCAGATATTTGCAAACGCTATTTCCTTGCAAGGAAGTGTCGCATTTACATTCACTTGAAGTGTAGGCGAGGAATACATAACACTTCGCAAATCATATTATTCCTTACCATGAAACATAGAAATGAGATGCGAAATCGCGTTTTAAGAATTATAAGAACTCTATTGCTACTATACGTAGACATCTGCAAACGCTATTTCCTTGCAAGGAAGTGTCGCATTTACATTCATTTGAATCGTAGACGAGGAATGCTTAACACTTCGCAATGAATATTATATCTTATCATGAAACATAGATATGAGATGCAATATCTCGTTTTAAGAAGCATTTGAACTCTATTGCTTCGATACGTAGACACCTGCAAACGCTATTTCCCTGCAAGGAAGTGTCGCATTTACATTCATTTGAGGTGTAGACGAGGAATACATAACACTTCGCAAATCATATTATATCTTACCATGAAACATAGAAATGAGATGCGATATCGAGTTTTAAGAAGCATTAGAACTCTATTGCTACGATACCCAGACATCTGCAGACGCTATTTCCTAACAAGGAAGTGTCGCATTTACATTCATTTGAAGTGTAGACGAGGAATACATGACACTGAGCAAATCATCTTATATCTTACCATGAAACGTAGAAATGAGATGCGATATCGCGTTTTAAGAAGCATTAGAACTCTATTGCTACGATACCCAGACATCTGCAGACGCTATTTCCTAACAACGAAGTGTCGCATTTACATTCATTTGAAGTGTAGGCGAGGAATACATGACACTTAGCAAATCATCTTATATCTTACCATGAAACATAGAAATGAGATGCGATATCGCGTTTCAAGAAGCATTTGAACTCTATTGCTTCGATACGTAGACATCTGCAAACGCTATTTCCTTGCAAGGAAGTGTCGCATTTACATTCATTTGAAGTGTAGACGAGGAATACATAACACTTCGCAAATCATATTATATCTTACCATGAAACATAGAAAGGAGATGCGATATCGCGTTCTAAGAAGCATTAGAACTCTATTGCTACGATACGTAGACATCTGCAAACGCTATTTCCTAGCGAGCCAGTGTCGCATTTACATTCATTTGAAGTGTAGACGAGGAATACATAACACTTCGCAAATCATATTATATCTTACCATGAAACATAGAAATGAGATGCGATATCGCGTTTTAAGAAGCATTAGAACTCTATTGCTACGATACCCAGACATCTGCAGACGCTATTTCCTAACAACGAAGTGTCGCATTTACATTCATTTGAAGTGTAGACGAGGAATACATGACACTTAGCAAATCATCTTATATCTTACCATGAAACATAGAAATGAGATGCGATATCGCGTTTCAAGAAGCATTTGAACTCTATTGCTTCGATACGTAGACATCTGCAAACGCTATTTCCTTGCAAGGAAGTGTCGCATTTACATTCATTTGAAGTGTAGACGAGGAATACATAACACTTCGCAAATCATATTATATCTTACCATGAAACATAGAAAGGAGATGCGATATCGCGTTCTAAGAAGCATTAGAACTCTATTGCTACGATACGTAGACATCTGCAAACGCTATTTCCTAGCGAGCGAGTGTCGCATTTACATTCATTTGAAGTGTAGACGAGGAATACATAACACTTCGCAAATCATATTATATCTTACCATGAAACATAGAAATGAGATGCGATATCGCGTTTTAAGAAGCATTAGAACCCTATTGCTACGATACGTAGACATCTGTAAACGCTATTTCCTTGCAAGGAAGTGTCGCATTTACTTTCATTTGAATCGTGGACGAGGAATGCATAACACGTCGCAATGTATATTATATCTTATCATGAAACATAGATATGAGATGCAATATTTCATTTTAAGAAGCATTAGAAATCTATTACTACGATACCTAGACATCTGCAGACGCTATTTCCTAGCGAGGAAGTGTCGCATTCACATACACTTGAAGTGTAGACGAGGAATACATAACACTTCGCAAATCATATTATATCTTACCATGAAACATAGAAATGAGATGCGATATCGCGTTTTAAGAAGCATTAGAAATCTATTGCTACGATACGTACACATCTGCAAACGCTATTTCCTTGCAAGGAAGTGTCGCATTTACTTTCATTTGAATCGTAGACGAGGAATGCATAACACTTCGCAATGTATATTATATCTTATCATGAAACATAGATATGAGATGCAATATCTCGTTTTAAGAAGCATTTGAACTCTATTGCTTCGATACGTAGACATCTGCAAACGCTATTTCCTTGCAAGGAAGTGTCGCATTTACTTTCATTTGAATCGTAGACGAGGAATGCATAACACTTCGCAATGTATATTATATCTTATCATGAAGCATAGATATGAGATGCAATATCTCGTTTTAAGAAGCATTTGAACTCTATTGCTTCGATACGTAGACATCTGCAAACGCTATTTCCCTGCAAGGAAGTGTCGCATTTACATTCATTTGAGGTGTAGACGAGGAATACATAACACTTCGCAAATCATATTATATCTTACCATGAAACATAGAATTGAGATGCGATATCGCGTTTTAAGAAGCATTAGAACTCTATTGCTACGATACGTAGACATCTGCAAACGCTATTTCCTTGCAAGGAAGTGTCGCATTTACATTCATTTGAAGTGTAGACAGGGAATACGTGATACTTCGCAAATCATATTATATCTTACCATGAAACATAGATATGAGATGATATATCTCGTTCTAAGAAGCATTAGAACTCTATTGCTACGATACCTAGACATCTGCAGACGCTATTTCCCAGCAAGGAAGTGTCGCATTTACATTCATTTGAATCGTAGACGAGGAATGCATAACACTTCGCAATGAATATTATATCTTATCATGAAACATAGATATGAGATGCAATATCTTGTTTTAAGAAGCATTTCAACTTTATTGCTTCGATACGTAGACATCTGCAAACGCTATTTCCTAGCGAGGAAGTGTCGCATTCACATTCATTTGAAGTGTAGACGAGGAATACATAACACTTCTCAAATCAAATTATATCTTACCATGAAACATAGAAATGAGATGCGATATCGCGTTTTAAGAATCATAAGAACTCTATTGCTACGATACGTAGACATCTGCAAACGCTATTTCCTTGCAAGGAAGTGTCGCATTTACATTAATTTGAAGTGTAGACGAGGAATACATAACACTTCGCAAATCATATTATCTCTTACCATGAAACATAGAAATGAGATGCGATATCGCGTTTTAAGTAGCATTTGAACTCAATTTCTTCGATACGTAGACATCTGCAAACGCTGTTTCCTTGCAAGGAAGTGTCGCATTTACATTCATTTGAAGTGTAGACGAGGAATACATAACATTTCGCAAATCATATTATATCTTACCATGAAACATAGAAATGAGATGCGATATCGCGTTTTAAGAAGCATTAGAAATCTATTGCTACGATACGTAGACATCTGCAGACGCTATTTCCTTGCAAGGAAGTGTCGCATTTACGTTCATTTGATTTGTAGACGAGGAATGCATAGCACTTCGCAATGTATATTATATCTTATCATGAAACATAGATATGAGATGCAATATCCCGTTTTAAGAAGCATTTGAACTCTATTGCTTCGATACGTAGACATCTGCAAACGCTATTTCCTTGCAAGGAAGTGTCGCATTTACTTTCATTTGAATCGTAGACGAGGAATGCATAACACTTCGCAATGTATATTATATCTTATCATGAAGCATAGATATGAGATGCAATATCTCGTTTTAAGAAGCATTTGAACTCTATTGCTTCGATACGTAGACATCTGCAAACGCTATTTCCCTGCAAGGAAGTGTCGCATTTACATTCATTTGAGGTGTAGACGAGGAATACATAACACTTCGCAAATCATATTATATCTTACCATGAAACATAGAATTGAGATGCGATATCGCGTTTTAAGAAGCATTAGAACTCTATTGCTACGATACGTAGACATCTGCAAACGCTATTTCCTTGCAAGGAAGTGTCGCATTTACATTCATTTGAAGTGTAGACAGGGAATACGTGATACTTCGCAAATCATATTATATCTTACCATGAAACATAGATATGAGATGATATATCTCGTTCTAAGAAGCATTAGAACTCTATTGCTACGATACCTAGACATCTGCAGACGCTATTTCCCAGCAAGGAAGTGTCGCATTTACATTCATTTGAATCGTAGACGAGGAATGCATAACACTTCGCAATGAATATTATATCTTATCATGAAACATAGATATGAGATGCAATATCTTGTTTTAAGAAGCATTTCAACTTTATTGCTTCGATACGTAGACATCTGCAAACGCTATTTCCTAGCGAGGAAGTGTCGCATTCACATTCATTTGAAGTGTAGACGAGGAATACATAACACTTCTCAAATCAAATTATATCTTACCATGAAACATAGAAATGAGATGCGATATCGCGTTTTAAGAATCATAAGAACTCTATTGCTACGATACGTAGACATCTGCAAACGCTATTTCCTTGCAAGGAAGTGTCGCATTTACATTAATTTGAAGTGTAGACGAGGAATACATAACACTTCGCAAATCATATTATCTCTTACCATGAAACATAGAAATGAGATGCGATATCGCGTTTTAAGTAGCATTTGAACTCAATTTCTTCGATACGTAGACATCTGCAAACGCTGTTTCCTTGCAAGGAAGTGTCGCATTTACATTCATTTGAAGTGTAGACGAGGAATACATAACATTTCGCAAATCATATTATATCTTACCATGAAACATAGAAATGAGATGCGATATCGCGTTTTAAGAAGCATTAGAAATCTATTGCTACGATACGTACACATCTGCAAACGCTATTTCCTTGCAAGGAAGTGTCGCATTTACTTTCGTTTGAATCGTAGACGAGGAATGCATAACACTTCGCAATGTATATTATATCTTATCATGAAACATAGATATGAGATGCAATATCTCGTTTTAAGAAGCATTTGAACTCTATTGCTTCGATACGTAGATATCTGCAAACGCTATTTCCCTGCAAGGAAGTGTCGCATTTACATTCATTTGAGGTGTAGACGAGGAATACATAACACTTCGCAAATCATATTATATCTTACCATGAAACATAGAAATGAGATGCGATATCGCGTTTTAAGAAGCATTAGAAATCTATTGCTGCGATACGTAGACATCTGCGAACGCTATTTCCTTGCAAGGAAGTGTCGCATTTACTTGCATTTGAATCGTAGACGAGGAATGCATAACACTTCGCAATGAATATTATATCTTATCATGAAACATAGATATGAGATGCAGTATCTCGTTTTAGGAAGCATTTGAACTCTATTGCTTCGATACGTGGACATCTGCAATCGCTGTTTCCTTGCAAGGAAGTGTCGCATTTACTTTCATTTGAATCGTAGACGAGGAATGCATAACACTTCGCAATGAATATTATATCTTACCATGATACATAGAAATGACATGCGATATCGCGTTTTATGAAGCATTAGAACACTATTGCTACGATAGGTAGACATCTGCAAATGCTATTTCCTTGCAAGGAGGTATCGCATTTACTTTCATTTGAATCGTAGACGAGGAATGCATAACACTTCGCAATGAATATTATATCTTACCATGAAACATAGAAATGAGATGCGATATCGCGTTTTAAGAAGCATTAGAACTCCATTGCTACGATAGGTAGACATCTGCAAACGCTATTTCCTTGCAAGGAAGTGTCGTACTTACATTGATTTGAAGTGTAGACGAGGAATACATAACACTTCGCAAATCATATTATATCTTACCATGAATCATAGAAATGAGATGCGATATCGCGTTTTAAGAAGCATTAGAACTCTATTGCTACGATACGTAGACATCTGCAAACGCTATTTCCTAGCGAGCGAGTGTCGCATTTACATTCATTTGAAGTGTAGACGAGGAATACATAACACTTCGCAAATCATATTATATCTTACCATGAAACATAGAAATGAGATGCGATATCGCGTTTTAAGAAGCATTAGAACTCTATTGCTACGATACGTAGAAATCTGCAAACGCTATTTCCTTGCAAGGAAGTGTCGCATTTACATTCATTTGATGTGTAGACGGGGAATACGTGATACTTCGCAAATCATATTATATCTTACCATTAAACATAGAAATGAGATGCGATATCGCGATTTAAGAAGCTTTAGAACACTATTGCTTCGATACGTAGACATATGCAAACGCGATTTCCTTGCAAGGAAGTGTCGCATTTACATTCATTTGAATCGTAGACGAGGAATGCATAACACTTCGCAATGAATATTATATCTTATCATGAAACATAGATATGAGATGCAATATCTCGTTTTAAGAAGTATTTGAACTCTATTGCTTCGATACGTAAACATCTGCAGACGCTATTTCCTTGCAAGGAAGTGTCGCATTTACATTCATTTGAAGTTGAGACAAGGAATACATAACACTTCGCAAATCATATTATATCTTACCATGAAACATAGAAATGAAATGCGATATCGCGTTTTAAGAAGCATTAGAACTCTATTGCTACGATACCTAGACATCTGCAGACGCTATTTCCTAGCAAGGAAGTGTCGCATTTACATTCATTTGAAGTGTAGACGAGGAATACATAACACTTCGCAAATCATATTACATCTTACCATGAAACATAGAAATGAGATGCGATATCGCGTTTTAAGAAGCATTGGAACTCTAATGCTACGATAGGTAGACATCTGCAATTGCTATTTCCTTGCAAGGAAGTGTCGCATTTACATTCATTTGAAGTGTAGACGAGGAATACATAACACTTCGCAAATCATATTATATCTTACCATGAAACATAGAAATGAGATGCGATATCGCCGATTTAAGAAGCATTAGAAATCTATTGCTACGATACGTAGACATCTGCAAACGCTATTTCCTAGCGAGGAAGCGTCGCATTTACATTCATTTGAAGTGTAAACGAGGAATACATAACACTTCGCAAATCATATTACATCTTACCATGAAACATAGAAATGAGATGCGATATCGCGTTTTAAGAAGCATTAGAACACTATTGCTACGATAGGCAGATATTTGCAAACGCTATTTCCTTGCAAGGAAGTGTCGCATTTACATTCACTTGAAGTGTAGGCGAGGAATACATAACACTTCGCAAATCATATTATTCCTTACCATGAAACATAGAAATGAGATGCGAAATCGCGTTTTAAGAATTATAAGAACTCTATTGCTACGATACGTAGACATCTGCAAACGCTATTTCCTTGCAAGGAAGTGTCGCATTTACATTCATTTGAATCGTAGACGAGGAATGCTTAACACTTCGCAATGAATATTATATCTTATCATGAAACATAGATATGAGATGCAATATCTCGTTTTAAGAAGCATTTGAACTCTATTGCTTCGATACGTAGACATCTGCAAACGCTATTTCCCTGCAAGGAAGTGTCGCATTTACATTCATTTGAGGTGTAGACGAGGAACACATAACACTTCGCAAATCATATTATATCTTACCATGAAACATAGAAATGAGATGCGATATCGAGTTTTAAGAAGCATTAGAAAGCTATTGCTACGATACGTAGACATCTGCTAACGCTATTTCCTAGCGAGGAAGTGTCGCATTCACATTCATTTGAAGTGTAGACGAGGAATACATAACACTTCGCAAATCATATTATACCTTACCATGAAACATAGAAATGAGATGCGATATCGCTTTTTAAGAATCATTAGAACTCTATTGCTACGATACGTAGACATCTGCAAACGCTATTTCCTTGCAAGGAAGTGTCGCATTTACATTCATTTGAATCGTAGACGAGGAATGCATAACACTTCGCAAATCATAATACATCTTACCATGAAACGTAGAAATGAGATGCGATATCGCGTTTTAAGAAGCATTAGAACTCTATTGCTACGATACCCAGACATCTGCAGACGCTATTTCCTAACAAGGAAGTGTCGCATTTACATTCATTTGAAGTGTAGACGAGGAATACATGACACTTAGCAAATCATCTTATATCTTACCATGAAACATAGAAATGAGATGCGATATCGCGTTTTAAGAAGCATTAGAAAGCTATTGCTACGATACGTAGACATCTGCAAGCGCTATTTCCTAGCGGGGAAGTATCGCATTCACATTCATTTGAAGTGTAGACGAGGAATACATGACACTTCGCAAATCATGTTATATCTTACCATGAAACATAGAAATGAGATGCAATATCTCGTTTTAAGAAGCATTTGAACTCTATTGCTTCGATACGTAGACATTTGCAAACGCTATTTCCTTGCAAGGAAGTGTCGCATTTACATTCATTTGAACCGTAGACGAGGAAAAGCATAACACTTCGCAATGAATATTATATCTTATCATGAAGCATAGATATGAGATGCAATATCTCGTTTCAAGAAGCATTTGAACACTATTGCTTCGATACGTAGACATCTGCAAACGCTATTTCCTTGCAAGGAAGTGTCGCATTTACATTCATTTGAAGTGTAGACGAGGAATACATAACACTTCGCAAATCATATTATATCTTACCATGAAACATAGAAATGGGATGCGATATCGCGTTTTAAGAAGCATTAGAACCCTATTGCTACGATACGTAGACATCTGTAAACGCTATTTCCTTGCAAGGAAGTGTCGCATTTACTTTCATTTGAATCGTGGACGAGGAATGCATAACACCTCGCAATGTATTTTATATCTTATCATGAAACATAGATATGAGATGCAATATCTCGTTTTAAGAAGCATTAGAAATCTATTACTACGATACCTAGACATCTGCAGACGCTATTTCCTAGCGAGGAAGTGTCGCATTCACATACATTTGAAGTGTAGACGAGGAATACATAACACTTCGCAAATCATATTATACCTTACCATGAAACATAGAAATGAGATGCGATATCGCGTTTTAAGAATCATAAGAACTCTATTGCTACGATACGTAGACATCTGCAAACGCTATTTCCTTGCAAGGAAGTGTCGCATTTACATTCATTTGAATCGTAGACGAGGAATGCATAACACTTCGCAATGAATATTATATCTTATCATGAAACATAGATATGAGGTGCAATATCTTGTTTTAAGAAGCATTTCAACTTTATTGCTTCGATACGTAGACATCTGCAAACGCTATTTCCTTGCAAGGAAGTGTCGCATTCACATTCATTTGAAGTGTAGACGAGGAATACATGATACTTCGCAAATCATATTATATCTTACCATGAAACATAGAAATGAAATGCGATATCGCGTTTTAAGAAGCATTAGAACTCTATTGCTACGATACCTAGACATCTGCAGACGCTATTTCCTAGCAAGGAAGTGTCGCATTTACATTCATTTGAAGTGTAGACGAGGAATACATAACACTTCGCAAATCATATTACATCTTACCATGAAACATAGAAATGAGATGCGATATCGCGTTTTAAGAAGCATTGGAACTCTAATGCTACGATAGGTAGACATCTGCAATTGCTATTTCCTTGCAAGGAAGTGTCGCATTTACATTCATTTGAAGTGTAGACGAGGAATACATAACACTTCGCAAATCATATTATATCTTACCATGAAACATAGAAATGAGATGCGATATCGCCGATTTAAGAAGCATTAGAAATCTATTGCTACGATACGTAGACATCTGCAAACGCTATTTCCTAGCGAGGAAGCGTCGCATTTACATTCATTTGAAGTGTAAACGAGGAATACATAACACTTCGCAAATCATATTACATCTTACCATGAAACATAGAAATGAGATGCGATATCGCGTTTTAAGAAGCATTAGAACACTATTGCTACGATAGGCAGATATTTGCAAACGCTATTTCCTTGCAAGGAAGTGTCGCATTTACATTCACTTGAAGTGTAGGCGAGGAATACATAACACTTCGCAAATCATATTATTCCTTACCATGAAACATAGAAATGAGATGCGAAATCGCGTTTTAAGAATTATAAGAACTCTATTGCTACGATACGTAGACATCTGCAAACGCTATTTCCTTGCAAGGAAGTGTCGCATTTACATTCATTTGAATCGTAGACGAGGAATGCTTAACACTTCGCAATGAATATTATATCTTATCATGAAACATAGATATGAGATGCAATATCTCGTTTTAAGAAGCATTTGAACTCTATTGCTTCGATACGTAGACATCTGCAAACGCTATTTCCCTGCAAGGAAGTGTCGCATTTACATTCATTTGAGGTGTAGACGAGGAACACATAACACTTCGCAAATCATATTATATCTTACCATGAAACATAGAAATGAGATGCGATATCGAGTTTTAAGAAGCATTAGAAAGCTATTGCTACGATACGTAGACATCTGCTAACGCTATTTCCTAGCGAGGAAGTGTCGCATTCACATTCATTTGAAGTGTAGACGAGGAATACATAACACTTCGCAAATCATATTATACCTTACCATGAAACATAGAAATGAGATGCGATATCGCTTTTTAAGAATCATTAGAACTCTATTGCTACGATACGTAGACATCTGCAAACGCTATTTCCTTGCAAGGAAGTGTCGCATTTACATTCATTTGAATCGTAGACGAGGAATGCATAACACTTCGCAAATCATAATACATCTTACCATGAAACGTAGAAATGAGATGCGATATCGCGTTTTAAGAAGCATTAGAACTCTATTGCTACGATACCCAGACATCTGCAGACGCTATTTCCTAACAAGGAAGTGTCGCATTTACATTCATTTGAAGTGTAGACGAGGAATACATGACACTTAGCAAATCATCTTATATCTTACCATGAAACATAGAAATGAGATGCGATATCGCGTTTTAAGAAGCATTAGAAAGCTATTGCTACGATACGTAGACATCTGCAAGCGCTATTTCCTAGCGGGGAAGTATCGCATTCACATTCATTTGAAGTGTAGACGAGGAATACATGACACTTCGCAAATCATGTTATATCTTACCATGAAACATAGAAATGAGATGCAATATCTCGTTTTAAGAAGCATTTGAACTCTATTGCTTCGATACGTAGACATTTGCAAACGCTATTTCCTTGCAAGGAAGTGTCGCATTTACATTCATTTGAACCGTAGACGAGGAAAAGCATAACACTTCGCAATGAATATTATATCTTATCATGAAGCATAGATATGAGATGCAATATCTCGTTTCAAGAAGCATTTGAACACTATTGCTTCGATACGTAGACATCTGCAAACGCTATTTCCTTGCAAGGAAGTGTCGCATTTACATTCATTTGAAGTGTAGACGAGGAATACATAACACTTCGCAAATCATATTATATCTTACCATGAAACATAGAAATGGGATGCGATATCGCGTTTTAAGAAGCATTAGAACCCTATTGCTACGATACGTAGACATCTGTAAACGCTATTTCCTTGCAAGGAAGTGTCGCATTTACTTTCATTTGAATCGTGGACGAGGAATGCATAACACCTCGCAATGTATTTTATATCTTATCATGAAACATAGATATGAGATGCAATATCTCGTTTTAAGAAGCATTAGAAATCTATTACTACGATACCTAGACATCTGCAGACGCTATTTCCTAGCGAGGAAGTGTCGCATTCACATACATTTGAAGTGTAGACGAGGAATACATAACACTTCGCAAATCATATTATACCTTACCATGAAACATAGAAATGAGATGCGATATCGCGTTTTAAGAATCATAAGAACTCTATTGCTACGATACGTAGACATCTGCAAACGCTATTTCCTTGCAAGGAAGTGTCGCATTTACATTCATTTGAATCGTAGACGAGGAATGCATAACACTTCGCAATGAATATTATATCTTATCATGAAACATAGATATGAGGTGCAATATCTTGTTTTAAGAAGCATTTCAACTTTATTGCTTCGATACGTAGACATCTGCAAACGCTATTTCCTTGCAAGGAAGTGTCGCATTCACATTCATTTGAAGTGTAGACGAGGAATACATGATACTTCGCAAATCATATTATATCTTACCATGAAACATAGAAATGAGATGCGATATCGCGTTTTAAGAAGCATTAGAACTCTATTGCTACGATAGGTAGACATCTGCAATCGCTATTTCCTTGCAAGGAAGTGTCGCATTTACATTCATTTGAGGTGTAGACGAGGAAAACATAACACTTCGCAAATCATATTATATCTTACCATGAATCATAGAAATGAGATGCGATATCGCGTTTTAAGAAGCATTAGAAATCTATTGCTACGATACGTACACATCTGCAAACGCTATTTCCTTGCAAGGAAGTGTCGCATTTACATTCATTTGAATCGTAGACGAGGAATGCATAACACTTCGCAATGTATATTATATCTTATCATGAAACATAGATATGAGATGCAATATCTCTTTTTAAGAAGCATTTGAACTCTATTGCTTCGATACGTAGACATCTGCAAACGCTATTTCCTAGCAAGGAAGTGTCGCATTCACATTCCTTTGAAGTGTGGACGAAGAATACATTACACTTCGCAAATCATATTATATCTTACCATGAAACATGGAAATGAGATGCGATATCGCGTTTTAAGAAGCATGAGAACACTATTGCTACGATAGGTAGACATTTGCAAACGCTACTTCCTTGCAAGGAAGTGTCGCACTTACATTCATTTGAAGTGTAGACGAGGAATACATAACACTTCGCAAATCATATTATATCTTACCATGAATCATAGAAATGAGATGCGATATCGCGTTTTAAATATCATAAGAACTCTATTGTTACGATACGTAGACATCTGCAAACGCTATTTCCTTGGAAGGAAGTGTCGCATTTACGTTCATTTGAATCGTAGACGAGGAATGCATAACACTTCGCAAATCATATTATATCTTACCATGAAACATAGAAATGAGATGCGATATCGCGTTTTAAGAAGCACTTGAACTCTATTGCTTCGATACCTAGACATCTGCAAACGCTATTTCCTTGCAAGGAAGTGTCGCATTTACCTTCATTTGAAGTGTAGACGAGGAATACATAACACTTCGCAAATCATATTATATCTTACCATGAAACATAGAAAGGAGATGCGATATCGCGTTTTAAGAAGCATTAGAACTCTATTGCTACGATACGTAGACATCTGCAAACGCTATTTCCTTGCAAGGAAGTGTCGCATTTACATTCATTTGAAGTGTAGACGAGGAATACATAACACTCCCCAAATCATATTATATCTTACCATGAAACATAGAAATGAGATGCGATATCGCGTTTTAAGAAGCATTAGAACTCTATTGCTACGATAGGTAGACATCTGCAAACGCTATTTCCTTGCAAGGAAGTGTCGTATTTACATTGATTTGAAGTGTAGACGAGGAATACATAACACTTCGCAAATCATATTATATCTTACCATGAATCATAGAAATGAGATGCGATATCGCGTTTGAAGTATCATAAGAACTCTATTGTTACGATACGTAGACATCTGCAAACGCTATTTCCTTGGAAGGAAGTGTCGCATTTACGTTCATTTGAATCGTAGACGAGGAATGCATAACACTTCGCAAATCATATTATATCTTACCATGAAACATAGAAAGGAGATGCGATATCGCGTTTTAAGAAGCATTAGAACTCTATTGCTACGATACGTAGACATCTGCAAACGCTATTTCCTTGCAAGGAAGTGTCGCATTTACATTCATTTGAAGTGTAGACGAGGAATACATAACACTCCGCAAATCATATTATATCTTACCATGAAACATAGAAAGGAGATGCGATATCGCGTTCTAAGAAGCATTAGAAATCTATTGCTACGATACGTAGACATCTGCAAACGCTATTTCCTAGCGAGCGAGTGTCGCATTTACATTCATTTGAAGTGTAGACGAGGAATACATAACACTTCGCAAATCATATTATATCTTACCATGAAACATAGAAATGAGATGCGATATCGCGTTTTAAGAAGCATTAGAACCCTATTGCTACGATACGTAGACATATGCAAACGCTATTTCCTTGCAAGGAAGTGTCGATTTTACATTCATTTGAAGTGTAGACGGGGAATACGTGATACTTCGCAAATCATATTATATCTTACCATGAAACATAGAAATGAGATGCGATATCGCGATTTAAGAAGCTTTAGAACACAATTGCTTCGATACGTAGACATCTGCAAACGCTATTTCCTTGCAAGGAAGTGTCGAATTTACATTGATTTGAATCGTAGACGAGGAATGCATAACACTTCGCAATGAATATTATATCTTATCATGAAACATAGATATGAGATGCAATATCTCGTTTTAAGAAGCATTTCAACTCTATTGCTTCGATACGTAGACATCTGAAAACGCTATTTCCCTGCAAGGAAGTGTCGCATTTACATTCATTTGAGGTGTAGACGAGGAATACATAACACTTCGCAAATCATATTATATCTTACCATGAAACATAGAAATGAGATGCGATATCGCCGTTTTAAGAAGCATTAGAAATCTATTGCTACGATACGTAGACATCTGCAAACGCTATTTCCTAGCGAGGAAGTATCGCATTCACATTCATTTGAAGTGTAGACGTGGAATACATGACACTTCGCAAATCATGTTATATCTTACCATGAAACATAGAAATGAGATGCGATATCGCGTTTTAAGAAGCATTAGAAAGTTATTGCTACGATACGTAGACATCTGCAAACGCTATTTCCTAGCGAGGAAGTGTCGCATTCACATTCATTTGAATCGTAGACGAGGAATGCATAACACTTCGCAAATCATAATACATCTTACCATGAAACGTAGAAATGAGATGCGATATCGCGTTTTAAGAAGCATTAGAACTCTATTGCTACGATACCCAGACATCTGCAGACGCTATTTCCTAACAAGGAAGTGTCGCATTTACATTCATTTGAAGTGTAGACGAGGAATACATGACACTTAGCAAATCATCTTATATCTTACCATGAAACATAGAAATGAGATGCGATATCGCGTTTTAAGAAGCATTAGAAAGCTATTGCTACGATACGTAGACATCTGCAAGCGCTATTTCCTAGCGGGGAAGTATCGCATTCACATTCATTTGAAGTGTAGACGAGGAATACATGACACTTCGCAAATCATGTTATATCTTACCATGAAACATAGAAATGAGATGCAATATCTCGTTTTAAGAAGCATTTGAACTCTATTGCTTCGATACGTAGACATTTGCAAACGCTATTTCCTTGCAAGGAAGTGTCGCATTTACATTCATTTGAACCGTAGACGAGGAAAAGCATAACACTTCGCAATGAATATTATATCTTATCATGAAGCATAGATATGAGATGCAATATCT
Organism: Xylocopa sonorina; assembly: GCF_050948175.1. Lineage (NCBI taxonomy): Eukaryota > Metazoa > Arthropoda > Insecta > Hymenoptera > Apidae > Xylocopa > Xylocopa sonorina. The sequence continues at coordinate 619,952 of NW_027490112.1, read as the reverse complement.
CGTTTCAAGAAGCATTTGAACACTATTGCTTCGATACGTAGACATCTGCAAACGCTATTTCCTTGCAAGGAAGTGTCGCATTTACATTCATTTGAAGTGTAGACGAGGAATACATAACACTTCGCAAATCATATTATATCTTACCATGAAACATAGAAATGAGATGCGATATCGCGTTTTAAGAAGCATTAGAACCCTATTGCTACGATACGTAGACATCTGTAAACGCTATTTCCTTGCAAGGAAGTGTCGCATTTACTTTCATTTGAATCGTGGACGAGGAATGCATAACACGTCGCAATGTATATTATATCTTATCATGAAACATAGATATGAGATGCAATATCTCGTTTTAAGAAGCATTAGAAATCTATTACTACGATACCTAGACATCTGCAGACGCTATTTCCTAGCGAGGAAGTGTCGCATTCACATACATTTGAAGTGTAGACGAGGAATACATAACACTTCGCAAATCATATTATACCTTACCATGAAACATAGAAATGAGATGCGATATCGCGTTTTAAGAATCATAAGAACTCTATTGCTACGATACGTAGACATCTGCAAACGCTATTTCCTTGCAAGGAAGTGTCGCATTTACATTCATTTGAATCGTAGGCGAGGAATGCATAACACTTCGCAATGAATATTATATTTTATCATGAAACATAGATATGAGATGCAGTATCTCGTTTTAAGAAGCATTTGAACTCTAATGCTACGATAGGTTGACATCTGCAATTGCTATTTCCTTGCATGGAAGTGTCGCATTTACATTCATTTGAAGTGTAGACGAGGAATACATAACACTTCGCAAATCATATTATATCTTACCATGAAACATAGAAATGAGATGCGATATCGCCGTTTTAAGAAGCATTAGAAATCTATTGCTACGATACGTAGACATCTGCAAACGCTATTTCCTAGCGAGGAAGTATCGCATTCACATTCATTTGAAGTGTGGACGAGGAATACATAACACTTCGCAAATCGTTTATACCTTACCATGAAACATAGAAATGAGATGCGATATCGCGTTTTGAGAAGCATTAGAAATCTATTGCTACGATACGTACACATCTGCAAACGCTATTTCCTTGCAAGGAAGTGTCGCATTCACATTCATTTGAAGTGTAGACGGGGAATACGTGATACTTCGCAAATCATATTATATCTTACCATGAAACATAGGTATGAGATGATATATCTCGTTCTAAGAAGCATTAGAACTCTATTGCTACGATACCTAGACATCTGCAGACGCTATTTCCCAGCAAGGAAGTGTCGCATTTACATTCATTTGAATCGTAGACGAGGAATGCATAACACTTCGCAATGTATATTATATCTTATCATGAAACATAGATATGAGATGCAATATCTTGTTTTAAGAAGCATTTCAACTTTATTGCTTCGGTACGTAGACATCTGCAAACGCTATTTCCTAGCGAGGAAGTGTCGCATTCACATTCATTTGAAGTGTAGACGAGGAATACATAGCACTTCTCAAATCAAATTATATCTTACCATGAAACATAGAAATGAGATGCGATATCGCGTTTTAAGAAGCATTTCAACTTTATTGCTTCGATACGTAGACATCTGCAAACGCTATTTCCTTGCAAGGAAGTGTCGCATTCACATTCATTTGAAGTGTAGACGAGGAATACATGATACTTCGCAAATCATATTATATCTTACCATGAAACATAGAAATGAGATGCGATATCGCGTTTTAAGAAGCATTTGAACTCAATTTCTTCGATACGTAGACATCTGCAAACGCTGTTTCCTTGCAAGGAAGTGTCGCATTTACATTCATTTGAAGTGTAGACGAGGAATACATAACATTTCGCAAATCATATTATATCTTACCATGAAACATAGAAATGAGATGCGATATCGCGTTTTAAGAAGCATTAGAAATCTATTGCTACGATACGTAGACATCTGCAAACGCTATTTCCTTGCAAGGAAGTGTCGCATTTACTTTCATTTGAATCGTAGACGAGGAATGCATAACACTTCGCAATGTATATTATATCTTATCATGAAACATAGATATGAGATGCAATATCTCGTTTTAAGAAGCATTTGAACTCTATTGCTTCGATACGTAGATATCTGCAAACGCTATTTCCCTGCAAGGAAGTGTCGCATTTACATTCATTTGAGGTGTAGACGAGGAATACATAACACTTCGCAAATCATATTATATCTTACCATGAAACATAGAAATGAGATGCGATATCGCGTTTTAAGAAGCATTAGAAATCTATTGCTGCGATACGTAGACATCTGCGAACGCTATTTCCTTGCAAGGAAGTGTCGCATTTACTTGCATTTGAATCGTAGACGAGGAATGCATAACACTTCGCAATGAATATTATATCTTATCATGAAACATAGATATGAGATGCAGTATCTCGTTTTAGGAAGCATTTGAACTCTATTGCTTCGATACGTGGACATTTGCAATCGCTGTTTCCTTGCAAGGAAGTGTCGCATTTACTTTCATTTGAATCGTAGACGAGGAATGCATAACACTTCGCAATGAATATTGTATCTTACCATGATACATAGAAATGACATGCGATATCGCGTTTTATGAAGCATTAGAACACTATTGCTACGATAGGTAGACATCTGCAAATGCTATTTCCTTGCAAGGAGGTATCGCATTTACTTTCATTTGAATCGTAGACGAGGAATGCATAACACTTCGCAATGAATATTATATCTTACCATGAAACATAGAAATGAGATGCGATATCGCGTTTTAAGAAGCATTAGAACTCCATTGCTACGATAGGTAGACATCTGCAAACGCTATTTCCTTGCAAGGAAGTGTCGTACTTACATTGATTTGAAGTGTAGACGAGGAATACATAACACTTCGCAAATCATATTATATCTTACCATGAAACATAGAAATGAGATGCGATATCGCGTTTTAAGAAGCATTAGAACTCTATTGCTACGATACGTAGAAATCTGCAAACGCTATTTCCTTGCAAGGAAGTGTCGCATTTACATTCATTTGATGTGTAGACGGGGAATACGTGATACTTCGCAAATCATATTATATCTTACCATTAAACATAGAAATGAGATGCTATATCGCGATTTAAGAAGCTTTAGAACACTATTGCTTCGATACGTAGACATATGCAAACGCGATTTCCTTGCAAGGAAGTGTCGCATTTACATTCATTTGAATCGTAGACGAAGAATGCATAACACTTCGCAATGAATATTATATCTTATCATGAAACATAGATATGAGATGCAATATCTCGTTTTAAGAAGCATTTGAACTCTATTGCTTCGATACGTAAACATCTGCAGACGCTATTTCCTAGCAAGGAAGTGTCGCATTTACATTCATTTGAATCGTAGACGAGGAATGCATAACACTTCGCAATGAATATTATATCTTATCATGAAACATAGATATGAGATGCAATATCTTGTTTTAAGAAGCATTTCAACTTTATTGCTTCGATACGTAGACATCTGCAAACGCTATTTCCTTGCAAGGAAGTGTCGCATTCACATTCATTTGAAGTGTAGACGAGGAATACATGATACTTCGCAAATCATATTATATCTTACCATGAAACATAGAAATGAGATGCGATATCGCGTTTTAAGTAGCATTAAAACTCTATTGCTTCGATACGTAGACATCTGCAAACGCTATTTCCTTGCAAGGAAGTGTCGCATTTAGATTCATTTGATGTGTAGACGAGGAATACATAACACTTCGCAAATCATATTATATCTTACCATGAAACATAGAAATGAGATGCGATGTCGCGTTTTAAGAAGCATTAGAAATCTATTGCTACGATACGTACACATCTGCAAACGCTATTTCCTTGCAAGGAAGTGTCGCATTTACTTTCATTTGAATCGTAGACGAGGAATGCATAACACTTCGCATTGTATATTATATCTTATCATGAAACATAGATAGGAGATGCAATATCTCGTTTTAAGAAGCATTTGAACTCTATTGCTTCGATACGTAGACATCTGCAAACGCTATTTCCTTGCAAGGAAGTGTCGCATTTACTTTCATTTGAATCGTAGACGAGGAATGCATAACACTTCGCAATGTATATTATATCTTATCATGAAGCATAGATATGGGATGCAATATCTCGTTTTAAGAAGCATTTGAACTCTATTGCTTCGATACGTAGACATCTGCAAACGCTATTTCCCTGCAAGGAAGTGTCGCATTTACATTCATTTGAGGTGTAGACGAGGAATACATAACACTTCGCAAATCATATTATATCTTACCATGAAACATAGAAATGAGATGCGATATCGCGTTTTAAGAAGCATTAGAACACTATTGCTTCGATACGTAGACATCTGCAAACGCTATTTCCCAGCAAGGAAGTGTCGCATTTACATTCATTTGAAGTGTAGACGAGGAATACATAATACTTCGCAAATCATATTATATCTTACCATGAAACATAGAAATGAGATGCGATATCGCGTTTTAAGAAGCATTAGAACTCTATTGCTACGATAGGTAGACATCTGCAATCGCTATTTCCTAGCAAGGAAGTGTCGCATTTACATTCTTTTGAAGTGTAGACGAGGAATACATAACACTTCGAAAATCATATTATATCTTACCATGAAACATAGAAATGAGATGCGATATCGCGTTTTAAGAAGCATTAGAACTCTATTGCTACGATAGGTAGACATCCGCAATCGCTATTTCCTTGCAAGGAAGTGTCGCATTTACATTCATTTGAAGTGTAGACGAGGAAAACATAACACTTCGCAAATCATATTATTTCTTACCATGAAACATAGAAATGAGATGCGATATCGCGTTTTAAGAAGCATTTGAACTCTATTGCTTCGATACGTAGACATCTGCAAACGCTATTTCCCTGCAAGGAAGTGTCGCATTTACATTCATTTGAGGTGTAGACGAGGAATACATAACACTTCGCAAATCATATTATATCTTACCATGAAACATAGAAATGAGATGCGATGTCGCGTTTTAAGAAGCATTAGAACACTATTGCTTCATTACGTAGACATCTGCAAACGCTATTTCCCAGCAAGGAAGTGTCGCATTTACATTCATTTGAAGTGTAGACGAGGAATACATAATACTTCGCAAATCATATTATATCTTACCATGAAACATAGAAATGAGATGCGACATCGCGTTTTAAGAAGCATTAGAAATCTATTGCTGCGATACGTAGTCATCTGCGAACGCTATTTCCTTGCAAGGAAGTGTCGCATTTACTTGCATTTGAATCGTAGACGAGGAATGCATAACACTTCGCAATGAATATTATATCTTATCATGAAACATAGATATGAGATGCACTATCTCGTTTTAGGAAGCATTTGAACTCTATTGCTTCGATACGTGGACATTTGCAATCGCTGTTTCCTTGCAAGGAAGTGTCGCATTTACTTTCATTTGAATCGTAGACGAGGAATGCATAACACTTCGCAATGAATATTATATCTTACCATGATACATAGAAATGACATGCGATATCGCGTTTTATGAAGCATTAGAACACTATTGCTACGATAGGTAGACATCTGCAAATGCTATTTCCTTGCAAGGGGGTATCGCATTTACTTTCATTTGAATCGTAGACGAGGAATGCATAACACTTCGTAATGAATATTATATCTTACCATGAAACATAGAAATGAGATGCGATATCGCGTTTTAAGAAGCATTAGAACTCCATTGCTACGATAGGTAGACATCTGCAAACGCTATTTCCTTGCAAGGAAGTGTCGTACTTACATTGATTTGAAGTGTAGACGAGGAATACATAACACTTCGCAAATCATATTATATCTTACCATGAAACATAGAAATGAGATGCGATATCGCGTTTTTAGAAGCATTAGAACTCTATTGCTACGATACGTAGAAATCTGCAAACGCTATTTCCTTGCAAGGAAGTGTCGCATTTACATTCATTTGATGTGTAGACGGGGAATACGTGATACTTCGCAAATCATATTATATCTTACCATTAAACATAGAAATGAGATGCGATATCGCGATTGAAGAAGCTTTAGAACACTATTGCTTCGATACGTAGACATATGCAAACGCTATTTCCTTGCAAGGAAGTGTCGCATTCACATTCATTTGAAGTGTAGACGAGGAATACATGATACATCGCAAATCATATTATATCTTACCATGAAACATAGAAATGAGATGCGATATCGCGTTTTAAGAAGCATTAGAACTCTATTGCTACGATAGGTAGACATCTGCAATCGCTATTTCCTTGCAAGGAAGTGTCGCATTTACATTCATTTGAGGTGTAGACGAGGAAAACATAACACTTCGCAAATCATATTATATCTTACCATGAATCATAGAAATGTGATGCGATATCGCGTTTTAAGAAGCATTAGAAATCTATTGCTACGATACGTACACATCTGCAAACGCTGTTTCCTTGCAAGGAAGTGTCGCATTTACTTTCATTTGAATCGCAGACGAGGAATGCATAACACTTCGCAATGAATATTATATCTTACCATGATACATAGAAATGACATGCGATATCGCGTTTTATGAAGCATTAGAACTCTATTGCTACGATAGGTAGACATCTGCAAACGCTATTTCCTTGCAAGGAAGTGTCGTATTTACATTGGTTTGAAGTGTAGACGAGGAATACATAACACTTCGCAAATCATATTATATCTTACCATGAAACATAGAAATGAGATGCGATATCGCGTTTTAAGAAGCATTAAAACTCTATTGCTTCGATACGTAGACATCTGCAAACGATATTTCCTTGCAAGGAAGTGTCGCATTTAGATTCATTTGATGTGTAGACGAGGAATACATAACACTTCGCAAATCATATTATATCTTACCATGAAGCATAGAAATGAGATGCGATATCGCGTTTTAAGAAGCATTAAAAATCCGTTGCTACGATACGTAGACAACTGCAAACGCTATTTCCTAGCGAGGAAGTGTCGCATTCACATTCATTTGAAGTGTAGACGAGGAATACATAACACTTCTCAAATCAAATTATATCTTACCATGAAACATAGAAATGAGATGCGATATCGCGTTTTAAGAATCATAAGAACTCTATTGCTACGATACGTAGACATCTGCAAACGCTATTTCCTTGCAAGGAAGTGTCGCATTTACTTTCATTCGAATCGTAGACGAGGAATGCATAACACTTCGCAATGTATATTATATCTTATCATGAAACATAGATATGAGATGCAATATCTCGTTTTAAGAAGCATTTGAACTCTATTGCTTCGATACGTAGATATCTGCAAACGCTATTTCCCTGCAAGGAAGTGTCGCATTCACATTCATTTGAGGTGTAGACGAGGAATACATAACACTTCGCAAATCATATTATATCTTACCATGAAACATAGAAATGAGATGCGATATCGCGTTTTAAGAAGCATTAGAAATCTATTCCTGCGATACGTAGACATCTGCGAACGCTATTTCCTTGCAAGGAAGTATCGCATTTACTTTCATTTGAATCGTAGACGAGGAATGCATAACACTTCGCAATGTATATTATATCTTATCATGAAACATAGATATGAGATGCAATATCTCGTTTTAAGAAGCATTTGAACTCCATTGCTTCGATACGTAGGCATCTGCAAACGCTATTTCCTTGCAAGGAAGTGTCGCATTTACATTCATTTGAAGTGTAGACGAGGAATACATGACACTTCGCAAATCATATTATATCATACCATGAAACATAGAAATGAGATGCGATATTGCGTTCTAAGAAGCATTAGAAATCCATTGCTACGATACGTAGACATCTGCAAATGCTATTTCCTTGCAAGGAAGTGTCGCATTTACATTCATTTGATGTGTAGACGAGGAATACATAACACTTCGCAAATCATATTATATCTTATCATGAAACATAGAAATGAGATGCGATATCGCGTTTTATGAAGCATTAGAACTCTATTGCTACGATACGTAGACATCTGCAAAGGCTATTTCCATGCAAGGAAGTGTCGCATTTACATTCACTTGAAGTGTAGGCGAGGAATACATAACACTTCGCAAATCATATTATACCTTACCATGAAACATAGAAATGAGATGCGAAATCGCGTTTTAAGAATTATAAGAGCTCTATTGCTACGATACGTAGACATCTGCAAACGCTGTTTCCTTGCAAGGAAGTGTCGCGTTTACTTTTATTTGAATCGTAGACTAGGAATGCATAACACTTCGCAATGAATATTATATCTTACCATGAAACATAGAAATGAGATGCGATATCGCGTTTTATGAAGCATTAGAACACTATTGCTACGATAGGTAGACATCTGCAAATGCTATTTCCTTGCAAGGAAGTATCGCATTTACTTTCATTTGAATCGTAGACGAGGAATGCATAACACTTCGCAATGAATATTATATCTTACCATGAAACATAGAAATGAGATGCGATATCGCGTTTTAAGAAGCATTAGAACTCTATTGCTACGATAGGTAGACATCTGCAAACGCTATTTCCTTGCAAGGAAGTGTCGTATTTACATTGATTTGAAGTGTAGACGAGGAATTCATAACACTTCGCAAATCATATTATATCTTACCATGAATCATAGAAATGAGATGCGATATCGCGTTTCAAGAATCATAAGAACTCTATTGTTACGATACGTAGACATCTGCAAACGCTATTTCCTTGCAAGGAAGTGTCGCATTTACTTGCATTTGAATCGTAGACGAGGAATGCATAACACTTCGCAATGAATATTATATCTTATCATGAAACATAGATATGAGGTGCAGTATCTCGTTTTAGGAAGCATTTGAACTCTATTGCTTCGATACGTGGACATCTGCAATCGCTGTTTCCTTGCAAGGAAGTGTCGCATTTACTTTCATTTGAATCGTAGACGAGGAATGCATAACACTTCGCAATGAATATTATATCTTACCATGATACATAGAAATGACATGCGATATCGCGTTTTATGGAGCATTAGAACACTATTGCTACGATAGGTAGACATCTGCAAATGCTATTTCCTTGCAAGGAGGTATCGCATTTACTTTCATTTGAATCGTAGACGAGGAATGCATAACACTTCGCAATGAATATTATATCTTACCATGAAACATAGAAATGAGATGCGATATCGCGTTTTAAGAAGCATTAGAACTCTATTGCTACGATAGGTAGACATCTGCAGACGCTATTTCCTAGCAAGGAAGTGTCGCATTTACATTCATTTGAATCGTAGACGAGGAATGCATAACACTTCGCAATGAATATTATATCTTATCATGAAACATAGATATGAGATGCAATATCTCGTTTTAAGAAGCATTTCAACTTTATTGCTTCGATACGTAGACATCTGCAAACGCTATTTCCTTGCAAGGAAGTGTCGCATTCACATTCATTTGATGTGTAGACGAGGAATACATGATACTTCGCAAATCATATTATATCTTACCAGGAAACATAGAAATGAGATACGAAATCGCGTTTTAAGAATTGTAAGAACTCTATTTCTACGCTGCGTAGACATCTGCAAACGCTATTTCCTTGCAAGGAAGTGTCGCATTTACTTTCATTTGAATCGTAGACGAGGAATGCATAACACTTCGCAATGTATATTATATCTTATCATGAAACATAGATATGAGATGCAATATCTCGTTTTAAGAAGCATTTGAACTCTATTGCTTCGAAACGTAGACATCTGCAAACGCTATTTCCTTGCAAGGAAGTGTCGCATTTACATTCATTTGAATCGTAGGCGAGGAATGCATAACACTTCGCAATGAATATTATATCTTATCATGAAACATAGATATGAGATGCAGTATCTCGTTTTAAGAAGCATTTGAACTCTAATGCTACGATAGGTTGACATCTGCAATTGCTATTTCCTTGCATGGAAGTGTCGCATTTACATTCATTTGAAGTGTAGACGAGGAATACATAACACTTCGCAAATCATATTATATCTTACCATGAAACATACAAATGAGATGCGGTATCGCCGTTTTAAGAAGCATTAGAAATCTATTGCTACGATACGTAGACATCTGCAAACGCTATTTCCTAGCGAGGAAGTATCGCATTCACATTCATTTGAAGTGTGGACGAGGAATACATAACACTTCGCAAATCGTTTATACCTTACCATGAAACATAGAAATGAGATGCGATATCGCGTTTTGAGAAGCATTAGAAATCTATTGCTACGATACGTACACATCTGCAAACGCTATTTCCTTGCAAGGAAGTGTCGCATTTACTTTCATTTGAATCGTAGACGAGGAATGCATAACACTTCGCAATGTATATTATATCTTATCATGAAACATAGATATGAGATGCAATATCTCGTTTTAAGAAGCATTTGAACTCTATTGCTTCGATACGTAGACATCTGCAACCCTATTTCCCTGCAAGGAAGTGTCGCATTTACATTCATTTGAGGTGTAGACGAGGAATACATAACACTTCGCAAATCATATTATATCTTACCATGAAACATAGAAATGAGATGCGATATCGCGTTTTATGAAGCATTAGAACTCTATTGCTACGATACGTAGACATCTGCAAAGGCTATTTCCTTGCAAGGAAGTGTCGCATTTACATTCACTTGAAGTGTAGGCGAGGAATACATAACACTTCGCAAATCATATTATACCTTACCATGAAACATAGAAATGAGATGCGAAATCGCGTTTTAAGAATTATAAGATCTCTATTGCTACGATACGTAGACATCTGCAATCGCTGTTTCCTTGCAAGGAAGTGTCGCATTTACTTTCATTTGAATCGTAGACGAGGAATGCATAGCACTTCGCAATGAATATTATATCTTACCATGATACATAGAAATGACATGCGACATCGCGTTTTATGAAGCATTAGAACTCCATTGCTACGATAGGTAGACATCTGCAAACGCTATTTCCTTGCAAGGAAGTGTCGTATTTACATTGATTTGAAGTGTAGACGAGGAATACATAACACTTCGCAAATCATATTATATCTTACCATGATTCATAGAAATGAGATGCGATATCGCGTTTTAAGAAGCATTAGAACTCTATTGCTACGATACGTAGACATCTGCAAACGCTATTTCCTAGCGAGCGAGTGTCGCATTTACATTCATTTGAATCGTAGACGAGGAATGCATAACACTTCGCAATGAATATTATATCTTATCATGAAACATAGACATGAGATGCAATATCTCGTTTTAAGAAGCATTTCAACTTTATTGCTTCGATACGTAGACATCTGCAAACGCGATTTCCTTGCAAGGAAGTGTCGCATTCACATTCATTTGAAGTGTAGACGAGGAATACATGATACTTCGCAAATCATATTACATCTTACCATGAAACATAGAAATGAGATGCGATATCGCGTTTTAAGAAGCATTAAAACTCTATTGCTTCGATACGTAGACATCTGCAAACGCTATTTCCTTGCAAGGAAGTGTCGCATTTACATTCATTCGATGTGTAGACGAGGAATACATAACACTTCGCAAATCATATTATATCTTACCATGAAACATAGAAATGAGATGCGATATCGCGTTTTAAGAAGCATTAGAAATCTATTGCTACGATACGTACACATCTGCAAACGCTATTTCCTTGCAAGGAAGTGCCGCATTTACTTTCATTTGAATCGTAGACGAGGAATACATAACACTTCGCAAATCATATTATATCTTACCATGAAACATAGTATTGAGATGCGATATCGCGTTTTAAGAAGCATTAGAACTCTATTGCTACGATACGTAGACATCTGCAAACGCTATTTCCTTGCAAGGAAGTGTCGCATTCACATTCATTTGAAGTGTAGACGGGGAATACGTGATACTTCGCAAATCATATTATATCTTACCATGAAACATAGATATGAGATGATATATCTCGTTCTAAGAAGCATTAGAACTCTATTGCTACGATACCTAGACATCTGCAGACGCTATTTCCCAGCAAGGAAGTGTCGCATTTACATTCATTTGAATCGTAGACGAGGAATGCATAACACTTCGCAATGTATATTATATCTTATCATGAAACATAGATATGAGATGCAATATCTTGTTTTAAGAAGCATTTCAACTTTATTGCTTCGATACGTAGACATCTGCAAACGCTATTTCCTAGCGAGGAAGTGTCGCATTCACATTCATTTGAAGTGTAGACGAGGAATACATAGCACTTCTCAAATCAAATTATATCTTACCATGAAACATAGAAATGAGATGCGATATCGCGTTTTAAGAAGCATTTCAACTTTATTGCTTCGATACGTAGACATCTGCAAACGCTATTTCCTTGCAAGGAAGTGTCGCATTCACATTCATTTGAAGTGTAGACGAGGAATACATGATACTTCGCAAATCATATTATATCTTACCATGAAACATAGAAATGAGATGCGATATCGCGTTTTAAGAAGCATTTGAACTCAATTTCTTCGATACGTAGACATCTGCAAACGCTGTTTCCTTGCAAGGAAGTGTCGCATTTACATTCATTTGAAGTGTAGACGAGGAATACATAACATTTCGCAAATCATATTATATCTTACCATGAAACATAGAAATGAGATGCGATATCGCGTTTTAAGAAGCATTAGAAATCTATTGCTACGATACGTAGACATCTGCAAACGCTATTTCCTTGCAAGGAAGTGTCGCATTTACTTTCATTTGAATCGTAGACGAGGAATGCATAACACTTCGCAATGAATATTATATCTTATCATGAAACATAGATATGAGATGCAGTATCTCGTTTTAGGAAGCATTTGAACTCTATTGCTTCGATACGTGGACATTTGCAATCGCTGTTTCCTTGCAAGGAAGTGTCGCATTTACTTTCATTTGAATCGTAGACGAGGAATGCATAACACTTCGCAATGAATATTATATCTTACCATGATACATAGAAATGACATGCGATATCGCGTTTTATGAAGCATTAGAACACTATTGCTACGATAGGTAGACATCTGCAAATGCTATTTCCTTGCAAGGAGGTATCGCATTTACTTTCATTTGAATCGTAGACGAGGAATGCATAACACTTCGCAATGAATATTATATCTTACCATGAAACATAGAAATGAGATGCGATATCGCGTTTTAAGAAGCATTAGAACTCCATTGCTACGATAGGTAGACATCTGCAAACGCTATTTCCTTGCAAGGAAGTGTCGTACTTACATTGATTTGAAGTGTAGACGAGGAATACATAGCACTTCGCAAATCATATTATATCTTACCATGAAACATAGAAATGAGATGCGATATCGCGTTTTAAGAAGCATTAGAACTCTATTGCTACGATACGTAGAAATCTGCAAACGCTATTTCCTTGCAAGGAAGTGTCGCATTTACATTCATTTGATGTGTAGACGGGGAATACGTGATACTTCGCAAATCATATTATATCTTACCATTAAACATAGAAATGAGATGCTATATCGCGATTTAAGAAGCTTTAGAACACTATTGCTTCGATACGTAGACATATGCAAACGCGATTTCCTTGCAAGGAAGTGTCGCATTTACATTCATTTGAATCGTAGACGAAGAATGCATAACACTTCGCAATGAATATTATATCTTATCATGAAACATAGATATGAGATGCAATATCTCGTTTTAAGAAGCATTTGAACTCTATTGCTTCGATACGTAAACATCTGCAGACGCTATTTCCTAGCAAGGAAGTGTCGCATTTACATTCATTTGAATCGTAGACGAGGAATGCATAACACTTCGCAATGAATATTATATCTTATCATGAAACATAGATATGAGATGCAATATCTTGTTTTAAGAAGCATTTCAACTTTATTGCTTCGATACGTAGACATCTGCAAACGCTATTTCCTTGCAAGGAAGTGTCGCATTCACATTCATTTGAAGTGTAGACGAGGAATACATGATACTTCGCAAATCATATTATATCTTACCATGAAACATAGAAATGAGATGCGATATCGCGTTTTAAGAAGCATTAAAACTCTATTGCTTCGATACGTAGACATCTGCAAACGCTATTTCCTTGCAAGGAAGTGTCGCATTTAGATTCATTTGATGTGTAGACGAGGAATACATAACACTTCGCAAATCATATTATATCTTACCATGAAACATAGAAATGAGATGCGATGTCGCGTTTTAAGAAGCATTAGAAATCTATTGCTACGATACGTACACATCTGCAAACGCTATTTCCTTGCAAGGAAGTGTCGCATTTACTTTCATTTGAATCGTAGACGAGGAATGCATAACACTTCGCAATGTATATTATATCTTATCATGAAACATAGATAGGAGATGCAATATCTCGTTTTAAGAAGCATTTGAACTCTATTGCTTCGATACGTAGACATCTGCAAACGCTATTTCCTTGCAAGGAAGTGTCGCATTTACTTTCATTTGAATCGTAGACGAGGAATGCATAACACTTCGCAATGTATATTATATCTTATCATGAAGCATAGATATGGGATGCAATATCTCGTTTTAAGAAGCATTTGAACTCTATTGCTTCGATACGTAGACATCTGCAAACGCTATTTCCCTGCAAGGAAGTGTCGCATTTACATTCATTTGAGGTGTAGACGAGGAATAAATAACACTTCGCAAATCATATTATATCTTACCATGAAACATACAAATGAGATGCGATGTCGCGTTTTAAGAAGCATTAGAACACTATTGCTTCATTACGTAGACATCTGCAAACGCTATTTCCCAGCAAGGAAGTGTCGCATTTACATTCATTTGAAGTGTAGACGAGGAATACATAATACTTCGCAAATCATATTATATCTTACCATGAAACATAGAAATGAGATGCGACATCGCGTTTTAAGAAGCATTAGAAATCTATTGCTGCGATACGTAGACATCTGCGAACGCTATTTCCTTGCAAGGAAGTGTCGCATTTACTTGCATTTGAATCGTAGACGAGGAATGCATAACACTTCGCAATGAATATTATATCTTATCATGAAACATAGATGTGAGATGCACTATCTCGTTTTAGGAAGCATTTGAACTCTATTGCTTCGATACGTGGACATTTGCAATCGCTGTTTCCTTGCAAGGAAGTGTCGCATTTACTTTCATTTGAATCGTAGACGAGGAATGCATAACACTTCGCAATGAATATTATATCTTACCATGATACATAGAAATGACATGCGATATCGCGTTTTATGAAGCATTAGAACACTATTGCTACGATAGGTAGACATCTGCAAATGCTATTTCCTTGCAAGGGGGTATCGCATTTACTTTCATTTGAATCGTAGACGAGGAATGCATAACACTTCGTAATGAATATTATATCTTACCATGAAACATAGAAATGAGATGCGATATCGCGTTTTAAGAAGCATTAGAACTCCATTGCTACGATAGGTAGACATCTGCAAACGCTATTTCCTTGCAAGGAAGTGTCGTACTTACATTGATTTGAAGTGTAGACGAGGAATACATAACACTTCGCAAATCATATTATATCTTACCATGAAACATAGAAATGAGATGCGATATCGCGTTTTTAGAAGCATTAGAACTCTATTGCTACGATACGTAGAAATCTGCAAACGCTATTTCCTTGCAAGGAAGTGTCGCATTTACATTCATTTGATGTGTAGACGGGGAATACGTGATACTTCGCAAATCATATTATATCTTACCATTAAACATAGAAATGAGATGCGATATCGCGATTGAAGAAGCTTTAGAACACTATTGCTTCGATACGTAGACATATGCAAACGCTATTTCCTTGCAAGGAAGTGTCGCATTCACATTCATTTGAAGTGTAGACGAGGAATACATGATACATCGCAAATCATATTATATCTTACCATGAAACATAGAAATGAGATGCGATATCGCGTTTTAAGAAGCATTAGAACTCTATTGCTACGATAGGTAGACATCTGCAATCGCTATTTCCTTGCAAGGAAGTGTCGCATTTACATTCATTTGAGGTGTAGACGAGGAAAACATAACACTTCGCAAATCATATTATATCTTACCATGAATCATAGAAATGTGATGCGATATCGCGTTTTAAGAAGCATTAGAAATCTATTGCTACGATACGTACACATCTGCAAACGCTGTTTCCTTGCAAGGAAGTGTCGCATTTACTTTCATTTGAATCGCAGACGAGGAATGCATAACACTTCGCAATGAATATTATATCTTACCATGATACATAGAAATGACATGCGATATCGCGTTTTATGAAGCATTAGAACTCTATTGCTACGATAGGTAGACATCTGCAAACGCTATTTCCTTGCAAGGAAGTGTCGTATTTACATTGGTTTGAAGTGTAGACGAGGAATACATAACACTTCGCAAATCATATTATATCTTACCATGAATCATAGAAATGAGATGCGATATCGCGTTTTAAGAAGCATTAAAACTCTATTGCTTCGATACGTAGACATCTGCAAACGATATTTCCTTGCAAGGAAGTGTCGCATTTAGATTCATTTGATGTGTAGACGAGGAATACATAACACTTCGCAAATCATATTATATCTTACCATGAAGCATAGAAATGAGATGCGATATCGCGTTTTAAGAAGCATTAAAAATCCGTTGCTACGATACGTAGACAACTGCAAACGCTATTTCCTAGCGAGGAAGTGTCGCATTCACATTCATTTGAAGTGTAGACGAGGAATACATAACACTTCTCAAATCAAATTATATCTTACCATGAAACATAGAAATGAGATGCGATATCGCGTTTTAAGAATCATAAGAACTCTATTGCTACGATACGTAGACATCTGCAAACGCTATTTCCTTGCAAGGAAGTGTCGCATTTACTTTCATTCGAATCGTAGACGAGGAATGCATAACACTTCGCAATGTATATTATATCTTATCATGAAACATAGATATGAGATGCAATATCTCGTTTTAAGAAGCATTTGAACTCTATTGCTTCGATACGTAGATATCTGCAAACGCTATTTCCCTGCAAGGAAGTGTCGCATTCACATTCATTTGAGGTGTAGACGAGGAATACATAACACTTCGCAAATCATATTATATCTTACCATGAAACATAGAAATGAGATGCGATATCGCGTTTTAAGAAGCATTAGAAATCTATTCCTGCGATACGTAGACATCTGCGAACGCTATTTCCTTGCAAGGAAGTATCGCATTTACTTTCATTTGAATCGTAGACGAGGAATGCATAACACTTCGCAATGTATATTATATCTTATCATGAAACATAGATATGAGATGCAATATCTCGTTTTAAGAAGCATTTGAACTCCATTGCTTCGATACGTAGGCATCTGCAAACGCTATTTCCTTGCAAGGAAGTGTCGCATTTACATTCATTTGAAGTGTAGACGAGGAATACATGACACTTCGCAAATCATATTATATCATACCATGAAACATAGAAATGAGATGCGATATTGCGTTCTAAGAAGCATTAGAAATCCATTGCTACGATACGTAGACATCTGCAAATGCTATTTCCTTGCAAGGAAGTGTCGCATTTACATTCATTTGATGTGTAGACGAGGAATACATAACACTTCGCAAATCATATTATATCTTATCATGAAACATAGAAATGAGATGCGATATCGCGTTTTATGAAGCATTAGAACTCTATTGCTACGATACGTAGACATCTGCAAAGGCTATTTCCATGCAAGGAAGTGTCGCATTTACATTCACTTGAAGTGTAGGCGAGGAATACATAACACTTCGCAAATCATATTATACCTTACCATGAAACATAGAAATGAGATGCGAAATCGCGTTTTAAGAATTATAAGAGCTCTATTGCTACGATACGTAGACATCTGCAAACGCTGTTTCCTTGCAAGGAAGTGTCGCGTTTACTTTTATTTGAATCGTAGACTAGGAATGCATAACACTTCGCAATGAATATTATATCTTACCATGAAACATAGAAATGAGATGCGATATCGCGTTTTATGAAGCATTAGAACACTATTGCTACGATAGGTAGACATCTGCAAATGCTATTTCCTTGCAAGGAAGTATCGCATTTACTTTCATTTGAATCGTAGACGAGGAATGCATAACACTTCGCAATGAATATTATATCTTACCATGAAACATAGAAATGAGATGCGATATCGCGTTTTAAGAAGCATTAGAACTCTATTGCTACGATAGGTAGACATCTGCAAACGCTATTTCCTTGCAAGGAAGTGTCGTATTTACATTGATTTGAAGTGTAGACGAGGAATTCATAACACTTCGCAAATCATATTATATCTTACCATGAATCATAGAAATGAGATGCGATATCGCGTTTCAAGAATCATAAGAACTCTATTGTTACGATACGTAGACATCTGCAAACGCTATTTCCTTGCAAGGAAGTGTCGCATTTACTTGCATTTGAATCGTAGACGAGGAATGCATAACACTTCGCAATGAATATTATATCTTATCATGAAACATAGATATGAGATGCAGTATCTCGTTTTAGGAAGCATTTGAACTCTATTGCTTCGATACGTGGACATCTGCAATCGCTGTTTCCTTGCAAGGAAGTGTCGCATTTACTTTCATTTGAATCGTAGACGAGGAATGCATAACACTTCGCAATGAATATTATATCTTACCATGATACATAGAAATGACATGCGATATCGCGATTTATGGAGCATTAGAACACTATTGCTACGATAGGTAGACATCTGCAAATGCTATTTCCTTGCAAGGAGGTATCGCATTTACTTTCATTTGAATCGTAGACGAGGAATGCATAACACTTCGCAATGAATATTATATCTTACCATGAAACATAGAAATGAGATGCGATATCGCGTTTTAAGAAGCATTAGAACTCTATTGCTACGATAGGTAGACATCTGCAGACGCTATTTCCTAGCAAGGAAGTGTCGCATTTACATTCATTTGAATCGTAGACGAGGAATGCATAACACTTCGCAATGAATATTATATCTTATCATGAAACATAGATATGAGATGCAATATCTCGTTTTAAGAAGCATTTCAACTTTATTGCTTCGATACGTAGACATCTGCAAACGCTATTTCCTTGCAAGGAAGTGTCGCATTCACATTCATTTGATGTGTAGACGAGGAATACATGATACTTCGCAAATCATATTATATCTTACCAGGAAACATAGAAATGAGATACGAAATCGCGTTTTAAGAATTGTAAGAACTCTATTTCTACGCTGCGTAGACATCTGCAAACGCTATTTCCTTGCAAGGAAGTGTCGCATTTACTTTCATTTGAATCGTAGACGAGGAATGCATAACACTTCGCAATGTATATTATATCTTATCATGAAACATAGATATGAGATGCAATATCTCGTTTTAAGAAGCATTTCAACTTTATTGCTTTGATACGTAGACATCTGCAAACGCTATTTCCTTGCAAGGAAGTGTCGCATTCACATTCATTTGAAGTGTAGACGAGGAATACATGATACTTCGCAAATCATATTATATCTTACCATGAAACATAGAAATGAGATACGAAATCGCGTTTATGAATTATAAGAACTCTATTGCTACGCTGCGTAGACATCTGCAAACGCTATTTCCTTGCAAGGAAGTGTCGCATTTACTTTCATTTGAATCGTAGACGAGGAATGCATAACACTGCGCAATGTATATTATATCTTATCATGAAACATAGATATGAGATGCAATATCTCGTTTTAAGAAGCATTTGAACTCTATTGCTTCGATACGTAGGCATCTGCAAACGCTATTTCCTTGCAAGGAAGTGTCGCATTCACATTCATTTGAAGTGTAGACGAGGAATACATGACACTTCGCAAATCATATTATATCTTACCATGAAACATAGAAATGAGATGCGATATCGCGTTCTAAGAAGCATTAGAAATCCATTGCTACGATACGTAGACATCTGCAAATGCTATTTCCTTGCAAGGAAGTGTCGCATTTACATTCATTTGATGTGTAGACGAGGAATACATAACACTTCGCAAATTATATTATATCTTAGCATGAAACATAGAATTGAGATGCGATATCGCGTTTTAAGAAGCATTAGAACTCTATTGCTACGATACGTAGACATCTGCAAACGCTATTTCCTTGTAAGGAAGTGTCTCATTTACATTCATTTGAAGTGTAGACGGGGAATACGTGATACTTCGCAAATCATATTATATCTTACCATGAAACATAGAAATGAGATGCGATATCGCGATTTAAGAAGCTTTAGAACACTATTGCTTCGATACGTAGACATATGCAAACGCGATTTCCTTGCAAGGAAGTGTCGCATTTACATTCATTTGAATCGTAGACGAGGAATGCATAACACTTCGCAATGAATATTATATCTTACCATGAAACATAGAAATGAGATGCGATATCGCGTTTTAAGAAGCATTAGAACTCTATTGCTACGATACGTGGACATCTGCAGACGCTATTTCCTAGCAAGGAAGTGTCGCATTTACATTCATTTGAATCGTAGACGAGGAATGCATAACACTTCGCAATGAATATTATATCTTATCATGAAACATAGATATGAGATGCAATATCTCGTTTTAAGAAGCATTTCAACTTTATTGCTTCGATACGTAGACATCTGCAAACGCTATTTCCTTGCAAGGAAGTGTCGCATTCACATTCATTTGATGTGTAGACGAGGAATACATGATACTTCGCAAATCATATTATATCTTACCAGGAAACATAGAAATGAGATACGAAATCGCGTTTTAAGAATTGTAAGAACTCTATTTCTACGCTGCGTAGACATCTGCAAACGCTATTTCCTTGCAAGGAAGTGTCGCATTTACTTTCATTTGAATCGTAGACGAGGAATGCATAACACTTCGCAATGTATATTATATCTTATCATGAAACATAGATATGAGATGCAATATCTCGTTTTAAGAAGCATTTCAACTTTATTGCTTTGATACGTAGACATCTGCAAACGCTATTTCCTTGCAAGGAAGTGTCGCATTCACATTCATTTGAAGTGTAGACGAGGAATACATGATACTTCGCAAATCATATTATATCTTACCATGAGACATAGAAATGAGATACGAAATCGCGTTTATGAATTATAAGAACTCTATTGCTACGCTGCGTAGACATCTGCAAACGCTATTTCCTTGCAAGGAAGTGTCGCATTTACTTTCATTTGAATCGTAGACGAGGAATGCATAACACTGCGCAATGTATATTATATCTTATCATGAAACATAGATATGAGATGCAATATCTCGTTTTAAGAAGCATTTGAACTCTATTGCTTCGATACGTAGGCATCTGCAAACGCTATTTCCTTGCAAGGAAGTGTCGCATTCACATTCATTTGAAGTGTAGACGAGGAATACATGACACTTCGCAAATCATATTATATCTTACCATGAAACATAGAAATGAGATGCGATATCGCGTTCTAAGAAGCATTAGAAATCCATTGCTACGATACGTAGACATCTGCAAATGCTATTTCCTTGCAAGGAAGTGTCGCATTTACATTCATTTGATGTGTAGACGAGGAATACATAACACTTCGCAAATTATATTATATCTTAGCATGAAACATAGAATTGAGATGCGATATCGCGTTTTAAGAAGCATTAGAACTCTATTGCTACGATACGTAGACATCTGCAAACGCTATTTCCTTGCAAGGAAGTGTCTCATTTACATTCATTTGAAGTGTAGACGGGGAATACGTGATACTTCGCAAATCATATTATATCTTACCATGAAACATAGAAATGAGATGCGATATCGCGATTTAAGAAGCTTTAGAACACTATTGCTTCGATACGTAGACATATGCAAACGCGATTTCCTTGCAAGGAAGTGTCGCATTTACATTCATTTGAATCGTAGACGAGGAATGCATAACACTTCGCAATGAATATTATATCTTACCATGAAACATAGAAATGAGATGCGATATCGCGTTTTAAGAAGCATTAGAACTCTATTGCTACGATACGTGGACATCTGCAAACGCTATTTCCTTGCAAGGAAGTGTCGCATTTACATTCATTTGAAGTGTAGACGGGGAATACGTGATACTTCGCAAATCATATTATATCTTACCATGAAACATAGAAATGAGATGCGATATCGCGATTTAAGAAGCTTGAGAACACTATTGCTTCGATACGTAGACATATGCAAACGCGATTTCCTTGCAAGGAAGTGTCGCATTTACATTCGTTTGAATCGTAGACGAGGAATGCATAACACTTCGCAATGAATATTATATCTTATCATGAAACATAGACATGAGATGCAATATCTCGTTTTAAGAAGCATTTCAACTTTATTGCTTCGATACGTAGACATCTGCAAACGCGATTTCCTTGCAAGGAAGTGTCGCATTCACATTCATTTGAAGTGTAGACGAGGAATACATGATACTTCGCAAATCATATTACATCTTACCATGAAACATAGAAATGAGATGCGATATCGCGTTTTAAGAAGCATTAAAACTCTATTGCTTCGATACGTAGACATCTGCAAACGCTATTTCCTTGCAAGGAAGTGTCGCATTTACTTTCATTTGAATCGTAGACGAGGAATGCATAACACTTCGCAATGTATATTATATCTTATCATGAAACATAGATATGAGATGCAATATCTCGTTTTAAGAAGCATTTGAACTCTATTGCTTCGATACGTAGACATCTGCAAACGCTATTTCCTTGCAAGGAAGTGTCGCATTTACTTTCATTTGAATCGTAGACGAGGAATGCATAACACTTCGCAATGTATATTATATCTTATCATGAAGCATAGATATGAGATGCAATATCTCGTTTTAAGAAGCATTTGAACTCTATTGCTTCGATACGTAGACATCTGCAAACGCTATTTCCCTGCAAGGAAGTGTCGCATTTACATTCATTTGAGGTGTAGACGAGGAATACATAACACTTCGCAAATCATATTATATCTTACCATGAAACATAGAAATGAGATGCGATATCGCGTTTTAAGAAGCATTAGAACACTATTGCTTCGATACGTAGACATCTGCAAACGCTATTTCCCAGCAAGGAAGTGTCGCATTTACATTCATTTGAAGTGTAGACGAGGAATACATAATACTTCGCAAATCATATTATATCTTACCATGAAACATAGAAATGAGATGCGATATCGCGTTTTAAGAAGCATTAGAACTCTATTGCTACGATAGGTAGACATCTGCAATCGCTATTTCCTAGCAAGGAAGTGTCGCGTTTACATTCTTTTGAAGTGTAGACGAGGAATACATAACACTTCGAAAATCATATTATATCTTACCATGAAACATAGAAATGAGATGCGATATCGCGTTTTAAGAAGCATTAGAACTCTATTGCTACGATAGGTAGACATCCGCAATCGCTATTTCCTTGCAAGGAAGTGTCGCATTTACATTCATTTGAAGTGTAGACGAGGAAAACATAACACTTCGCAAATCATATTATTTCTTACCATGAAACATAGAAATGAGATGCGATATCGCGTTTTAAGAAGCATTTGAACTCTATTGCTTCGATACGTAGACATCTGCAAACGCTATTTCCCTGCAAGGAAGTGTCGCATTTACATTCATTTGAGGTGTAGACGAGGAATACATAACACTTCGCAAATCATATTATATCTTACCATGAAACATAGAAATGAGATGCGATGTCGCGTTTTAAGAAGCATTAGAACACTATTGCTTCGATACGTAGACATCTGCAAACGCTATTTCCCAGCAAGGAAGTGTCGCATTTACATTCATTTGAAGTGTAGACGAGGAATACATAATACTTCGCAAATCATATTATATCTTACCATGAAACATAGAAATGAGATGCGATGTCGCGTTTTAAGAAGCATTAGAACTCTATTGCTACGATAGGTAGACATCTGCAATCGCTATTTCCTAGCAAGGAAGTGTCGCATTTACATTCTTTTGAAGTGTAGACGAGGAATACATAACACTTCGAAAATCATATTATATCTTACCATGAAACATAGAAATGAGATGCGATATCGCGTTTTAAGAAGCATTAGAACTCTATTGCTACGATAGGTAGACATCCGCAATCGCTATTTCCTTGCAAGGAAGTGTCGCATTTACATTCATTTGAAGTGTAGACGAGGAAGACATAACACTTCGCAAATCATATTATACCTTACCATGAAACATAGAAATGAGATGCGAAATCGCGTTTTAAGAATTATAAGAGCTCTATTGCTACGATACGTAGACATCTGCAAACGCTGTTTCCTTGCAAGGAAGTGTCGCATTTACTTTTATTTGAATCGTACACTAGGAATGCATAACACTTCGCAATGAATATTATATCTTACCATGAAACATAGAAATGAGATGCGATATCGCGTTTTATGAAGCATTAGAACACTATTGCTACGATAGGTAGACATCTGCAAATGCTATTTCCTTGCAAGGAAGTATCGCATTTACTTTCATTTGAATCGTAGACGAGGAATGCATAACACTTCGCAATGAATATTATATCTTACCATGAAACATAGAAATGAGATGCGATATCGCGTTTTAAGAAGCATTAGAACTCTATTGCTACGATAGGTAGACATCTGCAAACGCTATTTCCTTGCAAGGAAGTGTCGTATTTACATTGATTTGAAGTGTAGACGAGGAATTCATAACACTTCGCAAATCATATTATGTCTTACCATGAATCATAGAAATGAGATGCGATATCGCGTTTCAAGAATCATAAGAACTCTATTGTTACGATACGTAGACATCTGCAA
Organism: Xylocopa sonorina; assembly: GCF_050948175.1. NCBI lineage: Eukaryota > Metazoa > Arthropoda > Insecta > Hymenoptera > Apidae > Xylocopa > Xylocopa sonorina. Next base: position 595,022 of record NW_027490112.1, on the reverse strand, counting down.
ACGCTATTTCCTTGCAAGGAAGTGTCGCATTTACTTGCATTTGAATCGTAGACGAGGAATGCATAACACTTCGCAATGAATATTATATCTTATCATGAAACATAGATATGAGATGCAGTATCTCGTTTTAGGAAGCATTTGAACTCTATTGCTTCGATACGTGGACATCTGCAATCGCTGTTTCCTTGCAAGGAAGTGTCGCATTTACTTTCATTTGAATCGTAGACGAGGAATGCATAACACTTCGCAATGAATATTATATCTTACCATGATACATAGAAATGACATGCGATATCGCGTTTTATGGAGCATTAGAACACTATTGCTACGATAGGTAGACATCTGCAAATGCTATTTCCTTGCAAGGAGGTATCGCATTTACTTTCATTTGAATCGTAGACGAGGAATGCATAACACTTCGCAATGAATATTATATCTTACCATGAAACATAGAAATAAGATGCGATATCGCGTTTTAAGAAGCATTAGAACTCTATTGCTACGATAGGTAGACATCTGCAAACGCTATTTCCTTGCAAGGAAGTGTCGTACTTACATTGATTTGAAGTGTAGACGAGGAATACATAACACTTCGCAAATCATATTATATCTTACCATGAATCATAGAAATGAGATGCGATATCGCGTTTTAAGAAGCATTAGAACTCTATTGCTACGATACGTAGACATCTGCAAACGCTATTTCCTAGCGAGCGAGTGTCGCATTTACATTCATTTGAAGTGTAGACGAGGAATACATAACACTTCGCAAATCATATTATATCTTACCATGAAACATAGATATGAGATGCGATATCTCGTTTTAAGAAGCATTTCAACTTTATTGCTTCGATACGTCGACATCTGCAAACGCTATTTCCTTGCAAGGAAGTGTCGCATTCACATTCATTTGAAGTGTAGACGAGGAATACATGATACTTCGCAAATCATATTATATCTTACCATGAAACATAGAAATGAGATACGAAATCGCGTTTTAAGAATTATAAGAACTCTATTTCTACGCTGCGTAGACATCTGCAAACGCTATTTCCTTGCAAGGAAGTGTCGCATTTACTTTCATTTGAATCGTAGACGAGGAATGCATAACACTTCGCAATGTATATTATATCTTATCATGAAACATAGATATGAGATACAATATCTCGTTCTAAGAAGCATTTCAACTTTATTGCTTTGATACGTAGACATCTGCAAACGCTATTTCCTTGCAAGGAAGTGTCGCATTCACATTCATTTGAAGTGTAGACGAGGAATACATGATACTTCGCAAATCATATTATATCTTACCATGAAACATAGAAATGAGATACGAAATCGCGTTTTAAGAATTATAAGAACTCTATTGCTACGCTGCGTAGACATCTGCAAACGCTATTTCCTTGCAAGGAAGTGTCGCATTTACTTTCATTTGAATCGTAGACGAGGAATGCATAACACTGCGCAATGTATATTATATCTTATCATGAAACATAGATATGAGATGCAATATCTCGTTTTAAGAAGCATTTGAACTATATTGCTTCGATACGTAGGCATCTGCAAACGCTATTTCCTTGCAAGGAAGTGTCGCATTCACATTCATTTGAAGTGTAGACGAGGAATACATGACACTTCGCAAATCATATTATATCTTACCATGAAACATAGAAATGAGATGCGATATCGCGTTCTAAGAAGCATTGGAAATCCATTGCTACGATACGTAGACATCTGCAAATGCTGTTTCCTTGCAAGGAAGTGTCGCATTTACATTCATTTGATGTGTAGACGAGGAATACATAACACTTCGCAAATTATATTATATCTTAGCATGAAACATAGAAATGAGATGCGATATCGCGATTTAAGAAGCTTTAGAACACTATTGCTTCGATACGTAGACATATGCAAACGCGATTTCCTTGCAAGGAAGTGTCGCATTTACATTCATTTGAATCGTAGACGAGGAATGCATGACACTTCGCAATGAATATTATATCTTACCATGAAACATAGAAATGAGATGCGATATCGCGTTTTAAGAAGCATTAGAACTCTATTGCTACGATACGTGGACATCTGCAAACGCTATTTCCTTGCAAGGAAGTGTCGCATTTACATTCATTTGAAGTGTAGACGGGGAATACGTGATACTTCGCAAATCATATTATATCTTACCATGAAACATAGAAATGAGATGCGATATCGCGATTTAAGAAGCTTTAGAACACTATTGCTTCGATACGTAGACATATGCAAACGCGATTTCCTTGCAAGGAAGTGTCGCATTTACATTCGTTTGAATCGTAGACGAGGAATGCATAACACTTCGCAATGAATATTATATCTTATCATGAAACATAGATATGAGATGCAATATCTCGTTTTAAGAAGCATTTGAACTCTATTGCTTCGATACGTAAACATCTGCAGACGCTATTTCCTAGCAAGGAAGTGTCGCATTTACATTCATCTGAATCGTAGACGAGGAATGCATAACACTTCGCAGTGAATATTATATCTTATCATGAAACATAGATATGAGATGCAATATCTCGTTTTAAGAAGCATTTCAACTTTATTGCTTCGATACGTAGACATCTGCAAACGCTATTTCCTTGCAAGGAAGTGTCGCATTCACATTCATTTGAAGTGTAGACGAGGAATACATGATACTTCGCAAATCATATTATATCTTACCATGAAACGTAGAAATGAGATGCGATATCGCGTCTTAAGAAGCATTAGAACTTTATTGCTACGATAGGTAGACATCTGCAAGCGCTATTTCCCTGCAAGGAAGTGTCGCATTTACATTCATTTGAGGTGTAGACGAGGAATACATAACACTTCGCAAATCATATTATATCTTACCATGAAACATAGAAATGAGATGCGATATCGCGTTTTATGAAGCATTAGAACTCTATTGCTACGATACGTAGACATCTGCAAAGGCTATTTCCTTGCAAGGAAGTGTCGCATTTACATACACTTGAAGTGTAGGCGAGGAATACATAACACTTCGCAAATCATATTATACCTTACCATGAAACATAGAAATGAGATGCGAAATCGCGTTTTAAGAGTTATAAGAGGTCTATTGCTACGATACGTAGACATCTGCAATCGCTGTTTCCTTGCAAGGAAGTGTCGCATTTACTTTCATTTGAATCGTAGACGAGGAATGCATAACACTTCGCAATGTATATTATATCTTACCATGGTACATAGAAATGACATGCGATATCGCGTTTTATGAAGCATTGGAACACTATTGCTACGATAGGTAGACATCTGCAAATGCTATTTCCTTGCAAGGAGGTATCGCATTTACTTTCATTTGAATCGTAGACGAGGAATGCATAACACTTCGCAATGAATATTATATCTTACCATGAAACATAGAAATGAGATGCGATATCGCGTTTTAAGAAGCATTAGAACTCTATTGCTACGATACGTAGACATCTGCAAACGCTATTCCCTAGCGAGCGAGTGTCGCATTTACATTCATTTGAAGTGTAGACGTGGAATACATAACACTTCGCAAATCATATTATATCTTACCATGAAACATAGAAATGAGATGCGATATCGCGTTTTAAGAAGCATTAGAACTCTATTGCTACGATACGTAGACATCTGCAAACGCTATTTCCTTGCAAGGAAGTGTCGCATTTACTTTCATTTGAATCGTGGACGAGGAATGCATAACACGTCGCAATGAATATTATATCTTATCATGAAACATAGATATGAGATGCAATATCTCGCTTTAAGAAGCATTAGAAATCTATTACTACGGTACCTAGACATCTGCAGACGCTATTTCCTAGCGAGGAAGTGTCGCATTCACATTCATTTGAAGTGTAGACGAGGAATACATAACACTTCGCAAATCATGATATATCTTACCATGAAACATAGAAATGAGATGCGATATCGCGTTTTAAGAATCATATGAACTCTATTGCTTCGATACGTAGACATCTGCAGACGCTATTTCCTAGCGAGGAAGTATCGCATTCACATTCATTTGAAGTATAGACGAGGAATACATAACACTTCGCAAATCATATTATACCTTACCATGAAACATAGGAATGTGATGCGATATCGGGTTTTAAGAATCATAAGAACTCTATTGCTACGATACGTAGACATCTGCAAACGCTATTTCCTTGCAAGGAAGTGTCGCATTTACATTCATTTGAAGTGTAGACGAGGAATACATAACACTTCGCAAATCATATTATATCATACCATGAAACATAGAAATGAGATGCGATATCGCCGTTTTAAGAAGCATTAGAAATCTATTGCTACGATACGTAGACATCTGCAAACGCTATTTCCTAGCGAGGAAGTATCGCATTCACATTCATTTGAAGTGCAGACGAGGTATACATAACACTTCGCAAATCATGTTATATCTTACCATGAAACATAGAAATGAGATGCGATATCGCGTTTTAAGAAGCATTTGAACTCTATTGCTTCGATACGTAGACATCTGCAAACGCTATTTCCTTGCAAGGAAGTGTCGCATTTACATTCATTTGAAGTGTAGACGAGGAATACATGACACTTCGCAAATCATATTATATCTTACCATGAAACATAGAAATGAGATGCGATATCGCGTTTTAAGAAGCATTTGAACTCAATTGCTTCGATACGTAGACATCTGCAATCGCTGTTTCCTTGCAAGGAAGTGTCGCATTTACATTCATTTGAAGTGTAGACGAGGAATACATAACACTTCTCAAATCATATTATATCTTACCATGAAACATAGAAATGAGATGCGATATCGCCGTTTTAAGAAGCATTAGAAATCTATTGCTACGATACGTAGACATCTGCAAACGCTATTTCCTAGCGAGGAAGTATCACCATTCACATTCATTTGAAGTGTAGACGAGGAATGCATAACACTTCGCAATGTATATTATATCTTATCATGAAACATATATATGAGATGCAATATCTCGTTTTAAGAAGCATTTGAACTCTATTGCTTCGATACGTAGTCATCTGCAAACGCTATTTCCTTGCAAGGAAGTGTCGCATTCACATTCATTTGAAGTGTAGACGAGGAATACATGACACTTCGCAAATCATATTATATCTTACCATGAAACATAGAAATGAGATGCGATATCGCGTTCTAAGAAGCATTAGAAATCCATTGCTACGATTCGTAGACATCTGCAAATGCTATTTCCTTGCAAGGAAGTGTCGCATTTACATTCATTTGATGTGTAGACGAGGAACACATAACACTTCGCAAATCATATTATATCTTACCATGAAACATAGAAATGAGATGCGATATCGCGTTGTAAGAAGCATTAGAACTCTATTGCTTCGATACGTCGAACATCTGCAAACGCTATTTCCTTGCAAGGAAGTGTCGCATTTACATTCACTTGAAGTGTAGGCGAGGAATACATAACACTTCGCAAATCATATTATACCTTACCATGAAACATAGAAATGAGATGCGAAATCGCGTTTTAAGAATTATAAGAGCTCTATTGCTACGATACGTAGACATCTGCAAACGCTATTTCCTTGCAAGGAAGTGTCTCATTTACATTCATTTGAGGTGTAGACGAGGAATACATAACACTTCGCAAATCATATTATATCTTACCATGAAACATCGAAATGAGATGCGATATCGCGTTTTAAGAAGCATTTGAACTCTATTGCTACGATACGTAGACATCTGCAAACGCTATTTCCTTGCAAGGAAGTGTCGCATTTACTTTCATTTGAATCGTAGACGAGGAATGCATAACACTTCGCAATGTATATTAAATCTTATCATGAAACATAGATATGAGATGCAATATCTCGTTTTAAGAAGCATTTGAACTCTATTGCTTCGATACGTAGACATCTGCAAACGCTATTTCCCTGCAAGGAAGTGTCGCATTTACATTCATTTGAGGTGTAGACGAGGAATACATAACACTTCGCAAATCATATTATATCTTACCATGAAACATAGAAATGAGATGCGATATCGCGATTTAAGAAGCTTTAGAACACTATTGCTTCGATACGTAGACATCTGCAAACGCTATTTCCTAGCAAGGAAGTGTCGCATTTACATTCATTTGAAGTGTAGACGAGGAATACATGATACTTAGCAAATCATATTATATCTTACCATGAAACATAGAAATGAGATGCGATATCGCGTTTTGAGAAGCATTAGAAATCTATTGCTACGATACGTACACATCTGCAAACGCTATTTCCTTGCAAGGAAGTGTTGCATTTACTTTCATTTGAATCGTAGACGAGGAATGCATAACACTTCGCAATGTATATTATATCTTATCATGAAACATAGATATGAGATGCAATATCCCGTTTTAAGAAGCATTTGAACTCTATTGCTTCGATACGTAGACATTTGCAAACGCTATTTCCCTGCAAGGAAGTGTCGCATTTACATTCATTTGAAGTGTAGACGTGGAATACATGACACTTCGCAAATCATATTATATCTTACCATGAAACATAGAAATGAGATGCGATATCGCGTTTTAAGAAGCATTTGAACTCAATTGCTTCGATACGTAGACATCTGCAAACGCTGTTTCCTTGCAAGGAAGTGTCGCATTTACATTCATTTGAAGTGTAGACGAGGAATACATAACACTTCTCAAATCATATTATATCTTACCATGAAACATAGAAATGAGATGCGATATGGCGTTTTAAGAAGCATTAGAACTCTATTGCTACGATAGGTAGACATCTGCAATCGCTATTTCCTTGCAAGGAAGTGTCGCATTTACATTCATTTGAAGTGTAGACGAGGAATACATAACACTTCGCAAATCATATTATATCTTACCATGAAACATAGAAATGAGATGCGATATCGCCGTTTTAAGAAGCATTAGAAATCTATTGCTACGATACGTAGACATCTGCAAACGCTATTTCCTAGCGAGGAAGTATCACCATTCACATTCATTTGAAGTGTAGACGAGGAATGCATAACACTTCGCAATGTATATTATATCTTATCATGAAACATATATATGAGAAGCAATATCTCGTTTTAAGAAGCATTTGAACTCTATTGCTTCGATACGTAGTCATCTGCAAACGCTATTTCCTTGCAAGGAAGTGTCGCATTCACATTCATTTGAAGTGTAGACGAGGAATACATGACACTTCGCAAATCATATTATATCTTACCATGAAACATAGAAATGAGATGCGATATCGCGTTCTAAGAAGCATTAGAAATCCATTGCTACGATTCGTAGACATCTGCAAATGCTATTTCCTTGCAAGGAAGTGTCGCATTTACATTCATTTGATGTGTAGACGAGGAACACATAACACTTCGCAAATCATATTATATCTTACCATGAAACATAGAAATGAGATGCGATATCGCGTTGTAAGAAGCATTAGAACTCTATTGCTTCGATACGTCGAACATCTGCAAACGCTATTTCCTTGCAAGGAAGTGTCGCATTTACATTCACTTGAAGTGTAGGCGAGGAATACATAACACTTCGCAAATCATATTATACCTTACCATGAAACATAGAAATGAGATGCGAAATCGCGTTTTAAGTATTATAAGAGCTCTATTGCTACGATACGTAGACATCTGCAAACGCTATTTCCTTGCAAGGAAGTGTCTCATTTACATTCATTTGAGGTGTAGACGAGGAATACATAACACTTCGCAAATCATATTATATCTTACCATGAAACATCGAAATGAGATGCGATATCGCGTTTTAAGAAGCATTTGAACTCTATTGCTACGATACGTAGACATCTGCAAACGCTATTTCCTTGCAAGGAAGTGTCGCATTTACTTTCATTTGAATCGTAGACGAGGAATGCATAACACTTCGCAATGTATATTAAATCTTATCATGAAGCATAGATATGAAATGCAATATCTCGTTTTAAGAAGCATTTGAACTCTATTGCTTCGATACGTAGACATCTGCAAACGCTATTTCCCTGCAAGGAAGTGTCGCATTTACATTCATTTGAGGTGTAGACGAGGAATACATAACACTTCGCAAATCATATTATATCTTACCATGAAACATAGAAATGAGATGCGATATCGCGATTTAAGAAGCTTTAGAACACTATTGCTTCGATACGTAGACATCTGCAAACGCTATTTCCTAGCAAGGAAGTGTCGCATTTACATTCATTTGAAGTGTAGACGAGGAATACATGATACTTAGCAAATCATATTATATCTTACCATGAAACATAGAAATGAGATGCGATATCGCGTTTTGAGAAGCATTAGAAATCTATTGCTACGATACGTACACATCTGCAAACGCTATTTCCTTGCGAGGAAGTGTTGCATTTACTTTCATTTGAATCGTAGACGAGGAATGCATAACACTTCGCAATGTATATTATATCTTATCATGAAACATAGATATGAGATGCAATATCCCGTTTTAAGAAGCATTTGAACTCTATTGCTTCGATACGTAGACATTTGCAAACGCTATTTCCCTGCAAGGAAGTGTCGCATTTACATTCATTTGAAGTGTAGACGTGGAATACATGACACTTCGCAAATCATATTATATCTTACCATGAAACATAGAAATGAGATGCGATATCGCGTTTTAAGAAGCATTTGAACTCAATTGCTTCGATACGTAGACATCTGCAAACGCTATTTCCTTGCAAGGAAGTGTCGCATTCACATTCATTTGAAGTGTAGACGAGGAATACATGACACTTCGCAAATCATATTATATCTTACCATGAAACATAGAAATGAGATGCGATATAGCGTTCTAAGAAGCATTAGAAATCCATTGCTACGATACGTAGACATCTGCAAATGCTATTTCCTTGCAAGGAAGTGTCGCATTTACATTCATTCGATGTGTAGACGAGGAATACATAACACTTCGCAAATCATATTATATCTTACCATGAAACATAGAAATGAGATGCGATATCGCGCTGTAAGAAGCATTAGAACTCTATTGCTTCGATACGTAGACATCTGCAAACGCTATTTCCTTGCAAGGAAGTGTCGCATTTACATTCACTTGAAGTGTAGGCGAGGAATACATAACACTTCGCAAATTATATTATACCTTACCATGAAACATAGAAATGAGATGCGAAATCGCGTTTTAAGAATTATAAGAGCTCTATTGCTACGATACGTAGACATCTGCAAACGCTATTTCCTTGCAAGGAAGTGTCGCATTTACATTCATTTGAGGTGTAGACGAGGAATACATAACACTTCGCAAATCATATTATATCTTACCATGAAACATAGAAATGAGATGCGATATCGCGTTTTAAGAAGCATTTGAACTCTATTGCTACGATACGTAGACATCTGCAAACGCTATTTCCTTGCAAGGAAGTGTCGCATTTACTTTCATTTGAATCGTAGACGAGGAATGCATAACACTTCGCAATGTATATTATATCTTATCATGAAACATAGATATGAGATGCAATATCTCGTTTTAAGAAGCATTTGAACTTTATTGCTTCGATACGTAGACATCTGCAAACGCTATCTCCCAGCAAGGAAGTGTCGCATTTACATTCATTTGAGGTGTAGACGAGGAATACATAACACTTCGCAATGTATATTATATCTTATCATGAAACATAGATATGAGATGCTATATCTCGTTTTAAGAAGCATTTGAACTCTATTGCTTCGATACATAGACATCTGCAAACGCTATCTCCCAGCAAGGAAGTGTCGCATTTACATTCATTTGAGGTGTAGACGAGGAATACATAACACTTCGCAAATCATATTATATCTTACCATGAAACATAGAAATGAGATGCGATATCGCGTTTTGAGAAGCATTAGAAATCTATTGCTACGATACGTACACATCTGCAAACGCTATTTCCTTGCAAGGAAGTGTTGCATTCACTTTCATTTGAATCGTAGACGAGGAATGCATAACACTTCGCAATGTATATTATATCTTATCATGAAACATAGATATGAGATGCAATATCTCGTTTTAAGAAGCATTTGAACTCTATTGCTTCGATACGTAGACATTTGCAAACGCTATTTCCCTGCAAGGAAGTGTCGCATTTACATTCATTTGAAGTGTAGACGAGGAATACATGACACTTCGCAAATCATATTATATCTTACCATGAAACATAGAAATGAGATGCGATATCGCGTTTTAAGAAGCATTAGAATACTATTGCTACGATAGGCAGATATTTGCAAACGCTATTTCCTTGCAAGGAAGTGTCGTATTTACATTCATTTGAAGTGTAGACGAGGAATACATAACACTTCGCAAATCATATTATATCTTACCATGAAACATAGAAATGAGATGCGATATCGCGTTTCAAGAATCATAAGAACTCTATTGTTACGATACGTAGACATCTGCAAACGCTATTTCCTTGCAAGGAAGTGTCGCATTTACTTTCATTTGAATCGTAGACGAGGAATGCATAACACTTCGCAATGAATATTATATCTTATCATGAAACATAGATATGAGATGCAGTATCACGTTTTAAGAAGCATTTGAACTCTATTGCTTCAATACGTAGACATCTGCAAACGCTATTTCCATGCAAGTAAGTGTCGCATTTACTTTCATTTGAACCGTAGACGAGGAATGCATAACACTTCGCAATGAATATTATATCTTATCATGAAACATAGATATGAGATGCGATATCGCGTTTTAAGAAGCATTAGAACACTATTGCTACGATAGGTAGACATCTGCAAATGCTATTTCCTTGCAAGGAAGTATCGCATTTACTTTCATTTGAATCGTAGACGAGGAATGCATAACACTTCGCAATGAATATTATATCTTACCATGAAACATAGAAATGAGATGCGATATCGCGTTTTAAGAAGCATTAGAACTCTATTGCTACGATAGGTAGACATCTGCAAACGCTATTTCCTTGCAAGGAAGTGTCGTATTTACATTGATTTGAAGTGTAGGCGAGGAATACATGACACTTCGCAAATCATATTATATCTTACCATGAATCATAGAAATGAGATGCGATATCGCGTTTTAAGAAGCATTAGAATACTATTGCTACGATAGGCAGATATTTGCAAACGCTATTTCCTTGCAAGGAAGTGTCGTATTTACATTCATTTGAAGTGTAGACGAGGAATACATAACACTTCGCAAATCATATTATATCTTACCATGAAACATAGAAATGAGATGCGATATCGCGTTTCAAGAATCATAAGAACTCTATTGTTACGATACGTAGACATCTGCAAACGCTATTTCCTTGCAAGGAAGTGTCGCATTTACTTTCATTTGAATCGTAGACGAGGAATGCATAACACTTCGCAATGAATATTATATCTTATCATGAAACATAGATATGAGATGCAGTATCTCGTTTTAAGAAGCATTTGAACTCTATTGCTTCAATACGTAGACATCTGCAAACGCTATTTCCATGCAAGTAAGTGTCGCATTTACTTTCATTTGAACCGTAGACGAGGAATGCATAACACTTCGCAATGAATATTATATCTTATCATGAAACATAGATATGAGATGCAGTATCTCGTTTTAAGAAGCATTTGAACTCTATTGCTTCGATACGTAGACATCTGCAAACGCAATTTCCTTACAAGGAAGTGTCGCATTTACATTAGGTTGAAGTGTAGACGAGGAATACATAACACTTCGCAAATCATATTACATCTTACCATGAAACATAGAAATGAGATGCGATATCGCGTTTTAAGAAGCATTAAAACTCTATTGCTTCTATACGTAGACATCTGCAAACGCTATTTCCTTGCAAGGAAGTGTCGCATTTACATTCATTTGAAGTGTAGACGAGGAATACATGACACTTCGCAAATCATATTATATCATACCATGAAACCTAGAAATGAGATGCGATATTGCGTTCTAAGAAGCATTAGAAATCCATTGCTACGATACGTAGACATCTGCAAAGGCTATTTCCTTGCAAGGAAGTGTCGCATTTACATTCACTTGAAGTGTAGGCGAGGAATACATAACACTTCGCAAATCATATTATACCTTACCATGAAACATAGAAATGAGATGCGAAATCGCGTTTTAAGAATTATAAGAGCTCTATTGCTACGATACGTAGACATCTGCAATCGCTGTTTCCTTGCAAGGAAGTGTAGCATTTACTTTCATTTGAATCGTAGACGAGGAATGCATAACACTTCGCAATGAATATTATATCTTACCATGATACATAGAAATGAGATGCGATATCGCGTTTTATGAAGCATTAGAACACTATTGCTACGATAGGTAGACATCTGCAAATGCTATTTCCTTGCAAGGAAGTATCGCATTTACTTTCATTTGAATCGTAGACGAGGAATGCATAACACTTCGCAATGAATATTATATCTTACCATGAAACATAGAAATGAGATGCGATATCGCGTTTTAAGAAGCATTAGAACTCTATTGCTACGATAGGTAGACATCTGCAAACGCTATTTCCTTGCAAGGAAGTGTCGTATTTACATTGATTTGAAGTGTAGACGAGGAATACATAACACTTCGCAAATCATATTATATCTTACCATGAATCATAGAAATGAGATGCGATATCGCGTTTTAAGTATCATAAGAAGTCTATTGTTACGATACGTAGACATCTGCAAACGCTATTTCCTTGCAAGGAAGTGTCGCATTTACATTCACTTGAAGTGTAGGCGAGGAATACATAACACTTCGCAAATCATATTATACCTTTCCATGAAACATAGAAATGAGATGCGAAATCGCGTTTTAAGAATTATAAGAGCTCTATTGCTACGATACGTAGACATCTGCAAACGCTATTTCCTTGGAAGGAAGTGTCGCATTTACGTTCATTTGAATCGTAGACGAGGAATGCATAACACTTCGCAAATCATATTATATCTTACCATGAAACATAGAAATGAGATGCGATATCGCGTTTTAAGAAGCATATGAACTCTATTGCTACGATACGTAGACATCTGCAAACGCTATTTCCTTGCAAGGAAGTGTCGCATTTACTTTCATTTGAATCGTAGACGAGGAATGCATAACACTTCGCAAATCATATTATATTTTACCATGAAACATAGAAATGAGATGCGATATCGCGTTCTAAGAAGCATTAGAAATCCATTGCTACGATACGTAGACATCTGCAAATGCTATTTCCTTGCAAGGAAGTGTCGCATTTACATTCATTTGATGTGTAGACGAGGAATACATAACACATCGCAAATCATATTATATCTTACCATGAAACATAGAAATGAGATGCGATATCGCGTTGTAAGAAGCATTAGAACTCTATTGCTTCGATACGTAGACATCTGCAAACGCTATTTCCTTGCAAGGAAGTGTCGCATTTACATTCACTTGAAGTGTAGGCGAGGAATACATAACACTTCGCAAATCATATTATACCTTTCCATGAAACATAGAAATGAGATGCGAAATCGCGTTGAAGAATTATAAGAGCTCTATTGCTACGATACGTAGACATCTGCAAACGCTATTTCCTTGCAAGGAAGTGTCGAATTTACATTCATTTGAGGTGTAGACGAGGAATACATAACACTTCGCAAATCATATTATATCTTACCATGAAACATAGAAATGAGATGCGATATCGCGTTTTAAGAAGCATTTGAACTCTATTGCTACAATACGTAGACATCTGCAATCGCTGTTTCCTAGCAAGGAAGTGTCGCATTTACTTTCATTTGAATCGCAGACGAGGAATACATAGCACTTCACATTTAATATTATATCTTACCATGAAACATAGAAATGAAATGCGATATCGCGATTTAAGAAGCTTTAGAACACTATTGCTTCGATTCGTAGACATCTGCAAACGCTGTTTCCTAGCAAGGAAGTGTCGCATTTACATTCATTTGATGTGTAGACGAGGAATACATGATACTTAGCAAATCATATTATATCCTACCATGAAACATAGAAATGAGGTGCGATATCGCTTTTTAAGAAGCATTAGAACACTATTGCTTCGATACGTAGACATCTGCAAACGCTATTTCCTTGCAAGGATGTGTCGCATTTACATTCATTTGAAGTGTAGACGAGGAATACATAACACTTCGCAAATCATATTACATCTTACCATGAAACATAGAAATGAGATGCGATATCGCGCTGTAAGAAGCATTAGAACTCTATTGCTTCGATACGTAGACATCTGCAAACGCTATTTCCTTGCAAGGAAGTGTCGCATTTACATTCACTTGAAGTGTAGGCGAGGAATACATAACACTTCGCAAATCATATTATACCTTACCATGAAACATAGAAATGAGATGCGAAATCGCGTTTTAAGAATTATAAGAGCTCTATTGCTACGATACGTAGACATCTGCAAACGCTATTTCCTTGCAAGGAAGTGTCGCATTTACATTCATTTGAGGTGTAGACGAGGAATACATAACACTTCGCAAATCATATTATATCTTACCATGAAACATAGAAATGAGATGCGAAATCGCGTTTTAAGAATTATAAGAGCTCTATTGCTACGATACGTAGACATCTGCAATCGCTATTTCCTTGCAAGGAAGTGTCGCATTTACATTCATTTGAAGTGTAGACGAGGAATACATAACACTTCGCAAATCATATTATATCTTACCATGAAACATAGAAATGAGATGCGATATCGCCGTTTTAAGAAGCATTAGAAATCTATTGCTACGATACGTAGACATCTGCAAACGCTATTTCCTAGCGAGGAAGTATCACCATTCACATTCATTTGAAGTGTAGACGAGGAATGCATAACACTTCGCAATGTATATTATATCTTATCATGAAACATATATATGAGAAGCAATATCTCGTTTTAAGAAGCATTTGAACTCTATTGCTTCGATACGTAGTCATCTGCAAACGCTATTTCCTTGCAAGGAAGTGTCGCATTCACATTCATTTGAAGTGTAGACGAGGAATACATGACACTTCGCAAATCATATTATATCTTACCCTGAAACATAGAAATGAGATGCGATATAGCGTTCTAAGAAGCATTAGAAATCCATTGCTACGATACGTAGACATCTGCAAATGCTATTTCCTTGCAAGGAAGTGTCGCATTTACATTCATTCGATGTGTAGACGAGGAATACATAACACTTCGCAAACATATTATATCTTACCATGAAACATAGAAATGAGATGCGATATCGCGCTGTAAGAAGCATTAGAACTCTATTGCTTCGATACGTAGACATCTGCAAACGCTATTTCCTTGCAAGGAAGTGTCGCATTTACATTCACTTGAAGTGTAGGCGAGGAATACATAACACTTCGCAAATTATATTATACCTTACCATGAAACATAGAAATGAGATGCGAAATCGCGTTTTAAGAATTATAAGAGCTCTATTGCTACGATACGTAGACATCTGCAAACGCTATTTCCTTGCAAGGAAGTGTCGCATTTACATTCATTTGAGGTGTAGACGAGGAATACATAACACTTCGCAAATCATATTATATCTTACCATGAAACATAGAAATGAGATGCGATATCGCGTTTTAAGAAGCATTTGAACTCTATTGCTACGATACGTAGACATCTGCAAACGCTATTTCCTTGCAAGGAAGTGTCGCATTTACTTTCATTTGAATCGTAGACGAGGAATGCATAACACTTCGCAATGTATATTATATCTTATCATGAAACATAGATATGAGATGCAATATCTCGTTTTAAGAAGCATTTGAACTTTATTGCTTCGATACGTAGACATCTGCAAACGCTATCTCCCAGCAAGGAAGTGTCGCATTTACATTCATTTGAGGTGTAGACGAGGAATACATAACACTTCGCAATGTATATTATATCTTATCATGAAACATAGATATGAGATGCTATATCTCGTTTTAAGAAGCATTTGAACTCTATTGCTTCGATACGTAGACATCTGCAAACGCTATCTCCCAGCAAGGAAGTGTCGCATTTACATTCATTTGAGGTGTAGACGAGGAATACATAACACTTCGCAAATCATATTATATCTTACCATGAAACATAGAAATGAGATGCGATATCGCGTTTTGAGAAGCATTAGAAATCTATTGCTACGATACGTACACATCTGCAAACGCTATTTCCTTGCAAGGAAGTGTTGCATTCACTTTCATTTGAATCGTAGACGAGGAATGCATAACACTTCGCAATGTATATTATATCTTATCATGAAACATAGATATGAGATGCAATATCTCGTTTTAAGAAGCATTTGAACTCTATTGCTTCGATACGTAGACATTTGCAAACGCTATTTCCCTGCAAGGAAGTGTCGCATTTACATTCATTTGAAGTGTAGACGAGGAATACATGACACTTCGCAAATCATATTATATCTTACCATGAAACATAGAAATGAGATGCGATATCGCGTTTTAAGAAGCATTAGAATACTATTGCTACGATAGGCAGATATTTGCAAACGCTATTTCCTTGCAAGGAAGTGTCGTATTTACATTCATTTGAAGTGTAGACGAGGAATACATAACACTTCGCAAATCATATTATATCTTACCATGAAACATAGAAATGAGATGCGATATCGCGTTTCAAGAATCATAAGAACTCTATTGTTACGATACGTAGACATCTGCAAACGCTATTTCCTTGCAAGGAAGTGTCGCATTTACTTTCATTTGAATCGTAGACGAGGAATGCATAACACTTCGCAATGAATATTATATCTTATCATGAAACATAGATATGAGATGCAGTATCTCGTTTTAAGAAGCATTTGAACTCTATTGCTTCAATACGTAGACATCTGCAAACGCTATTTCCATGCAAGTAAGTGTCGCATTTACTTTCATTTGAACCGTAGACGAGGAATGCATAACACTTCGCAATGAATATTATATCTTATCATGAAACATAGATATGAGATGCGATATCGCGTTTTAAGAAGCATTAGAACACTATTGCTACGATAGGTAGACATCTGCAAATGCTATTTCCTTGCAAGGAAGTATCGCATTTACTTTCATTTGAATCGTAGACGAGGAATGCATAACACTTCGCAATGAATATTATATCTTACCATGAAACATAGAAATGAGATGCGATATCGCGTTTTAAGAAGCATTAGAACTCTATTGCTACGATAGGTAGACATCTGCAAACGCTATTTCCTTGCAAGGAAGTGTCGTATTTACATTGATTTGAAGTGTAGGCGAGGAATACATGACACTTCGCAAATCATATTATATCTTACCATGAATCATAGAAATGAGATGCGATATCGCGTTTTAAGAAGCATTAGAATACTATTGCTACGATAGGCAGATATTTGCAAACGCTATTTCCTTGCAAGGAAGTGTCGTATTTACATTCATTTGAAGTGTAGACGAGGAATACATAACACTTCGCAAATCATATTATATCTTACCATGAAACATAGAAATGAGATGCGATATCGCGTTTCAAGAATCATAAGAACTCTATTGTTACGATACGTAGACATCTGCAAACGCTATTTCCTTGCAAGGAAGTGTCGCATTTACATTCATTTGAGGTGTAGACGAGGAATACATAACACTTCGCAAATCATATTATATCTTACCATGAAACATAGAAATGAGATGCGATATCGCGTTTTAAGAAGAATTTGAACTCTATTGCTACGATACGTAGACATCTGCAAACGCTATTTCCTTGCAAGGAAGTGTCGCATTTACTTTCATTTGAATCGTAGACGAGGAATGCATAACACTTCGCAATGTATATTATATCTTATCATGAAACATAGATATGAGATGCAATATCTCGTTTTAAGAAGCATTTGAACTCTATTGCTTCGATACGTAGACATCTGCAAACGCTATCTCCCTGCAAGGAAGTGTCGCATTTACATTCATTTGAGGTGTAGACGAGGAATACATAACACTTCGCAAATCATATTATATCTTACCATGAAACATAGAAATGAAATGCGATATCGCGATTTAAGAAGCTTTAGAACACTATTGCTTCGATACGTAGACATCTGCAAACGCTATTTCCTAGCAAGGAAGTGTCGCATTTACATTCATTTGAAGTGTAGACGAGGAATACATGATACTTAGCAAATCATATTATATCTTACCATGAAACATAGAAATGAGATGCGATATCGCGTTTTGAGAAGCATTAGAAATCTATTGCTACGATACGTACACATCTGCAAACGCTATTTCCTTGCAAGGAAGTGTTGCATTTACTTTCATTTGAATCGTAGACGAGGAATGCATAACACTTCGCATTGTATATTATATCTTATCATGAAACATAGATATGAGATGCAATATCTCGTTTTAAGAAGCATTTGAACTCTATTGCTTCGATACGTAGACATTTGCAAACGCTATTTCCCTGCAAGGAAGTGTAGCATTTACATTCATTTGAAGTGTAGACGAGGAATACATGACACTTCGCAAATAATATTATATCTTACCATGAAACATAGAAATGAGATGCGATATCGCGTTTTAAGAAGCATTAGAATACTATTGCTACGATAGGCAGATATTTGCAAACGCTATTTCCTTGCAAGGAAGTGTCGTATTTACATTCATTTGAAGTGTAGACGAGGAATACATAACACTTCGCAAATCATATTATATCTTACCATGAAACATAGAAATGAGATGCGATATCGCGTTTCAAGAATCATAAGAACTCTATTGTTACGATACGTAGACATCTGCAAACGCTATTTCCTTGCAAGGAAGTGTCGCATTTACTTTCATTTGAATCGTAGACGAGGAATGCATAACACTTCGCAATGAATATTATATCTTATCATGAAACATAGATATGAGATGCTGTATCTCGTTTTAAGAAGCATTTGAACTCTATTGCTTCAATACGTAGACATCTGCAAACGCTATTTCCATGCAAGTAAGTGTCGCATTTACTTTCATTTGAACCGTAGACGAGGAATGCATAACACTTCGCAATGAATATTATATCTTATCATGAAACATAGATATTAGATGCAATATCTCGTTTTAAGAAGCATTGGAACTCTATTGCTACGATACCTAGACATCTGCAGACGCTATTTCCTAGCGAGGAAGTGTCGCACTCACATTCATTTGAAGTGTAGACGAGGAATACATAACACTTCGCAAATCATATTATACATTACCATGAAACATAGAAATGAGATGCGATATCGCTTTTTAAGAATCATAAGAACTCTATCGCTACGACACGTAGACATCTGCAAACGCTATTTCCTTGCAAGGAAGTGTCGCATTTACATTCATTTGAATCGTAGGCGAGGAATGCATAGCACTTCGCAATGAATATTATATCTTATCATGAAACATAGATATGAGATGCAGTATCTCGTTTTAAGAAGCATTTGAACTCTATTGCTTCGATACGTAGACATTTGCAAACGCTATTTCCTTGCAAGGAAGCATCGCATTTACATTCATTTGAAGTGTAGACGAGGAATACATAACACTTCGCAAATCATATTACATCGTACCATGAAACATAGAAATGAGATGCGATATCGCGTTTTAAGAAGCATTGCAAATCTATTGCTACGATACGTAGACTGTAACGTCAGGCGTACCGTCTGCCACCCTCCGGCGTCCACCTCATCATCCCCAGCATCCGTATCCGGAGCCCCTGCACACGGGCCACCCGCCGACTCGCCGTCCCTACAGAAGGAGATAAAGATACGAGAGGGAAGAAGGATGCAGCATGCCGCGCCCACGCGCGATCTCCACACACGAGGGGGAGGACTTTACCCCGTATTACGAGGGCGAGGAGCTCTCCGACACGTACTGGGTCGAATCCCCAGCGATCACGAAGCCCTATACGTACTTCTCGTACATATGGGACTAGGATAAGCACACTACTCATATATGTACATACACACCGACACACACCTAGATTTAAGTGAATATATGTATATATTTCATTCATGCACGGTTATGTTCCGTTGCACTCGCGCGCACACTCGACGCTTGCGGCTCACGCTTAACGCGGACCGCACCCCACTCCGAACGGCCGCCCCACCACGAGGGCCGAGCGGCCGCCCTACTCCGACCGTCCGCCCCACCGCGAGGGCCCAGCGACTCGCGCGCCGCGCGACCCGAGGAGGTCGCGGACGCGAGATCCGAGAGTCAGTTCCTATCTCATCTCCGAACCGAAGAGTTCCTATCTCATCTCCGAACCGACGAGTTCCTAACTCGCCTCCAGCATCCGAACGATGCACTTTCGATCCGAGCAATAGGCTCATTCGCAACGAGCAATTAGCTCTAATGCATTCGTCTCTATCCATACTCCCATAACGGAGTCCATTCGATACTTCATACTATTTCTAATGCTCATTGTAATCGTTAGTCAGTAACTTAGAATTTAGTCAAGTGTATCTAGTATAGTGAAATCATAGAATATATTTTATTTTTACCAGATTCAAAGTATCTTTATTCGAGTTCAAATACAATTCCTTAATTCTAATCCACGGGTACGCTCGCGATTATTCTAATTCTATATCTCATCTGCGATAGTCTTGAGGCTCGACGACTAGAGCGAACCAGCGCTTAGTTGCTCCATCCTCACTTCTACCGTGTATAGAATATCTTACGCCCAGGTTGATCCCGGTAAGCTAGAGCGAACCAACGCTTAGCCGCGCCGTACTCGACCGAAGTTCAAGTATTCGCGATGAGCCTTGCACCTCCGACAAAGCGTACACGACGCGCGCGGGAGGAGAGAGTTTATTCGTCGTCTCGCTCGGGAATACGTGGGTGATGCACCAGAATATTCAATTTCCTGCGTTCGAGTCCTGGTTCCTGTGAAGGAGGTTTCCTTCGCCGCACGAACCGTACGAGACGCCATTCGTCAGGGCCAAACGCCGATACCTGCCAGCCGGAGTCAACCCGCCTGAACGCTTATTCCCGTAGACGTACCTCCGTTCCAGCCGTACGCCGCCGCCATCCCGGTTGCGGATCCAAGGCGCTCCAGGTACCTGGAAAGAGAAATCAGACAGCGGAATCAAGCCTTCGCAAGGTAAGATT
Source organism: Xylocopa sonorina (assembly GCF_050948175.1). Lineage (NCBI taxonomy): Eukaryota > Metazoa > Arthropoda > Insecta > Hymenoptera > Apidae > Xylocopa > Xylocopa sonorina. The sequence continues at coordinate 573,894 of NW_027490112.1, read as the reverse complement.
AGTGTTAATTATCGTTTTATCGAGTCCGAAACGCCAACGAACCCGGTCCGGACGCACTTCGCGTTATTTTCGGGAACGGTTACGACTTTGTGCCACCGTTGCGAGCGCAACCGCACCTCGGGACGTGACAAGACATCTGCAAACGCTATTTCCTACCGAGGAAGTGTCGCATTTACATTCATTTGAAGTGTAGACGAGGAATACATAACACTTCGCAAATCATATTACATCTTACCATGAAACATAGAAATGAGATGCGAAATCGCGTTTTAAGAAATATAAGAACTCCATTGCTACGATACGTAGACATCTGCAAACGCTATTTCCTTGCAAGGAAGTGTCGCATTTACATTCATTTGAATCGTAGACGAGGAATGCTTAACACTTCGCAATGAATATTATATCTTATCATGAAACATAGATATGAGATGCAATATCTCGTTTTAAGAAGCATTAGAACTCTATTGCTTCGATACGTAGACATCTGCAAACGCTATTTCCCTGCAAGGAAGTGTCGCATTTACATTCATTTGAGGTGTAGACGAGGAATACATAACACTTCGCAAATCATATTATATCTTACCATGAAACATAGAAATGAGATGCGATATCGCCGTTTTAAGAAGCATTAGAAATCTATTGCTACGATACGTAGACATCTGCAAACGCTATTTCCTAGCGAGGAAGTATCGCATTCCCATTCATTTGAAGTGTAGACGTGGAATACATGACACTTCGCAAATCGTGTTATATCTTACCATGAAACATAGAAATGAGATGCGATATCGCGTTTTAAGAAGCATTAGAAAGCTATTGCTACGAAACGTAGACATCTACAAACGCTATTTCCTAGCGAGGAAGTATCGCATTCACATTCATTTGAAGTGTAGACGAGGAATACATAGCACTTCGCAAATCATATTATATCTTACCATGAAACATAGAAATGAGATGCGACATCGCCGTTTTAAGAAGCATTAGAAATCTATTGCTACGATACGTAGACATCTGCAAACGCTATTTCCTAGCGAGGAAGTATCACCATTCACATTCAATTGAAGTGTAGACGAGGTATACATAACACTTCGCAAATCATGTTATATCGTACCATGAAACATAGAAATGAGATGCGATATCGCGTTTTAAGAAGCATTAGAAAGCTATTGCTACGATACGTAGATATCTGCAAACGCTATTTCCTAGCGAGGAAGTATCGCATTCACATTCATTTGAAGTGTAGACGAGGAATACATAACACTTCGCAAATCATGTTATATCTTACCATGAAACATAGAAATGAGATGCGATATCGCGTTTTAAGAATCATATGAACTCTATTGCTACGATACGTAGACATCTGCAAACGCTATTTCCTTGCAAGAAAGTGTCGCATTTACTTTCATTGGAATCGTAGACGAGGAATGCACAACACGTCGCAATGAATATTATATCTTATCATGAAACATAGATATGAGATGCAATATCTCGTTTTAAGAAGCATTAGAACTCTATTGCTACGATACCTAGACATCTGCAGACGCTATTTCCTGGCAAGGAAGTGTCGCATTTACATTCATTTGAAGTCTAGACGAGGAATACATAATAATTCGCAATGAATATTACATCTTACCATGAAACATATAAATGAAATGCGATATCGCGTTTTAAGAAGCATTGGAAATCCATTGCTACGATACGTAGATATCTGCAAACGCTATTTCCTTGCAAGGAAGTGTCGCATTTACATTCATTTGAAGTGTGGACGAGGAATACATAACACTTCGCAAATCATATTATAACTTTCCATGAAACATAGAAGTGAGATGCGATATCGCATTTTAAGAAGCATTAGAATACTATTGCTACGATAGGCAGATATTTGCAAACGCTATTTCCTTGCAAGGAAGTGTCGCATTTACTTTCATTTGAATCGTAGACGAGGAATGCATAACACTTCGCAATGAATACTATATCTTATCATGAAACATAGATATGTGATGCAGTATCTCGTTTTAAGAAGCATTTGAACTCTATTGCTTCGATACGTAGACATCTGCAAACGCAATTTCCTTACAAGGAAGTGTCGCATTTACATTAATTTGAAGTGTAGACGAGGAATACATAACACTTCGCAAATCATATTACATCTTACCATGAAACATAGAAATGAGATGCGATATCGCGTTTTAAGAAGCATTAAAACTCTATTGCTACGATACCGAGACATCTGCAAACGCTATTTCCTTGCAAGGAAGTGTCGCATTTACATTCATTTGAAGTGTAGACGAGGAATGCATAACACTTCGCAAATCATAATACATCTTACCATGAAACGTAGAAATGAGATGCGATATCGCGTTTTAAGAAGCATTAGAACTCTATTGCTACGATACCCAGACATCTGCAGACGCTATTTCCTAACAAGGAAGTGTCGCATTTACATTCATTTGAAGTGTAGACGAGGAATACATGACACTTAGCAAATCATATTATATCTTACCATGAAACATAGAAATGAGATGCGAAATCGCGTTTTAAGAATTATAAGAACACTATTGCTACGATACGTAGACATCTGCAAACGCTATTTCCCTGCAAGGAAGTGTCGCATTTACATTCATTTGAGGTGTAGACGAGGAATACATAGCACTTCGCAAATCATATTATATCTTACCATGAAACATAGAAATGAGATGCGACATCGCCGTTTTAAGAAGCATTAGAAATCTATTGCTACGATACGTAGACATCTGCAAACGCTATTTCCTAGCGAGGAAGTATCACCATTCACATTCATTTGAAGTGTAGACGAGGAATAGATAACACTTCGCAAATCATATTGCATCTTACCATGAAACATAGAAATGAGATGCGATATCGCGTTTTAAGAAGCATTAAACTCTATTGCTACGATACCTAGACATCTGCAAACGCTATTTCCTTGCAAGGAAGTGTCGCATTTACATTCATTTGAAGTGTAGACGAGGAATACATAACACTTCGCAAATCATGTTATATCTTACCATGAAACATAGAAATGAGATGCGATATCGCATTTTAAGAATCATATGACCTCTATTGCTACGATACGTAGACATCTGCAAACGCTACTTCCTTGCAAGGAAGTGTCGCATTTACATTCATTTGAACCGTACGAGGAAAAGCATAACACTTCGCAATGAATATTATATCTTATCGTGAAGCATAGATATGAGATGCAATATCTCGTTTTAAGAAGCATTTGAGCACTATTGCTTCGATACGTAGACATCTGCAAACGCTATTTCCTTGCAAGGAAGTGTCGCATTTACATTCATTTGAAGTGTAGACAAGGAATATATAACACTTCGCAAATCATATTATATCTTACCATAAAACATAGAAATGAGATGCGATATCGCGTTTTAAGAAACATCAGAAATCCATTCCTTGCAAGGAAGTGTCGCATTTACATTCGTTTGAGTCGTAGACGTGGAATGCATAACAATTCGCAATGAATATTATATCCTATCATGAAACATAGATATGAGATGCAATATCTCGTTTTAAGAAGCATTTGAACTCTATTGCTTCGATACGTAGACATCTGCAAACGCTATTTCCTTGCAAGGAAGCATCGCATTTACATTCATTTGAAGTGTAGACGAGGAAAACATAACACTTCGCAAATCATATTACATCTTACCATGAAACATATAAATGAGATGCGATATCGCGTTTTAAGAAGCATTAGAACTCTATTTCCACGATACCTAGACATCTGCAGACGCTATTTCCCAGCAAGGAAGTGTCGCATTTACATTCATTTGAAGTGTAGACGAGGAAGACATGACACTTCGCAAATCATATTATATCTTACCATGAAACATAGAAATGAGATGCGATATCGCGTTTTAAGAAGCATTAGAAATCTATTGCTACGATACGTAGACAACTGCAAACGCTATTTCCTAGCGAGGAAGTGTCGCATTCACATTCATTTGAAGTGTAGACGTGGAATACATAACACTTCTCAAATCAAATTATATCTTACCATGAAACATAGAAATGAGATGCGATATCGCGTTTTAAGAATCATAAGAACTCTATTGCTACGATACGTAGACATCTGCAAACGCTATTTCCTTGCAAGGAAGTGTCGCATTTACATTCATTTGAATCGTAGACGAGGAATGCATAACACTTCGCAAATCATAATACATCTTACCATGAAACGTAGAAATGAGATGCGATATCGCGTTTTAAGAAGCATTAGAACTCTAATGCTACGATACCCAGACATCTGCAGACGCTATTTCCAACAAGGAAGTGTCGCATTTACATTCATTTGAAGTGTAGACGAGGAATACATAACACTTCGCAAATCATATTATTCCTTACCATGAAACATAGAAATGAGATGCGAAATCGCGTTTTAAGAATTATAAGAACTCTATTGCTACGATACCTAGACTTCTGCAAACGCTATTTCCTTGCAAGGAAGTGTCGCATTTACATTCATTTGAAGTGTAGACGAGGAATACATAACACTTCGCAAATCATGTTATATCTTACCATGAAACATAGAAATGAGATGCGATATCGCGTTTTAAGAATCATATGACCTCTATTGCTACGATACGTAGACATCTGCAAACGCTACTTCCTTGCAAGGAAGTGTCGCATTTACATTCATTTGAACCGTACGAGGAAAAGCATAACACTTCGCAATGAATATTATATCTTATCGTGAAGCATAGATATGAGATGCAATATCTCGTTTTAAGAAGCATTTGAACACTATTGCTTCGATACGTAGACATCTGCAAACGCTATTTCCTTGCAAGGAAGTGTCGCATTTACATTCATTTGAACCGTAGACGGGGAAAAGCATAACACTTCGCAATGAATATTATATCTTATCATGAAGCATAGATATGAGATGCAATATCTCGTTTTAAGAAGCATTTGAGCACTATTGCTTCGATACGTAGACATCTGCAAACGCTATTTCCTTGCAAGGAAGTGTCGCATTTACATTCATTTGAAGTGTAGACAAGGAATATATAACACTTCGCAAATCATATTATATCTTACCATAAAACATAGAAATGAGATGCGATATCGCGTTTTAAGAAGCATCAGAAATCCATTCCTTGCAAGGAAGTGTCGCATTTACATTCGTTTGAATCGTAGACGTGGAATGCATAACAATTCGCAATGAATATTATATCCTATCATGAAACATAGATATGAGATGCAATATCTCGTTTTAAGAAGCATTTGAACTCTATTGCTTCGATACGTAGACATCTGCAAACGCTATTTCCTTGCAAGGAAGTGTCGCATTTACATTCATTTGAAGTCTAGACGAGGAATACATAATAATTCACAATGAATATTACATCTTACCATGAAACATATAAATGAGATGCGATATCGCGTTTTAAGAAGCATTGGAAATCCATTGCTACGATACGTAGATATCTGCAAACGCTATTTCCTTGCAAGGAAGTGTCGCATTTACATTCATTTGAAGTGTGGACGAGGAATACATAACACTTCGCAAATCATATTATAACTTTCCATGAAACATAGAAGTGAGATGCGATATCGCATTTTAAGAGGCATTAGAATACTATTGCTACGATAGGCAGATATTTGCAAACGCTATTTCCTTGCAAGGAAGTGTCGTATTTACATTCATTTGAAGTGTAGACGAGGAATACATAACACTTCGCAAGTCATATTATATCTTACCATGAAACATAGAAATGAGATGCGATATCGCGTTTCAAGAATCATAAGAACTCTATTGTTACGATACGTAGACATCTGCAAACGCTATTTCCTTGCTAGGAAGTGTCGCATTTACTTTCATTTGAATCGTAGACGAGGAATGCATAACACTTCGCAATGAATATTATATCTTATCATGAAACATCGATATGAGATGCAGTATCTCGTTTTAAGAAGCATTTAAACTCTATTGCTTCGATACGTAGACATCTGCAAACGCTATTTCCTTGCAAGGAAGTGTCGCATTTACTTTCATTTGAATCGTAGACGAGGAATGCATAACACTTCGCAATGAATACTATATCTTATCATGAAACATAGATATGAGATGCAGTATCTCGTTTTAAGAAGCATTTGAACTCTATTGCTTCGATACGTAGACATCTGCAAACGCAATTTCCTTACAAGGAAGTGTCGCATTTACATTAATTTAAAGTGTAGACGAGGAATACATAACACTTCGCAAATCATATTACATCTTACCATGAAACATAGAAATGAGATGCGATATCGCGTTTTAAGAATCATATGACCTCTATTGCTACGATACGTAGACATCTGCAAACGCTACTTCCTTGCAAGGAAGTGTCGCATTTACATTCATTTGAACCGTAGACGAGGAAAAGCATAACACTTCGCAATGAATATTATATCTTATCATGAAGCATAGATATGAGATGCAATATCTCGTTTTAAGAAGCATTTGAACACTATTGCTTCGATACGTAGACATCTGCAAACGCTATTTCCTTGCAAGGGAGTGTCGCATTTACATTCATTTGAAGTGTAGACGAGGAATACATAACACTTCGCAAATCATATTATATCTTACCATAAAACATAGAAATGAGATGCGATATCGCGTTTTAAGAAGCATCAGAAATCCATTGCTACGATACGTAGACATCTGCAAACGCTATTTCCTTGCAAGGAAGTGTCGCATTTACATTCATTTGAAGTGTAGACAAGGAATACATTACACTTCCGAAATCATATTATATCTTACCATAAAACATAGAAATGAGATGCGATATCGCGTTTTAAGAAGCATCAGAAATCCATTCCTTGCAAGGAAGTGTCGCATTTACATTCGTTTGAATCGTAGACGAGGAATGCTTAACAATTCGCAATGAATATTATATCCTATCATGAAACATAGATATGAGATGCAATATCTCGTTGTAAGAAGCATTTGAACTCTATTGCTTCGATACGTAGACATCTGCAAACGCTATTTCCTTGCAAGGAAGTGTCGCATTTACATTCATTTGAAGTTGAGACAAGGAATACATAACACATCGCAAATCATATTATATCTTACCATGAAACATAGAAATGAGATGCGATATCGCGTTTTAAGAAGCATTAGAACTCTATTGCTACGATACCTAGACATCTGCAGACGCTATTTCCTAGCAAGGAAGTGTCGCATTTACATTCATTTGAAGTGTAGACGAGGAATACATAACACTTCGCAAATCATATTACATCTTACCATGAAACATAGAAATGAGTTGCGATATCGCGTTTTAAGAAGCATTAGAAATCTATTGCTACGATACGTAGACATCTGCAAACGCCATTTCCTTGCAAGGAAGTGTCGCATTTACATTCATTTGAATCGTAGTCGAGGAATGCATAACACTTCGCTATGAATATTATATCTTATCATAAAACATAGATATGAGATGCAGTATCTCGTTTTAAGAAGCATTTAAACTCTATTGCTTCGATACGTAGACATCTGCAGACGCTATTTCCTAGCAAGGAAGTGTCGCATTTACATTCATTTGAAGTGTAGACGAGGAATACATGACACTTCGCAAATCATATTATATCTTACCATGAAACATAGAAATGAGATGCGATATCGCGTTTTAAAAAGCATTAGAAATCTATTGCTAGAATACGTAGACATCTGCAAACACTATTTCCTAGCGAGGAAGTGTCGCATTTACATTCATTTGAAATGTAGACGAGGAATACATAACACTTCGCAAATCATATTACATCTTACCATGAAACATAGAAATGAGATGCGATATCGCGTTTTAAGAAGCATTAGAACTCTATTGCTACGATACCTAGACATCTGCAGACGCTATTTCCTGGCAAGGAAGTGTCGCATTTACATTCATTTGAAGTCTAGACGAGGAATACATAATAATTCGCAATGAATATTATATCTTATCATGAAACATAGATATGAGATGCAATATCTCGTTTTAAGAAGCATTTGAACTCTATTGCTTCGATACGTAGACATCTGCAAACGCTATTTCCTTGCAAGGAAGTGTCGCATTTACTTTCATTTGAATCGTAGACGAGGAATGCATAACACATCGCATTGAATATTATATCTTATCATGAAACATAGATATGAGATGCAGTATCTCGTTTTAAGAAGCATTTGAACTCTATTGCTTCGATACGTAGACATCTGCAAACGCTATTTCCTTGCAAGGAAGTGTCGCATTTACATTCATTTGAAGCGTAGACGAGGAATACATAACACTTCGCAAATCATATTATATCTTACCATAAAACATAGAAATGAGATGCGATATCGCGTTTTAAGAAGCATCAGAAATCCATTGCTACGATACGTAGACATCTGCAAACGCTATTTCCTTGCAAGGAAGTGTCGCATTTACATTCACTTGAAGTGTAGACGAGGAATACATAACACTTCGCAAATCATATTATACCTTACCATGAAACATAGAAATGAGATGCGATATCGCGTTTTATGAAGAATTAGAACACTATTGCTACGATAGGTAGACATTTGCAAACGCTATTTCCTTGCAAGGAAGTGTCGCATTTACATTCATTTGAACCGTAGACGAGGAAAAGCATAACACTTCGCAATGAATATTATATCTTATCATGAAACATAGATATGGGATGCAATATCTCGTTTTAAGAAGCATTTGAACTCTATTGCTTCGATACGTAGACATCTGCAAACGCTATTTCCTTGCAAGGAAGTGTCGCATATACTTTCATTTGAATCGTAGACGAGGAATGCATAACACTTCGCAATGAATATTATATCTTATCATGAAACATAGATATGAGATGCAGTATCTCGTTTTAAGATGCATTTGAACTCTATTGCTTCGATACGTAGACATCTGCAAACGCAATTTCCTTACAAGGAAGTGTCGCATTTACATTAATTTGAAGTGTAGACGAGGAATACATAACACTTCGCAAATCATATTACATCTTACCATGAAACATAGAAATGAGATGCGATATCGCGTTTTAAGAAGCATTAAAACTCTATTGCTACGATACCTAGACATCTGCAGACGCTATTTCCTAGCAAGGAAGTGTCGCATTTACATTCATTTGAAGTGTAGACGAGGAATACATAACACTTCGCAAATCATATTACATCTTACCATGAAACATAGAAATGAGATGCAATATCGCGTTTTAAGAAGCATTAGAAATCTATTGCTACGATACGTAGACATCTGCAAACACTATTTCCTAGCGAGGATGTGTCGCATTTACATTCATTTGAAGTGTAGACGAGGAATGCATAACACTTCGCTATGAATATTATATCTTATCATAAAACATAGATATGAGATGCAGTATCTCGTTTTTAGAAGCATTTAAACTCTATTGCTTCGACACGTAGACATCTGCAGACGCTATTTCCTAGCAAGGAAGTGTCGCATTTACATTCATTTGAAGTGTAGACGAGGAATACATGACACTTTGCAAATCATATTACATCTTACCATGAAACATAGGAATGAGATGCGATATCGCGTTTTAAGAAGCATTAGAACACTATTGCTACGATACCTAGGCATCTGGAGACGCTATTTCCTGGCAAGGAAGTGTCGCATTTACATTCATTTGAAGTCTAGACGAGGAATACATAATAATTCGCAATGAATATTATATCTTATCATGAAACATAGATATGAGATGCAATATCTCGTTTTAAGAAGCATTTGAACTCTATTGCTTCGATACGTAGACATCTGCAAACGCTATTTCCTTGCAAGGAAGTGTCGCATTTACATTCATTTGAAGTGTAGACGAGGAATGCATAACACTTCGCAAATCATATTATATCTTACCATAAAACATAGAAATGAGATGCGATATCGCGTTTTAAGAAGCATCAGAAATCCATTGCTACGATACGTAGACATCTGCAAACGCTATTTCCTTGCAAGGAAGTGTCGCATTTACATTCATTTGAAGTGTAGACGAGGAATACATAACACTTCGCAAATCATGTTATATCTTACCATGAAACATAGAAATGAGATGCGATATCGCGTTTTAAGAATCATATGACCTCTATTGCTACGATACGTAGACATCTGCAAACGCTACTTCCTTGCAAGGAAGTGTCGCATTTACATTCATTTGAACCGTACGAGGAAAAGCATAACACTTCGCAATGAATATTATATCTTATCATGAAGCATAGATATGAGATGCAATATCTCGTTTTAAGAAGCATTTGAACACTATTGCTTCGATACGTAGACATCTGCAAACGCTATTTCCTTGCAAGGAAGTGTCGCATTTACATTCATTTGAACCGTAGACGAGGAAAAGCATAACACTTCGCAATGAATATTATATCTTATCATGAAGCATAGATATGAGATGCAATATCTCGTTTTAAGAAGCATTTGAGCACTATTGCTTCGATACGTAGACATCTGCAAACGCTATTTCCTTGCAAGGAAGTGTCGCATTTACATTCATTTGAAGTGTAGACAAGGAATATATAACACTTCGCAAATCATATTATATCTTACCATAAAACATAGAAATGAGATGCGATATCGCGTTTTAAGAAGCATCAGAAATCCATTCCTTGCAAGGAAGTGTCGCATTTACATTCGTTTGAATCGTAGACGAGGAATGCATAACAATTCGCAATGAATATTATATCTTATCATGAAACATAGATATGAGATGCAGTATCTCGTTTTAAGATGCATTTGAACTCTATTGCTTCGATACGTAGACATCTGCAAACGCAATTTCCTTACAAGGAAGTGTCGCATTTACATTAATTTGAAGTGTAGACGAGGAATACATAACACTTCGCAAATCATATTACATCTTACCATGAAACATAGAAATGAGATGCGATATCGCGTTTTAAGAAGCATTAGAAATCTATTGCTACGATACGTAGACATCTGCAAACGCCATTTCCTTGCAAGGAAGTGTCGCATTTACATTCATTTGAATCGTAGTCGAGGAATGCATAACACTTCGCTATGAATATTATATCTTATCATAAAACATAGATATGAGATGCAGTATCTCGTTTTAAGAAGCATTTAAACTCTATTGCTTCGATACGTAGACATCTGCAGACGCTATTTCCTAGCAAGGAAGTGTCGCATTTACATTCATTTGAAGTGTAGATGAGGAATACATGACACTTCGCAAATCATATTATATCTTACCATGAAACATAGAAATGAGATGCGATATCGCGTTTTAAAAAGCATTAGAAATCTATTGCTACGATACGTAGACATCTGCAAACACTACTTCCTAGCGAGGAAGTGTCGCATTTACATTCATTTGAAATGTAGACGAGGAATACATAACACTTCGCAAATCATATTACATCTTACCATGAAACATAGAAATGAGATGCGATATCGCGTTTTAAGAAGCATTAGAACTCTATTGCTACGATACCTAGACATCTGCAGACGCTATTTCCTGGCAAGGAAGTGTCGCATTTACATTCATTTGAAGTCTAGACGAGGAATACATAATAATTCGCAATGAATATTATATCTTATCATGAAACATAGATATGAGATGCAATATCTCGTTTTAAGAAGCATTTGAACTCTATTGCTTCGATACGTAGACATCTGCAAACGCTATTTCCTTGCAAGGAAGTGTCGCATTTACTTTCATTTGAATCGTAGACGAGGAATGCATAACACATCGCATTGAATATTATATCTTATCATGAAACATAGATATGAGATGCAGTATCTCGTTTTAAGAAGCATTTGAACTCTATTGCTTCGATACGTAGACATCTGCAAACGCTATTTCCTTGCAAGGAAGTGTCGCATTTACATTCATTTGAAGCGTAGACGAGGAATACATAACACTTCGCAAATCATATTATATCTTACCATAAAACATAGAAATGAGATGCGATATCGCGTTTTAAGAAGCATCAGAAATCCATTGCTACGATACGTAGACATCTGCAAACGCTATTTCCTTGCAAGGAAGTGTCGCATTTACATTCACTTGAAGTGTAGACGAGGAATACATAACACTTCGCAAATCATATTATACCTTACCATGAAACATAGAAATGAGATGCGATATCGCGTTTTATGAAGAATTAGAACACTATTGCTACGATAGGTAGACATTTGCAAACGCTATTTCCTTGCAAGGAAGTGTCGCATTTACATTCATTTGAACCGTAGACGAGGAAAAGCATAACACTTCGCAATGAATATTATATCTTATCATGAAACATAGATATGGGATGCAATATCTCGTTTTAAGAAGCATTTGAACTCTATTGCTTCGATACGTAGACATCTGCAAACGCTATTTCCTTGCAAGGAAGTGTCGCATATACTTTCATTTGAATCGTAGACGAGGAATGCATAACACTTCGCAATGAATATTATATCTTATCATGAAACATAGATATGAGATGCAGTATCTCGTTTTAAGATGCATTTGAACTCTATTGCTTCGATACGTAGACATCTGCAAACGCAATTTCCTTACAAGGAAGTGTCGCATTTACATTAATTTGAAGTGTAGACGAGGAATACATAACACTTCGCAAATCATATTACATCTTACCATGAAACATAGAAATGAGATGCGATATCGCGTTTTAAGAAGCATTAAAACTCTATTGCTACGATACCTAGACATCTGCAGACGCTATTTCCTAGCAAGGAAGTGTCGCATTTACATTCATTTGAAGTGTAGACGAGGAATACATAACACTTCGCAAATCATATTACATCTTACCATGAAACATAGAAATGAGATGCAATATCGCGTTTTAAGAAGCATTAGAAATCTATTGCTACGATACGTAGACATCTGCAAACACTATTTCCTAGCGAGGATGTGTCGCATTTACATTCATTTGAAGTGTAGACGAGGAATGCATAACACTTCGCTATGAATATTATATCTTATCATAAAACATAGATATGAGATGCAGTATCTCGTTTTTAGAAGCATTTAAACTCTATTGCTTCGACACGTAGACATCTGCAGACGCTATTTCCTAGCAAGGAAGTGTCGCATTTACATTCATTTGAAGTGTAGACGAGGAATACATGACACTTTGCAAATCATATTACATCTTACCATGAAACATAGGAATGAGATGCGATATCGCGTTTTAAGAAGCATTAGAACACTATTGCTACGATACCTAGGCATCTGGAGACGCTATTTCCTGGCAAGGAAGTGTCGCATTTACATTCATTTGAAGTCTAGACGAGGAATACATAATAATTCGCAATGAATATTATATCTTATCATGAAACATAGATATGAGATGCAATATCTCGTTTTAAGAAGCATTTGAACTCTATTGCTTCGATACGTAGACATCTGCAAACGCTATTTCCTTGCAAGGAAGTGTCGCATTTACATTCATTTGAAGTGTAGACGAGGAATGCATAACACTTCGCAAATCATATTATATCTTACCATAAAACATAGAAATGAGATGCGATATCGCGTTTTAAGAAGCATCAGAAATCCATTGCTACGATACGTAGACATCTGCAAACGCTATTTCCTTGCAAGGAAGTGTCGCATTTACATTCATTTGAAGTGTAGACGAGGAATACATAACACTTCGCAAATCATGTTATATCTTACCATGAAACATAGAAATGAGATGCGATATCGCGTTTTAAGAATCATATGACCTCTATTGCTACGATACGTAGACATCTGCAAACGCTACTTCCTTGCAAGGAAGTGTCGCATTTACATTCATTTGAACCGTACGAGGAAAAGCATAACACTTCGCAATGAATATTATATCTTATCATGAAGCATAGATATGAGATGCAATATCTCGTTTTAAGAAGCATTTGAACACTATTGCTTCGATACGTAGACATCTGCAAACGCTATTTCCTTGCAAGGAAGTGTCGCATTTACATTCATTTGAACCGTAGACGAGGAAAAGCATAACACTTCGCAATGAATATTATATCTTATCATGAAGCATAGATATGAGATGCAATATCTCGTTTTAAGAAGCATTTGAGCACTATTGCTTCGATACGTAGACATCTGCAAACGCTATTTCCTTGCAAGGAAGTGTCGCATTTACATTCATTTGAAGTGTAGACAAGGAATATATAACACTTCGCAAATCATATTATATCTTACCATAAAACATAGAAATGAGATGCGATATCGCGTTTTAAGAAGCATCAGAAATCCATTCCTTGCAAGGAAGTGTCGCATTTACATTCGTTTGAATCGTAGACGAGGAATGCATAACAATTCGCAATGAATATTATATCCTATCATGAAACATAGATATGAGATGCAATATCTCGTTTTAAGAAGCATTTGAACTCTATTGCTTCGATACGTAGACATCTGCAAACGCTATTTCCTTGCAAGGAAGTGTCGCATTTACATTCATTTGAAGTTGAGACAAGGAATACATAACACTTCGCAAATCATATTATATCTTACCATGAAATATAGAAATGAGATGCGATATCGCGTTTTAAGAAGCATTAGAACTCTATTGCTACGATACCTAGACATCTGCAGACGCTATTTCCTGGCAAGGAAGTGTCGCATTTACATTCATTTGAAGTCTAGACGAGGAATACATAATAATTCGCAATGAATATTACATCTTACCATGAAACATATAAATGAGATGCGATATCGCGTTTTAAGAAGCATTAGAAATCCATTGCTACGATACGTAGATATCTGCAAACGCTATTTCCTTGCAAGGAAGTGTCGCATTTACATTCATTTGAAGTGTGGACGAGGAATACATAACACTTCGCAAATCATATTATAACTTTCCATGAAACATAGAAGTGAGATGCGATATCGCATTTTAAGAAGCATTAGAATACTATTGCTACGATAGGCAGATATTTGCAAACGCTATTTCCTTGCAAGGAAGTGTCGTATTTACATTCATTTGAAGTGTAGACGAGGAATACATAACACTTCGCAAGTCATATTATATCTTACCATGAAACATAGAAATGAGATGCGATATCGCGTTTCAAGAATCATAAGAACTCTATTGTTACGATACGTAGACATCTGCAAACGCTATTTCCTTGCAAGGAAGTGTCGCATTTACTTTCATTTGAATCGTAGACGAGGAATGCATAACACTTCGCAATGAATATTATATCTTATCATGAAACATAGATATGAGATGCAGTATCTCGTTTTAAGAAGCATTTAAACTCTATTGCTTCGATACATAGACATCTGCAAACGCTATTTCCTTGCAAGGAAGTGTCGCATTTACTTTCATTTGAATCGTAGACGAGGAATGCATAACACTTCGCAATGAATACTATATCTTATCATGAAACATAGATATGAGATGCAGTATCTCGTTTTAAGAAGCATTTGAACTCTATTGCTTCGATACGTAGACATCTGCAAACGCAATTTCCTTACAAGGAAGTGTCGCATTTACATTAATTTGAAGTGTAGACGAGGAATACATAACACTTCGCAAATCATATTACATCTTACCATGAAACATAGAAATGAGATGCGATATCGCGTTTTAAGAAGCATTAAAACTCTATTGCTACGATACCTAGACATCTGCAAACGCTATTTCCTTGCAAGGAAGTGTCGCATTTACATTCATTTGAAGTGTAGACGAGGAATACATAACACTTCGCAAATCATGTTATATCTTACCATGAAACATAGAAATGAGATGCGATATCGCGTTTTAAGAAGCATTAGAACTCTATTGCTACGATACCTAGACATCTGCAGACGCTACTTCCTTGCAAGGAAGTGTCGCATTTACATTCATTTGAACCGTAGACGAGGAAAAGCATAACACTTCGCAATGAATATTATATCTTATCATGAAGCATAGATATGAGATGCAATATCTCGTTTTAAGAAGCATTTGAACACTATTGCTTCGATACGTAGACATCTGCAAACGCTATTTCCTTGCAAGGGAGTGTCGCATTTACATTCATTTGAAGTGTAGACGAGGAATACATAACACTTCGCAAATCATATTATATCTTACCATAAAACATAGAAATGAGATGCGATATCGCGTTTTAAGAAGCATCAGAAATCCATTGCTACGATACGTAGACAACTGCAAACGCTATTTCCTTGCAAGGAAGTGTCGCATTTACATTCATTTGAAGTGTAGACAAGGAATACATTACACTTCCCAAATCATATTATATCTTACCATAAAACATAGAAATGAGATGCGATATCGCGTTTTAAGAAGCATCAGAAATCCATTCCTTGCAAGGAAGTGTCGCATTTACATTCGTTTGAATCGTAGACGAGGAATGCTTAACAATTCGCAATGAATATTATATCCTATCATGAAACATAGATATGAGATGCAATATCTCGTTTTAAGAAGCATTTGAAC
Organism: Xylocopa sonorina; assembly: GCF_050948175.1. Classification (NCBI taxonomy): domain Eukaryota; kingdom Metazoa; phylum Arthropoda; class Insecta; order Hymenoptera; family Apidae; genus Xylocopa; species Xylocopa sonorina. The sequence goes on along the minus strand of NW_027490112.1, from coordinate 557,444 downwards.
TCTATTGCTTCGATACGTAGACATCTGCAAACGCTATTTCCTTGCAAGGAAGTGTCGCATTTACATTCATTTGAAGTTGAGACAAGGAATACATAACACATCGCAAATCATATTATATCTTACCATGAAACATAGAAATGAGATGCGATATCGCGTTTTAAGAAGCATTAGAACTCTATTGCTACGATACCTAGACATCTGCAGACGCTATTTCCTAGCAAGGAAGTGTCGCATTTACATTCATTTGAAGTGTAGACGAGGAATACATAACACTTCGCAAATCATATTACATCTTACCATGAAACATAGAAATGAGTTGCGATATCGCGTTTTAAGAAGCATTAGAAATCTATTGCTACGATACGTAGACATCTGCAAACGCCATTTCCTTGCAAGGAAGTGTCGCATTTACATTCATTTGAATCGTAGTCGAGGAATGCATAACACTTCGCTATGAATATTATATCTTATCATAAAACATAGATATGAGATGCAGTATCTCGTTTTAAGAAGCATTTAAACTCTATTGCTTCGATACGTAGACATCTGCAGACGCTATTTCCTAGCAAGGAAGTGTCGCATTTACATTCATTTGAAGTGTAGACGAGGAATACATGACACTTCGCAAATCATATTATATCTTACCATGAAACATAGAAATGAGATGCGATATCGCGTTTTAAAAAGCATTAGAAATCTATTGCTAGAATACGTAGACATCTGCAAACACTATTTCCTAGCGAGGAAGTGTCGCATTTACATTCATTTGAAATGTAGACGAGGAATACATAATAATTCGCAATGAATATTATATCTTATCATGAAACATAGATATGAGATGCAATATCTCGTTTTAAGAAGCATTTGAACTCTATTGCTTCGATACGTAGACATCTGCAAACGCTATTTCCTTGCAAGGAAGTGTCGCATTTACATTCATTTGAAGTGTAGACGAGGAATACATAACACTTCGCAAATCATATTATATCTTACCATAAAACATGGAAATGAGATGCGATATCGCGTTTTAAGAAGCATCAGAAATCCATTGCTACGATACGTAGACATCTGCAAACGCTATTTCCTTGTAAGGAAGTGTCGCATTTACATTCATTTGAAGTGTAGACGAGGAATACATAACACTTCGCAAATCATATTATACCTTACCATGAAACATAGAAATGATATGCGATATCGCGTTTTAAGAAGAATTAGAACACTATTGCTACGATAGGTAGACATTTGCAAACGCTATTTCCTTGCAAGGAAGTGTCGCATTTACATTCATTTGAACCGTAGACGAGGAAAAGCATAACAATTCGCAACGAATATTATATCCTATCATGAAACATAGATATGAGATGCAATATCTCGTTTTAAGAAGCATTTGAACTCTATTGCTTCGATACGTAGACATCTGCAAACGCTATTTCCTTGCAAGGAAGTGTCGCATTTACATTCATTTGAAGTTGAGACAAGGAATACATAACACTTCTCAAATCATATTATATCTTACCATGAAACATAGAAATGAGATGCGATATCGCGTTTTAAGAAGCATTAGAACTCTATTGCTACGATACCTAGACATCTGCATACGCTATTTCCTAGCAAGGAAGTGTCGCATTTACATTCATTTGAAGTGTAGACGAGGAATACATAACACTTCGCAAATCATATTACATCTTACCATGAAACATAGAAATGAGTTGCGATATCGCGTTTTAAGAAGCATTAGAAATCTATTGCTACGATACGTAGACATCTGCAAACGCCATTTCCTTGCAAGGAAGTGTCGCATTTACATTCATTTGAATCGTAGTCGAGGAATGCATAACACTTCGCTATGAATATTATATCTTATCATAAAACATAGATATGAGATGCAGTATCTCGTTTTAAGAAGCATTTAAACTCTATTGCTTCGATACGTAGACATCTGCAGACGCTATTTCCTAGCAAGGAAGTGTCGCATTTACATTCATTTGAAGTGTAGATGAGGAATACATGACACTTCGCAAATCATATTATATCTTACCATGAAACATAGAAATGAGATGCGATATCGCGTTTTAAAAAGCATTAGAAATCTATTGCTACGATACGTAGACATCTGCAAACACTACTTCCTAGCGAGGAAGTGTCGCATTTACATTCATTTGAAATGTAGACGAGGAATACATAACACTTCGCAAATCATATTACATCTTACCATGAAACATAGAAAAGAGATGCGATATCGCGTTTTAAGAAGCATTAGAACTCTATTGCTACGATACCTAGACATCTGCAGACGCTATTTCCTGGCAAGGAAGTGTCGCATTTACATTCATTTGAAGTCTAGACGAGGAATACATAATAATTCGCAATGAATATTATATCTTATCATGAAACATAGATATGAGATGCAATATCTCGTTTTAAGAAGCATTTGAACTCTATTGCTTCGATACGTAGACATCTGCAAACGCTATTTCCTTGCAAGGAAGTGTCGCATTTACTTTCATTTGAATCGTAGACGAGGAATGCATAACACATCGCATTGAATATTATATCTTATCATGAAACATATATATGAGATGCAGTATCTCGTTTTAAGAAGCATTTGAACTCTATTGCTTCGATACGTAGACATCTGCAAACGCTATTTCCTTGCAAGGAAGTGTCGCATTTACATTCATTTGAAGCGTAGACGAGGAATACATAACACTTCGCAAATCATATTATATCTTACCATAAAACATAGAAATGAGATGCGATATCGCGTTTTAAGAAGCATCAGAAATCCATTGCTACGATACGTAGACATCTGCAAACGCTATTTCCTTGCAAGGAAGTGTCGCATTTACATTCACTTGAAGTGTAGACGAGGAATACATAACACTTCGCAAATCATATTATACCTTACCATGAAACATAGAAATGAGATGCGATATCGCGTTTTATGAAGAATTAGAACACTATTGCTACGATAGGTAGACATTTGCAAACGCTATTTCCTTGCAAGGAAGTGTCGCATTTACATTCATTTGAACCGTAGACGAGGAAAAGCATAACACTTCGCAATGAATATTATATCTTATCATGAAACATAGATATGGGATGCAATATCTCGTTTTAAGAAGCATTTGAACTCTATTGCTTCGATACGTAGACATCTGCAAACGCTATTTCCTTGCAAGGAAGTGTCGCATATACTTTCATTTGAATCGTAGACGAGGAATGCATAACACTTCGCAATGAATATTATATCTTATCATGAAACATAGATATGAGATGCAGTATCTCGTTTTAAGAAGCATTTGAACTCTATTGCTTCGATACGTAGACATCTGCAAACGCAATTTCCTTACAAGGAAGTGTCGCATTTACATTAATTTGAAGTGTAGACGAGGAATACATAACACTTCGCAAATCATATTACATCTTACCATGAAACATAGAAATGAGATGCGATATCGCGTTTTAAGAAGCATTAAAACTCTATTGCTACGATACCTAGACATCTGCAGACGCTATTTCCTAGCAAGGAAGTGTCGCATTTACATTCATTTGAAGTGTAGACGAGGAATACATAACACTTCGCAAATCATATTACATCTTACCATGAAACATAGAAATGAGATGCAATATCGCGTTTTAAGAAGCATTAGAAATCTATTGCTACGATACGTAGACATCTGCAAACACTATTTCCTAGCGAGGATGTGTCGCATTTACATTCATTTGAAGTGTAGACGAGGAATGCATAACACTTCGCTATGAATATTATATCTTATCATAAAACATAGATATGAGATGCAGTATCTCGTTTTTAGAAGCATTTAAACTCTATTGCTTCGACACGTAGACATCTGCAGACGCTATTTCCTAGCAAGGAAGTGTCGCATTTACATTCATTTGAAGTGTAGACGAGGAATACATGACACTTTGCAAATCATATTACATCTTACCATGAAACATAGGAATGAGATGCGATATCGCGTTTTAAGAAGCATTAGAACACTATTGCTACGATACCTAGGCATCTGGAGACGCTATTTCCTGGCAAGGAAGTGTCGCATTTACATTCATTTGAAGTCTAGACGAGGAATACATAATAATTCGCAATGAATATTATATCTTATCATGAAACATAGATATGAGATGCAATATCTCGTTTTAAGAAGCATTTGAACTCTATTGCTTCGATACGTAGACATCTGCAAACGCTATTTCCTTGCAAGGAAGTGTCGCATTTACATTCATTTGAAGTGTAGACGAGGAATGCATAACACTTCGCAAATCATATTATATCTTACCATAAAACATAGAAATGAGATGCGATATCGCGTTTTAAGAAGCATCAGAAATCCATTGCTACGATACGTAGACATCTGCAAACGCTATTTCCTTGCAAGGAAGTGTCGCATTTACATTCATTTGAAGTGTAGACGAGGAATACATAACACTTCGCAAATCATGTTATATCTTACCATGAAACATAGAAATGAGATGCGATATCGCGTTTTAAGAATCATATGACCTCTATTGCTACGATACGTAGACATCTGCAAACGCTACTTCCTTGCAAGGAAGTGTCGCATTTACATTCATTTGAACCGTACGAGGAAAAGCATAACACTTCGCAATGAATATTATATCTTATCATGAAGCATAGATATGAGATGCAATATCTCGTTTTAAGAAGCATTTGAACACTATTGCTTCGATACGTAGACATCTGCAAACGCTATTTCCTTGCAAGGAAGTGTCGCATTTACATTCATTTGAACCGTAGACGAGGAAAAGCATAACACTTCGCAATGAATATTATATCTTATCATGAAGCATAGATATGAGATGCAATATCTCGTTTTAGGAAGCATTTGAGCACTATTGCTTCGATACGTAGACATCTGCAAACGCTATTTCCTTGCAAGGAAGTGTCGCATTTACATTCATTTGAAGTGTAGACAAGGAATATATAACACTTCGCAAATCATATTATATCTTACCATAAAACATAGAAATGAGATGCGATATCGCGTTTTAAGAAGCATCAGAGATCCATTCCTTGCAAGGAAGTGTCGCATTTACATTCGTTTGAATCGTAGACGAGGAATGCATAACAATTCGCAATGAATATTATATCCTATCATGAAACATAGATATGAGATGCAATATCTCGTTTTAAGAAGCATTTGAACTCTATTGCTTCGATACGTAGACATCTGCAAACGCTATTTCCTTGCAAGGAAGTGTCGCATTTACATTCATTTGAAGTTGAGACAAGGAATACATAACACTTCGCAAATCATATTATATCTTACCATGAAATATAGAAATGAGATGCGATATCGCGTTTTAAGAAGCATTAGAACTCTATTGCTACGATACCTAGACATCTGCAAACGCTATTTCCTGGCAAGGAAGTGTCGCATTTACATTCATTTGAAGTCTAGACGAGGAATACATAATAATTCGCAATGAATATTACATCTTACCATGAAACATATAAATGAGATGCGATATCGCGTTTTAAGAAGCATTAGAAATTCATTGCTACGATACGTAGATATCTGCAAACGCTATTTCCTTGCAAGGAAGTGTCGCATTTACATTCATTTGAAGTGTGGACGAGGAATACATAACACTTCGCAAATCATATTATAACTTTCCATGAAACATAGAAGTGAGATGCGATATCGCATTTTAAGAAGCATTAGAATACTATTGCTACGATAGGCAGATATTTGCAAACGCTATTTCCTTGCAAGGAAGTGTCGTATTTACATTCATTTGAAGTGTAGACGAGGAATACATAACACTTCGCAAGTCATATTATATCTTACCATGAAACATAGAAATGAGATGCGATATCGCGTTTCAAGAATCATAAGAACTCTATTGTTACGATACGTAGACATCTGCAAACGCTATTTCCTTGCAAGGAAGTGTCGCATTTACTTTCATTTGAATCGTAGACGAGGAATGCATAACACTTCGCAATGAATATTATATCTTATCATGAAACATAGATATGAGATGCAGTATCTCGTTTTATGAAGCATTTAAACTCTATTGCTTCGATACATAGACATCTGCAAACGCTATTTCCTTGCAAGGAAGTGTCGCATTTACTTTCATTTGAATCGTAGACGAGGAATGCATAACACTTCGCAATGAATACTATATCTTATCATGAAACATAGATATGAGATGCAGTATCTCGTTTTAAGAAGCATTTGAACTCTATTGCTTCGATACGTAGACATCTGCAAACGCAATTTCCTTACAAGGAAGTGTCGCATTTACATTAATTTGAAGTGTAGACGAGGAATACATAACACTTCGCAAATCATATTACATCTTACCATGAAACATAGAAATGAGATGCGATATCGCGTTTTAAGAAGCATTAAAACTCTATTGCTACGATACCTAGACATCTGCAAACGCTATTTCCTTGCAAGGAAGTGTCGCATTTACATTCATTTGAAGTGTAGACGAGGAATACATAACACTTCGCAAATCATGTTATATCTTACCATGAAACATAGAAATGAGATGCGATATCGCGTTTTAAGAAGCATTAGAACTCTATTGCTACGATACCTAGACATCTGCAGACGCTATTTCCTGGCAAGGAAGTGTCGCATTTACATTCATTTGAAGTCTAGACGAGGAATACATAATAATTCGCAATGAATATTATATCGTATCATGAAACATAGATATGAGATGCAATATCTCGTTTTAAGAAGCATTTGAACTCTATTGCTTCGATACGTAGACATCTGCAAACGCTATTTCCTTGCAAGGAAGTGTCGCATTTACATTCATTTGAAGTGTAGACGAGGAATACATGACACTTCGCAAATCATATTACATCTTACCATGAAACATAGAAATGAGATGCGATATCGCGTTTTAAGAAGCATTAGAACACTATTGCTACGATACCTAGACATCTCCAGACGCTATTACCTGGCAAGGAAGTGTCGCATTTACATTCATTTGTAGTCTAGACGAGGAATACATAATAATTCGCAATGAATATTATATCTTATCATGAAACATAGATATGAGATGCAATATCTCGTTTTAAGAAGCATTTGAACTCTATTGCTTCGATACGTAGACATCTGCAAACGCTATTTCCTTGCAAGGAAGTGTCGCATTTACATTCATTTGAATCGTAGACGAGGAATGCATAACACTTCGCAATGAATACTATATCTTATCATGAAACATAGATATGAGATGCAGTATCTCGTTTTAAGAAGCATTTGAACTCTATTGCTTCGATACGTAGACATCTGCAAACGCAATTTCCTTACAAGGAAGTGTCGCATTTACATTAATTTGAAGTGTAGACGAGGAATACATAACACTTCGCAAATCATATTATATCTTACCATGAAACATAGAAATGAGATGCGATATCGCGTTTTAAGAAGCATTAAAACTCTATTGCTACGATACCTAGACATCTGCAAACGCTATTTCCTTGCAAGGAAGTGTCGCATTTACATTCATTTGAAGTGTAGACGAGGAATACATAACACTTCGCAAATCATGTTATATCTTACCATGAAACATAGAAATGAGATGCGATATCGCGTTTTAAGAAGCATTAGAACTCTATTGCTACGATACCTAGACATCTGCAGACGCTATTTCCTGGCAAGGAAGTGTCGCATTTACATTCATTTGAAGTCTAGACGAGGAATACATAATAATTCGCAATGAATATTATATCGTATCATGAAACATAGATATGAGATGCAATATCTCGTTTTAAGAAGCATTTGAACTCTATTGCTTCGATACGTAGACATCTGCAAACGCTATTTCCTTGCAAGGAAGTGTCGCATTTACATTCATTTGAAGTGTAGACGAGGAATACATGACACTTCGCAAATCATATTACATCTTACCATGAAACATAGAAATGAGATGCGATATCGCGTTTTAAGAAGCATTAGAACACTATTGCTACGATACCTAGACATCTCCAGACGCTATTACCTGGCAAGGAAGTGTCGCATTTACATTCATTTGTAGTCTAGACGAGGAATACATAATAATTCGCAATGAATATTATATCTTATCATGAAACATAGATATGAGATGCAATATCTCGTTTTAAGAAGCATTTGAACTCTATTGCTTCGATACGTAGACATCTGCAAACGCTATTTCCTTGCAAGGAAGTGTCGCATTTACATTCATTTGAAGTGTAGACGAGGAATACATAACACTTCGCAAATCATATTATATCTTACCATAAAACATAGAAATGAGATGCGATATCGCGTTTTAAGAAGCATCAGAAATCCATTGCTACGATACGTAGACATCTGCAAACGCTATTTCCTTGCAAAGAAGTGTCGCATTTACATTCATTTGAAGTGTAGACGAGGAATACATAACACTTCGCAAATCATATTATACCTTACCATGAAACATAGAAATGAGATGCGATATCGCGTTTTAAGAAGAATTAGAACACTATTGCTACGATAGGTAGACATTTGCAAACGCTATTTCCTTGCAAGGAAGTGTCGCATTTACATTCATTTGAACCGTAGACGAGGAAAAGCATAACACTTCGCAATGAATATTATATCTTATCATGAAACATAGATATGAGATGCAATATCTCGTTTTAAGAAGCATTTGAACTCTATTGCTTCGATACGTAGACATCTGCAAACGCTATTTCCTTGCAAGGAAGTGTCGCATTTACATTCATTTGAAGTGTAGACAAGGAATACATAATACTTCGCAAATCATATTATATCCTACCATAAAACATAGAAATGAGATGCGATATCGCGTTTTAAGAAGCATCAGAAATCCATTCCTTGCAAGGAAGTGTCGCATTTACATTCGTTTGAATCGTAGACGAGGAATGCATAACAATTCGCAATGAATATTATATCCTATCATGAAACATAGATATGAGATGCAATATCTCGTTTTAAGAAGCATTTGAACTCTATTGCTTCGATACGTAGACATCTGCAAACGCTATTTCCTTGCAAGGAAGTGTCGCATTTACATTCATTTGAAGTTGAGACAAGGAATACATAACACTTCGCAAATCATATTATATCTTACCATGAAACATAGAAATGAGATGCGATATCGCGTTTTAAGAAGCATTAGAACTCTATTGCTACGATACCTAGACATCTCCAGACGCTATTTCCTGGCAAGGAAGTGTCGCATTTACATTCATTTGAAGTCTAGACGAGGAATACATAATAATTCGCAATGAATATTACATCTTACCATGTAACATATAAGTGAGATGCGATATCGCGTTTTAAGAAGCATTAGAAATCCATTGCTACGATACGTAGATATCTGCAAACGCTATTTCCTTGCAAGGAAGTGTCGCATTTACATTCATTTGAAGTGTGGACGAGGAATACATAACACTTCGCAAATCATATTATAACTTTCCATGAAACATAGAAGTAAGATGCGATATCGCATTTTAAGAAGCATTAGAATACTATTGCTACGATAGGCAGATATTTGCAAACGCTATTTCCTAGCATGGAAGTGTCGCATTTACATTCGTTTGAAGTGAATACGAGATATACATGACAGTTCGCAATGAATATTATATCTTATCATGAAACATAGGAATGAGGTGCTATATCGCTTTTTTAGAAGCACTAGAACTCTATTGCTACGATACGTAGACATCTGCAAACGCTATTTCCTAGCATGGAAGTGTCGCATTTTCATTCTTTTGAAGTGAATACGAGGTATACATGATACTTCGCAATGAATATTATATCTTATCATGAAACATAAAAGTGAGATGCGATTTCGCGTTCTAAGAAGCATTAGAACTCTATTGCTACGATACGTAGACATCTGCAAAGGCTATTCCCTAGCATGGAAGGGTCGCATTTACTTCCTTTTGAAGTGAGTACGAGGTATACATAACACTCCATAATGAATATTATATCTTATCATGAAACATAGCAGTGAGATGCGATATCGCGTTTTAAGAATCACATGACCTCTATTGCTACGATACGTAGACATCTGCAAACGCTACTTCCTTGCAAGGAAGTGTCGCATTTACATTCATTTGAACCGTAGACGAGGAAAAGCATAACACTTCGCAATGAATATTATATCTTATCATGAAGCATAGATATGAGATGCAATATCTCGTTTTAAGAAGCATTTGAACACTATTGCTTCGATACGTAGACATCTGCAAACGCTATTTCCTTGCAAGGAAGTGTCGCATTTACATTCATTTGAAGTGTAGACGAGGAATACATAACACTTCGCAAATCATATTATACCTTACCATGAAACATAGAAATGAGATGCGATATCGCGTTTTAAGAAGAATTAGAACACTATTGCTACGATAGGTAGACATTTGCAAACGCTATTTCCTTGCAAGGAAGTGTCGCATTTACATTCATTTGAACCGTAGACGAGGAAAAGCATAACACTTCGCAATGAATATTATATCTTATCATGAAACATAGATATGAGATGCAATATCTCGTTTTAAGAAGCATTTGAACTCTATTGCTTCGATACGTAGACATCTGCAAACGCTATTTCCTTGCAAGGAAGTGTCGCATTTACATTCATTTGAAGTGTAGACAAGGAATACATAATACTTCGCAAATCATATTATATCCTACCATAAAACATAGAAATGAGATGCGATATCGCGTTTTAAGAAGCATCAGAAATCCATTCCTTGCAAGGAAGTGTCGCATTTACATTCGTTTGAATCGTAGACGAGGAATGCATAACAATTCGCAATGAATATTATATCCTATCATGAAACATAGATATGAGATGCAATATCTCGTTTTAAGAAGCATTTGAACTCTATTGCTTCGATACGTAGACATCTGCAAACGCTATTTCCTTGCAAGGAAGTGTCGCATTTACATTCATTTGAAGTTGAGACAAGGAATACATAACACTTCGCAAATCATATTATATCTTACCATGAAACATAGAAATGAGATGCGATATCGCGTTTTAAGAAGCATTAGAACTCTATTGCTACGATACCTAGACATCTGCAGACGCTATTTCCTGGCAAGGAAGTGTCGCATTTACATTCATTTGAAGTCTAGACGAGGAATACATAATAATTCGCAATGAATATTACATCTTACCATGTAACATATAAGTGAGATGCGATATCGCGTTTTAAGAAGCATTAGAAATCCATTGCTACGATACGTAGATATCTGCAAACGCTATTTCCTTGCAAGGAAGTGTCGCATTTACATTCATTTGAAGTGTGGACGAGGAATACATAACACTTCGCAAATCATATTATAACTTTCCATGAAACATAGAAGTAAGATGCGATATCGCATTTTAAGAAGCATTAGAATACTATTGCTACGATAGGCAGATATTTGCAAACGCTATTTCCTTGCAAGGAAGTGTCGTATTTACATTCATTTGAAGTGTAGACGAGGAATACATAACACTTCGCAAGTCATATTATATCTTACCATGAAACATAGAAATGAGATGCGATATCGCGTTTCAAGAATCATAAGTACTCTATTGTTACGATACGTAGACATCTGCAAACGCTATTTCCTTGCAAGGAAGTGTCGCATTTACTTTCATTTGAATCGTAGACGAGGAATGCATAACACTTCGCAATGAATATTATATCTTATCATGAAACACAGATATGAGATGCAGTATCTCGTTTTAAGAAGCATTTAAACTCTATTGCTTCGATACGTAGACATCTGCAAACGCTATTTCCTTGCAAGGAAGTGTCGCATTTACTTTCATTTGAATCGTAGACGAGGAATGCATAACACTTCGCAATGAATACTATATCTTATCATGAAACATAGATATGAGATGCAGTATCTCGTTTTAAGAAGCATTTGAACTCTATTGCTTCGATACGTAGACATCTGCAAACGCAATTTCCTTACAAGGAAGTGTCGCATTTACATTAATTTGAAGTGTAGACGAGGAATACATAACACTTCGCAAATCATATTACATCTTACCATGAAACATAGAAATGAGATGCGATATCGCGTTTTAAGAAGCATTAAAACTCTATTGCTACGATACCTAGACATCTGCAAACGCTATTTCCTTGCAAGGAAGTGTCGCATTTACATTCATTTGAAGTGTAGACGAGGAATACATACCACTTCGCAAATCATGTTATATCTTACCATGAAACATAGAAATGAGATGCGATATCGCGTTTTAAGAATCACATGACCTCTATTGCTACGATACGTAGACATCTGCAAACGCTACTTCCTTGCAAGGAAGTGTCGCATTTACATTCATTTGAACCGTAGACGAGGAAAAGCATAACACTTCGCAATGAATATTATATCTTATCATGAAGCATAGATATGAGATGCAATATCTCGTTTTAAGAAGCATTTGAACACTATTGCTTCGATACGTAGACATCTGCAAACGCTATTTCCTTGCAAGGAAGTGTCGCATTTACATTCATTTGAAGTGTAGACAAGGAATACGTAACACTTCGAAAATCATATTATATCTTACCATAAAACATAGAAATGAGATGCGATATCGCGTTTTAAGAAGCATCAGAAATCCATTCCTTGCAAGGAAGTGTCGCATTTACATTCGTTTGAATCGTAGACGAGGAATGCATAACAATTCGCAATGAATATTATATCCTATCATGAAACATAGATATGAGATGCAATATCTCGTTTTAAGAAGCATTTGAACTCTATTGCTTCGATACGTAGACATCTGCAAACGCTATTTCCTTGCAAGGAAGTGTCGCATTTACATTCATTTGAAGTTGAGACAAGGAATACGTAACACTTCGCAAATCATATTATATCTTACCATGAAACATAGAAATGAGATGCGATATCGCGTTTTAAGTAGCATTAGAACTCTATTGCTACGATACCTAGACATCTGCAGACGCTATTTTCTAGCAAGGAAGTGTCGCATTTACATTCATTTGAAGTGTAGACGAGGAATACATAACACTTCGCAAATCATATTACATCTTACCATGAAACATAGAAATGAGTTGCGATATCGCGTTTTAAGAAGCATTAGAAATCTATTGCTACGATACGTAGACATCTGCAAACGCCATTTCCTTGCAAGGAAGTGTCGCATTTACATTCATTTGAATCGTAGTCGAGGAATGCATAACACTTCGCTATGAATATTATATCTTATCATAAAACATAGATATGAGATGCAGTATCTCGTTTTAAGAAGCATTTAAACTCTATTGCTTCGATACGTAGACATCTGCAGACGCTATTTCCTAGCAAGGAAGTGTCGCGTTTACATTCATTTGAAGTGTAGACGAGGAATACATGACACTTCGCAAATCATATTATATCTTACCATGAAACATAGAAATGAGATGCGATATCGCGTTTTAAAAAGCATTAGAAATCTATTGCTAGGATACGTAGACATCTGCAAACACTATTTCCTAGCGAGGAAGTGTCGCATTTACATTCATTTGAAATGTAGACGAGGATTACATAACACTTCGCAAATCATATTACATCTTACCATGAAACATAGAAATGAGATGCGATATCGCGTTTTAAGAAGCATTAGAACACTATTGCTACGATACCTAGACATCTGCAGACGCTATTTCCTGGCAAGGAAGTGTCGCATTTACATTCATTTGAAGTCTAGACGAGGAATACATAATAATTCGCAATGAATATTATATCTTATCATGAAACATAAATATGAGATGCAATATCTCGTTTTAAGAAGCATTTGAACTCTATTGCTTCGATACGTAGACATCTGCAAACGCTATTTCCTTGCAAGGAAGTGTCGCATTTACATTCATTTGAAGTGTAGACGAGGAATACATGACACTTCGCAAATCATATTAGAACTTTCCATGAAACATAGAAGTGAGATGCGATATCGCATTTTAAGAAGCATTAGAATACTATTGCTACGATAGGCAGATATTTGCAAACGCTATTTCCTTGCAAGGAAGTGTAGTATTTACATTCATTTGAAGTGTAGACGAGGAATACATAACACTTCGCAAGTCATATTATATCTTACCATGAAACATAGAAATGAGATGCGATATCGCGTTTCAAGAATCATAAGAACTCTATTGTTACGATACGTAGACATCTGCAAACGCTATTTCCTTGCAAGGAAGTGTCGCATTTACTTTCATTTGAATCGTAGACGAGGAATGCATAACACTTCGCAATGAATATTATATCTTATCATGAAACATAGATATGAGATGCAGTATCTCGTTTTAAGAAGCATTTAAACTCTACTGCTTCGATACGTAGACATCTGCAAACGCTATTTCCTTGCAAGGAAGTGTCGCATTTACTTTCATTTGAATCGTAGACGAGGAATGCATAACACTTCGCAATGAATACTATATCTTATCATGAAACATAGATATGAGATGCAGTATCTCGTTTTAAGAAGCATTTGAACTCTATTGCTTCGATACGTAGACATCTGCAAACGCAATTTCCTTACAAGGAAGTGTCGCATTTACATTAATTTGAAGTGTAGACGAGGAATACATAACACTTCGCAAATCATATTACATCTTACCATGAAACATAGAAATGAGATGCGATATCGCGTTTTAAGAAGCATTAAAACTCTATTGCTACGATACCTAGACATCTGCAAACGCTATTTCCTTGCAAGGAAGTGTCGCATTTACATTCATTTGAAGTGTAGACGAGGAATACATAACACTTCGCAAATCATGTTATATCTTACCATGAAACATAGAAATGAGATGCGATATCGCGTTTTAAGAATCACATGACCTCTATTGCTACGATACGTAGACATCTGCAAACGCTACTTCCTTGCAAGGAAGTGTCGCATTTACATTCATTTGAACCGTAGACGAGGAAAAGCATAACACTTCGCAATGAATATTATATCTTATCATGAAGCATAGATATGAGATGCAATATCTCGTTTTAAGAAGCATTTGAACACTATTGCTTCGATACGTAGACATCTGCAAACGCTATTTCCTTGCAAGGAAGTGTCGCATTTACATTCATTTGAAGTGTAGACGAGGAATACATAACACTTCGCAAATCATATTATATCTTACCATAAAACATAGAAATGAGATGCGATATCGCGTTTTAAGAAGCATCAGAAATCCATTGCTACGATACGTAGACATCTGCAAACGCTATTTCCTTGCAAGGAAGTGTCGCATTTACATTCATTTGAAGTGTAGACAAGGAATACGTAACACTTCGAAAATCATATTATATCTTACCATAAAACATAGAAATGAGATGCGATATCGCGTTTTAAGAAGCATCAGAAATCCATTCCTTGCAAGGAAGTGTCGCATTTACATTCGTTTGAATCGTAGACGAGGAATGCATAACAATTCGCAATGAATATTATATCCTATCATGAAACATAGATATGAGATGCAATATCTCGTTTTAAGAAGCATTTGAACTCTATTGCTTCGATACGTAGACATCTGCAAACGCTATTTCCTTGCAAGGAAGTGTCGCATTTACATTCATTTGAAGTTGAGGCAAGGAATACATAACACTTCGCAAATCATATTATATCTTACCATGAAACATAGAAATGAGATGCGATATCGCGTTTTAAGAAGCATTAGAACTCTATTGCTACGATACCTAGACATCTGCAGACGCTATTTCCTAGCAAGGAAGTGTCGCATTTACATTCATTTGAAGTGTAGACGAGGAATACATAACACTTCGCAAATCATATTATATCTTACCATGAAACATAGAAATGAGTTGCGATATCGCGTTTTAAGAAGCATTAGAAATCTATTGCTACGATACGTAGACATCTGCAAACGCCATTTCCTTGCAAGGAAGTGTCGCATTTACATTCATTTGAATCGTAGTCGAGGAATGCATAACACTTCGCTATGAATATTATATCTTATCATAAAACATAGATATGAGATGCAGTATCTCGTTTTAAGAAGCATTTAAACTCTGTTGCTTCGATACGTAGACATCTGCAGACGCTATTTCCTAGCAAGGAAGTGTCGCATTTACATTCATTTGAAGTGTAGACGAGGAATACATGACACTTCGCAAATCATATTATATCTTACCATGAAACATAGAAATGAGATGCGATATCGCGTTTTAAGAATCACATGACCTCTATTGCTACGATACGTAGACATCTGCAAACGCTACTTCCTTGCAAGGAAGTGTCGCATTTACATTCATTTGAACCGTAGACGAGGAAAAGCATAACACTTCGCAATGAATATTATATCTTATCATGAAGCATAGATATGAGATGCAATATCTCGTTTTAAGAAGCATTTGAACACTATTGCTTCGATACGTAGACATCTGCAAACGCTATTTCCTTGCAAGGAAGTGTCGCATTTACATTCATTTGAAGTGTAGACGAGGAATACATAACACTTCGCAAATCATATTATATCTTACCATAAAACATAGAAATGAGATGCGATATCGCGTTTTAAGAAGCATCAGAAATCCATTGCTACGATACGTAGACATCTGCAAACGCTATTTCCTTGCAAGGAAGTGTCGCATTTACATTCATTTGAAGTGTAGACAAGGAATACGTAACACTTCGAAAATCATATTATATCTTACCATAAAACATAGAAATGAGATGCGATATCGCGTTTTAAGAAGCATCAGAAATCCATTCCTTGCAAGGAAGTGTCGCATTTACATTCGTTTGAATCGTAGACGAGGAATGCATAACAATTCGCAATGAATATTATATCCTATCATGAAACATAGATATGAGATGCAATATCTCGTTTTAAGAAGCATTTGAACTCTATTGCTTCGATACGTAGACATCTGCAAACGCTATTTCCTTGCAAGGAAGTGTCGCATTTACATTCATTTGAAGTTGAGGCAAGGAATACATAACACTTCGCAAATCATATTATATCTTACCATGAAACATAGAAATGAGATGCGATATCGCGTTTTAAGAAGCATTAGAACTCTATTGCTACGATACCTAGACATCTGCAGACGCTATTTCCTAGCAAGGAAGTGTCGCATTTACATTCATTTGAAGTGTAGACGAGGAATACATAACACTTCGCAAATCATATTATATCTTACCATGAAACATAGAAATGAGTTGCGATATCGCGTTTTAAGAAGCATTAGAAATCTATTGCTACGATACGTAGACATCTGCAAACGCCATTTCCTTGCAAGGAAGTGTCGCATTTACATTCATTTGAATCGTAGTCGAGGAATGCATAACACTTCGCTATGAATATTATATCTTATCATAAAACATAGATATGAGATGCAGTATCTCGTTTTAAGAAGCATTTAAACTCTGTTGCTTCGATACGTAGACATCTGCAGACGCTATTTCCTAGCAAGGAAGTGTCGCATTTACATTCATTTGAAGTGTAGACGAGGAATACATGACACTTCGCAAATCATATTATATCTTACCATGAAACATAGAAATGAGATGCAATATCGCGTTTTAAAAAGCATTAGAAATCAATTGCTAGGATACGTAGACATCTGCAAACACTATTTCCTAGCGAGGAAGTGTCGCATTTACATTCATTTGAAATGTAGACGAGGAATACATAACACTTCGCAAATCATATTACATCTTACCATGAAACATAGAAATGAGATGCAATATCTCGTTTTAAGAAGCATTTGAACTCTATTGCTTCGATACGTAGACATCTGCAAACGCTATTTCCTTGCAAGGAAGTGTCGCATTTACATTCATTTGAAGTGTAGACGAGGAATACATGACACTTCGCAAATCATATTACATCTTACCATGAAACATAGAAATGAGATGCGATATCGCGTTTTAAGAAGCATTAGAACACTATTGCTACGATACCTAGACATCTCCAGACGCTATTACCTGGCAAGGAAGTGTCGCATTTACATTCATTTGTAGTCTAGACGAGGAATACATAATAATTCGCAATGAATATTATATCTTATCATGAAACATAGATATGAGATGCAATATCTCGTTTTAAGAAGCATTTGAACTCTATTGCTTCGATACGTAGACATCTGCAAACGCTATTTCCTTGCAAGGAAGTGTCGCATTTACATTCATTTGAAGTGTAGACGAGGAATACATAACACTTCGCAAATCATATTATATCTTACCATAAAACATAGAAATGAGATGCGATATCGCGTTTTAAGAAGCATCAGAAATCCATTGCTACGATACGTAGACATCTGCAAACGCTATTTCCTTGCAAGGAAGTGTCGCATTTACATTCATTTGAAGTGTAGACGAGGAATACATAACACTTCGCAAATCATATTATACCTTACCATGAAACATAGAAATGAGATGCGATATCGCGTTTTAAGAAGAATTAGAACACTATTGCTACGATAGGTAGACATTTGCAAACGCTATTTCCTTGCAAGGAAGTGTCGCATTTACATTCATTTGAACCGTAGACGAGGAAAAGCATAACACTTCGCAATGAATATTATATCTTATCATGAAACATAGATATGAGATGCAATATCTCGTTTTAAGAAGCATTTGAACTCTATTGCTTCGATACGTAGACATCTGCAAACGCTATTTCCTTGCAAGGAAGTGTCGCATTTACATTCATTTGAAGTGTAGACAAGGAATACATAACACTTCGCAAATCATATTATATCCTACCATAAAACATAGAAATGAGATGCGATATCGCGTTTTAAGAAGCATCAGAAATCCATTCCTTGCAAGGAAGTGTCGCATTTACATTCGTTTGAATCGTAGACGAGGAATGCATAACAATTCGCAATGAATATTATATCCTATCATGAAACATAGATATGAGATGCAATATCTCGTTTTAAGAAGCATTTGAAATCTATTGCTTCGATACGTAGACATCTGCAAACGCTATTTCCTTGCAAGGAAGTGTCGCATTTACATTCATTTGAAGTGTAGACGAGGAATACATAACACTTCGCAAGTCATATTATATCTTACCATGAAACATAGAAATGAGATGCGATATCGCGTTTCAAGAATCATAAGTACTCTATTGTTACGATACGTAGACATCTGCAAACGCTATTTCCTTGCAAGGAAGTGTCGCATTTACTTTCATTTGAATCGTAGACGAGGAATGCATAACACTTCGCAATGAATATTATATCTTATCATGAAACACAGATATGAGATGCAGTATCTCGTTTTAAGAAGCATTTAAACTCTATTGCTTCGATACGTAGACATCTGCAAACGCAATTTCCTTACAAGGAAGTGTCGCATTTACATTAATTTGAAGTGTAGACGAGGAATACATAACACTTCGCAAATCATATTACATCTTACCATGAAACATAGAAATGAGATGCGATATCACGTTTTAAGAAGCATTAAAACTCTATTGCTACGATACCTAGACATCTGCAAACGCTATTTCCTTGCAAGGAAGTGTCGCATTTACATTCATTTGAAGTGTAGACGAGGAATACATACCACTTCGCAAATCATGTTATATCTTACCATGAAACATAGAAATGAGATGCGATATCGCGTTTTAAGAATCACATGACCTCTATTGCTACGATACGTAGACATCTGCAAACGCTACTTCCTTGCAAGGAAGTGTCGCATTTACATTCATTTGAACCGTAGACGAGGAAAAGCATAACACTTCGCAATGAATATTATATCTTATCATGAAGCATAGATATGAGATGCAATATCTCGTTTTAAGAAGCATTTGAACACTATTGCTTCGATACGTAGACATCTGCAAACGCTATTTCCTTGCAAGGAAGTGTCGCATTTACATTCATTTGAAGTGTAGACGAGGAATACATAACACTTCGCAAATCATATTATATCTTACCATAAAACATAGAAATGAGATGCGATATCGCGTTTTAAGAAGCATCAGAAATCCATTGCTACGATACGTAGACATCTGCAAACGCTATTTCCTTGAAAGGAAGTGTCGCATTTACATTCATTTGAAGTGTAGACAAGGAATACATAACACTTCGCAAATCATATTACATCTTACCATGAAACATAGAAATGAGATGCGATATCGCGTTACGAAGCATTAGAACTCTATTGCTACGATACCTAGACATCTGCAGACGCTATTTCCTAGCAAGGAAGTGTCGCATTTACATTCATTTGAAGTGTAGACGAGGAATACATGACACTTCGCAAATCATATTACATCTTACCATGAAACATAGAAATGAGATGCGATATCGCGTTTTAAGAAGCATTAGAACACTATTGCTACGATACCTAGACATCTCCAGACGCTATTACCTGGCAAGGAAGTGTCGCATTTACATTCATTTGAAGTCTAGACGAGGAATACATAATAATTCGCAATGAATATTATATCTTATCATGAAACATAGATATGAGATGCAATATCTCGTTTTAAGAAGCATTTGAACTCTATTGCTTCGATACGTAGACATCTGCAAACGCTATTTCCTTGCAAGGAAGTGTCGCATTTACTTTCATTTGAATCGTAGACGAGGAATGCATAACACTTCCCAATGAATATTATATCTTATCATGAAACATAGATATGAGATGCAGTATCTCGTTTTAAGAAGCATTTAAACTCTACTGCTTCGATACGTAGATATCTGCAAACGCTATTTCCTTGCAAGGAAGTGTCGCATTTACTTTCATTTGAATCGTAGACGAGGAATGCATAACACTTCGCAATGAATACTATATCTTATCATGAAACATAGATATGAGATGCAGTATCTCGTTTTAAGAAGCATTTGAACTCTATTGCTTCGATACGTAGACATCTGCAAACGCAATTTCCTTACAAGGAAGTGTCGCATTTACATTAATTTGAAGTGTAGACGAGGCATACATAACACTTCGCAAATCATATTACATCTTACCATGAAACATAGAAATGAGATGCGATATCGCGTTTTAAGAAGCATTAGAACTCTATTGCTACGATACCTAGACATCTGCAGACGCTATTTCCTAGCAAGGAAGTGTCGCATTTACATTCATTTGAAGTGTAGACGAGGAATACATAACACTTCGCAAATCATATTACATCTTACCATGAAACATAGAAATGAGTTGCGATATCGCGTTTTAAGAAGCATTAGAAATCTATTGCTACGATACGTAGACATCTGCAAACGCCATTTCCTTGCAAGGAAGTGTCGCATTTACATTCATTTGAATCGTAGTCGAGGAATGCATAACACTTCGCTATGAATATTATATCTTATCATAAAACATAGATATGAGATGCAGTATCTCGTTTTAAGAAGCATTTAAACTCTATTGCTTCGATACGTAGACATCTGCAGACGCTATTTCCTAGCAAGGAAGTGTCGCGTTTACATTCATTTGAAGTGTAGACGAGGAATACATGACACTTCTCAAATCATATTATATCTTACCATGAAACATAGAAATGAGATGCGATATCGCGTTTTAAAAAGCATTAGAAGTCTATTGCTAGGATACGTAGACATCTGCAAACACTATTTCCTAGCGAGGAAGTGTCGCATTTACATTCATTTGAAATGTAGACGAGGATTACATAACACTTCGCAAATCATATTACATCTTACCATGAAACATAGAAATGAGATGCGATATCGCGTTTTAAGAAGCATTAGAACACTATTGCTACGATACCTAGACATCTGCAGACGCTATTTCCTGGCAAGGAAGTGTCGCATTTACATTCATTTGAAGTCTAGACGAGAAATACATAATAATTCGCAATGAATATTATATCTTATCATGAAACATAAATATGAGATGCAATATCTCGTTTTAAGAAGCATTTGAACTCTATTGCTTCGATACGTAGACATCTGCAAACGCTATTTCCTTGCAAGGAAGTGTCGCATTTACATTCATTTGAAGTGTAGACGAGGAATACATGACACTTCGCAAATCATATTAGAACTTTCCATGAAACATAGAAGTGAGATGCGATATCGCATTTTAAGAAGCATTAGAATACTATTGCTACGATAGGCAGATATTTGCAAACGCTATTTCCTTGCAAGGAAGTGTCGTATTTACATTCATTTGAAGTGTAGACGAGGAATACATAACACTTCGCAAGTCATATTATATCTTACCATGAAACATAGAAATGAGATGCGATATCGCGTTTCAAGAATCATAAGAACTCTATTGTTACGATACGTAGACATCTGCAAACGCTATTTCCTTGCAAGGAAGTGTCGCATTTACTTTCATTTGAATCGTAGACGAGGAATGCATAACACTTCGCAATGAATATTATATCTTATCATGAAACATAGATATGAGATGCAGTATCTCGTTTTAAGAAGCATTTAAACTCTACTGCTTCGATACGTAGACATCTGCAAACGCTATTTCCTTGCAAGGAAGTGTCGCATTTACTTTCATTTGAATCGTAGACGAGGAATGCATAACACTTCGCAATGAATACTATATCTTATCATGAAACATAGATATGAGATGCAGTATCTCGTTTTAAGAAGCATTTGAACTCTATTGCTTCGATACGTAGACATCTGCAAACGCAATTTCCTTACAAGGAAGTGTCGCATTTACATTAATTTGAAGTGTAGACGAGGAATACATAACACTTCGCAAATCATATTACATCTTACCATGAAACATAGAAATGAGATGCGATATCGCGTTTTAAGAAGCATTAAAACTCTATTGCTACGATACCTAGACATCTGCAAACGCTATTTCCTTGCAAGGAAATGTCGCATTTACATTCATTTGAAGTGTAGACGAGGAATACATAACACATCGCAAATCATGTTATATCTTACCATGAAACATAGAAATGAGATGCGATATCGCGTTTTAAGAATCACATGACCTCTATTGCTACGATACGTAGACATCTGCAAACGCTACTTCCTTGCAAGGAAGTGTCGCATTTACATTCATTTGAACCGTAGACGAGGAAAAGCATAACACTTCGCAATGAATATTGTATCTTATCATGAAGCATAGATATGAGATGCAATATCTCGTTTTAAGAAGCATTTGAACACTATTGCTTCGATACGTAGACATCTGCAAACGCTATTTCCTTGCAAGGAAGTGTCGCATTTACATTCATTTGAAGTGTAGACGAGGAATACATAACACTTCGCAAATCATATTATATCTTACCATAAAACATAGAAATGAGATGCGATATCGCGTTTTAAGAAGCATCAGAAATCCATTGCTACGATACGTAGACATCTGCAAACGCTATTTCCTTGCAAGGAAGTGTCGCATTTACATTCATTTGAAGTGTAGACAAGGAATACGTAACACTTCGAAAATCATATTATATCTTACCATAAAACATAGAAATGAGATGCGATATCGCGTTTTAAGAAGCATCAGAAATCCATTCCTTGCAAGGAAGTGTCGCATTTACATTCGTTTGAATCGTAGACGAGGAATGCATAACAATTCGCAATGAATATTATATCCTATCATGAAACATAGATATGAGATGCAATATCTCGTTTTAAGAAGCATTTGAACTCTATTGCTTCGATACGTAGACATCTGCAAACGCTATTTCCTTGCAAGGAAGTGTCGCATTTACATTCATTTGAAGTTGAGGCAAGGAATACATAACACTTCGCAAATCATATTATATCTTACCATGAAACATAGAAATGAGATGCGATATCGCGTTTTAAGAAGCATTAGAACTCTATTGCTACGATACCTAGACATCTGCAGACGCTATTTCCTAGCAAGGAAGTGTCGCATTTACATTCATTTGAAGTGTAGACGAGGAATACATAACACTTCGCAAATCATATTATATCTTACCATGAAACATAGAAATGAGTTGCGATATCGCGTTTTAAGAAGCATTAGAAATCTATTGCTACGATACGTAGACATCTGCAAACGCCATTTCCTTGCAAGGAAGTGTCGCATTTACATTCATTTGAATCGTAGTCGAGGAATGCATAACACTTCGCTATGAATATTATATCTTATCATAAAACATAGATATGAGATGCAGTATCTCGTTTTAAGAAGCATTTAAACTCTATTGCTTCGATACGTAGACATCTGCAGTCGATATTTCCTAGCAAGGAAGTGTCGCATTTACATTCATTTGAAGTGTAGACGAGGAATACATGACACTTCGCAAATCATATTATATCTTACCATGAAACATAGAAATGAGATGCGATATCGCGTTTTAAGAATCACATGACCTCTATTGCTACGATACGTAGACATCTGCAAACGCTACTTCCTTGCAAGGAAGTGTCGCATTTACATTCATTTGAAGTGTAGACAAGGAATACGTAACACTTCGAAAATCATATTATATCTTACCATAAAGCATAGAAATGAGATGCGATATCGCGTTTTAAGAAGCATCAGAAATCCATTCCTTGCAAGGAAGTGTCGCATTTACATTCGTTTGAATCGTAGACGAGGAATGCATAACAATTCGCAATGAATATTATATCCTATCATGAAACATAGATATGAGATGCAATATCTCGTTTTAAGAAGCATTTGAACTCTATTGCTTCGATACGTAGACATCTGCAAACGCTATTTCCTTGCAAGGAAGTGTCGCATTTACATTCATTTGAAGTTGAGACAAGGAATACATAACACTTCGCAAATCATATTATATCTTACCATGAAACATAGAAATGAGATGCGATATCGCGTTTTAAGAAGCATTAGAACTCTATTGCTACGATACCTAGACATCTGCAGACGCTATTTCCTAGCAAGGAAGTGTCGCATTTACATTCATTTGAAGTGTAGACGAGGAATACATAACACTTCGCAAATCATATTACATCTTACCATGAAACATAGAAATGAGTTGCGATATCGCGTTTTAAGAAGCATTAGAAATCTATTGCTACGATACGTAGACATCTGCAAACGCCATTTCCTTGCAAGGAAGTGTCGCATTTACATTCATTTGAATCGTAGTCGAGGAATGCATAACACTTCGATATGAATATTATATCTTATCATAAAACATAGATATGAGATGCAGTATCTCGTTTTAAGAAGCATTTAAACTCTATTGCTTCGATACGTAGACATCTGCAGACGCTATTTCCTAGCAAGGAAGTGTCGCATTTACATTCATTTGAAGTGTAGACGAGGAATACATGACACTTCGCAAATCATATTATATCTTACCATGAAACATAGAAATGAGATGCGATATCGCGTTTTAAAAAGCATTAGAAATCTATTGCTAGGATACGTAGACATCTGCAAACACTATTTCCTAGCGAGGAAGTGTCGCATTTACATTCATTTGAAATGTAGACGAGGAATACATAACACTTCGCAAATCATATTACATCTTACCATGAAACATAGAAATGAGATGCAATATCTCGTTTTAAGAAGCATTTGAACTCTATTGCTTCGATACGTAGACATCTGCAAACGCTATTTCCTTGCAAGGAAGTGTCGCATTTACATTCATTTGAAGTGTAGACGAGGAATACATGACACTTCGCAAATCATATTACATCTTACCATGAAACATAGAAATGAGATGCGACATCGCGTTTTAAGAAGCATTAGAACACTATTGCTACGATACCTAGACATCTCCAGACGCTATTACCTGGCAAGGAAGTGTCGCATTTACATTCATTTGAAGTCTAGACGAGGAATACATAATAATTCGCAATGAATATTATATCTTATCATGAAACATAGATATGAGATGCAATATCTCGTTTTAAGAAGCATTTGAACTCTATTGCTTCGATACGTAGACATCTGCAAACGCTATTTCCTTGCAAGGAAGTGTCGCATTTACTTTCATTTGAATCGTAGACGAGGAATGCATAACACTTCGCAATGAATATTATATCTTATCATGAAACATAGATATGAGATGCAGTATCTCGTTTTAAGAAGCATTTAAACTCTACTGCTTCGATACGTAGACATCTGCAAACGCTATTTCCTTGCAAGGAAGTGTCGCATTTACATTCATTTGAATCGTAGACGAGGAATGCATAACACTTCGCAATGAATACTATATCTTATCATGAAACATAGATATGAGATGCAGTATCTCGTTTTAAGAAGCATTTGAACTCTATTGCTTCGATACGTAGACATCTGCAAACGCAATTTCCTTACAAGGAAGTGTCGCATTTACATTAATTTGAAGTGTAGACGAGGCATACATAACACTTCGCAAATCATATTACATCTTACCATGAAACATAGAAATGAGATGCGATATCGCGTTTTAAGAAGCATTAGAACACTATTGCTACGATACCTAGACATCTCCAGACGCTATTACCTGGCAAGGAAGTGTCGCATTTACATTCATTTGAAGTCTAGACGAGGAATACATAATAATTCGCAATGAATATTATATCTTATCATGAAACATAGATATGAGATGCAATATCTCGTTTTAAGAAGCATTTGAACTCTATTGCTTCGATACGTAGACATCTGCAAACGCTATTTCCTTGCAAGGAAGTGTCGCATTTACTTTCATTTGAATCGTAGACGAGGAATGCATAACACTTCGCAATGAATATTATATCTTATCATGAAACATAG
Source organism: Xylocopa sonorina (assembly GCF_050948175.1). NCBI lineage: Eukaryota > Metazoa > Arthropoda > Insecta > Hymenoptera > Apidae > Xylocopa > Xylocopa sonorina. The sequence goes on along the minus strand of NW_027490112.1, from coordinate 530,801 downwards.
ATATGAGATGCAGTATCTCGTTTTAAGAAGCATTTAAACTCTACTGCTTCGATACGTAGACATCTGCAAACGCTATTTCCTTGCAAGGAAGTGTCGCATTTACATTCATTTGAATCGTAGTCGAGGAATGCATAACACTTCGCTATGAATATTATATCTTATCATAAAACATAGATATGAGATGCAGTATCTCGTTTTAAGAAGCATTTAAACTCTATTGCTTCGATACGTAGACATCTGCAGACGCTATTTCCTAGCAAGGAAGTGTCGCGTTTACATTCATTTGAAGTGTAGACGAGGAATACATGACACTTCTCAAATCATATTATATCTTACCATGAAACATAGAAATGAGATGCGATATCGCGTTTTAAAAAGCATTAGAAATCTATTGCTAGGATACGTAGACATCTGCAAACACTATTTCCTAGCGAGGAAGTGTCGCATTTACATTCATTTGAAATGTAGACGAGGATTACATAACACTTCGCAAATCATATTACATCTTACCATGAAACATAGAAATGAGATGCGATATCGCGTTTTAAGAAGCATTAGAACACTATTGCTACGATACCTAGACATCTGCAGACGCTATTTCCTGGCAAGGAAGTGTCGCATTTACATTCATTTGAAGTCTAGACGAGGAATACATAATAATTCGCAATGAATATTATATCTTATCATGAAACATAAATATGAGATGCAATATCTCGTTTTAAGAAGCATTTGAACTCTATTGCTTCGATACGTAGACATCTGCAAACGCTATTTCCTTGCAAGGAAGTGTCGCATTTACATTCATTTGAAGTGTAGACGAGGAATACATGACACTTCGCAAATCATATTAGAACTTTCCATGAAACATAGAAGTGAGATGCGATATCGCATTTTAAGAAGCATTAGAATACTATTGCTACGATAGGCAGATATTTGCAAACGCTATTTCCTTGCAAGGAAGTGTCGTATTTACATTCATTTGAAGTGTAGACGAGGTATACATAACACTTCGCAAGTCATATTATATCTTACCATGAAACATAGAAATGAGATGCGATATCGCGTTTCAAGAATCATAAGAACTCTATTGTTACGATACGTAGACATCTGCAAACGCTATTTCCTTGCAAGGAAGTGTCGCATTTACTTTCATTTGAATCGTAGACGAGGAATGCATAACACTTCGCAATGAATATTATATCTTATCATGAAACATAGATATGAGATGCAGTATCTCGTTTTAAGAAGCATTTAAACTCTACTGCTTCGATACGTAGACATCTGCAAACGCTATTTCCTTGCAAGGAAGTGTCGCATTTACTTTCATTTGAATCGTAGACGAGGAATGCATAACACTTCGCAATGAATACTATATCTTATCATGAAACATAGATATGAGATGCAGTATCTCGTTTTAAGAAGCATTTGAACTCTATTGCTTCGATACGTAGACATCTGCAAACGCAATTTCCTTACAAGGAAGTGTCGCATTTACATTAATTTGAAGTGTAGACGAGGAATACATAACACTTCGCAAATCATATTACATCTTACCATGAAACATAGAAATGAGATGCGATATCGCGTTTTAAGAAGCATTAAAACTCTATTGCTACGATACCTAGACATCTGCAAACGCTATTTCCTTGCAAGGAAATGTCGCATTTACATTCATTTGAAGTGTAGACGAGGAATACATAACACATCGCAAATCATGTTATATCTTACCATGAAACATAGAAATGAGTTGCGATATCGCGTTTTAAGAAGCATTAGAAATCTATTGCTACGATACGTAGACATCTGCAAACGCCATTTCCTTGCAAGGAAGTGTCGCATTTACATTCATTTGAATCGTAGTCGAGGAATGCATAACACTTCGCTATGAATATTATATCTTATCATAAAACATAGATATGAGATGCAGTATCTCGTTTTAAGAAGCATTTAAACTCTATTGCTTCGATACGTAGACATCTGCAGTCGATATTTCCTAGCAAGGAAGTGTCGCATTTACATTCATTTGAAGTGTAGACGAGGAATACATGACACTTCGCAAATCATATTATATCTTACCATGAAACATAGAAATGAGATGCGATATCGCGTTTTAAGAATCACATGACCTCTATTGCTACGATACGTAGACATCTGCAAACGCTACTTCCTTGCAAGGAAGTGTCGCATTTACATTCATTTGAAGTGTAGACAAGGAATACGTAACACTTCGAAAATCATATTATATCTTACCATAAAGCATAGAAATGAGATGCGATATCGCGTTTTAAGAAGCATCAGAAATCCATTCCTTGCAAGGAAGTGTCGCATTTACATTCGTTTGAATCGTAGACGAGGAATGCATAACAATTCGCAATGAATATTATATCCTATCATGAAACATAGATATGAGATGCAATATCTCGTTTTAAGAAGCATTTGAACTCTATTGCTTCGATACGTAGACATCTGCAAACGCTATTTCCTTGCAAGGAAGTGTCGCATTTACATTCATTTGAAGTTGAGACAAGGAATACATAACACTTCGCAAATCATATTATATCTTACCATGAAACATAGAAATGAGATGCGATATCGCGTTTTAAGAAGCATTAGAACTCTATTGCTACGATACCTAGACATCTGCAGACGCTATTTCCTAGCAAGGAAGTGTCGCATTTACATTCATTTGAAGTGTAGACGAGGAATACATAACACTTCGCAAATCATATTACATCTTACCATGAAACATAGAAATGAGTTGCGATATCGCGTTTTAAGAAGCATTAGAAATCTATTGCTACGATACGTAGACATCTGCAAACGCCATTTCCTTGCAAGGAAGTGTCGCATTTACATTCATTTGAATCGTAGTCGAGGAATGCATAACACTTCGATATGAATATTATATCTTATCATAAAACATAGATATGAGATGCAGTATCTCGTTTTAAGAAGCATTTAAACTCTATTGCTTCGATACGTAGACATCTGCAGACGCTATTTCCTAGCAAGGAAGTGTCGCATTTACATTCATTTGAAGTGTAGACGAGGAATACATGACACTTCGCAAATCATATTATATCTTACCATGAAACATAGAAATGAGATGCGATATCGCGTTTTAAAAAGCATTAGAAATCTATTGCTAGGATACGTAGACATCTGCAAACACTATTTCCTAGCGAGGAAGTGTCGCATTTACATTCATTTGAAATGTAGACGAGGAATACATAACACTTCGCAAATCATATTACATCTTACCATGAAACATAGAAATGAGATGCAATATCTCGTTTTAAGAAGCATTTGAACTCTATTGCTTCGATACGTAGACATCTGCAAACGCTATTTCCTTGCAAGGAAGTGTCGCATTTACATTCATTTGAAGTGTAGACGAGGAATACATGACACTTCGCAAATCATATTACATCTTACCATGAAACATAGAAATGAGATGCGATATCGCGTTTTAAGAAGCATTAGAACACTATTGCTACGATACCTAGACATCTCCAGACGCTATTACCTGGCAAGGAAGTGTCGCATTTACATTCATTTGAAGTCTAGACGAGGAATACATAATAATTCGCAATGAATATTATATCTTATCATGAAACATAGATATGAGATGCAATATCTCGTTTTAAGAAGCATTTGAACTCTATTGCTTCGATACGTAGACATCTGCAAACGCTATTTCCTTGCAAGGAAGTGTCGCATTTACTTTCATTTGAATCGTAGACGAGGAATGCATAACACTTCGCAATGAATATTATATCTTATCATGAAACATAGATATGAGATGCAGTATCTCGTTTTAAGAAGCATTTAAACTCTACTGCTTCGATACGTAGACATCTGCAAACGCTATTTCCTTGCAAGGAAGTGTCGCATTTACATTCATTTGAATCGTAGACGAGGAATGCATAACACTTCGCAATGAATACTATATCTTATCATGAAACATAGATATGAGATGCAGTATCTCGTTTTAAGAAGCATTTGAACTCTATTGCTTCGATACGTAGACATCTGCAAACGCAATTTCCTTACAAGGAAGTGTCGCATTTACATTAATTTGAAGTGTAGACGAGGCATACATAACACTTCGCAAATCATATTACATCTTACCATGAAACATAGAAATGAGATGCGATATCGCGTTTTAAGAAGCATTAGAACACTATTGCTACGATACCTAGACATCTCCAGACGCTATTACCTGGCAAGGAAGTGTCGCATTTACATTCATTTGAAGTCTAGACGAGGAATACATAATAATTCGCAATGAATATTATATCTTATCATGAAACATAGATATGAGATGCAATATCTCGTTTTAAGAAGCATTTGAACTCTATTGCTTCGATACGTAGACATCTGCAAACGCTATTTCCTTGCAAGGAAGTGTCGCATTTACTTTCATTTGAATCGTAGACGAGGAATGCATAACACTTCGCAATGAATATTATATCTTATCATGAAACATAGATATGAGATGCAGTATCTCGTTTTAAGAAGCATTTAAACTCTACTGCTTCGATACGTAGACATCTGCAAACGCTATTTCCTTGCAAGGAAGTGTCGCATTTACATTCATTTGAATCGTAGTCGAGGAATGCATAACACTTCGCTATGAATATTATATCTTATCATAAAACATAGATATGAGATGCAGTATCTCGTTTTAAGAAGCATTTAAACTCTATTGCTTCGATACGTAGACATCTGCAGACGCTATTTCCTAGCAAGGAAGTGTCGCGTTTACATTCATTTGAAGTGTAGACGAGGAATACATGACACTTCTCAAATCATATTATATCTTACCATGAAACATAGAAATGAGATGCGATATCGCGTTTTAAAAAGCATTAGAAATCTATTGCTAGGATACGTAGACATCTGCAAACACTATTTCCTAGCGAGGAAGTGTCGCATTTACATTCATTTGAAATGTAGACGAGGATTACATAACACTTCGCAAATCATATTACATCTTACCATGAAACATAGAAATGAGATGCGATATCGCGTTTTAAGAAGCATTAGAACACTATTGCTACGATACCTAGACATCTGCAGACGCTATTTCCTGGCAAGGAAGTGTCGCATTTACATTCATTTGAAGTCTAGACGAGGAATACATAATAATTCGCAATGAATATTATATCTTATCATGAAACATAAATATGAGATGCAATATCTCGTTTTAAGAAGCATTTGAACTCTATTGCTTCGATACGTAGACATCTGCAAACGCTATTTCCTTGCAAGGAAGTGTCGCATTTACATTCATTTGAAGTGTAGACGAGGAATACATGACACTTCGCAAATCATATTAGAACTTTCCATGAAACATAGAAGTGAGATGCGATATCGCATTTTAAGAAGCATTAGAATACTATTGCTACGATAGGCAGATATTTGCAAACGCTATTTCCTTGCAAGGATGTGTCGTATTTACATTCATTTGAAGTGTAGACGAGGTATACATAACACTTCGCAAGTCATATTATATCTTACCATGAAACATAGAAATGAGATGCGATATCGCGTTTCAAGAATCATAAGAACTCTATTGTTACGATACGTAGACATCTGCAAACGCTATTTCCTTGCAAGGAAGTGTCGCATTTACTTTCATTTGAATCGTAGACGAGGAATGCATAACACTTCGCAATGAATATTATATCTTATCATGAAACATAGATATGAGATGCAGTATCTCGTTTTAAGAAGCATTTAAACTCTACTGCTTCGATACGTAGACATCTGCAAACGCTATTTCCTTGCAAGGAAGTGTCGCATTTACTTTCATTTGAATCGTAGACGAGGAATGCATAACACTTCGCAATGAATACTATATCTTATCATGAAACATAGATATGAGATGCAGTATCTCGTTTTAAGAAGCATTTGAACTCTATTGCTTCGATACGTAGACATCTGCAAACGCAATTTCCTTACAAGGAAGTGTCGCATTTACATTAATTTGAAGTGTAGACGAGGAATACATAACACTTCGCAATTCATATTACATCTTACCATGAAACATAGAAATGAGATGCGATATCGCGTTTTAAGAAGCATTAAAACTCTATTGCTACGATACCTAGACATCTGCAAACGCTATTTCCTTGCAAGGAAATGTCGCATTTACATTCATTTGAAGTGTAGACGAGGAATACATAACACATCGCAAATCATGTTATATCTTACCATGAAACATAGAAATGAGATGCGATATCGCGTTTTAAGAATCACATGACCTCTATTGCTACGATACGTAGACATCTGCAAACGCTACTTCCTTGCAAGGAAGTGTCGCATTTACATTCATTTGAACCGTAGACGAGGAAAAGCATAACACTTCGCAATGAATATTATATCTTATCATGAAGCATAGATATGAGATGCAATATCTCGTTTTAAGAAGCATTTGAACACTATTGCTTCGATACGTAGACATCTGCAAACGCTATTTCCTTGCAAGGAAGTGTCGCATTTACATTCATTTGAAGTGTAGACGAGGAATACATAACACTTCGCAAATCATATTATATCTTACCATAAAACATAGAAATGAGATGCGATATCGCGTTCTAAGAAGCATCAGAAATCCATTGCTACGATACGTAGACATCTGCAAACGCTATTTCCTTGCAAGGAAGTGTCGCATTTACATTCATTTGAAGTGTAGACAAGGAATACGTAACACTTCGAAAATCATATTATATCTTACCATAAAACATAGAAATGAGATGCGATATCGCGTTTTAAGAAGCATCAGAAATCCATTCCTTGCAAGGAAGTGTCGCATTTACATTCGTTTGAATCGTAGACGAGGAATGCATAACAATTCGCAATGAATATTATATCCTATCATGAAACATAGATATGAGATGCAATATCTCGTTTTAAGAAGCATTTGAACTCTATTGCTTCGATACGTAGACATCTGCAAACGCTATTTCCTTGCAAGGAAGTGTCGCATTTACATTCATTTGAAGTTGAGGCAAGGAATACATAACACTTCGCAAATCATATTATATCTTACCATGAAACATAGAAATGAGATGCGATATCGCGTTTTAAGAAGCATTAGAACTCTATTGCTACGATACCTAGACATCTGCAGACGCTATTTCCTAGCAAGGAAGTGTCGCATTTACATTCATTTGAAGTGTAGACGAGGAATACATAACACTTCGCAAATCATATTATATCTTACCATGAAACATAGAAATGAGTTGCGATATCGCGTTTTAAGAAGCATTAGAAATCTATTGCTACGATACGTAGACATCTGCAAACGCCATTTCCTTGCAAGGAAGTGTCGCATTTACATTCATTTGAATCGTAGTCGAGGAATGCATAACACTTCGCTATGAATATTATATCTTATCATAAAACATAGATATGAGATGCAGTATCTCGTTTTAAGAAGCATTTAAACTCTATTGCTTCGATACGTAGACATCTGCAGACGATATTTCCTAGCAAGGAAGTGTCGCATTTACATTCATTTGAAGTGTAGACGAGGAATACATGACACTTCGCAAATCATATTATATCTTACCATGAAACATAGAAATGAGATGCGATATCGCGTTTTAAGAATCACATGACCTCTATTGCTACGATACGTAGACATCTGCAAACGCTACTTCCTTGCAAGGAAGTGTCGCATTTACATTCATTTGAAGTGTAGACAAGGAATACGTAACACTTCGAAAATCATATTATATCTTACCATAAAACATAGAAATGAGATGCGATATCGCGTTTTAAGAAGCATCAGAAATCCATTCCTTGCAAGGAAGTGTCGCATTTACATTCGTTTGAATCGTAGACGAGGAATGCATAACAATTCGCAATGAATATTATATCCTATCATGAAACATAGATATGAGATGCAATATCTCGTTTTAAGAAGCATTTGAACTCTATTGCTTCGATACGTAGACATCTGCAAACGCTATTTCCTTGCAAGGAAGTGTCGCATTTACATTCATTTGAAGTTGAGACAAGGAATACATAACACTTCGCAAATCATATTATATCTTACCATGAAACATAGAAATGAGATGCGATATCGCGTTTTAAGAAGCATTAGAACTCTATTGCTACGATACCTAGACATCTGCAGACGCTATTTCCTAGCAAGGAAGTGTCGCATTTACATTCATTTGAAGTGTAGACGAGGAATACATAACACTTCGCAAATCATATTACATCTTACCATGAAACATAGAAATGAGTTGCGATATCGCGTTTTAAGAAGCATTAGAAATCTATTGCTACGATACGTAGACATCTGCAAACGCCATTTCCTTGCAAGGAAGTGTCGCATTTACATTCATTTGAATCGTAGTCGAGGAATGCATAACACTTCGATATGAATATTATATCTTATCATAAAACATAGATATGAGATGCAGTATCTCGTTTTAAGAAGCATTTAAACTCTATTGCTTCGATACGTAGACATCTGCAGACGCTATTTCCTAGCAAGGAAGTGTCGCATTTACATTCATTTGAAGTGTAGACGAGGAATACATGACACTTCGCAAATCATATTATATCTTACCATGAAACATAGAAATGAGATGCGATATCGCGTTTTAAAAAGCATTAGAAATCTATTGCTAGGATACGTAGACATCTGCAAACACTATTTCCTAGCGAGGAAGTGTCGCATTTACATTCATTTGAAATGTAGACGAGGAATACATAACACTTCGCAAATCATATTACATCTTACCATGAAACATAGAAATGAGATGCAATATCTCGTTTTAAGAAGCATTTGAACTCTATTGCTTCGATACGTAGACATCTGCAAACGCTATGTCCTTGCAAGGAAGTGTCGCATTTACATTCATTTGAAGTGTAGACGAGGAATACATGACACTTCGCAAATCATATTACATCTTACCATGAAACATAGAAATGAGATGCGATATCGCGTTTTAAGAAGCATTAGAACACTATTGCTACGATACCTAGACATCTCCAGACGCTATTACCTGGCAAGGAAGTGTCGCATTTACATTCATTTGAAGTCTAGACGAGGAATACATAATAATTCGCAATGAATATTATATCTTATCATGAAACATAGATATGAGATGCAATATCTCGTTTTAAGAAGCATTTGAACTCTATTGCTTCGATACGTAGACATCTGCAAACGCTATTTCCTTGCAAGGAAGTGTCGCATTTACTTTCATTTGAATCGTAGACGAGGAATGCATAACACTTCGCAATGAATATTATATCTTATCATGAAACATAGATATGAGATGCAGTATCTCGTTTTAAGAAGCATTTAAACTCTACTGCTTCGATACGTAGACATCTGCAAACGCTATTTCCTTGCAAGGAAGTGTCGCATTTACATTCATTTGAATCGTAGTCGAGGAATGCATAACACTTCGCTATGAATATTATATCTTACCATAAAACATAGATATGAGATGCAGTATCTCGTTTTAAGAAGCATTTAAACTCTATTGCTTCGATACGTAGACATCTGCAGACGCTATTTCCTAGCAAGGAAGTGTCGCGTTTACATTCATTTGAAGTGTAGACGAGGAATACATGACACTTCTCAAATCATATTATATCTTACCATGAAACATAGAAATGAGATGCGATATCGCGTTTTAAAAAGCATTAGAAATCTATTGCTAGGATACGTAGACATCTGCAGACGCTATTTCCTGGCAAGGAAGTGTCGCATTTACATTCATTTGAAGTCTAGACGAGGAATACATAATAATTCGCAATGAATATTATATCTTATCATGAAACATAAATATGAGATGCAATATCTCGTTTTAAGAAGCATTTGAACTCTATTGCTTCGATACGTAGACATCTGCAAACGCTATTTCCTTGCAAGGAAGTGTCGCATTTACATTCATTTGAAGTGTAGACGAGGAATACATGACACTTCGCAAATCATATTAGAACTTTCCATGAAACATAGAAGTGAGATGCGATATCGCATTTTAAGAAGCATTAGAATACTATTGCTACGATAGGCAGATATTTGCAAACGCTATTTCCTTGCAAGGAAGTGTCGTATTTACATTCATTTGAAGTGTAGACGAGGTATACATAACACTTCGCAAGTCATATTATATCTTACCATGAAACATAGAAATGAGATGCGATATCGCGTTTCAAGAATCATAAGAACTCTATTGTTACGATACGTAGACATCTGCAAACGCTATTTCCTTGCAAGGAAGTGTCGCATTTACTTTCATTTGAATCGTAGACGAGGAATGCATAACACTTCGCAATGAATATTATATCTTATCATGAAACATAGATATGAGATGCAGTATCTCGTTTTAAGAAGCATTTAAACTCTACTGCTTCGATACGTAGACATCTGCAAACGCTATTTCCTTGCAAGGAAGTGTCGCATTTACTTTCATTTGAATCGTAGACGAGGAATGCATAACACTTCGCAATGAATACTATATCTTATCATGAAACATAGATATGAGATGCAGTATCTCGTTTTAAGAAGCATTTGAACTCTATTGCTTCGATACGTAGACATCTGCAAACGCAATTTCCTTACAAGGAAGTGTCGCATTTACATTAATTTGAAGTGTAGACGAGGAATACATAACACTTCGCAAATCATATTACATCTTACCATGAAACATAGAAATGAGATGCGATATCGCGTTTTAAGAAGCATTAAAACTCTATTGCTACGATACCTAGACATCTGCAAACGCTATTTCCTTGCAAGGAAATGTCGCATTTACATTCATTTGAAGTGTAGACGAGGAATACATAACACTTCGCAAATCATATTATATCTTACCATAAAACATAGAAATGAGATGCGATATCGCGTTCTAAGAAGCATCAGAAATCCATTGCTACGATACGTAGACATCTGCAAACGCTATTTCCTTGCAAGGAAGTGTCGCATTTACATTCATTTGAAGTGTAGACAAGGAATACGTAACACTTCGAAAATCATATTATATCTTACCATAAAACATAGAAATGAGATGCGATATCGCGTTTTAAGAAGCATCAGAAATCCATTCCTTGCAAGGAAGTGTCGCATTTACATTCGTTTGAATCGTAGACGAGGAATGCATAACAATTCGCAATGAATATTATATCCTATCATGAAACATAGATATGAGATGCAATATCTCGTTTTAAGAAGCATTTGAACTCTATTGCTTCGATACGTAGACATCTGCAGACGATATTTCCTAGCAAGGAAGTGTCGCATTTACATTCATTTGAAGTGTAGACGAGGAATACATGACACTTCGCAAATCATATTACATCTTACCATGAAACATAGAAATGAGATGCGATATCGCGTTTTAAGAAGCATTAGAACACTATTGCTACGATACCTAGACATCTCCAGACGCTATTACCTGGCAAGGAAGTGTCGCATTTACATTCATTTGAAGTCTAGACGAGGAATACATAATAATTCGCAATGAATATTATATCTTATCATGAAACATAGATATGAGATGCAATATCTCGTTTTAAGAAGCATTTGAACTCTATTGCTTCGATACGTAGACATCTGCAAACGCTATTTCCTTGCAAGGAAGTGTCGCATTTACTTTCATTTGAATCGTAGACGAGGAATGCATAACACTTCGCAATGAATATTATATCTTATCATGAAACATAGATATGAGATGCAATATCTCGTTTTAAGAAGCATTTGAACTCTATTGCTTCGATACGTAGACATCTGCAAACGCTATTTCCTTGCAAGGAAGTGTCGCATTTACATTCATTTGAAGTTGAGGCAAGGAATACATAACACTTCGCAAATCATATTATATCTTACCATGAAACATAGAAATGAGATGCGATATCGCGTTTTAAGAAGCATTAGAACTCTATTGCTACGATACCTAGACATCTGCAGACGCTATTTCCTAGCAAGGAAGTGTCGCATTTACATTCATTTGAAGTGTAGACGAGGAATACATAACACTTCGCAAATCATATTATATCTTACCATGAAACATAGAAATGAGTTGCGATATCGCGTTTTAAGAAGCATTAGAAATCTATTGCTACGATACGTAGACATCTGCAAACGCCATTTCCTTGCAACGAAGTGTCGCATTTACATTCATTTGAATCGTAGTCGAGGAATGCATAACACTTCGCTATGAATATTATATCTTATCATAAAACATAGATATGAGATGCAGTATCTCGTTTTAAGAAGCATTTAAACTCTATTGCTTCGATACGTAGACATCTGCAGACGATATTTCCTAGCAAGGAAGTGTCGCATTTACATTCATTTGAAGTGTAGACGAGGAATACATGACACTTCGCAAATCATATTATATCTTTCCACGAAACATAGAAATGAGATGCGATATCGCGTTTTAAGAATCACATGACCTCTATTGCTACGATACGTAGACATCTGCAAACGCTACTTCCTTGCAAGGAAGTGTCGCATTTACATTCATTTGAAGTGTAGACAAGGAATACGTAACACTTCGAAAATCATATTATATCTTACCATAAAACATAGAAATGAGATGCGATATCGCGTTTTAAGAAGCATCAGAAATCCATTCCTTGCAAGGAAGTGTCGCATTTACATTCGTTTGAATCGTAGACGAGGAATGCATAACAATTCGCAATGAATATTATATCCTATCATGAAACATAGATATGAGATGCAATATCTCGTTTTAAGAAGCATTTGAACTCTATTGCTTCGATACGTAGACATCTGCAAACGCTATTTCCTTGCAAGGAAGTGTCGCATTTACATTCATTTGAAGTTGAGACAAGGAATACATAACACTTCGCAAATCATATTATATCTTACCATGAAACATAGAAATGAGATGCGATATCGCGTTTTAAGAAGCATTAGAACTCTATTGCTACGATACCTAGACATCTGCAGACGCTATTTCCTAGCAAGGAAGTGTCGCATTTACATTCATTTGAAGTGTAGACGAGGAATACATAACACTTCGCAAATCATATTACATCTTACCATGAAACATAGAAATGAGTTGCGATATCGCGTTTTAAGAAGCATTAGAAATCTATTGCTACGATACGTAGACATCTGCAAACGCCATTTCCTTGCAAGGAAGTGTCGCATTTACATTCATTTGAATCGTAGTCGAGGAATGCATAACACTTCGATATGAATATTATATCTTATCATAAAACATAGATATGAGATGCAGTATCTCGTTTTAAGAAGCATTTAAACTCTATTGCTTCGATACGTAGACATCTGCAGACGCTATTTCCTAGCAAGGAAGTGTCGCATTTACATTCATTTGAAGTGTAGACGAGGAATACATGACACTTCGCAAATCATATTATATCTTACCATGAAACATAGAAATGAGATGCGATATCGCGTTTTAAAAAGCATTAGAAATCTATTGCTAGGATACGTAGACATCTGCAAACACTATTTCCTAGCGAGGAAGTGTCGCATTTACATTCATTTGAAATGTAGACGAGGAATACATAACACTTCGCAAATCATATTACATCTTACCATGAAACATAGAAATGAGATGCAATATCTCGTTTTAAGAAGCATTTGAACTCTATTGCTTCGATACGTAGACATCTGCAAACGCTATGTCCTTGCAAGGAAGTGTCGCATTTACATTCATTTGAAGTGTAGACGAGGAATACATGACACTTCGCAAATCATATTACATCTTACCATGAAACATAGAAATGAGATGCGATATCGCGTTTTAAGAAGCATTAGAACACTATTGCTACGATACCTAGACATCTCCAGACGCTATTACCTGGCAAGGAAGTGTCGCATTTACATTCATTTGAAGTCTAGACGAGGAATACATAATAATTCGCAATGAATATTATATCTTATCATGAAACATAGATATGAGATGCAATATCTCGTTTTAAGAAGCATTTGAACTCTATTGCTTCGATACGTAGACATCTGCAAACGCTATTTCCTTGCAAGGAAGTGTCGCATTTACTTTCATTTGAATCGTAGACGAGGAATGCATAACACTTCGCAATGAATATTATATCTTATCATGAAACATAGATATGAGATGCAGTATCTCGTTTTAAGAAGCATTTAAACTCTACTGCTTCGATACGTAGACATCTGCAAACGCTATTTCCTTGCAAGGAAGTGTCGCATTTACATTCATTTGAATCGTAGACGAGGAATGCATAACACTTCGCAATGAATACTATATCTTATCATGAAACATAGATATGAGATGCAGTATCTCGTTTTAAGAAGCATTTGAACTCTATTGCTTCGATACGTAGACATCTGCAAACGCAATTTCCTTACAAGGAAGTGTCGCATTTACATTAATTTGAAGTGTAGACGAGGCATACATAACACTTCGCAAATCATATTACATCTTACCATGAAACATAGAAATTGAGATGCGATATCGCGTTTTAAGAAGCATTAAAACTCTATTGCTACGATACCTAGACATCTGCAAACGCTATTTCCTTGCAAGGAAGTGTCGCATTTACATTCATTTGAAGTGTAGACGAGGAATACATAACACTTCGCAAATCATGTTATATCTTACCATGAAACATAGAAATGAGTTGCGATATCGCGTTTTAAGAATCATATGACCTCTATTGCTACGATACGTAGACATCTGCAAACGCTACTTCCTTGCAAGGAAGTGTCGCATTTACATTCATTTGAACCGTAGACGAGGAAAAGCATAACACTTCGCAATGAATATTGTATCTTATCATGAAGCATAGATATGAGATGCAATATCTCGTTTTAAGAAGCATTTGAACACTATTGCTTCGATACGTAGACATCTGCAAACGCTATTTCCTTGCAAGGAAGTGTCGCATTTACATTCATTTGAAGTGTAGACGAGGAATACATAACACTTCGCAAATCATATTATATCTTACCATAAAACATAGAAATGAGATGCGATATCGCGTTTTAAGAAGCATCAGAAATCCATTGCTACGATACGTAGACATCTGCAAACGCTATTTCCTTGCAAGGAAGTGTCGCATTTACATTCATTTGAAGTGTAGACAAGGAATACATAACACTTCGAAAATCATATTATATCTTACCATAAAACATAGAAATGAGATGCGGTATCGCGTTTTAAGAAGCATCAGAAATCCATTCCTTGCAAGGAAGTGTCACATTTACATTCGTGTGATTCGTAGACGAGGAATGCATAACAATTCGCAATGAATATTATATCCTATCATGAAACATAGATATGAGATGCAATATCTCGTTTTAAGAAGCATTTGAACTCTATTGCTTCGATACGTAGACATCTGCAGACGCTATTTCCTAGCAAGGAAGTGTCGCATTTACATTCATTTGAAGTGTAGACGAGGAATACATGACACTTCGCAAATCATATTATATCTTACCATGAAACATAGAAATGAGATGCGATATCGCGTTTTAAAAAGCATTAGAAATCTATTGCTAGGATACGTAGACATCTGCAAACACTATTTCCTAGCGAGGAAGTGTCGCATTTACATTCATTTGAAATGTAGACGAGGAATACATAACACTTCGCAAATCATATTACATCTTACCATGAAACATAGAAATGAGATGCGATATCGCGTTTTAAGAAGCATTAGAACTCTATTGCTACGATACCTAGACATCTGCAGACGCTATTTCCTGGCAAGGAAGTGTCGCATTTACATTCATTTGAAGTCTAGACGAGGAATACATAATAATTCGCAATGAATATTATATCTTATCATGAAACATAGATATGAGATGCAATATCTCGTTTTAAGAAGCATTTGAACTCTATTGCTTCGATACGTAGACATCTGCAAACGCTATTTCCTTGCAAGGAAGTGTCGCATTTACATTCATTTGAAGTGTAGACGAGGAATACATGACACTTCGCAAATCATATTACATCTTACCATGAAACATAGAAATGAGATGCGATATCGCGTTCTAAGAAGCATTAGAACACTATTGCTACGATACCTAGACATCTCCAGACGCTATTACCTGGCAAGGAAGTGTCGCATTTACATTCATTTGAAGTCTAGACGAGGAATACATAATAATTCGCAATGAATATTATATCTTATCATGAAACATAGATATGAGATGCAATATCTCGTTTTAAGAAGCATTTGGACTCTATTGCTTCGATACGTAGACATCTGCAAACGCTATTTCCTTGCAAGGAAGTGTCGCATTTACATTCATTTGAAGTGTAGACGAGGAATACATAACACTTCGCAAATCATATTATATCTTACCGTAAAACATAGAAATGAGATGCGATATCGCGATTTAAGAAGCATCAGAAATCCATTGCTACGATACGTAGACATCTGCAAACGCTATTTCCTTGCAAGGAAGTGTCGCATTTACTTTCATTTGAATCGTAGACGAGGAATGCATAACACTTCGCAATGAATACTATATCTTATCATGAAACATAGATATGAGATGCAGTATCTCGTTTTAAGAAGCATTTGAACTCTATTGCTTCGATACGTAGACATCTGCAAACGCAATTTCCTTACAAGGAAGTGTCGCATTTACATTAATTTGAAGTGTAGACGAGGCATACATAACACTTCGCAAATCATATTACATCTTACCATGAAACATAGAAATGAGATGCGATATCGCGTTTTAAGAAGCATTAAAACTCTATTGCTACGATACCTAGACATCTGCAAACGCTATTTCCTTGCAAGGAAGTGTCGCATTTACATTCATTTGAAGTGCAGACGAGGAATACATAACACTTCGCAAATCATGTTATATCTTACCATGAAACATAGAAATGAGTTGCGATATCGCGTTTTAAGAATCATATGACCTCTATTGCTACGATACGTAGACATCTGCAAACGCTACTTCCTTGCAAGGAAGTGTCGCATTTACATTCATTTGAACCGTAGACGAGGAAAAGCATAACACTTCGCAATGAATATTATATCTTATCATGAAGCATAGATATGAGATGCAATATCTCGTTTTAAGAAGCATTTGAACACTATTGCTTCGATACGTAGACATCTGCAAACGCTATTTCCTTGCAAGGAAGTGTCGCATTTACATTCATTTGAAGTGTAGACAAGGAATACATAACACTTCGAAAATCATATTATATCTTACCATAAAACATAGAAATGAGATGCGATATCGCGTTTTAAGAAGCATCAGAAATCCATTCCTTGCAAGGAAGTGTCACATTTACATTCGTTTGATTCGTAGACGAGGAATGCATAACAATTCGCAATGAATATTATATCCTATCATGAAACATAGATATGAGATGCAATATCTCGTTTTAAGAAGCATTTGAACTCTATTGCTTCGATACGTAGACATCTGCAGACGCTATTTCCTAGCAAGGAAGTGTCGCATTTACATTCATTTGAAGTGTAGACGAGGAATACATGACACTTCGCAAATCATATTATATCTTACCATGAAACATAGAAATGAGATGCGATATCGCGTTTTAAAAAGCATTAGAAATCTATTGCTAGGATACGTAGACATCTGCAAACACTATTTCCTAGCGAGGAAGTGTCGCATTTACATTCATTTGAAATGTAGACGAGGAATACATAACACTTCGCAAATCATATTACATCTTACCATGAAATATAGAAATGAGATGCGATATCGCGTTTTAAGAAGCATTAGAACTCTATTGCTACGATACCTAGACATCTGCAGACGCTATTTCCTGGCAAGGAAGTGTCGCATTTACATTCATTTGAACCGTAGACGAGGAAAAGCATAACACTTCGCAAATCATATTATATCTTACCGTAAAACATAGAAATGAGATGCGATATCGCGATTTAAGAAGCATCAGAAATCCATTGCTACGATACGTAGACATCTGCAAACGCTATTTCCTTGCAAGGAAGTGTCGCATTTACATTCATTTGAAGTGTAGACGAGGAATACATAACACTTCGCAAATCATATTATACCTTACCATGAAACATAGAAATGAGATGCGATATCGCGTTTTAAGAAGAATTAGAACACTATTGCTACGATAGGTAGACATTTGCAAACGCTATTTCCTTGCAAGGAAGTGTCGCATTTACATTCATTTGAACCGTAGACGAGGAAAAGCATAACACTTCGCAATGAATATTATATCTTATCACGAAACATAGATATGAGATGCAATATCTCGTTTTAAGAAGGATTTGAACTCTATTGCTTCGATACGTAGACATCTGCAAACGCTATTTCCTTGCAAGGAAGTGTCGCATTTACATTCATTTGAAGTGTAGACAAGGAATACATAACACTTCGCGAATCATATTATATCTTACCATAAAACATAGAAATGAGATGCGATATCGCGTTTTAAGAAGCATCAGAAATCCATTCCTTGCAAGGAAGTGTCGCATTTACATTCGTTTGAATCGTAGACGAGGAATGCATAACAATTCGCAATGAATATTATATCCTATCATGAAACATAGATATGAGATGCAATATCTCGTTTTAAGAAGCATTTGAACTCTATTGCTACGATACCTAGACATCTGCAGACGCTATTTCCTAGCAAGGAAGTGTCGCATTTACATTCATTTGAAGTGTAGACGAGGAATACATAACACTTCGCAAATCATATTACATCTTATCATGAAACATAGAAATGAGTTGCGATATCGCGTTTTAAGAAGCATTAGAAATCTATTGCTACGATACGTAGACATCTGCAAACGCCATTTCCTTGCAAGGAAGTGTCGCATTTACATTCATTTGAATCGTAGTCGAGGAATGCATAACACTTCGCTATGAATATTATATCTTATCATAAAACATAGATATGAGATGCAGTATCTCGTTTTAAGAAGCATTTAAACTCTATTGCTACGATACGTAGACATCTGCAGACGCTATTTCCTAGCAAGGAAGTGTCGCATTTACATTCATTTGAAGTGTAGACGAGGAATACATAACACTTCGCAAATCATATTACATCTTACCATGAAACATAGAAATGAGATGCGATATCGCGTTTTAAGAAGCATTAGAACTCTATTGCTACGATACGTAGACATCTGCAAACGCTACTTCCTAGCAAGGAAGTGTCGCATTTACATTCATTTGAAGTGTAGACGAGGAATACATGACACTTCGCAAATCATATTATATCTTACCATGAAACATAGAAATGAGATACGATATCGCGTTTTAAAAAGCATTAGAAATCTATTGCTACGATACGTAGACATCTGCAAACGCTATTTCCTAGCAAGGAAGTGTCGCATTTACATTCATTTGAAGTGTAGACGAGGAATACATAACACTTCGCAAATCATATTACATCTTACCATGAAACATAGAATTGAGATGCGATATCGCGTATCAAGAAGCATTAGAAATCTATTGCTACGATACGTAGACATCTGCAAACGCTATTTCCTTGCAAGGAAGTGTCGCATTTACATTCATCTGAATCGTAGTCGAGGAATGCATAACACTTCGCTATGAATATTATATCTTATCATAAAACGTAGATATGAGATGCAGTATCTCGTTTTAAGAAGCATTTAATCTCTATTGCTTCGATACGTAGACATCTGCAGACGCTATTTCCTAGCAAGGAAGTGTCGCATTTACATTCATTTGAAGTGTAGACGAGGAATACATGACACTTCGCAAATCATATTACATCTTACCATGAAACATAGAAATGAGATGCGATATCGCGTTTTAAGAAGCATTAGAACACTATTGCTACGATACCTAGACATCTGCAGACGCTATTTCCTGGCAAGGAAGTGTCGCATTTACATTCATTTGAAGTCTAGACGAGGAATACATAATAATTCGCAATGAATATTATATCTTATCATGAAACATAGATATGAGATGCATTATCTCGTTTTAAGAAGCATTTGAACTCTATTGCTTCGATACGTAGACATCTGCAAACGCTATTTCCTTGCTAGGAAGTGTCGCATTTACATTCATTTGAAATGTAGACGAGGAATACATAACACTTCGCAAATCATATTACATCTTACCATGAAACATAGAAATGAGATGCGATATCGCGTTTTAAGAAGAATTAGAACTCTATTGCTACGATACCTAGACATCTGCAGACGTTATATCCTGGCAAGGAAGTGTCGCATTTACATTCATTTGAAGTCTAGACGAGGAATACATAATAATTCGCAATGAATATTATATCTTATCATGAAACATAGATATGAGATGCAATATCTCGTTTTAAGAAGCATTTGAACTCTATTGCTTCGATACGTAGACATCTGCAAACGCTATTTCCTTGCAAGGAAGTGTCGCATTTACTTCCATTTGAATCGTAGACGAGGAATGCATAACACTTCGCATTGAATATTATATCTTATCATGAAACATAGATATGAGATGCAGTATCTCGTTTTAAGAAGCATTTAATCTCTATTGCTTCGATACGTAGACATCTGCAGACGCTATTTCCTTGCAAGGAAGTGTCGCATTTACATTCATTTGAAGCGTAGACGAGGAATACATAACACTTCGCAAATCATATTACATCTTACCATGAAACATAGAAATGAGATGCGATATCGCGTTTTAAGAAGCATTAGAACACTATTGCTACGATACGTAGACATCTGCAAACGCTATTTCCTTGCAAGGAAGTGTCGCATTTACATTCATTTGAAGTGTAGACGAGGAATACATAACACTTCGCAAATCATATTATACCTTACCATGAAACATAGAAATGAGATGCGATATCGCGTTTTAAGAAGCATCAGAAATCCATTGCTACGATACGTAAACATCTGCAAACGCTATTTCCTTGCAAGGAAGTGTCGCATTTACATTCATTTGAACCGTAGACGAGGAAAAGCATAACACTTCGCAATGAATATTATATCTTACCATGAAACATAGATATGAGATGCAATATCTCGTTTTAAGAAGCATTTGAACTCTATTGCCTCGATACGTAGACATCTGCAAACGCTATTTCCTAGCGAGGAAGTATGGCATTCACATTCATTTGAAGTGTAGACGAGGAATACATAACACTTCGCAAATCATGTTATATCTTACCATGAAACATAGAAATGAGATGCGATATCGCGTTTTAAGAATCATATGAACTCTATTGCTACGATACGTAGACATCTGCAAACGCTATTTCCTTGCAAGGAAGTGTCGCATTTACATTCATTTGAACCGTAGACGAGGAAAAGCATAACACTTCGCAATGAATATTATATCTTATCATGAAGCATAGATATGAGATGCAATATCTCGTTTTAAGAAGCATTTGAACACTATTGCTTCGATACGTAGACATCTGCAAACGCTATTTCCTTGCAAGGAAGTGTCGCATTTACATTCATTTGAAGTGTAGACGAGGAATACATAACACTTCGCAAATCGTATTATATCTTACCATAAAACATAGAAATGAGATGCGATATCGCGTTTTAAGAAGCATCAGAAATCCATTGCTACGATACGTAGACATCTACAAACGCTATTTCCTAGCGAGGAAGTATCGCATTCGCATTCATTTGAAGTGTAGACGAGGAATACATGACACTTCGCAAATCATGTTATATCTTACCATGAAACATAGAAATGAGATGCGATATCGCGTTTTAAGAAGCATTAGAAAGCTATTGCTACGATAGGTAGACATCTGCAAACGCTATTTCCTAGCGAGGAAGTATCGCATTCACATTCATTTGAAGTGTAGACGAGGAATACATAACACTTCGCAAATCATGTTATATCTTACCATGAAACATAGAAATTAGATGCGATATCGCGTTTTAAGAATCATAGGAACTCTATTGCTACGATACCTAGACATCTGCAGACGCTATTTCCTAGCGAGAAAGTGTCGCATTCACATTCATTTGAAGTGTAGACGAAGAATACATAACACTTCGCAAATCATATTATACCTTACCATGAAACATAGAAATGAGATGCGATATATCGTTTTAAGAATCATAAGAACTCTATTGCTACGATACGTAGACATCTGCAAACGCTATTTCCTTGCAAGGAAGTGTCGCATTTACATTCATTTGAAGTGTAGACGGGGAATACGTGATACTTCGCAAATCATATTATATGTTACCATGAAACATAGAAATGAGATGCGATATCGCGATTTAAGAAGCTTTAGAACACTATTGCTTCGATACGTAGACATCTGCAAACGCTATTTCCTTGCAAGGAAGTGTCGCATTTACATTCATTTGAATCCTAGACGAGGAATGCATAACACATCGCAATGAATATTATATCTTATCATGAATCATAGATATGAGATGCAATATCTCGTTTTAAGAAGCATTTGAATTCTATTGCTTAGATACGTAGACATCTGCAAACGCTATTTCCCTGCAAGGAAGTGTCGCATTTACATTCATTTGAGGTGTAGACGAGGAATACATAACACTTCGCAAATCATATTATATCTTACCATGAAACATAGATATGAGATGCGATATCGCGTTTTAAGAAGCATTAGAAATCTGTTGCTACGATACGTAGACATCCGCAAACGCTATTTCCTTGCAAGGAAGAGTCGCATTTACATTCATTTGAAGTGTAGACGAGGAATACATGACACTTCGCAAATAATATTATATCTTACCATGAAACATAGAAATGAGATGCGATATCGCGTTTTAAGAATCATAAGAACTCTATTGCTACGATACCTAGACATCTGCAGACGCTATTTCCTAGCGAGAAAGTGTCGCATTCACATTCATTTGAAGTGTAGACGAAGAATACATAACACTTCGCAAATCATATTATACCTTACCATGAAACATAGAAATGAGATGCGATGTATCGTTTTAAGAAGCATTAGAAAGCTATTGCTACGATACGTAGACATCTGCAAACGCTATTTCCTAGCGGGGAAGTATCGCATTCACATTCATTTGAAGTGTAGACGAGGAATACATGACACTTCGCAAATCATATTATATCTTACCATGAAATATAGAAAGGAGATGCGATATCGCGTTTTAAGAAGCATTAGAACTCTATTGCTACGATACGTAGACATCTGCAAACGCTACTTCCTAGCGAGCGAGTGTCGCATTTACATTCATTTGAAGTGTAGACGAGGAATACATAACACTTCGCAAATCATATTATACCTTACCATGAAACATAGAAATGAGATGCGATATCGCGTTTTAAGAAGCATCAGAAATCCATTGCTACGATACGTAAACATCTGCAAACGCTATTTCCTTGCAAGGAAGTGTCGCATTTACATTCATTTGAACCGTAGACGAGGAAAAGCATAACACTTCGCAATGAATATTATATCTTACCATGAAACATAGAAATGAGATGCGATATCGCGTTTTAAGAAGCATTAGAAATCTATTGCTACGATACGTAGACATCTGCAAACGCTATTTCCTTGCAAGGAAGTGTCGCATTTACATTCATTGGAATCGTAGTCGAGGAGTGCATAACACTTCGCTATGAATATTATATCTTATCATAAAACATAGATATGAGATGCAGTATCTCGTTTTAAGAAGCATTTAAACTCTATTGCTTCGATACGTAGACATCTGCAGACGCTATTTCCTTGCATGGAAGTGTCGCATTTACTTTCATTTGAATCGTAGACGAGGAATGCATAACACTTCGCAACGAATATTATATCTTATCATGAAACATAGATATGAGATGCAGTATCTCGTTTTAAGAAGCATTTGAACTCTATTGCTTCCATACGTAGACATCTGCAAACGCAATTTCCTTACAAGGAAGTGTCGCATTTACATTAATTTGAAGTGTAGACAAGGAATACATAACACTTCGCAAATCATATTACATCTTACCATGAAACATAGAAATGAGATGCGATATCGCGTTTTAAGAAGCATTAAAACTCTATTGCTACGATACCTAGACATCTGCAGACGCTATTTCCTAGCAAGGAAGTGTCGCATTTACATTCATTTGAAGTGTAGACGAGGAATACATAACACTTCGCAATTCATGTTATATCTTACCATGAAACATAGATATGAGATGCAATATCTCCTTTTAAGAAGCATTTGAACTCTATTGCTTCGATACGTAGACATCTGCAAACGCTATTTCCTTGCAAGAAAGTGTCGCATTTACATTCATTTGAAGTGTAGACGAGGAATACATAACACTTCGCAAATCATATTATATCTTACCATAAAACATAGAAATGAGGTGCGATATCGCGTTTTAAGATGCATCAGAAATCCATTGCTACGATACGTAGACATCTGCAAACGCTATTTCCTAGCGAGCGAGTGTCGCATTTACATTCATTTTAAGTGTAGACGAGGAATACATAACACTTCGCAAATCATATTATATCTTACCATGAAACATAGAAATGAGATGCGATATCGCGTTTTAAGAAGCATTAGAACTCTATTGCTACGATACGTAGACATCTGCAAACGCTATTTCCTTGCAAGGAAGTGTCGCATTTACATTCATTTGAAGTGTAGACGGGGAATACGTGATACTTCGCAAGTCATATTATATCTTACCATGAAACATAGAAATGAGATGCGATATCGCGATTTAAGAAGCTTTAGAACACTATTGCTTCGATACGTAGACATCTGCAAACGCTATTTCCTTGCAAGGAAGTGTCGCATTTACATTCATTAGAATCCTAGACGAGGAATGCATAACACTTCGCAATGAATATTATATCTTATCATGAAACATAGATATGAGATGCAATATCTCGTTTTAAGAAGCATTTGAACTCTATTGCTTAGATACGTAGACATCTGCAAACGCTATTTCCCTGCAAGGAAGTGTCGCATTTACATTCATTTGAGGTGTAGACGAGGAATACATAACACTTCGCAAATAATACTATCTTACCATGAAACATAGACATGAGATGCGATATCGCGTTTTAAGAAGCATTAGAAATCTATTGCTACGATACGTAGACATCTGCAAACGCTATTTCCTTGCAAGGAAGTGTCGCATTTACATTCATTTGAAGTGTAGACGGGGAATACGTGATACTTCGCAAGTCATATTATATCTTACCATGAAACATAGAAATGAGATGCGATATCGCGATTTAAGAAGCTTTAGAACACTATTGCTTCGATACGTAGACATCTGCAAACGCTATTTCCTTGCAAGGAAGTGTCGCATTTACATTCATTTGAAGTCTAGACGAGGAATACGTAATAATTCGCAATGAATATTATATCTTATCATGAAACATAGATATGAGATGCAATATCTCCTTTTAAGAAGCATTTGAACTCTATTGCTTCGATACGTAGACATTTGCAAACGCTATTTCCTTGCAAGAAAGTGTCGCATTTACATTCATTTGAAGTGTAGACGAGGAATACATAACACTTCGCAAATCATATTATATCTTACCATAAAACATAGAAATGAGGTGCGATATCGCGTTTTAAGAAGCATCAGAAATCCATTGCTACGATACGTAGACATCTGCAAACGCTATTTCCCTGCAAGGAAGTGTCGCATTTACATTCATTTGAAGTGTAGACGAGGAATACATAACACTTCGCAAATCATATTATACCTTACCATGAAACATAGAAATGAGATGCGATATCGCGTTTTAAGAAGAATTAGAACACTATTGCTACGGTAGGTAGACATTTGCAAACGCTATTTCCTTGCAACGAAGTGTCGCATTTACATTCATTTGAACCGTAGACGAGGAAAAGCATAACACTTCGCAATGAATATTATATCTTATCATGAAACATAGATATGAGATGCAATATCTCGTTTTAAGAAGCATTTGAACTCTATTGCTTCGATACGTAGACATCTGCAAACGCTATTTCCTTGCAAGGAAGTGTCGCATTCACATTCATTTGAAGTGTAGACGAGGCATACATAACACTTCGCAAATCATGTTATATCTTACCATGGAACATAGAAATGAGATGCGATATCGCGTTGTAAGAAGCATTAGAACTCTATTGCTTCGATACGTAGACATCTGCAAACGCTATTTCCTTGCAAGGAAGTGCCGCATTTACATTCACTTGAAGTGTAGGCGAGGAATACATAACACTTCGCAAATCATATTATACCTTACCATGAAACATAGATATGAGATGCGATATCGCGTTTTAAGAAGCATTAGAAATCTATTGCTACGATACGTAGACATCCGCAAACGCTATTTCCTTGCAAGGAACTGTCGCATTTACTTTCATTTGAATCGTAGACGAGGAATGAATAACACTTCGCAATGTATATTATATCTTATCATGAAACATAGATATGAGATGCAATATCTCGTTTTAAGAAGCATTTGAACTCTATTGCTTCGATACGTAGACATCTGCAAACGCTATTTCCTAGCAAGGAAGAGTCGCATTTACATTCATTTGAAGTGTAGTCGAGGAATACATGACACTTCGCAAATAATATTATATCTTACCATGAAACATAGAAATGAGATGCGATATCGCGTTTTAAGAAGCATTAGAAATCTATTGCTACGATACGTAGACATCTGCAAACGCTATTTCCTTCCAAGGAAGTGTCGCATTTACATTCATTGAAATCGTAGTCGAGGAGTGCATAACACTTCGCTATGAATATTATATCTTATCATAAAACATAGATATGAGATGCAGTATCTCGTTTTAAGAAGCATTTAAACTCTATTGCTTCGATACGTAGACATCTGCAGACGCTATTTCCTAGCAAGGAAGTGTCGCATTTACATTCATTTGAAGTGTAGACGAGGAATACATGACACTTCGCAAATCATATTACATCTTACCATGAAACATAGAAATGAGATGCGATATCGCGTTTTAAGAAGCATTAGAACTCTATTGCTACGATACCTAGACATCTGCAGACTCTATTTCCTGGCAAGGAAGTGTCGCATTTACATTCATTTGAAGTCTAGACGAGGAATACATAATAATTCGCAATGAATATTATATCTTATCATGAAACATAGATATGAGATGCAATATCTCGTTCTAGGAAGCATTTGAACTCTATTGCTTCGATACGTAGACATCTGCAAACGCTATTTCCATGCAAGGAAGTGTCGCATTTACATTCATTTGAAGTGTAGACAAGGAATACATAACACTTCGCAAATCATATTACATCTTACCATGAAACATAGAAATGAGATGCGATATCGCGTTTTAAGAAGCATTAAAACTCTATTGCTACGATACCTAGACATCTGCAGACGCTATTTCCTAGCAAGGAAGTGTCGCATTTACATTCATTTGAAGTGTAGACGAGGAATACATAACACTTCGCAATTCATGTTATATCTTACCATGAAACATAGAAATGAGATGCGATATCGCGTTTTAGGAAGCATTAGAAAGCTATTGCTACGATACGTAGACATCTGCAAACGCTATTTCCTAGCGAGGAAGTATGGCATTCACATTCATTTGAAGTGTAGACGAGGAATACATAACACTTCGCAAATCATGTTATATCTTACCATGAAACATAGAAATGAGATGCGATATCGCGTTTTAAGAATCATATGTACTCTATTGCTACGATACGTAGACATCTGCAAACGCTATTTCCTTGCAAGGAAGTGTCGCATTTACATTCATTTGAACCGTAGACGAGGAAAAGCATAACACTTCGCAATGAATATTATATCTTATCATGAAGCATAGATATGAGATGCAATATTTCGTTTTAAGAAGCATTTGAACACTATTGCTTCGATACGTAGACATCTGCAAACGCTATTTCCTTGCAAGGAAGTGTCGCATTTACATTCATTTGAAGTTTAGACGAGGAATACGTAACACTTCGCAAATCATATTACATCTTACCATGAAACATAGAAATGAGATGCGATATCGCGTTTTAAGAAGCATTAGAACTCTATTGCTACGATACCTAGACATCTGCAGACTCTATTTCCTGGCAAGGAAGTGTCGCATTTACATTCATTTGAAGTCTAGACGAGGAATACATAACACTTCGCAAATCATATTATATCTTACCATAAAACATAGAAATGAGATGCGATATCGCGTTTTAAGAAGCATCAGAAATCCATTGCTACGATACGTAGACATCTGCAAACGCTATTTCCTTGCAAGGAAGTGTCGCATTTACATTCATTTGAAGTGTAGACGAGGAATACATAACACTTCGCAAATCATATTACATCTTACCATGAAACATAGAAATGAGATGCGATATCGCGTTTTAAGAAGCATTAAAACACTATTGCTACGATACCTAGACATCTGCAGACGCTATTTCCCAGCAAGGAAGTGTCGCATTTACATTCATTTGAACCGTAGACGAGGAAAAGCATAACACTTCGCAATGAATATTATATCTTATCATGAAACACAGATATGAGATGCAATATCTCGTTTTAAGAAGCATTTGAACTCTATTGCTTCAATACGTGGACATCTGCAAACGCTATTTCCTTGCATGGAAGTGTCGCATTTACTTTCATTTGAATCGTAGACGAGGAATGCATAACACTTCGCAATGAATATTATATCTTATCATGAAACATAGATATGAGATGCAGTATCTCGTTTTAAGAAGCATTTGAACTCTATTGCTTCCATACGTAGACATCTGCAAACGCAATTTCCTTACAAGGAAGTGTCGCATTTTCATTAATTTGAAGTGTAGACAAGGAATACATAACACTTCGCAAATCATATTACATCTTACCATGAAACATAGAAATGAGTTGCGATATCGCGTTTTAAGAAGCATTAAAACTCTATTGCTACGATACCTAGACATCTGCAGACGCTATTTCCTAGCAAGGAAGTGTCGCATTTACATTCATTTGAAGTGTAGACGAGGAATACATAACACTTCGCAATTCATGTTATATCTTACCATGAAACATAGAAATGAGATGCGATATCGCGTTTTAGGAAGCATTAGAAAGCTATTGCTACGATACGTAGACATCTGCAAACGCTATTTCCTAGCGAGGAAGTATGGCATTCACATTCATTTGAAGTGTAGACGAGGAATACATAACACTTCGCAAATCATGTTATATCTTACCATGAAACATAGAAATGAGATGCGATATCGCGTTTTAAGAATCATATGAACTCTATTGCTACGATACGTAGACATTTGCAAACGCTATTTCCTTGCAAGGAAGTGTCGCATTTACATTCATTTGAACCGTAGACGAGGAAAAGCATAACACTTCGCAATGAATATTATATCTTATCATGAAGCATAGATATGAGATGCAATATTTCGTTTTAAGAAGCATTTGAACACTATTGCTTCGATACGTAGACATCTGCAAACGCTATTTCCTTGCAAGGAAGTGTCGCATTTACATTCATTTGAAGTGTAGACGAGGAATACGTAACACTTCGCAAATCATATTACATCTTACCATGAAACATAGAAATGAGATGCGATATCGCGTTTTAAGAAGCATTAAAACTCTATTGCTTCGATACGTAGACATCTGCAAACGCTATTTCCCTGCAAGGAAGTGTCGCATTTACATTCATTTGAAGTGTAGACGAGGAATACATAACACTTCGCAAATCATGTTATATCTTACCATGAAACATAGAAATGAGATGCGATATCGCGTTTTAAGAATCATATGAACTCTATTGCTACGATACGTAGACATTTGCAAACGCTATTTCCTTGCAAGGAAGTGTCGCATTTACATTCATTTGAACCGTAGACGAGGAAAAGCATAACACTTCGCAATGAATATTATATCTTATCATGAAGCATAGATATGAGATGCAATATTTCGTTTTAAGAAGCATTTGAACACTATTGCTTCGATACGTAGACATCTGCAAACGCTATTTCCTTGCAAGGAAGTGTCGCATTTACATTCATTTGAAGTGTAGACGAGGAATACGTAACACTTCGCAAATCATATTACATCTTACCATGAAACATAGAAATGAGATGCGATATCGCGTTTTAAGAAGCATTAAAACTCTATTGCTTCGATACGTAGACATCTGCAAACGCTATTTCCCTGCAAGGAAGTGTCGCATTTACATTCATTTGAAGTGTAGACGAGGAATACATAACACTTCGCAAATCATGTTATATCTTACCATGAAACATAGAAATGAGATGCGATATCGCGTTTTAAGAATCATATGAACTCTATTGCTACGATACGTAGACATTTGCAAACGCTATTTCCTTGCAAGGAAGTGTCGCATTTACATTCATTTGAACCGTAGACGAGGAAAAGCATAACACTTCGCAATGAATATTATATCTTATCATGAAGCATAGATATGAGATGCAATATTTCGTTTTAAGAAGCATTTGAACACTATTGCTTCGATACGTAGACATCTGCAAACGCTATTTCCTTGCAAGGAAGTGTCGCATTTACATTCATTTGAAGTGTAGACGAGGAATACGTAACACTTCGCAAATCATATTACATCTTACCATGAAACATAGAAATGAGATGCGATATCGCGTTTTAAGAAGCATTAAAACTCTATTGCTTCGATACGTAGACATCTGCAAACGCTATTTCCCTGCAAGGAAGTGTCGCATTTACATTCATTTGAAGTGTAGACGAGGAATACATAACACTTCGCAAATCATATAATACCTTACCATGAAACATAGAAATGAGTTGCGATATCGCGTTTTAAGAAGAATTAGAACACTATTGCTACGATAGGGAGACATTTGCAAACGCTATTTCCTTGCAAGGAAGTGTCGCATTTACATTCATTTGAACCGTAGACGAGGAAAAGCATAACACTTCGCAATGAATATTATATCTTATCATGAAACATAGATATGAGATGCAATATCTCGTTTTAAGGAGCATTTGAACTCTATTGCTTCGATACGTAGACATCTGCAAACGCTATTTCCTTGCAAGGAAGTGTCGCATTCACATTCATTTGAAGTGTAGACAAGGTATACATAACACTTCGCAAATCATGTTATATCTTACCATGAAACATAGAAATGAGATGCGATATCGCGTTGTAAGAAGCATTAGAACTCTATTGCTTCGATACGTAGACATCTGCAAACGCTATTTCCTTGCAAGGAAGTGCCGCATTTACATTCACTTGAAGTGTAGGCGAGGAATACATAACACTTCGCAAATCATATTATACCTTACCATGAAACATGGAAATGAGATGCGATATCGCGTTTTAAGAATTATAAGAACTCTATTGCTACGATACGTAGACATCTGCAAACGCTATTTCCATGCAAGGAAGTGTCGCATTTACATTCATTTGAATCGTAGACGAGGAATGCATAACACTTCGCAATGAATATTATATCTTATCATGAAACATAGATATGAGATGCAATATCTCGTTTTAAGAAGCATTTGAACTCTATTGCTTCGATACGTAGACATCTGCAAACGCTATTTCCCTGCAAGGAAGTGTCGCATTTACATTCATTTGAGGTGTAGACGAGGAATACATAACACTTCGCAAATCATATTATATCTTACCATGAAACATAGAAATGAGATGCGATATCGCGTTTTAAGAAGCATTAGAACTCTATTGCTACGATACGTAGACATCTTGCAAACGCTATTTCCTAGCGAGCGAGTGTCGCATTTACATTCATTTGAAGTGTAGACGAGGAATACATAACACTTCGCAAATCATATTATACCTTACCATGAAACATAGAAATGAGATGCGATATCGCGTTTTAAGAAGCATTAGAAATCTATTGCTACGATACGTAGACATCTGCAAACGCTATTTCCTTGCAAGGAAGTGTCGCATTTACATTCATTGGAATCGTAGTCGAGGAGTGCATAACACTTCGCTATGAATATTATATCTTATCATAAAACATAGATATGAGATGCAGTATCTCGTTCTAAGAAGCATTTAAACTCTATTGCTTCGATACGTAGACATCTGCAGACGCTATTTCCTAGCAAGGAAGTGTCGCATTTACATTCATTTGAAGTGTAGACGAGGAATACATGACACTTCGCAAATCATATTATATCTTACCATGAAACATAGAAATGAGATGCGATATCGCGTTTTAAGAAGCATTAGAAATCTATTGCTACGATACGTAGACATCTGCAAACGCTATTTCCTTGCAAGGAAGTGTCGCATATACATTGATTTGAATCGTAGTCGAGGAATGCATAACACTTCGCTATGAATATTATATCTTATCATAAAACATAGATATGAGATGCAGTATCTCGTTTTAAGAAGCATTTAAACTCTATTGCTTCGATACGTAGACATCTGCAGACGCTATTTCCTAGCAAGGAAGTGTCGCATTTACATTCATTTGAAGTGTAGACGAGGAATACATGACACTTCGCAAATCATATTACATCTTACCATGAAACATAGAAATGAGATGCGATATCGCGTTTTAAGAAGCATTAGAACACTATTGCTACGATACCTAGACATCTGCAGACGCTATTTCCCAGCAAGGAAGTGTCGCATTTACATTCATTTGAACCGTAGACGAGGAAAAGCATAACACTTCGCAATGAATATTATATCTTATCATGAAACACAGATATGAGATGCAATATCTCGTTTTAAGAAGCATTTGAACTCTATTGCTTCAATACGTGGACATCTGCAAGCGCTATTTCCTTGCATGGAAGTGTCGCATTTACTTTCATTTGAATCGTAGACGAGGAATGCATAACACTTCGCAAATCATATTACATCTTACCATGAAACATAGAAATGAGATGCGATATCGCGTTTTAAGAAGCATTAAAACACTATTGCTACGATACCTAGACATCTGCAGACGCTATTTCCCAGCAAGGAAGTGTCGCATTTACATTCATTTGAACCGTAGACGAGGAAAAGCATAACACTTCGCAATGAATATTATATCTTATCATGAAACACAGATATGAGATGCAATATCTCGTTTTAAGAAGCATTTGAACTCTATTGCTTCAATACGTGGACATCTGCAAGCGCTATTTCCTTGCATGGAAGTGTCGCATTTACTTTCATTTGAATCGTAGACGAGGAATGCATAACACTTCGCAATGAATATTGTATCTTATCATGAAACATAGATACGAGATGCAGTATCTCGTTTTAAGAAGCATTTGAACTCTATTGCTTCCATACGTAGACATCTGCAAACGCAATTTCCTTACAAGGAAGTGTCGCATTTACATTAATTTGAAGTGTAGACAAGGAATACATAACACTTCGCAAATCATATTACATCTTACCATGAAACATAGAAATGAGATGCGATATCGCGTTTGAAGAAGCATTAAAACTCTATTGCTACGATACCTAGACATCTGCAGTCGCTATTTCCTAGCAAGGAAGTGTCGCATTTACATTCATTTGAAGTGTAGACGAGGAATACATAACACTTCGCAATTCATGTTATATCTTACCATGAAACATAGAAATGAGATGCGATATCGCGTTTTAGGAAGCATTAGAAAGCTATTGCTACGATACGTAGACATCTGCAAACGCTATTTCCTAGCGAGGAAGTATGGCATTCACATTCATTTGAAGTGTAGACGAGGAATACATAACACTTCGCAAATCATGTTATATCTTACCATGAAACATAGAAATGAGATGCGATATCGCGTTTTAAGAATCATATGAACTCTATTGCTACGATACGTAGACATCTGCAAACGCTACTTCCCTGCAAGGAAGTGTCGCATTTACATTCATTTGAAGTGTAGACGAGGAATACATAACACTTCGCAAATCATATTATACCTTACCATGAAACATAGAAATGAGATGCGATATCGCGTTTTAAGAAGAATTAGAACACTATTGCTACGATAGGTAGACATTTGCAAACGCTATTTCCTTGCAAGGAAGTGTCGCATTTACATTCATTTGAACCGTAGACGAGGAAAAGCATAACACTTCGCAATGAATATTATATCTTATCATGAAGCATAGATATGAGATGCAGTATCTCGTTTTAGGAAGCATTTGAACTCTATTGCTTCGATACGTAGGCATCTGCAAACGCAATTTCCTTACAAGGAGGTGTCGCATTTACATTAATTTGAAGTGTAGACGAGGAATACATAACACTTCGCAAATCATATTACATCTTACCATGAAACATAGAAATGAGATGCGATATCGCGTTTTAAGAAGCATTAAAACTCTATTGCTTCGATACGTAGACATCTGCAAACGCTATTTCCCTGCAAGGAAGTGTCGCATTTACATTCATTTGAAGTGTAGACGAGGAATACATAACACTTCGCAAATCATATTATACCTTACCATGAAACATAGAAATGAGATGCGATATCGCGTTTTAAGAAGAATTAGAACACTATTGCTACGATAGGTAGACATTTGCAAACGCTATTTCCTTGCAAGGAAGTGTCGCATTTACATTCATTTGAACCGTAGACGAGGAAAAGCATAACACTTCGCAATGAATATTATATCTTATCATGAAACATAGATATGAGATGCAATATCTCGTTTTAAGAAGCATTTGAACTCTATTGCTTCGATACGTAGACATCTGCAAACGCTATTTCCTGACTCTATTTCCTGGCAAGGAAGTGTCGCATTTACATTCATTTGAAGTCTAGACGAGGAATACATAATAATTCGCAATGAATATTATATCTTATCATGAAACATAGATATGAGATGCAATATCTCGTTTTAAGAAGCATTTGAACTCTATTGCTTCGATACGTAGACATCTGCAAACGCTATTTCCATGCAAGGAAGTGTCGCATTTACATTCATTTGAAGTGTAGACGAGGAATACATAACACTTCGCAAATCATATTATATCTTACCATAAAACATAGAAATGAGATGCGATATCGCGTTTTAAGAAGCATCAGAAATCCATTGCTACGATACGTAGACATCTGCAAACGCTATTTCCTTGCAAGGAAGTGTCGCATTTACATTCATTTGAAGTGTAGACGAGGAATACATAACACTTCGCAAATCATATTACATCTTACCATGAAACATAGAAGTGAGATGCGATATCGCGTTTTAAGAAGCATTAAAACACTATTGCTACGATACCTAGACATCTGCAGACGCTATTTCCCAGCAAGGAAGTGTCGCATTTACATTCATTTGAACCGTAGACGAGGAATAGCATAACACTTCGCAATGAATATTATATCTTATCATGAAACACAGATATGAGATGCAATATCTCGTTTTAAGAAGCATTTGAACTCTATTGCTTCAATACGTGGACATCTGCAAACGCTATTTCCTTGCATGGAAGTGTCGCATTTACTTTCATTTGAATCGTAGACGAGGAGTGCATAACACTTCGCAATGAATATTATATCTTATCATGAAACATAGATATGAGATGCAGTATCTCGTTTTAAGAAGCATTTGAACTCTATTGCTTCCATACGTAGACATCTGCAAACGCAATTTCCTTACAAGGAAGTGTCGCATTTACATTAATTTGAAGTGTAGACAAGGAATACATAACACTTCGCAAATCATATTACATCTTACCATGAAACATAGAAATGAGATGCGATATCGCGTTTTAAGAAGCATTAAAACTCTATTGCTACGATACCTAGACATCTGCAGGCGCTATTTCCTAGCAAGGAAGTGTCGCATTTACATTCATTTGAAGTGTAGACGAGGAATACATATCACTTCGCAATTCATGTTATATCTTACCATGAAACATAGAAATGAGATGCGATATCGCGTTTTAGGAAGCATTAGAAAGCTATTGCTACGATACGTAGACATCTGCAAACGCTATTTCCTAGCGAGGAAGTATGGCATTCACATTCATTTGAAGTGTAGACGAGGAATACATAACACTTCGCAAATCATGTTATATCTTACCATGAAACATAGAAATGAGATGCGATATCGCGTTTTAAGAATCATATGAACTCTATTGCTACGATACGTAGACATCTGCAAACGCTATTTCCTTGCAAGGAAGTGTCGCATTTACATTCATTTGAACCGTAGACGAGGAAAAGCATAACACTTCGCAATGAATATTATATCTTATCATGAAGCATAGATATGAGATGCAGTATCTCGTTTTAAGAAGCATTTGAACTCTATTGCTTCGATACGTAGACATCTGCAAACGCAATTTCCTTACAAGGAGGTGTCGCATTTACATTAATTTGAAGTGTAGACGAGGAATACATAACACTTCGCAAATCATATTACATCTTACCATGAAACATAGAAATGAGATGAGATATCGCTTTTTAAGAAGAATTAAAACTCTATTGCTTCGATACGTAGACATCTTCAAACGCTATTTCCCTGCAAGGAAGTGTCGCATTTACATTCATTTGAAGTGTAGACGAGGAATACATAACACTTCGCAAATCATATTATACCTTACCATGAAACATAGAAATGAGATGCGATATCGCGTTTTAAGAAGAATTAGAACACTATTGCTACGATAGGTAGACATTTGCAAACGCTATTTCCTTGCAAGGAAGTGTCGCATTTACATTCATTTGAACCGTAGGCGAGGAAAAGCATAACACTTCGCAATGAATATTATATCTTACCATGAAACATAGATATGAGATGCAATATCTCGTTTTAAGAAGCATTTGAACTCTATTGCTTCGATACGTAGACATCTGCAAACGCTATTTCCCTGCAAGGAAGTGTCGCATTTACATTCATTTGAGGTGTAGACGAGGAATACATAACACTTCGCAAATCATATTATATCTTACCATGAAACATAGAAATGAGATGCGATATCGCGTTTTAAGAAGCATTTGAACTCTATTGCTTCGATACGTAGACATCTGCAAACGCTATTTCCTTGCAAGGAAGTGTCGCATTTACATACATTTGAAGTGTAGACAAGGAATACATAACACTTCGCAAATCATGTTATATCTTACCATGAAATATAGAAAGGAGATGCGATATCGCGTTTTAAGAAGTATTAGAACTCTATTTCTACGATACGTAGACATCTGCAAACGCTATTTCCTAGCGAGCGAGTGTCGCATTTACATTCATTTGAAGTCTAGATGAGGAATACATAACACTTCGCAAATCATATTATATCTTACCATAAAACATAGAAATGAGATGCGATATCGCGTTTTAAGAAGCATCAGAAATCCATTGCTACGATACGTAGACATCTGCAAACGCTATTTCCTTGCAAGGAAGTGTCGCATTTACATTCATTTGAAGTGTAGACGAGGAATACATAACACTTCGCAAATCATATTACATCTTACCATGAAACATAGAAATGAGATGCGATATCGCGTTTTAAGAAGCATTAAAACTCTATTGCTACGATACCTAGACATCTGCAGACGCTATTTCCTAGCAAGGAAGTGTCGCATTTACATTCATTTGAAGTGTAGACGAGGAATACATAACACTTCGCAATTCATGTTATATCTTACCATGAAACATAGAAATGAGATGCGATATCGCGTTTTAGGAAGCATTAGAAAGCTATTGCTACGATACGTAGACATCTGCAAACGCTATTTCCTAGCGAGGAAGTATGGCATTCACATTCATTTGAAGTGTAGACGAGGAATACATAACACTTCGCAAATCATGTTATATCTTACCATGAAACATAGAAATGAGATGCGATATCGCGTTTTAAGAATCATATGTACTCTATTGCTACGATACGTAGACATCTGCAAACGCTATTTCCTTGCAAGGAAGTGTCGCATTTACATTCATTTGAACCGTAGACGAGGAAAAGCATAACACTTCGCAATGAATATTATATCTTATCATGAAGCATAGATATGAGATGCAATATTTCGTTTTAAGAAGCATTTGAACACTATTGCTTCGATACGTAGACATCTGCAAACGCTATTTCCTTGCAAGGAAGTGTCGCATTTACATTCATTTGAAGTTTAGACGAGGAATACGTAACACTTCGCAAATCATATTACATCTTACCATGAAACATAGAAATGAGATGCGATATCGCGTTTTAAGAAGCATTAAAACACTATTGCTACGATACCTAGACATCTGCAGAAGCTATTTCCCAGCAAGGAAGTGTCGCATTTACATTCATTTGAACCGTAGACGAGGAAAAGCATAACACTTCGCAATGAATATTATATCTTATCATGAAACACAGATATGAGATGCAATATCTCGTTTTAAGAAGCATTTGAACTCTATTGCTTCAATACGTGGACATCTGCAAACGCTATTTCCTTGCATGGAAGTGTCGCATTTACTTTCATTTGAATCGTAGACGAGGAATGCATAACACTTCGCAATGAATATTATATCTTATCATGAAACATAGATATGAGATGCAGTATCTCGTTTTAAGAAGCATTTGAACTCTATTGCTTCCATACGTAGACATCTGCAAACGCAATTTCCTTACAAGGAAGTGTCGCATTTTCATTAATTTGAAGTGTAGACAAGGAATACATAACACTTCGCAAATCATATTACATCTTACCATGAAACATAGAAATGAGTTGCGATATCGCGTTTTAAGAAGCATTAAAACTCTATTGCTACGATACCTAGACATCTGCAGACGCTATTTCCTAGCAAGGAAGTGTCGCATTTACATTCATTTGAAGTGTAGACGAGGAATACATAACACTTCGCAATTCATGTTATATCTTACCATGAAACATAGAAATGAGATGCGATATCGCGTTTTAGGAAGCATTAGAAAGCTATTGCTACGATACGTAGACATCTGCAAACGCTATTTCCTAGCGAGGAAGTATGGCATTTACATTCATTTGAAGTGTAGACGAGGAATACGTAACACTTCGCAAATCATATTACATCTTACCATGAAACATAGAAATGAGATGCGATATCGCGTTTTAAGAAGCATTAAAACTCTATTGCTTCGATACGTAGACATCTGCAAACGCTATTTCCCTGCAAGGAAGTGTCGCATTTACATTCATTTGAATCGTAGACGAGGAATGCATAACACTTCGCAATGAATATTATATCTTATCATGAAACATAGATATGAGATGCAATATCTCGTTTTAAGAAGCATTTGAACTCTATTGCTTCGATACGTAGACATCTGCAAACGCTATTTCCCTGCAAGGAAGTGTCGCATTTACATTCATTTGAGGTGTAGACGAGGAATACATAACACTTCGCAAATCATATTATATCTTACCATGAAACATAGAAATGAGATGCGATATCGCGTTTCAAGAAGCATTAGAACTCTATTGCTACGATACGTAGACATCTGCAAACGCTATTTCCTAGCGAGCGAGTGTCGCATTTACATTCATTTGAAGTGTAGACGAGGAATACATAACACTTCGCAAATCATATTATACCTTACCATGAAACATAGAAATGAGATGCGATATCGCGTTTTAAGAAGCATTAGAAATCTATTGCTACGATACGTAGACATCTGCAAACGCTATTTCCTTGCAAGGAAGTGTCGCATTTACATTCATTGGAATCGTAGTCGAGGAGTGCATAACACTTCGCTATGAATATTATATCTTATCATAAAACATAGATATGAGATGCAGTATCTCGTTCTAAGAAGCATTTAAACTCTATTGCTTCGATACGTAGACATCTGCAGACGCTATTTCCTAGCAAGGAAGTGTCGCATTTACATTCATTTGAAGTGTAGACGAGGAATACATGACACTTCGCAAATCATATTATATCTTACCATGAAACATAGAAATGAGATGCGATATCGCGTTTTAAGAAGCATTAGAAATCTATTGCTACGATACGTAGACATCTGCAAACGCTATTTCCTTGCAAGGAAGTGTCGCATTTACATTGATTTAAATCGTAGTCGAGGAATGCATAACACTTCGCAATGAATATTATATCTTACCATGAAACATAGAAATGAGATGCGATATAGCCGTTTTAAAAGCATTAGAAATCTATTGCTACGATACGTAGACATCTGCAAACGCTATTTCCTAGCGAGGAAGTATCGCATTCACATTCATTTGAAGTGTTGACGAGGAATACATGACACTTCGCAAATCATGTTATATCTTACCATGAAACATAGAAATGAGATGCGATATCGCGTTTTAGGAAGCATTAGAAAGCTATTGCTACGATACGTAGACATCTGCAAACGCTATTTCCTAGCGAGGTAGTATCGCATTCACATTCATTTGAAGTGTAGACGAGGAATACATAACACTTCGCAAATCATATTATATCTTACCATGAATCATAGAAATGAGATGCGATATCGCGTTTTAAGTATCATAAGAACTCTATTGTTACGATACGAAGACATCTGCAAACGCTATTTCCTTGGAAGGAAGTGTCGCATTTACATTCATTTGAAGTGTAGACGAGGAATACATGACACATAGCTAATCATCTTATATCTTACCATGAAACATAGAAATGAGATGCGATATCGCGTTTTAAGAAGCATTTGAACTCTATTGCTTCGATACGTAGACATCTGCAAACGCTATTTCCTTGCAAGGAAGTGTCGCATTTACATACATTTGAAGTGTAGACAAGGAATACATAACACTTCGCAAATCATGTTATATCTTACCATGAAATATAGAAAGGAGATGCGATATCGCGTTTTAAGAAGTATTAGAACTCTATTTCTACGATACGTAGACATCTGCAAACGCTATTTCCTAGCGAGCGAGTGTCGCATTTACATTCATTTGAAGTCTAGACGAGGAATACATAACACTTCGCAAATCATATTATATCTTACCATAAAACATAGAAATGAGATGCGATATCGCGTTTTAAGAAGCATCAGAAATCCATTGCTACGATACGTAGACATCTGCAAACGCTATTTCCTTGCAAGGAAGTGTCGCATTTACATTCATTTGAAGTGTAGACGAGGAATACATAACACTTCGCAAATCATATTACATCTTACCATGAAACATAGAAATGAGATGCGATATCGCGTTTTAAGAAGCATTAAAACTCTATTGCTACGATACCTAGACATCTGCAGACGCTATTTCCTAGCAAGGAAGTGTCGCATTTACATTCATTTGAAGTGTAGACGAGGAATACATAACACTTCGCAATTCATGTTATATCTTACCATGAAACATAGAAATGAGATGCGATATCGCGTTTTAGGAAGCATTAGAAAGCTATTGCTACGATACGTAGACATCTGCAAACGCTATTTCCTAGCGAGGAAGTATGGCATTCACATTCATTTGAAGTGTAGACGAGGAATACATAACACTTCGCAAATCATGTTATATCTTACCATGAAACATAGAAATGAGATGCGATATCGCGTTTTAAGAATCATATGTACTCTATTGCTACGATACGTAGACATCTGCAAACGCTATTTCCTTGCAAGGAAGTGTCGCATTTACATTCATTTGAACCGTAGACGAGGAAAAGCATAACACTTCGCAATGAATATTATATCTTATCATGAAGCATAGATATGAGATGCAATATTTCGTTTTAAGAAGCATTTGAACACTATTGCTTCGATACGTAGACATCTGCAAACGCTATTTCCTTGCAAGGAAGTGTCGCATTTACATTCATTTGAAGTTTAGACGAGGAATACGTAACACTTCGCAAATCATATTACATCTTACCATGAAACATAGAAATGAGATGCGATATCGCGTTTTAAGAAGCATTAAAACACTATTGCTACGATACCTAGACATCTGCAGACGCTATTTCCCAGCAAGGAAGTGTCGCATTTACATTCATTTGAACCGTAGACGAGGAAAAGCATAACACTTCGCAATGAATATTATATCTTATCATGAAACACAGATATGAGATGCAATATCTCGTTTTAAGAAGCATTTGAACTCTATTGCTTCAATACGTGGACATCTGCAAACGCTATTTCCTTGCATGGAAGTGTCGCATTTACTTTCATTTGAATCGTAGACGAGGAATGCATAACACTTCGCAATGAATATTATATCTTATCATGAAACATAGATATGAGATGCAGTATCTCGTTTTAAGAAGCATTTGAACTCTATTGCTTCCATACGTAGACATCTGCAAACGCAATTTCCTTACAAGGAAGTGTCGCATTTTCATTAATTTGAAGTGTAGACAAGGAATACATAACACTTCGCAAATCATATTACATCTTACCATGAAACATAGAAATGAGTTGCGATATCGCGTTTTAAGAAGCATTAAAACTCTATTGCTACGATACCTAGACATCTGCAGACGCTATTTCCTAGCAAGGAAGTGTCGCATTTACATTCATTTGAAGTGTAGACGAGGAATACATAACACTTCGCAATTCATGTTATATCTTACCATGAAACATAGAAATGAGATGCGATATCGCGTTTTAGGAAGCATTAGAAAGCTATTGCTACGATACGTAGACATCTGCAAACGCTATTTCCTAGCGAGGAAGTATGGCATTCACATTCATTTGGAGTGTAGACGAGGAATACATAACACTTCGCAAATCATGTTATATCTTACCATGAAACATAGAAATGAGATGCGATATCGCGTTTTAAGAATCATATGAACTCTATTGCTACGATACGTAGACATTTGCAAACGCTATTTCCTTGCAAGGAAGTTTCGCATTTACATTCATTTGATCCGTAGACGAGGAAAAGCATAACACTTCGCAATGAATATTATATCTTATCATGAAGCATAGATATGAGATGCAATATTTCGTTTTAAGAAGCATTTGAACAC
This sequence comes from Xylocopa sonorina, assembly GCF_050948175.1. Lineage (NCBI taxonomy): Eukaryota > Metazoa > Arthropoda > Insecta > Hymenoptera > Apidae > Xylocopa > Xylocopa sonorina. The sequence goes on along the minus strand of NW_027490112.1, from coordinate 488,006 downwards.
TATTGCTTCGATACGTAGACATCTGCAAACGCTATTTCCTTGCAAGGAAGTGTCGCATTTACATTCATTTGAAGTGTAGACGAGGAATACGTAACACTTCGCAAATCATATTACATCTTACCATGAAACATAGAAATGAGATGCGATATCGCGTTTTAAGAAGCATTAAAACTCTATTGCTTCGATACGTAGACATCTGCAAACGCTATTTCCCTGCAAGGAAGTGTCGCATTTACATTCATTTGAATCGTAGACGAGGAATGCATAACACTTCGCAATGAATATTATATCTTATCATGAAACATAGATATGAGATGCAATATCTCGTTTTAAGAAGCATCTGAACTCTATTGCTTCGATACGTAGACATCTGCAAACGCTATTTCCCTGCAAGGAAGTGTCGCATTTACATTCATTTGAGGTGTAGACGAGGAATACATAACACTTCGCAAATCATATTATATCTTACCATGAAACATAGAAATGAGATGCGATATCGCGTTTCAAGAAGCATTAGAACTCTATTGCTACGATACGTAGACATCTGCAAACGCTATTTCCTAGCGAGCGAGTGTCGCATTTACATTCATTTGAAGTGTAGACGAGGAATACATAACACTTCGCAAATCATATTATACCTTACCATGAAACATAGAAATGAGATGCGATATCGCGTTTTAAGAAGCATTAGAAGTCTATTGCTACGATACGTAGACATCTGCAAACGCTATTTCCTTGCAAGGAAGTGTCGCATTTACATTCATTGGAATCGTAGTCGAGGAGTGCATAACACTTCGCTATGAATATTATATCTTATCATAAAACATAGATATGAGATGCAGTATCTCGTTCTAAGAAGCATTTAAACTCTATTGCTTCGATACGTAGACATTTGCAGACGCTATTTCCTAGCAAGGAAGTGTCGCATTTACATTCATTTGAAGTGTAGACGAGGAATACATGACACTTCGCAAATCATATTATATCTTACCATGAAACATAGAAATGAGATGCGATATCGCGTTTTAAGAAGCATTAGAAATCTATTGCTACGATACGTAGACATCTGCAAACGCTATTTCCTTGCAAGGAAGTGTCGCATTTACATTGATTTGAATCGTAGTCGAGGAATGCATAACACTTCGCTATGAATATTATATCTTATCATAAAACATAGATATGAGATGCAGTATCTCGTTTTAAGAAGCATTTAAACTCTATTGCTTCGATACGTAGACATCTGCAGACGCTATTTCCTAGCAAGGAAGTGTCGCATTTACATTCATTTGAAGTGTAGACGAGGAATACATGACACTTCGCAAATCATATTACATCTTACCATGAAACATAGAAATGAGATGCGATATCGCGTTTTAAGAAGCATTAGAACACTATTGCTACGATACCTAGACATCTGCAGACGCTATTTCCCAGCAAGGAAGTGTCGCATTTACATTCATTTGAACCGTAGACGAGGAAAAGCATAACACTTCGCAATGAATATTATATCTTATCATGAAACACAGATATGAGATGCAATATCTCGTTTTAAGAAGCATTTGAACTCTATTGCTTCAATACGTGGACATCTGCAAGCGCTATTTCCTTGCATGGAAGTGTCGCATTTACTTTCATTTGAATCGTAGACGAGGAATGCATAACACTTCGCAAATCATATTACATCTTACCATGAAACATAGAAATGAGATGCGATATCGCGTTTTAAGAAGCATTAAAACACTATTGCTACGATACCTAGACATCTGCAGACGCTATTTCCCAGCAAGGAAGTGTCGCATTTACATTCATTTGAACCGTAGACGAGGAAAAGCATAACACTTCGCAATGAATATTATATCTTATCATGAAACACAGATATGAGATGCAATATCTCGTTTTAAGAAGCATTTGAACTCTATTGCTTCAATACGTGGACATCTGCAAGCGCTATTTCCTTGCATGGAAGTGTCGCATTTACTTTCATTTGAATCGTAGACGAGGAATGCATAACACTTCGCAATGAATATTGTATCTTATCATGAAACATAGATACGAGATGCAGTATCTCGTTTTAAGAAGCATTTGAACTCTATTGCTTCCATACGTAGACATCTGCAAACGCAATTTCCTTACAAGGAAGTGTCGCATTTACATTAATTTGAAGTGTAGACAAGGAATACATAACACTTCGCAAATCATATTACATCTTACCATGAAACATAGAAATGAGATGCGATATCGCGTTTTAAGAAGCATTAAAACTCTATTGCTACGATACCTAGACATCTGCAGACGCTATTTCCTAGCAAGGAAGTGTCGCATTTACATTCATTTGAAGTGTAGACGAGGAATACATAACACTTCGCAATTCATGTTATATCTTACCATGAAACATAGAAATGAGATGCGATATCGCGTTTTAGGAAGCATTAGAAAGCTATTGCTACGATACGTAGACATCTGCAAACGCTATTTCCTAGCGAGGAAGTATGGCATTCACATTCATTTGAAGTGTAGACGAGGAATACATAACACTTCGCAAATCATGTTATATCTTACCATGAAACATAGAAATGAGATGCGATATCGCGTTTTAAGAATCATATGAACTCTATTGCTACGATACGTAGACATCTGCAAACGCTATTTCCTTGCAAGGAAGTGTCGCATTTACATTCATTTGAACCGTAGACGAGGAAAAGCATAACACTTCGCAATGAATATTATATCTTATCATGAAGCATAGATATGAGATGCAATATCTCGTTTTAAGAAGCATTTGAACACTATTGCTTCGATACGTAGACATCTGCAAACGCTATTTCCTTGCAAGGAAGTGTCGCATTTACATTCATTTGAAGTGTAGACGAGGAATACGTAACACTTCGCAAATCATATTATATCTTACCATAAAACATAGAAATGAGATGCGATATCGCGTTTTAAGAAGCATCAGAAATCCATTGCTACGATACGTAGACATCTGCAAACGCTATTTCCTTGCAAGGAAGTGTCGCATTTACATTCATTTGAACCGTAGACGAGGAAAAGCATAACACTTCGCAATGAATATTATATCTTATCATGAAGCATAGATATGAGATGCAGTATCTCGTTTTAAGAAGCATTTGAACTCTATTGCTTCGATACGTAGACATCTGCAAACGCAATTTCCTTACAAGGAGGTGTCGCATTTACATTAATTTGAAGTGTAGACGAGGAATACATAACACTTCGCAAATCATATTACATCTTACCATGAAACATAGAAATGAGATGCGATATAGCCGTTTTAAAAAGCATTAGAAATCTATTGCTACGATACGTAGACATCTGCAAACGCTATTTCCTAGCGAGGAAGTATCGCATTCACATTCATTTGAAGTGTAGACGAGGAATACATGACACTTCGCAAATCATGTTATATCTTACCATGAAACATAGAAATGAGATGCGATATCGCGTTTTAGGAAGCATTAGAAAGCTATTGCTACGATACGTAGACATCTGCAAACGCTATTTCCTAGCGAGGAAGTATCGCATTCACATTCATTTGAAGTGTAGACGAGGAATACATAACACTTCGCAAATCATATTATATCTTACCATGAATCATAGAAATGAGATGCGATATCGCGTTTTAAGTATCATAAGAACTCTATTGTTACGATACGAAGACATCTGCAAACGCTATTTCCTTGGAAGGAAGTGTCGCATTTACATTCATTTGAAGTGTAGACGAGGAATACATGACACATAGCTAATCATCTTATATCTTACCATGAAACATAGAAATGAGATGCGATATCGCGTTTTAAGAAGCATTTGAACTCTATTGCTTCGATACGTAGACATCTGCAAACGCTATTTCCTTGCAAGGAAGTGTCGCATTTACATACATTTGAAGTGTAGACAAGGAATACATAACACTTCGCAAATCATGTTATATCTTACCATGAAATATAGAAAGGAGATGCGATATCGCGTTTTAAGAAGTATTAGAACTCTATTTCTACGATACGTAGACATCTGCAAACGGTATTTCCTAGCGAGCGAGTGTCGCATTTACATTCATTTGAAGTGTAGACGAGGAATACATAACACTTCGCAAATCATATTATACCTTACCATGAAACATAGAAATGAGATGCGATATCGCGTTTTAAGAATTATAAGAACTCTATTGCTTCGATACGTAGACATCTGCAAACGCTATTTCCCTGCAAGGAAGTGTCGCATTTACATTCATTTGAGGTGTAGACGAGGAATACATAACACTTCGCAAATCATATTATATCTTACCATGAAACATAGAAATGAGATGCGATATAGCCGTTTTAAAAAGCATTAGAAATCTATTGCTACGATACGTAGACATCTGCAAACGCTATTTCCTAGCGAGGAAGTATCGCATTCACATTCATTTGAAGTGTAGACGAGGAATACATGACACTTCGCAAATCATGTTATATCTTACCGTGAAACATAGAAATGAGATGCGATATCGCGTTTTAGGAAGCATTAGAAAGCTATTGCTACGATACGTAGACATCTGCAAACGCTATTTCCTAGCGAGGAAGTATCGCATTCACATTCATTTGAAGTGTAGACGAGGAATACATAACACTTCGCAAATCATATTATATCTTACCATGAATCATAGAAATGAGATGCGATATCGCGTTTTAAGTATCATAAGAACTCTATTGTTACGATACGAAGACATCTGCAAACGCTATTTCCTTGGAAGGAAGTGTCGCATTTACATTCATTTGAAGTGTAGACGAGGAATACATGACACATAGCTAATCATCTTATATCTTACCATGAAACATAGAAATGAGATGCGATATCGCGTTTTAAGAAGCATTTGAACTCTATTGCTTCGATACGTAGACATCTGCAAACGCTATTTCCTTGCAAGGAAGTGTCGCATTTACATACATTTGAAGTGTAGACGAGGAATACATAACACTTCGCAAATCATGTTATATCTTACCATGAAATATAGAAATGAGATGCGATATCGCGTTTTAAGAAGCATTAGAACTCTATTGCTACGATACGTAGACATCTGCAAAAGCTATTTCCATGCAAGGTAGTGTCGCATTTACATTCATTTGAATCGTAGACGAGGAATGCATAACACTTCGCAATGAATATTATATCTTATCATGAAACATAGATATGAGATGCAATATCTCGTTTTAAGAAGCATTTGAACTCTATTGCTTCGATACGTAGACATCTGCAAACGCTATTTCCCTGCAAGGAAGTGTCGCATTTACATTCATTTGAGGTGTAGACGAGGAATACATAACACTTCGCAAATCATATTATATCTTACCATGAAACATAGAAATGAGATGCGACATAGCCGTTTTAAAAAGCATTAGAAATCTATTGCTACGATACGTAGACATCTGCAAACGCTATTTCCTAGCGAGGAAGTATCGCATTCACATTCATTTGAAGTGTAGACGAGGAATACATGACACTTCGCAAATCATGTTATATCTTACCATGAAACATAGAAATGAGATGCGATATCGCGTTTTAGGAAGCATTAGAAAGCTATTGCTACGATACGTAGACATCTGCAAACGCTATTTCCTAGCGAGCGAGTGTCGCATTTACATTCATTTGAAGTGTAGACGAGGAATACATAACACTTCGCAAATCATATTATATCTTACCATGAAACATAGAAATGAGATGCGATATCGCGTTTTAAGAAGCATTAGAACTCTATTGCTACCATACGTAGACATCTGCAAACGCTATTTCCTTGCAAGGAAGTGTCGCATTTACATTCATTTGAAGTGTAGACGGGGAATACGTGATACTTCGCAAATCATATTATATCTTACCATGAAACATAGAAATGAGATGCGATATCGCGATTTAAGAAGCTTTAGAACACTATTGCTTCGATACGTAGACATCTGCAAACGCTACTTCCTTGGAAGGAAGTGTCGCATTTACATTCATTTGGATCGTAGACGAGGAATGCATAACACTTCGCAATGAATATTATATCTTATCATGAAACATAGATATGAGATGCAATATCTCGTTTTAAGAAGCATTTGAACTCTAATGCTTCGATACGTAGACATCTGCAAACGCTATTTCCCTGCAAGGAAGTGTCGCATTTACATTCATTTGAGGTGTAGACGAGGAATACATAACACTTCGCAAATCATATTATATCTTACCATGAAACATAGAAATGAGATGCGATATCGCGTTTTAAGATGCATTAGAACTCTATTGCTACGATAGGTAGACATCTGCAATCGCTATTTCCTTGCAAGGAAGTGTCGCATTTACATTCATTTGAAGTGTGGACGAGGAATACATAACACTTCGCAAATCATATTATAACTTACCATGAAACATAGAAGTGAGATGCGATATCGCATTTTAAGAAGCATTAGAATACTATTGCTACGATAGGCAGATATTTGCAAGCGCTATTTCCTTGCAAGGAAGTGTCGTATTTACATTCATTTGAAGTGTAGACGAGGAATACATAACACTTCGCAAGTCATATTATATCTTACCATGAAACATAGAAATGAGATGCGATATCGCGTTTTAAGAATCATATGACCTCTATTGCTACGATACGTAGACATCTGCAAACGCTACTTCCTTGCAAGGAAGTGTCGCATTTACATTCATTTGAACCGTAGACGAGGAAAAGCATAACACTTCGCAATGAATATTATATCTTATCATGAAGCATAGATATGAGATGCAATATCTCGTTTTAAGAAGCATTTGAACACTATTGCTTCGATACGTAGACATCTGCAAACGCTATTTCCTTGCAAGGAAGTGTCGCATTTACATTCATTTGAAGTGTAGACGAGGAATACATAACACTTCGCAAATCATATTATATCTTACCATAAAACATAGAAATGAGATGCGATATCGCGTTTTAAGAAGCATCAGAAATCCATTGCTACGATACGTAGACATATGCAAACGCTATTTCCTTGCAAGGAAGTGTCGCATTTACATTCATTTGAACCGTAGACGAGGAAAAGCATAACACTTCGCAATGAATATTATATCTTATCATGAAGCATAGATATGAGATGCAATATCTCGTTTTAAGAAGCATTTGAACACTATTGCTTCGATACGTAGACATCTGCAAACGCTATTTGCTTGCAAGAAAGTGTCGCATTTACATTCATTTGAAGTGTAGACGAGGAATACATGACACTTCGCAAATCATATTATATCTTACCATGAAACATAGAAATGAGATGCGATATCGCGTTTTAAAAAGCATTAGAAATCTATTGCTACGATACGTAGACATCTGCAAACACTATTTCCTAGCGAGGAAGTGTCGCATTTGCATTCATTTGAAATGTAGACGAGGAATACATAACACTTCGCAAATCATATTACATCTTACCATGAAACATAGAAATGAGATGCGATATCGCGTTTTAAGAAGCATTAGAAATCTATTGCTACGATACGTAGACATCTGCAAACGCTATTTCCTTACAAGGAAGTGTCGCATTTACATTCATTTGAATCGTAGTCGAGGAATGCATAACACTTCGCTATGAATATTATATCTTATCATAAAACATAGATATGAGATGCAGTATCTCGTTTTAAGAAGCATTTAAACTCTATTGCTTCGATACGTAGACATCTGCAGACGCTATTTCCTAGCAAGGAAGTGTCGCATTTACATTCATTTGAAGTGTAGACGAGGAATACATGACACTTCGCAAATCATATTATATCTTACCATGAAACATAGAAATGAGATGCGATATCGCGTTTTAAGAAGCATTAGAAATCTATTGCTACGATACGTAGACATCTGCAAACGCTATTTCCTTGCAAGGAAGTGTCGCATTTACATTCATTTGAATCGTAGTCGAGGAATGCATAACACTTCGCTATGAATATTATATCTTATCATAAAACATAGATATGAGATGCAGTATCTCGTTTTAAGAAGCATTTAAACTCTATTGCTTCGATACGTAGACATCTGCAGACGCTATTTCCTAGCAAGGAAGTGTCGCATTTACATTCATTTGAAGTGTAGACGAGGAATACATGACACTTCGCAAATCATATTACATCTTACCATGAAACATAGAAATGAGATGCAGTATCTCGTTTTAAGAAGCATTTAAACTCTATTGCTTCGATACGTAGACATCTGCAGACGCTATTTCCTAGCAAGGAAGTGTCGCATTTACATTCATTTGAAGTGTAGACGAGGAATACATGACACTTCGCAAATCATATTATATCTTACCATGAAACATAGAAATGAGATGCGATATCGCGTTTTAAGAAGCATTAGAAATCTATTGCTACGATACGTAGACATCTGCAAACGCTATTTCCTTGCAAGGAAGTGTCGCATTTACATTCATTTGAAATGTAGACGAGGAATACATAACACTTCGCAAATCATATTACATCTTACCATGAAACATAGAAATGAGATGCGATATCGCGTTTTAAGAAGCATTAGAACTCTATTGCTACGATACATAGACATCTGCAGACGCTATTTCCTGGCAAGGAAGTGTCGCATTTACATTCATTTGAAGTCTAGACGAGGAATACATAATAATTCGCAATGAATATTATATCTTATCATGAAACATAGATATGAGATGCAATATCTCGTTTTAAGAAGCATTTGAACTCTATTGCTTCGATACGTAGACATCTGCAAACGCTATTTCCTTGCAGGGAAGTGTCGCATTTACATTCATTTGAAGTGTAGACGAGGAATACATAACACTTCGCAAATCATATTATATCTTACCATAAAACATAGAAATGAGATGCGATATCGCGTTTTAAGAAGCATCAGAAATCCATTGCTACGATACGTAGACATCTGCAAACGCTATTTCCTTGCAAGGAAGTGTCGCATTTACATTCATTTGAAGTGTAGACGAGGAATACATAACACTTCGCAAATCATATTATACCTTACCATGAAACATAGAAATGAGATGCGATATCGCGTTTTAAGAAGAATTAGAACACTATTGCTACGATAGGTAGACATTTGCAAACGCTATTTCCTTGCAAGGAAGTGTCGCATTTACATTCATTTGAACCGTAGACGAGGAAAAGCATAACACTTCGCAATGAATATTATATCTTATCATGAAACATAGATATGAGATGCAATATCTCGTTTTAAGAAGCATTTGAAATCTATTGCTTCGATACGTAGACATCTGCAGACGCTATTTCCTAGCAAGGAAGTGTCGCATTTACTTTCATTTGAATCGTAGACGAGGAATGCACAACACTTCGCAAATCATATTATACCTTACCATGAAACATAGAAATGAGATGCGATATCGCGTTTTAAGAAGCATTAAAACTCTATTGCTACGATACCTAGACATCTGCAGACGCTATTTCCTAGCAAGGAAGTGTCGCATTTACATTCATTTGAAATGTAGACGAGGTATACATAACACTTCGCGAATCATATTACATCTTAACACGAAACATAGAAATGAGATGCGATATCGCGTTTTAAGAAGCATTAGAACTCTATTGCTACGATACCTAGACATCTGCAGACGCTATTTCCTGGCAAGGAAGTGTCGCATTTACATTCATTTGAAGTCTAGACGAGGAATACATAATAATTCGCAATGAATATTATATCTTATCATGAAACATAGATATGAGATGCAATATCTCGTTTTAAGAAGCATTTGAACTCTATTGCTTCGATACGTAGACATCTGCAAACGCTATTTCCTTGCAAGGAAGTGTCGCATTTACATTCACTTGAAGTGTAGACGAGGAATACATAACACTTCGCAAATCATATTATATCTTACCATAAAACATAGAAATGAGATGCGATATCGCGTTTTAAGAAGCATCAGAAATCCATTGCTACAATACGTAGACATCAGCAAGCGCTATTTCCTTGCAAGGAAGTGTCGCATTTACATTCATTTGAAGTGTAGACGAGGAATACATAACACTTCGCAAATCATATTATACCATACCATGAAACACAGATATGAGGTGCGATATCGCGTTTTAAGAAGAATTAGAACACTATTGCTACGATGGGTAGACATTTGCAAACGCTATTTCCTTGCAAGGAAGTGTCGCATTTACATTCATTTGAACCGTAGACGAGGAAAAGCATAACACTTCGCAATGAATATTATATCTTATCATGAAACATAGATATGAGACGCAATATCTCGTTTTAAGAAGCATTTGAACTCTATTGCTTCGATACGTAGACATCTGCAAACGCTATTTCCCTGCAAGGAAGTGTCGCACTTACATTCATTTGAGGTGTAGACGAGGAATACATAACACTTCGCAAATCATATTATACCTTACCATGAAACATAGAAATGAGATGCGATATCGCGTTTTAAGAAGCATTAAAACTCTATTGCTACGATACCTAGACATCTGCAGACGCTATTTCCTAGCAAGGAAGTGTCGCATTTACATTCATTTGAAATGTAGACGAGGTATACATAACACTTCGCGAATCATATTACATCTTAACACGAAACATAGAAATGAGATGCGATATCGCGTTTTAAGAAGAATTAGAACACTATTGCTACGATAGGTAGACATTTGCAAACGCTATTTCCTTGCAAGGAAGTGTCGCATTTACATTCATTTGAACCGTAGACGAGGAAAAGCATAACACTTCGCAATGAATATTATATCTTATCATGAAACATAGATATGAGATGCAATATCTCGTTTTAAGAAGCATTTGAAATCTATTGCTTCGATACGTAGACATCTGCAGACGCTATTTCCTAGCAAGGAAGTGTCGCATTTACGTTCATTTGAATCGTAGACGAGGAATGCATAACACTTCGCAATGAATATTATATCTTATCATGAAACATAGAAATGAGATGCAATATCTCGTTTTAAGCAGCATTTGAACTCTATTGCTTCGATACGTAGACATCTGCAGACGCTATTTCCATGCAAGGAAGTGTCGCATTCACATTCATTTGAAGTGTAGACGAGGAATACATGACACTTCGCAAATAATATTATATCTTACCATGAAACATAGAAATGAGATGCGATATCGCGTTTTAAAAAGCATTAGAAATCTATTGCTACGATACGTAGACATCTGCAAACACTATTTCCTTGCAAGGAAGTGTCGCATTTATATTCATTTGAAGTGTAGACGAGGAATACATAACACTTCGCAAATCATATTATATCTTACCTCGAAACATAGAAATGAGATGCGATATCGCGTTTTAAGAATCATAAGAACTCTATTGCTACGATACGTAGAAAACTGCAAACGCTATTTCCTTGCAAGGAAGTGTCGCATTTACATTCATTTGAATCGTATACGAGGAATGCATAACACTTCGCAATGAATATTATATCTTATCATGAAACATAGATATGAGGTGCAATATCTCGTTTTAAGAAGCATTTGAATTCTATTGCTACGATACCTAGACATCTGCAGACGCTATTTCCTAGCAAGGAAGTATCGCATTTACATTCATTTGAAGTGTAGACGAGGAATACATGACACTTCGCAAATCGTATTATATCTTTCCATGAAACATAGAAATGAGGTGCGATATCGCGCTTTAAGAAGCATTAGAAATCTATTGCTAAGATACGTAGACATCTGCAAACGCTATTTCCTTGCAAGGAAGTGTCGCGTTTACATTCATTTGAAGTGTAGACGAGGAATACATAACACTTCGCAATTCATATTATATCTTACCATGAATCATAGAAATGAGATGCGATATCGCGTTTTAAGTATCATAAGAACTCTATTGTTACGATACGTAGACATCTGCAAACGCTATTTCCTTGCAAGGAAGTGTCGCATTTACGTTCATTTGAATCGTAGACGAGGAATGCATAACACTTCGCAATGAATATTATATCTTATCATGAAACATAGAAATGAGATGCAATATCTCGTTTTAAGCAGCATTTGAACTCTATTGCTTCGATACGTAGACATCTGCAGACGCTATTTCCTTGCAAGGAAGTGTCGCATTTACATTCATTTGAAGTGTAGACGAGGAATACATGACACTTCGCAAATAATATTATATCTTACCATGAAACATAGAAATGAGATGCGATATCGCGTTTTAAAAAGCATTAGAAATCTATTGCTACGATACGTAGACATCTGCAAACACTATTTCCTTGCAAGGAAGTGTCGCATTTATATTCATTTGAAGTGTAGACGAGGAATACATAACACTTCGCAAATCATATTATATCTTACCTTGAAACATAGAAATGAGATGCGATATCGCGTTTTAAGAATCATAAGAACTCTATTGCTACGATACGTAGACAACTGCAAACGCTATTTCCTTGCAAGGAAGTGTCGCATTTACATTCATTTGAATCGTATACGAGGAATGCATAACACTTCGCTATGAATATTATATCTTATCATAAAACATGGATATGAGATGCAGTATCTCGTTTTAAGAAGCATATAAACTCTATTGCTTCGATACGTAGACATCTGCAGACGCTATTTCCTAGCAAGGAAGTGTCGCATTTACATTCATTTGAAGTGTAGACGAGGAATACATGACACTTCGCAAATAATATTATATCTTACCATGAAACACAGAAATGAAATGCGATATCGCGTTTTAAAAAGCATTAGAAATCTATTGCTACGATACGTAGACATCTGCAAACACTATTTCCTAGCGAGGAAGTGTCGCATTTACATTCATTTGAAATGTAGACGAGGAATACATAACACTTCGCAAATCATATTACATCTTACCATGAAACATAGAAATGAGATGCGATATCGCGCTTTAAGAAGCATTAGAACTCTATTGCTACGATACCTAGACATCTGCAGACGCTATTTCCTGGCACGGAAGTGTCGCATTTACATTCATTTGAAGTCTAGACGAGGAATACATAATAATTCGCAATGAATATTATATCTTATCATGAAACATAGATATGAGATGCAATATCTCGTTTTAAGATGCATTTGAACTCTATTGCTTCGATACGTAGACATCTGCAAACGCTATTTCCATGCAAGGAAGTGTCGCATTTACATTCATTTGATGTGTGGACGAGGAATGCATAACACTTCGCAATGAATATTATATCTTATCATAAAACATAGATATGAGATGCAGTATCTCGTTTTAAGAAGCATTTAAACTCTATTGCTTCGATACGTAGACATCTGCATACGCTATTTCCTAGCAAGGAATTGTCCCATTTACATTCATTTGAAGTGTAGACGAGGAATACATGACACTTCGCAAATCATATTATATCTTACCATGAAACATAGAAATGAGATGCGATATCGCGTTTTAAGAAGCATTAGAAATCTATTGCTACGATACGTAGACATCTGCAATCGCTATTTCCTTGCAAGGAAGTGTCGCATTTACATTCATTTGAAGTGTAGACGAGGAATACATAACACTTCGCAATTCATATTATATCTTACCATGAATCATAGAAATGAGATGCGATATCGCGTTTTAAGTATCATAAGAACTCTATTGTTACGATACGTAGACATCTGCAAACGCTATTTCCTTGCAAGGAAGTGTCGCATTTACGTTCATTTGAATCGTAGACGAGGAATGCATAACACTTCGCAATGAATATTATATCTTATCATGAAACATAGAAATGAGATGCAATATCTCGTTTTAAGCAGCATTTGAACTCTATTGCTTCGATACGTAGACATCTGCAGACGCTATTTCCTTGCAAGGAAGTGTCGCATTTACATTCATTTGAAGTGTAGACGAGGAATACATGACACTTCGCAAATAATATTATATCTTACCATGAAACATAGAAATGAGATGCGATATCGCGTTTTAAAAAGCATTAGAAATCTATTGCTACGATACGTAGACATCTGCAAACACTATTTCCTTGCAAGGAAGTGTCGCATTTATATTCATTTGAAGTGTAGACGAGGAATACATAACACTTCGCAAATCATATTATATCTTACCTTGAAACATAGAAATGAGATGCGATATCGCGTTTTAGGAATCATAAGAACTCTATTGCTACGATACGTAGACAACTGCAAACGCTATTTCCTTGCAAGGAAGTGTCGCATTTACATTCATCTGAATCGTATACGAGGAATGCATAACACTTCGCAATGAATATTATATCTTATCATGAAACATAGATATGAGGTGCAATATCTCGTTTTAAGAAGCATTTGAATTCTATTGCTACGATACCTAGACATCTGCAGACGCTATTTCCTAGCAAGGAAGTATCGCATTTACATTCATTTGAAGTGTAGACGAGGAATACATGACACTTCGCAAATCATATTATATCTTTCCATGAAACATAGAAATGAGGTGCGATATCGCGCTTTAAGAAGCATTAGAAATCTATTGCTAAGATACGTAGACATCTGCAAACGCTATTTCCTTGCAAGGAAGTGTCGCGTTTACATTCATTTGATGTGTAGACGAGGAATACATAACACTTCGCAAATCATATTATATCTTACCATGAAACATAGAAATGAGATGCGATATCGCGTTTTAAGAAGCATTAGAACACTATTGCTACGATACCTAGACATGTGCAGACGCTATTTCCTAGCAAGGAAGTGTCGCATTTACATTCATTTGAAGTGTAGACGAGGAATACATGACACTTCGCAAATCATATTATATCTTGCCATGAAACATAGAAATGAGATGCGATATTGCGTTTTAAGAATCATAAAAACTCTATTGCTACGATACGTAGACATCTGCAGACGCTATTTCCTTGCAAGGAAGTGTCGCATTTACATTCATTTGAAGTGTAGACGAGGAAAACATGACACTTCGCAAATCATATTATTACTTACCATGAAACGTAGAAATGAGATGCATTATAGCGTTCTAAGAATCATAAGAACTCTATTGCTACGATACGTAGACATCTGCAAACGCTATTTCCTTGCAAGGAAGTGTCGCATTTACATTCATTTGAATCGTAGACGAGGAATGCATAACACTCCGCAATGAATATTATATCTTATCATGATACATATATATGAGATGCAATATCTCGTTTTAAGAAGCATTTGAACTCTATTGCTTCGATACGTAGACATCTGCAAACGCTATTTCCTTGCAAGGAAGTGTCGCATTTACTTTCATTTGAATCGTAGACGAGGAATGCATAACACTTCGCAATGAATATTATATCTTACCATGAAACATAGAAATGAGATGCGACATCGCGAATTAAGAAGCATTAGAACTCTATTGCTACGATAGGTAGACATCTGCAAACGCTATTTCCTTGCAAGGAAGTGTCGCATTTACATTCATATGAAGTGTAGACGAGGAATACATAACACTTCGCAAATCATATTATATCTTACCATGAAACATAGAAATGAGATGCGATATCGCGTTTTAAGAAGTATCAGAACTCTATCGCTACGATACGTAAACATCTGCAGACGCTATTTCCTTGCAAGGAAGTGTCACATTTACATTCATTTGAAGTGTAGACGAGGAATACATAACGCTTCGCAAATCATATTATATCTTACCATGAAGCATAGTAATGAGATGCGATATCGCGTTTTAAGAGTCATGAGAACTCTATTGCTACGATACGTAGACAAATGCAAACGCTATTTCCTTGCAAGGAAGTGTCGCATTTACATTCATTTGAATCGTATACGAGGAATGCATAACACTTCCAAATGAATATTATATCTTATCATAAAACATAGATATGAGATGCTATATCTCGATTTAAGAAGCATTTGATCACTATTGCTTCGATACGTAGACATTTGCAAACGCTATTTCCTTGCAAGGAAGTGTCGCATTTGCATTCATTTGAAGTGTTGACGAGGAATACATAACACTTCGCAAATCATATTATATCTTACCATGAAAGATAGAAATGAGATGCGATATCGCGTTTTAAGAAGCATTAGAAATCTATTGCTACGATACGTAGACATCTGCAAACGCTATTTCCTTGCAAGGAAGTTTCGCATTTACATTCATTTGAAGTGTAGACGAGGAATGCATAACACTTCGCAAATCATATTATATCTTACCATGAAACATAGAATTGAGATGCGATATCGCGTTTTAAGAATCATAAGAACTCCATTGCTACGATAGGTAGACATCTGTAAACGCTATTTCCTTGCAAGGAAGTGTCGCATTTACATTCATTTGAATCGTAGACGAGGAATGCATAACACTTCGCAAATCATATTATATCTTACCATGAAACATAGAAATGAGATGCAATATCTCGATTTAAGAAGCATTTGATCTCTATTGCTACGATAAGTAGACATCTGCAAACGCTATTTCTTTGCAAGGAAGTGTCGCATTTACATTCATTTGAAGTGTAGACGAGGAATACATAACACTTCGCAAATCATATTATATCTTACCATGAAACATAGAAATGAGATGCGATATCGCGTTTTAAGAAGCATTTGATCTCTATTGCTTCGATACGTAGACATTTGCAAACGCTATTTCCTTGCAAGGAAGTGTCGCATTTACGTTCATTTGAATCGTAGACGAGGAATACAAGACACTTCGCAAATCATATTATATCTTACCATGAAACATAGAATTGAGATGCGATATCGCGTTTTAAGAATCATAAGAACTCCATTGCTACGATACGTAGACATCTGCAAACGCAATTTCCTAGCGAGGAAGTGTCGCGTTCACATTCCTTTGAAGTGTAGACGAGGAATACAAGACACTTCGCGAATCATATTATATCTTACCATGAAACATAGAAATGAGATGCGATATCGCGTTTTAATTATCATAAAAACTCTATTGCTACGATACGTAGACATCTGCAAACGCTATTTCCTAGCGAGGAAGTGTAGCATTCACATTCATTTGAAGTGTAGACGAGGAATACATAACACTTCGCAAATCATATTATATCTTACCATGAAACCTAGAAATGAGATGCGATATCGCGTTTTAAGAATCATAAGAACTCTATTGCTACGATACGTAGACATCTGCAAACGCTATTTCCTTGCAAAGAAGTGTCGTATTTACAATCATTTGAATCGTAGACGAGGAATGCATAACACTTCGCAATGAATATTATATCTTATCATAAAACATAGATATGAGATGCAATATCTCGTTTTAACAAGCATTTGAACTCTATTGCTTCGATACGTAGACATCTGCAAACGCTATTTCCTTGCAAGGAAGTGTCACATTTGCATTCATTTGAATCGTATACGAGGAATGCATAACACTTCGCAATGAATATTATATCTTATCATGAATCATAGATATGAGATGCAATATCTCGTTTCAAGAAGCATTTGAACTCTACTGCTATGATACCTAGACATCTGCAGACGCTATTTCCTAGCAAGGAAGTGTAGCATTCACATTCATTTGAAGTGTAGACGAGGAATACATAACACTTCGCAAATCATATTATATCTTACCATGAAACATAGAAATGAGATGCGATATCGCGTTTTAAGAATCATAAAAACTCTATTGCTACGATACGTAGACAACTGCAAACGCTATTTCCTTGCAAGAAAGTGTCGCATTTACATTCGTTTGAAGTGTAGACGAGGAATACATGACACTTCGCAAATCATATTATATCTTACCATGAAACATAGAATTGAGATGCGATATCGCGTTTTAAGAATCATAAGAACTCCATTGCTACGATACGTAGACATCTGCAAACGCTATTTCCTTGCAAGGAAGTGTCGCATTCACAATCATTTGGAGTGTAGACGAGGAATACATAACACTTCGCAAATCATATTATATCTTACCATGAAATATAGAAATGAGATGCGATATCGAGTTTTAAGAATCGTAAAAACTCTATTGCTACGATACGTAGACATCTGCAAACGCTAATTCCTTGCAAGGAAGTGTCGCATTTACATTCATTTGAAGTGTAGACGAGGAATACATAACACTTCGCAAATCATATTATATCTTACCATGAAACATAGAAATGAGATGCGATATCGCGTTTTAAGAATCATAAGAACTCTATTGCTACGATACGTGGACATCTGCAAACGCTATTTCCCAGCGAGGAAGTGTGGCATTCACATTCATTTGAAGTGTAGACGAGGAATACATAACACTTCGCAAATCATATTATATCTTACCATGAAACATAGAAATGGGATGCGATATCGTGTTCTAAGAATCATAAAAACTCTATTGCTACGATACGTAGACATCTGCAAACGCTATTTCCTTGCAAGGAAGTGTCGCATTTACATTCATTTGAATCGTAGACGAGGAATGCATAACACTTCCAAATGAATATTATATCTTATCATAAAACATAGATATGAGATGCAATATCTCGTTTTAACAAGCATTTGAACTCTATTGCTTCGATACGTAGACATCTGCAAACGCTATTTCCTAGCGAGAAAGTATCGCACTCACATTCATTTGAAGTGTAGACGAGGAATACATAACACTTCGCAAATCATGTTATATCTTACCATGAAACATAGAAATGAGATGCGATATCGCGTTTTAGGAAGCTTTGGAAAGCTATTGCTTCGATACGTAGATATCTGCAAACGCTATTTCCTTGCAAGGAAGTGTCGCATTTGCATTCACTTGAAGTGTTGACGAGGAATACATAACACTTCGCAAATCATATTATATCTTACCATGAAACATAGAAATGAGATGCGATATCGCGTTTTAAGAAGCATTAGAAATCTATTGCTACGATACGTAGACATCTGCAAACGCTATTTGCTTGCAAGGAAGTGTCGCATTTACATTCATTTGAAGTGTAGACGAGGAATACATAACACTTCGCAAATCATATTATATCCTACCATGAAACATAGAAATGAGATGTGATATCGCGTTTTGAGAAGCATTAGAAATCTATTGCTACGATACGTAGACATCTGCAAACGCTATTTCCTAGCGAGGAAGTGTCGCATTCACATTCATTTGAAGTGTAGACGAGGAATACATAACCCTTCGCAAATCATATTATATCTTACCATGAAACATAGAAATGAGATGCGATATCGCGTTTCAGGAAGCATTAGAACGCTATCGCTACGATGCCTAGACATCTGCAGACACTATTTCCAAGCAAGGAAGTGTCGCAATTACATTCATTTGAAGTGTAGACGAGGAATACATAACACTTCGCAAATCATATTATATCTTACCATGAAACATAGAAATGAGATGCGATATCGCGTTTTAAGAAGCATTAGAACTCTATCGCTACGATACCTAGACATCTGCAGACACTATTTCCTAGCAAGGAAGTGCCGCATTTACATTCATTTGAAATGTAGACGAGGAATATATAACACTTCGCAATGAATATTATATCTTATCATGAAACATAGATATGAGATGCAATATCTCGTTTTAAGAAGCATTTGAACTCTATTGCTTCGATACGTAAACATCTGCAAACGCTATATCTTTGCTAGGAAGTGTCGCATTTACATTCACTGGAAGTGTAGACGAGGAAAACATAACACTTCGCAAATCATATTATATCTTACCATGAAACATAGAAATGAGATGCGATATCGCGTTTTAAGAAGCATTTGAACTTTATTGCTACGATGCCTAGACATCTGCAGACGCAATTTCCTGGCAAGGAAGTGTCGCATTTACATTCATTTGAAGTTGTAGACGAGGAATACATGACACTTCCCAAATCATATTATATCTTACCATGAAACATAGAAATGAGATGCGATATCGCATTTTAAGAAGCATCAGAAATATGTTGCTACGATACGTAGACATCTGCAGACGCTATTTCCTTGCAAGGAAGTGTCGCATTTACATTCATTTGAAGTGTAGACGAGGAATACATGACACTTCGCAAATCATATTATATCTTACCATGAAACATA
Source organism: Xylocopa sonorina (assembly GCF_050948175.1). Taxonomy (NCBI): domain Eukaryota; kingdom Metazoa; phylum Arthropoda; class Insecta; order Hymenoptera; family Apidae; genus Xylocopa; species Xylocopa sonorina. The sequence goes on along the minus strand of NW_027490112.1, from coordinate 468,025 downwards.
GAAATGAGATGCAATATCTCGTTTTAAGAAGCATTTGAACTCTATTGCTACGATACCTAGACATCTGCAGACGCTATTTCCTAGCAAGGAAGTATCGCATTTACATTCATTTGAAGTGTAGACGAGGAATACATGACACTTCGCAAATCATATTATATCTTTCCATGAAGCATAGAAATGAGATGCGATATCGCGTTTTAAGAAGCATTAGAACTCTATCGCTACGATACCTAGACATCTGCAGACGCTATTTCCTGGCAAGGAAGTGTCGCATTTACATTCATTTGAAGTTGTAGACGAGGAATACATGACACTTCGCAAATCATATTATATCTTACCATGAAACATAGAAATGAGATGCGATATCGCGTTTTAAGAAGCATTAGAAATCTATTGCTACGATACGTAGACATCTGCAGACGCTATTTCCTTGCAAGGAAGTGTCGCATTTACATTCATTTGAAGTGTAGACGAGGAATACATAACACTTCGCAAATCATATTATATCTTACCATGAAACATAGAAATGAGATGCGATATCTCGATTTAAGAAGCATTTGATCACTATTGCTTCGATACGTAGACATTTGCAAACGCTATTTCCTTGCAAGGAAGTGTCGCATTTGCATTCATTTGAAGTGTTGACGAGGAATACATAACACTTCGCAAATCATATTATATCTTACCATGAAAGATAGAAATGAGATGCGATATCGCGTTTTAAGAAGCATTAGAAATCTATTGCTACGATACGTAGACATCTGCAAACGCTATTTCCTTGCAAGGAAGTTTCGCATTTACATTCATTTGAAGTGTAGACGAGGAATGCATAACACTTCGCAAATCATATTATATCTTACCATGAAACATAGAATTGAGATGCGATATCGCGTTTTAAGAATCATAAGAACTCTATTGCTACGATACGCAGACATCTGCAATCGCAATTTCCTTGCAAGGAAGTGTCGCATTTACATTCATTTGAAGTGTAGACAAGGAATACATAACACTTCGCAAATCATATTATATCTTACCATGAAACATAGAAATGAGATGCGATATCGCGTTTTAAGAAGCATTTGAACTCTATTGCTTCGATACGTAGACATCTGCAAACGCTACTTCCTTGCAAGGAAGTGTCGCATTTACATTCATTTGAAGTGTAGACGAGGAATACATAACACTTCGCAAATCATATTATATCTTACCATGAAACATAGAAATGAGATGCGATATCGCGTTTTAAGAATCATAAGAACACTATTGCTACGATACGTGGACATCTGCAAACGCTATCTCCTTGCAAGGAAGTGTCGCATTTACGTTCATTTGAATCGTTGACGAGGAATGCATAACACTTCGCAATGAATATTATATCCTATCATGAAACATAGATATGAGATGCAATATCTCGTTTTAAGAAGCATTTGAACTCTATTGCTTCGATACGTTGACATCTGCAAACGCTATTTCCTTGCAAGGAAGTGTCGCATTTACATTCATTTGAAGTGTAGACAAGGAATACATAACACTTCGCAAATCATATTATATCTTACCATGAAACATAGAAATGAGATGCGATATCGCGTTTTAAGAAGCATTAGAACTCTATCGCTACGATACCTAGACATCTGCAGACGCTATTTCCTGGCAAGTAAGTGTCGCATTTACATTCATTTGAAGTTGTAGACGAGGAATACATGACACCTCGCAAATCATATTATATCTTACCATGAAACATAGAAATGAGATGCGATATCGCGTTTTAAGAAGCATTAGAAATCTATTGCTACGATACGTAGACATCTGCAAACGCTATTTCCTAGCGAGGAAGTGTGGCATTCACATTCATTTGAAGTGTAGACGAGGAATACATAACAGTTCGCAAATCATATTATATCTTACCATGAAACATAGAAATGAGATGCGATATCGCGTTTTAAGAAGCATTAGAAATCTATTGCTTCGATACGTAGACATCTGCAAACGCTATTTGCTTGCAAGGAAGTGTCGCATTTACATTCATTTGAAGTGTAGACGAGGAATACATAACACTTCGCAAATCATATTATATCTTACCATGAAACATAGAAATGAGATGCGATATCGCGTTTTAAGAAGCATTAGAAACCTATTGCTTCGATACGTAGACATCTGCAAACGCTATTTGCTTGCAAGGAAGTGTCGCATTTACATTCATTTGAAGTGTAGACGAGGAATACATAACACTTCGCAAATCATATTATATCTTACCATGAAGCATAAAAATGAGATGCGATATCGCGTTTTAAGAAGCATTAGAACACTATTGCTACGATAGGTAGACATTTGCAAACGCTATTTCGTGGCAAGGAAGTGTCGCATTTACATTCATTTGAATCGTAGACGAGGAATGCATAACACTTCCAAATGAATATTATATCTTATCATAAAACATAGATATGAGATGCAATATCTCGTTTTAACAAGCATTTGAACTCTATTGCTTCGATACGTAGACATCTGCAATCGCTATTTCCTTGCAAGGAAGTGTCGCATTTGCATTCATTTGAATCGTATAAGAGGAATGCATAACACTTCGCAATGAATATTATATCTTATCATGAAACATAGATATGAGTTGCAATATCTCGTTTTAAGAAGTATTTGAACTCTATTGCTTCGATACGTAGACATCTGCAAACGCTATTTCCTTGCTAAGAAGTGTCGCATTTACATTCACTTGAAGTGTAGACGAGGAATACATAACACTTCGCAAATCATATTATATCTTACCATGAACCATAGAAATGAGATGCGATATCGCGTTTTAAGAAGCATTAGAAAGCTATTGCTACGATACGTAGACATCTGCAAACGCTATTTCCTAGCGAGGAAGTATCGCATTCACATTCATTTGAAGTGTAGACGAGGAATACATAACACTTCGCAAATCATGTTATATCTTACCATGAAACATAGAAATGAGATGCCATATCGCGTTTTAAGAAGCATTAGAAAGCTATTGCTACGATACGTAGACATCTGCAAACGCTATTTCCTAGCGAGGAAGTATCGCACTCACATTCATTTGAAGTGTAGACGAGGAATACATAACACTTCGCAAATCATGTTATATCTTGCCATGAAACATAGAAATGAGATGCGATATCGCGTTTTAAGAAGCATTAGGAATCTATTGCTACGATACGTAGACATCTGCAAACGCTATTTCTTTGCAAGGAAGTGTCGCATTTACATTCATTTGAAGTGTAGACGAGGAATACATAACACTTCGCAAATCATGTTATATCTTATCATGAAACATAGAAATGAGATGCGACATCGCGTATTAAGAAGCATTAGAAATCTATTGCTACGATAGGTAGACATCTGCAAACGCTATTTCCTTGGAAGGAAGTGTCACATTTGCATTCATTTGAATCGTATACGAGGAATGCATAACACTTCGCAATGAATATTATATCTTATCATGAATCATAGATATGAGATGCAATATCTCGTTTCAGGAAGCATTTGAACTCTATTGCTATGATACCTAGACATCTGCAAACGCTATTTCCTAGCAAGGAAGTGTCGCATTTACGTTCATTTGAAGTGTAGACGAGGAATACATGACACTTCGCAAATCATATTATATCTTACCATGAAGCATAGAAATGAGATGCCATATCGCGTTTTAAGAAGCATTAGAAAGCTATTGCTACGATACGTAGACATCTGCAAAAGCTATTTCCTTGCTAGGAAGTGTCGCATTTACATTCACTTCAAGTGTAGACGAGGAATACATAACACTTAGCAAATCATATTATATCTTACCATGAAAAATAGAAATGAGATGCAATATCTCGATTTAAGAAGCATTTGATCTCTATTGCTTCGATACGTAGACATCTGCAAACGCTATTTCCTTGCAAGGAAGTGTCGCATTTACGTTCATTTCAAGTGTAGACGAGGAATACATAACACTTCGCAAATCATATTATATCTTACCATGAAACATAGAATTGAGATGCGATATCGCGTTTTAAGAATCATAAGAACTCCTTTGCTACGATACGTAGACATCTGCAAATGCTATTTCCTTGGAAGGAAGTGTCGCATTTACATTCATTTGAATCGTAGATGAGGAATGCATAACACTTCGCAATGAATATTATATCTTATCATGAAACATAGATATGAGATGCAATATCTCGTTTTAAGAAGCATTTGAACTCTATTGCTTCGATACGTAGACATCTGCAAACGCTATTTCCTTGCTAGGAAGTGTCGCATTTACATTCACTTCAAGTGTAGACGAGGAATACATAACACTTCGCAAATCATATTATATCTTACCATGAAACATAGAAATGAGATGCAATATCTCGATTTAAGAAGCATCTGATCTCTATTGCTTCGATGCGTAGACATCTGCAAACGCTATTTCCTTGCAAGGAAGTATCGCATTTGCATTCATTTGAATCGTATACGAGGAATGCATAACACTTCGCAATGAATATTATATCTTATCATGAATCATAGATATGAGATGCAATATCTCGTTTCAGGAAGCATTTGAACTCTATTGCTATGATACCTAGACATCTGCAAACGCTATTTCCTAGCAAGGAAGTGTCGCATTTACGTTCATTTGAAGTGTAGACGAGGAATACATGACACTTCGCAAATCATATTATATCTTACCATGAAGCATAGAAATGAGATGCCATATCGCGTTTTAAGAAGCATTAGAAAGCTATTGCTACGATACGTAGACATCTGCAAAAGCTATTTCCTAGCGAGGAAGTATCGCACTCACATTCATTTGAAGTGTAGACGAGGAATACATAACACTTCGCAAATCATATTATATCTTACCATGAAACATAGAAATGAGATGCGATATCGCGTTTTAAGAAGCATTAGAACTCTATTGCTACTATAGGTAGACATCTATAAACGCTATTTCCTTGCAAGGAAGTGTCGCATTTACATTCATTTGAATCGTAGACGAGGAATGCATAACACTTAGCAATGAATATTATATCTTATCATGAAACATAGATATGAGATGCAATATCTCGTTTTAAGAAGCATTTGAACTCTATTGCTTCGATACGTAGACATCTGCAAACGCTATTCCCTTGCTAGGAAGTGTCGCACTTACATTCACTTCAAGTGTAGACCAGGAATACATAACACTTCGCAAATCATATTATATCTTACCATGAAACATAGAAATGAGATGCGATATCGCGCTTTAAGAAGCATTAGAACTCTATTGCTACGATAGGTAGACATCTGTAAACGCTATTTCCTTGCAAGGAAGTGTCGCATTTACATTCATTTGTATCGTAGACGAGGAATGCATAACACTTCGCAATGAATATTATATCTTATCATGAAACGTAGATATGAGATGCAATATCTCGTTTGAAGAAGCACTAGAACTCTATTGCTTCGATACGTAGACATCTGCAAACGCTATTTCCTTGCAAGGAAGTGTCGCATTTACGTTCATTTGAATCGTAGACGAGGAATACATAACACTTCGCAAATCATATTATATCTTACCATGAAACATAGAAATGAGATGCGATATCGCGTTTTAAGAAGCATTAGAACTCTATTGCTACTATAGGTAGACATCTGTAAACGCTATTTGCTTGCAAGGAAGTGTCGCATTTACATTCATTTGAAGTGTAGACGAGGAATACATAACACTTCGCAAATCATATTATATCTTACCATGAAGCATAAAAATGAGATGCGATATAGCGTTTTAAGAAGCATTAGAACACTATTGCTACGATAGGTAGACATTTGCAAACGCTATTTCGTGGCAAGGAAGTGTCGCATTTACATTCATTTGAATCGTAGACGAGGAATGCATAACACTTCCAAATGAATATTATATCTTATCATAAAACATAGATATGAGATGCAATATCTCGTTTTAACAAGCATTTGAACTCTATTGCTTCGATACGTAGACATCTGCAATCGCTATTTCCTTGCAAGTTAGTGTCGCATTTGCATTCATTTGAATCGTATAAGAGGAATGCATAACACTTCGCAATGAATATTATATCTTATCATGAAACATAGATATGAGATGCAATATCTCGTTTTAAGAAGCATTTGAACTCTATTGCTTCGATACGTAGACATCTGCAAACGCTATTTCCTTGCTAAGAAGTGTCGCATTTACATTCACTTGAAGTGTAGACGAGGAATACATAACACTTCGCAAATCATATTATATCTTACCATGAACCATAGGAATGAGATGCGATATCGCGTTTTAAGAAGCATTAGAAAGCTATTGCTACGATACGTAGACATCTGCAAACGCTATTTCCTAGCGAGGAAGTATCGCATTCACATTCATTTGAAGTGTAGACGAGGAATACATAACACTTCGCAAATCATGTTATATCTTACCATGAAACATAGAAATGAGATGCCATATCGCGTTTTAAGAAGCATTAGAAAGCTATTGCTACGATACGTAGACATCTGCAAACGCTATTTCCTAGCGAGGAAGTATCGCACTCACATTCATTTGAAGTGTAGACGAGGAATACATAACACTTCGCAAATCATGTTATATCTTACCATGAAACATAGAAATGAGATGCGATATCGCGTTTTAAGAAGCATTAGGAATCTATTGCTACGATACGTAGACATCTGCAAACGCTATTTCTTTGCAAGGAAGTGTCGCATTTACATTCATTTGAAGTGTAGACGAGGAATACATAACACTTCGCAAATCATATTATATCTTACCATGAAACATAGAAATGAGATGCGATATCGCGTTTTAAGAAGCAATAGAACTCTATTGCTACGATAGGTAGACATCTGTAAACGCTATTTCCTGGCAAGGAAGTGTCGCATTTACATTCATTTGAATCGTAGACGAGGAATGCATAACACTTCGCAATGAATATTATATCTTATCATGAAACATAGATATGAGATGGAATATCTCGTTTTAAGAAGCATTTGAACTCTATTGCTTCGATACGTAGACATCTGCAAACGCTATTTCCTTGCTAGGAAGTGTCGCATTTACATTCACTTCAAGTGTAGACGAGGAATACATAACACTTCGCAAATCATATTATATCTTACCATGAAACATAGAAATGAGATGCGATATCGCGTTTTAAGAAGCATTAGAACTCTATTGCTACGATACCTAGACATCTGCAAACGCTATTTCCTTGCAAGGTAGTGTCGTATTTACATTCATTTGAATCGTAGACGAGGAATGCATAACACTTCGCAATGAATATTATATCTTATCATGAAACATAGAAATGAGATGCGACATCGCGTATTAAGAAGCATCAGAAATCTATTGCTACGATAGGTAGACATCTGCAAACGCTATTTCCTTGCAAGGAAGTGTCACATTTGCATTCATTTGAATCGTATACGAGGAATGCATAACACTTCGCAATGAATATTATATCTTATCATGAATCATAGATATGAGATGCAATATCTCGTTTCAGGAAGCATTTGAACCCTATTGCTATGATACCTAGACATCTGCAAACGCTATTTCCTAGCAAGGAAGTGTCGCATTTACGTTCATTTGAAGTGTAGACGAGGAATACATGACACTTCGCAAATCATATTATATCTTACCATGAAGCATAGAAATGAGATGCCATATCGCGTTTTAAGAAGCATTAGAAAGCTATTGCTACGATACGTAGACATCTGCAAAAGCTATTTCCTAGCGAGGAAGTATCGCACTCACATTCATTTGAAGTGTAGACGAGGAATACATAACACTTCGCAAATCATGTTATATCTTACCATGAAACATAGAAATGAGATGCAATATCTCGATTTAAGAAGCATCTGATCTCTATTGCTTCGATACGTAGACATCTGCAAACGCTATTTCCTTGCAAGGAAGTATCGCATTTGCATTCATTTGAATCGTATACGAGGAATGCATAACACTTCGCAATGAATATTATATCTTATCATGAATCATAGATATGAGATGCAATATCTCGTTTCAGGAAGCATTTGAACTCTATTGCTATGATACCTAGACATCTGCAAACGCTATTTCCTAGCAAGGAAGTGTCGCATTTACGTTCATTTGAAGTGTAGACGAGGAATACATAACACTTCGCAAATCATGTTATATCTTACCATGAAACATAGAAATGAGATGCCATATCGCGTTTTAAGAAGCATTAGAAAGCTATTGCTACGATACGTAGACATCTGCAAACGCTATTTCCTAGCGAGGAAGTATCGCACTCACATTCATTTGAAGTGTAGACGAGGAATACATAACACTTCGCAAATCATGTTATATCTTACCATGAAACATAGAAATGAGATGCGATATCGCGTTTTAAGAAGCATTAGGAATCTATTGCTACGATACGTAGACATCTGCAAACGCTATTTCTTTGCAAGGAAGTGTCGCATTTACATTCATTTGAAGTGTAGACGAGGAATACATAACACTTCGCAAATCATATTATATCTTACCATGAAACATAGAAATGAGATGCGATATCGCGTTTTAAGAAGCAATAGAACTCTATTGCTACGATAGGTAGACATCTGTAAACGCTATTTCCTGGCAAGGAAATGTCGCATTTACATTCATTTGAATCGTAGACGAGGAATGCATAACACTTCGCAATGAATATTATATCTTATCATGAAACATAGATATGAGATGGAATATCTCGTTTTAAGAAGCATTTGAACTCTATTGCTTCGATACGTAGACATCTGCAAACGCTATTTCCTTGCTAGGAAGTGTCGCATTTACATTCACTTCAAGTGTAGACGAGGAATACATAACACTTCGCAAATCATATTATATCTTACTATGAAACATAGAAATGAGATGCGATATCGCGTTTTAAGAAGCATTAGAACTCTATTGCTACGATACCTAGACATCTGCAAACGCTATTTCCTTGCAAGGTAGTGTCGTATTTACATTCATTTGAATCGTAGACGAGGAATGCAATACACTTCGCAATGAATATTATATCTTATCATGAAACATAGAAATGAGATGCGACATCGCGTATTAAGAAGCATTAGAAATCTATTGCTACGATAGGTAGACATCTGCAAACGCTATTTCCTTGCAAGGAAGTGTCACATTTGCATTCATTTGAATCGTATACGAGGAATGCATAACACTTCGCAATGAATATTATATCTTATCATGAATCATAGATATGAGATGCAATATCTCGTTTCAGGAAGCATTTGAACTCTATTGCTATGATACCTAGACATCTGCAAACGCTATTTCCTAGCAAGGAAGTGTCGCATTTACGTTCATTTGAAGTGTAGACGAGGAATACATGACACTTCGCAAATCATATTATATCTTACCATGAAGCATAGAAATGAGATGCCATATCGCGTTTTAAGAAGCATTAGAAAGCTATTGCTACGATACGTAGACATCTGCAAAAGCTATTTCCTTGCTAGGAAGTGTCGCATTTACATTCACTTCAAGTGTAGACGAGGAATACATAACACTTAGCAAATCATATTATATCTTACCATGAAAAATAGAAATGAGATGCAATATCTCGATTTAAGAAGCATTTGATCTCTATTGCTTCGATACGTAGACATCTGCAAACGCTATTTCCTTGCAAGGAAGTGTCGCATTTACGTTCATTTCAAGTGTAGACGAGGAATACATAACACTTCGCAAATCATATTATATCTTACCATGAAACATAGAATTGAGATGCGATATCGCGTTTTAAGAATCATAAGAACTCCTTTGCTACGATACGTAGACATCTGCAAATGCTATTTCCTTGGAAGGAAGTGTCGCATTTACATTCATTTGAATCGTAGATGAGGAATGCATAACACTTCGCAATGAATATTATATCTTATCATGAAACATAGATATGAGATGCAATATCTCGTTTTAAGAAGCATTTGAACTCTATTGCTTCGATACGTAGACATCTGCAAACGCTATTTCCTTGCTAGGAAGTGTCGCATTTACATTCACTTCAAGTGTAGACGAGGAATACATAACACTTCGCAAATCATATTATATCTTACCATGAAACATAGAAATGAGATGCTATATCTCGATTTAAGAAGCATCTGATCTCTATTGCTTCGATGCGTAGACATCTGCAAACGCTATTTCCTTGCAAGGAAGTATCGCATTTGCATTCATTTGAATCGTATACGAGGAATGCATAACACTTCGCAATGAATATTATATCTTATCATGAATCATAGATATGAGATGCAATATCTCGTTTCAGGAAGCATTTGAACTCTATTGCTATGATACCTAGACATCTGCAAACGCTATTTCCTAGCAAGGAAGTGTCGCATTTACGTTCATTTGAAGTGTAGACGAGGAATACATGACACTTCGCAAATCATATTATATCTTACCATGAAGCATAGAAATGAGATGCCATATCGCGTTTTAAGAAGCATTAGAAAGCTATTGCTACGATACGTAGACATCTGCAAAAGCTATTTCCTAGCGAGGAAGTATCGCACTCACATTCATTTGAAGTGTAGACGAGGAATACATAACACTTCGCAAATCATGTTATATCTTACCATGAAACATAGAAATGAGATGCGATATCGCGTTTAAGAAGCATTAGGAATCTATTGCCACGATACGTAGACATCTGCAAACGCTACTTCTTTGCAAGGAAGTGTCGCATTTACATTCATTTGAAGTGTAGACGAGGAATACATAACACTTCGCAAATCATATTATATCTTACCATGAAACATAGAAATGAGATGCGATATCGCGTTTTAAGAAGCATTAGAACTCTATTGCTACTATAGGTAGACATCTATAAACGCTATTTCCTTGCAAGGAAGTGTCGCATTTACATTCATTTGAATCGTAGACGAGGAATGCATAACACTTAGCAATGAATATTATATCTTATCATGAAACATAGATATGAGATGCAATATCTCGTTTTAAGAAGCATTTGAACTCTATTGCTTCGATACGTAGACATCTGCAAACGCTATTCCCTTGCTAGGAAGTGTCGCACTTACATTCACTTCAAGTGTAGACCAGGAATACATAACACTTCGCAAATCATATTATATCTTACCATGAAACATAGAAATGAGATGCGATATCGCGCTTTAAGAAGCATTAGAACTCTATTGCTACGATAGGTAGACATCTGTAAACGCTATTTCCTTGCAAGGAAGTGTCGCATTTACATTCATTTGTATCGTAGACGAGGAATGCATAACACTTCGCAATGAATATTATATCTTATCATGAAACGTAGATATGAGATGCAATATCTCGTTTGAAGAAGCACTAGAACTCTATTGCTTCGATACGTAGACATCTGCAAACGCTATTTCCTTGCAAGGAAGTGTCGCATTTACGTTCATTTGAATCGTAGACGAGGAATACATAACACTTCGCAAATCATATTATATCTTACCATGAAACATAGAAATGAGATGCGATATCGCGTTTTAAGAAGCATTAGAACTCTATTGCTACTATAGGTAGACATCTGTAAACGCTATTTGCTTGCAAGGAAGTGTCGCATTTACATTCATTTGAAGTGTAGACGAGGAATACATAACACTTCGCAAATCATATTATATCTTACCATGAAGCATAAAAATGAGATGCGATATAGCGTTTTAAGAAGCATTAGAACACTATTGCTACGATAGGTAGACATTTGCAAACGCTATTTCGTGGCAAGGAAGTGTCGCATTTACATTCATTTGAATCGTAGACGAGGAATGCATAACACTTCCAAATGAATATTATATCTTATCATGAAACATAGATATGAGATGCAATATCTCGTTTTAAGAAGCATTTGAACTCTATTGCTTCGATACGTAGACATCTGCAAACGCTATTTCCTTGCTAAGAAGTGTCGCATTTACATTCACTTGAAGTGTAGACGAGGAATACATAACACTTCGCAAATCATATTATATCTTACCATGAACCATAGAAATGAGATGCGATATCGCGTTTTAAGAACCATTAGAAAGCTATTGCTACGATACGTAGACATCTGCAAACGCTATTTCCTAGCGAGGAAGTATCGCATTCACATTCATTTGAAGTGTAGACGAGGAATACATAACACTTCGCAAATCATGTTATATCTTACCATGAAACATAGAAATGAGATGCCATATCGCGTTTTAAGAAGCATTAGAAAGCTATTGCTACGATACGTAGACATCTGCAAACGCTATTTCCTAGCGAGGAAGTATCGCACTCACATTCATTTGAAGTGTAGACGAGGAATACATAACACTTCGCAAATCATGTTATATCTTACCATGAAACATAGAAATGAGATGCGATATCGCGTTTTAAGAAGCATTAGGAATCTATTGCTACGATACGTAGACATCTGCAAACGCTATTTCTTTGCAAGGAAGTGTCGCATTTACATTCATTTGAAGTGTAGACGAGGAATACATAACACTTCGCAAATCATATTATATCTTACCATGAAACATAGAAATGAGATGCGATATCGCGTTTTAAGAAGCAATAGAACTCTATTGCTACGATAGGTAGACATCTGTAAACGCTATTTCCTGGCAAGGAAGTGTCGCATTTACATTCATTTGAATCGTAGACGAGGAATGCATAACACTTCGCAATGAATATTATATCTTATCATGAAACATAGATATGAGATGGAATATCTCGTTTTAAGAAGCATTTGAACTCTATTGCTTCGATACGTAGACATCTGCAAACGCTATTTCCTTGCTAGGAAGTGTCGCATTTACATTCACTTCAAGTGTAGACGAGGAATACATAACACTTCGCAAATCATATTATATCTTACCATGAAACATAGAAATGAGATGCGATATCGCGTTTTAAGAAGCATTAGAACTCTATTGCTACGATACCTAGACATCTGCAAACGCTATTTCCTTGCAAGGTAGTGTCGTATTTACATTCATTTGAATCGTAGACGAGGAATGCATAACACTTCGCAATGAATATTATATCTTATCATGAAACATAGAAATGAGATGCGACATCGCGTATTAAGAAGCATCAGAAATCTATTGCTACGATAGGTAGACATCTGCAAACGCTATTTCCTTGCAAGGAAGTGTCACATTTGCATTCATTTGAATCGTATACGAGGAATGCATAACACTTCGCAATGAATATTATATCTTATCATGAATCATAGATATGAGATGCAATATCTCGTTTCAGGAAGCATTTGAACCCTATTGCTATGATACCTAGACATCTGCAAACGCTATTTCCTAGCAAGGAAGTGTCGCATTTACGTTCATTTGAAGTGTAGACGAGGAATACATGACACTTCGCAAATCATATTATATCTTACCATGAAGCATAGAAATGAGATGCCATATCGCGTTTTAAGAAGCATTAGAAAGCTATTGCTACGATACGTAGACATCTGCAAAAGCTATTTCCTAGCGAGGAAGTATCGCACTCACATTCATTTGAAGTGTAGACGAGGAATACATAACACTTCGCAAATCATGTTATATCTTACCATGAAACATAGAAATGAGATGCAATATCTCGATTTAAGAAGCATCTGATCTCTATTGCTTCGATACGTAGACATCTGCAAACGCTATTTCCTTGCAAGGAAGTATCGCATTTGCATTCATTTGAATCGTATACGAGGAATGCATAACACTTCGCAATGAATATTATATCTTATCATGAATCATAGATATGAGATGCAATATCTCGTTTCAGGAAGCATTTGAACTCTATTGCTATGATACCTAGACATCTGCAAACGCTATTTCCTAGCAAGGAAGTGTCGCATTTACGTTCATTTGAAGTGTAGACGAGGAATACATGACACTTCGCAAATCATATTATATCTTACCATGAAGCATAGAAATGAGATGCCATATCGCGTTTTAAGAAGCATTAGAAAGCTATTGCTACGATACGTAGACATCTGCAAAAGCTATTTCCTAGCGAGGAAGTATCGCACTCACATTCATTTGAAGTGTAGACGAGGAATACATAACACTTCGCAAATCATGTTATATCTTACCATGAAACATAGAAATGAGATGCGATATCGCGTTTAAGAAGCATTAGGAATCTATTGCCACGATACGTAGACATCTGCAAACGCTACTTCTTTGCAAGGAAGTGTCGCATTTACATTCATTTGAAGTGTAGACGAGGAATACATAACACTTCGCAAATCATATTATATCTTACCATGAAACATAGAAATGAGATGCGATATCGCGCTTTAAGAAGCATTAGAACTCTATTGCTACGATAGGTAGACATCTGTAAACGCTATTTCCTTGCAAGGAAGTGTCGCATTTACATTCATTTGTATCGTAGACGAGGAATGCATAACACTTCGCAATGAATATTATATCTTATCATGAAACGTAGATATGAGATGCAATATCTCGTTTGAAGAAGCACTAGAACTCTATTGCTTCGATACGTAGACATCTGCAAACGCTATTTCCTTGCAAGGAAGTGTCGCATTTACGTTCATTTGAATCGTAGACGAGGAATACATAACACTTCGCAAATCATATTATATCTTACCATGAAACATAGAAATGAGATGCGATATCGCGTTTTAAGAAGCATTAGAACTCTATTGCTACTATAGGTAGACATCTGTAAACGCTATTTGCTTGCAAGGAAGTGTCGCATTTACATTCATTTGAAGTGTAGACGAGGAATACATAACACTTCGCAAATCATATTATATCTTACCATGAAGCATAAAAATGAGATGCGATATAGCGTTTTAAGAAGCATTAGAACACTATTGCTACGATAGGTAGACATTTGCAAACGCTATTTCGTGGCAAGGAAGTGTCGCATTTACATTCATTTGAATCGTAGACGAGGAATGCATAACACTTCCAAATGAATATTATATCTTATCATAAAACATAGATATGAGATGCAATATCTCGTTTTAACAAGCATTTGAACTCTATTGCTTCGATACGTAGACATCTGCAATCGCTATTTCCTTGCAAGGAAGTGTCGCATTTGCATTCATTTGAATCGTATAAGAGGAATGCATAACACTTCGCAATGAATATTATATCTTATCATGAAACATAGATATGAGATGCAATATCTCGTTTTAAGAAGCATTTGAACTCTATTGCTTCGATACGTAGACATCTGCAAACGCTATTTCCTTGCTAAGAAGTGTCGCATTTACATTCACTTGAAGTGTAGACGAGGAATACATAACACTTCGCAAATCATATTATATCTTACCATGAACCATAGAAATGAGATGCGATATCGCGTTTAAAGAAGCATTAGAAAGCTATTGCTACGATACGTAGACATCTGCAAACGCTATTTCCTAGCGAGGAAGTATCGCATTCACATTCATTTGAAGTGTAGACGAGGAATACATAACACTTCGCAAATCATGTTATATCTTACCATGAAACATAGAAATGAGATGCATTATCGCGTTTTAAGAAGCATTAGAAAGCTATTGCTACGATACGTAGACATCTGCAAACGCTATTTCCTAGCGAGGAAGTATCGCACTCACATTCATTTGAAGTGTAGACGAGGAATACATAACACTTCGCAAATCATGTTATATCTTACCATGAAACATAGAAATGAGATGCGATATCGCGTTTTAAGAAGCATTAGGAATCTATTGCTACGATACGTAGACATCTGCAAACGCTATTTCTTTGCAAGGAAGTGTCGCATTTACATTTATTTGAAGTGTAGACGAGGAATACATAACACTTCGCAAATCATATTATATCTTACCATGAAACATAGAAATGAGATGCGATATCGCGTTTTAAGATGCAATAGAACTCTATTGCTACGATAGGTAGACATCTGTAAACGCTATTTCCTGGCAAGGAAGTGTCGCATTTACATTCATTTGAATCGTAGACGAGGAATGCATAACACTTCGCAATGAATATTATATCTTATCATGAAACATAGATATGAGATGGAATATCTCGTTTTAAGAAGCATTTGAACTCTATTGCTTCGATACGTAGACATCTGCAAACGCTATTTCCTTGCTAGGAAGTGTCGCATTTACATTCACTTCAAGTGTAGACGAGGAATACATAACACTTCGCAAATCATATTATATCTTACCATGAAACATAGAAATGAGATGCGATATCGCGTTTTAAGAAGCATTAGAACTCTATTGCTACGATACCTAGACATCTGCAAACGCTATTTCCTTGCAAGGTAGTGTCGTATTTACATTCATTTGAATCGTAGACGAGGAATGCATAACACTTCGCAATGAATATTATATCTTATCATGAAACATAGAAATGAGATGCGACATCGCGTATTAAGAAGCATCAGAAATCTATTGCTACTATAGGTAGACATCTGTAAACGCTATTTCCTTGCAAGGAAGTGTCGCATTTACATTCATTTGAATCGTAGACGAGGAATGCATAACACTTAGCAATGAATATTATATCTTATCATGAAACATAGATATGAGATACAATATCTCGTTTTAAGAAGCATTTGAACTCTATTGCTTCGATACGTAGACATCTGCAAACGCTATTCCCTTGCTAGGAAGTGTCGCATTTACATTCACTTCAAGTGTAGACGAGGAATACATAACAATTCGCAAATCATATTATATCTTACCATGAAACATAGAAATGAGATGCGATATCGCGTTTTAAGAAGCATTAGAACTCTATTGCTACGATAGGTAGACATCTGTAAACGCTATTTCCTTGCAAGGAAGTGTCGCATTTACATTCATTTGAATCGTAGACGAGGAATGCATAACACTTAGCAATGAATATTATATCTTATCATGAAATGTAGATATGAGATGCAATATCTCGTTTTAAGAAGCATTTGAACTCTATTGCTTCGATACGTAGACATCTGCAAACGCTATTTCCTTGCAAGGAAGTGTCGCATTTACGTTCATTTGAATCGTAGACGAGGAATACAAGACACATCGCAAATCATATTATATCTTACCATGAAACATAGAATTGAGATGCGATATCGCGTTTTAAGAATCATAAGAACTCCATTGCTACGATACGTAGACATCTGCAAACGCTATTTCCTAGCGAGGAAGTGTCGCGTTCACATTCCTTTGAAGTGTAGACGAGGAATACATAACACTTCGCAAATCATATTATATCTTACCATGAAAAATAGAAATGAGATGCAATATCTCGATTTAAGAAGCATTTGATCTCTATTGCTTCGATACGTAGACATCTGCAAACGCTATTTCCTTGCAAGGAAGTGTCGCATTTACGTTCATTTGAATCGTAGACGAGGAATACAAGACACTTCGCAAATCATATTATATCTTACCATGAAACATAGAATTGAGATGCGATATCGCGTTTTAAGAATCATAAGAACTCCATTGCTACGATACGTAGACATCTGCAAACGCTATTTCCTAGCGAGGAAGTGTCGCGTTCACATTCCTTTGAAGTGTAGACGAGGAATACAAGACACTTCGCAAATCATATTATATCTTACCATGAAACATAGAAATGAGATGCGATATCGCGTTTTAAGAATCATAAAAACTCTATTGCTACGATACGTAGACATCTGCAAACGCTATTTCCTTGGAAGGAAGTGTCGCATTTACATTCATTTGAAGTGTAGACGAGGAATACATGACACTTCGCAAATCATATTATATCTTACCATGAAACATAGAAATGAGATGCGATATCGCGTTTTAAGAAGCATTAGAACACTATTGCTGCGATAGGTAGACATTTGCAAACGCTATTTCGTGGCAAGGAAGTGTCGCATTTACATTCATTTGAATCGTAGACGAGGAATGCATAACACTTCCAAATGAATATTATATCTTATCATAAAACATAGATATGAGATGCAATATCTCGTTTTAACAAGCATTTGAACTCTATTGCTTCGATACGTAGACATCTGCAATCGCTATTTCCTTGCAAGGAAGTGTCGCATTTGCATTCATTTGAATCGTATACGAGGAATGCATAACACTTCGCATTGAATATTATATCTTATCATGAATCATAAATATGAGATGCAATATCTCGTTTCAAGAAGCATTTGAACTCTATTGCTATGATACCTAGACATCTGCAAACGCTATTTCCTAGCAAGGAAGTGTCGCATTTACAATCATTTGAAGTGTAGACGAGGAATACATGACACTTCGCAAATCATATTATATCTTACCATGAAACATAGAAATGAGATGCCATATCGCGTTTTAAGAAGCATTAGAAAGCTATTGCTACGATACGTAGACATCTGCAAACGCTATTTCCTAGCGAGGAAGTATCGCACTCACATTCATTTGAAGTGTAGACGAGGAATACATAACACTTCGCAAATCATGTTATATCTTTCCATGAAACATAGAAATGAGATGCGATATCGCGTTTTAAGAAGCATTCGGAATCTATTGCTACGATACGTAGACATCTGCAAACGCTATTTCTTTGCAAGGAAGTGTCGCATTTACATTCATTTGAAGTGTAGACGAGGAATACATAACACTTCGCAAATCATATTATATCTTACCATGAAACATATAAATGAGATGCGATATCGCGTTTTAAGAATCATAAGAACTCTATTGCTACGATACGCAGACATCTGCAATCGCAATTTTCTTGCAAGGAAGTGTCGCATTTACTTTCATTTGAATCGTAGACAAGGAATGCATAACACTTCGCAATGAATATTATATCTTATCATGAAACACAGATATGAGATGCAATATCTCGTTTTAAGAAGCATTTGAACTCTATTGCTTCGATACGTAGACATCTGCAAACGCTATTTCCTTGCTAGGAAGTGTCGCATTTACATTCACTTCAAGTGTAGACGAGGAATACATAACACTTCGCAAATCATATTATATCTTACCATGAAACATAGAAATGAGATGCAATATCTCGATTTAAGGAGCATCTGATCTCTATTGCTTCGATACGTAGACATCTGCAAACGTTATTTCCTTGCAAGGAAGTATCGCATTTGCATTCATTTGAATCGTATACGAGGAATGCATAACACTTCGCAATGAATATTATATCTTATCATGAATCATAGATATGAGATGCAATATCTCGTTTCAGGAAGCATTTGAACTCTATTGCTATGATACCTAGACATCTGCAAACGCTATTTCCTAGCAAGGAAGTGTCGCATTTACGTTCATTTGAAGTGTATACGAGGAATACATGACACTTCGCAAATCATATTATATCTTACCATGAAGCATAGAAATGAGAAGCCATATCGCGTTTTAAGAAGCATTAGAAAGCTATTGCTACGATAAGTAGACATCTGCAAAAGCTATTTCCTAGCGAGGAAGTATCGCACTCACATTCATTTGAAGTGTAGACGAGGAATACATAACACTTCGCAAATCATGTTATATCTTACCATGAAACATAGAAATGAGATGCGATATCGCGTTTTAAGAAGCATTAGGAATCTATTGCCACGATACGTAAACATCTGCAAACGCTATTTCTTTGCAAGGAAGTGTCGCATTTACATTCATTTGAAGTGTAGACGAGGAATACATAACACTTCGCAAATCATATTATATCTTACCATGAAACATAGAAATGAGATGCGATATCGCGTTTTAAGAAGCATTAGAACTCTATTGCTACTATAGGTAGACAACTGTAAACGCTATTTCCTTGCAAGGAAGTGTCGCATTTACATTCATTTGAATCGTAGACGAGGAATGCATAACACTTAGCAATGAATATTATATCTTATCATGAAACATAGATATGAGATGCAATATCTCGTTTTAAGAAGCATTTGAACTCTATTGCTTCGATACGTAGACATCTGCAAACGCTATTCCCTTGCTAGGAAGTGTCGCATTTACATTCACTTCAAGTGTAGACGAGGAATACATAACACTTCGCAAATCATATTATATCTTACCATGAAACATAGAAATGAGATGCGATATCGCGTTTTAAGAAGCATTAGAACTCTATTGCTACGATAGGTAGACATCTGTAAACGCTATTTCCTTGCAAGGAAGTGTCGCATTTACATTCATTTGTATCGTAGACGAGGAATGCATAACACTTCGCAATGAATATTATATCTTATCATGAAACGTAGATATGAGATGCAATATCTCGTTTTAAGAAGCATTAGAACTCTATTGCTTCGAAACGTAGACATCTGCAAACGCTATTTCCTTGCTAGGAAGTGTCGCATTTACATTCACTTCAAGTGTAGACGAGGAATACATAACACTTCGCAAATCATATTATATCTTACCATGAAAAATAGAAATGAGATGCAATATCTCGATTTAAGAAGCATTTGATCTCTATTGCTTCGATGCGTAGACATCTGCAAACGCTATTTCCTTGGAAGGAAGTGTCGCATTTACGTTCATTTGAATCGTAGACGAGGAATACAAGACACTTCGCAAATCATATTATATCTTACCATGAAACATAGAATTGAGATGCGATATCGCGTTTTAAGAATCATAAGAACTCCATTGCTACGATACGTAGACATCTGCAAACGCTATTTCCTAGCGAGGAAGTGTCGCGTTCACATTCCTTTGAAGTGTAGACGAGGAATACAAGACACTTCGCAAATCATATTATATCTTACCATGAAACATAGAAATGAGATGCGATATCGCGTTTTAAGAAGCATTAGAACTCTATTGCTACTATAGGTAGACATCTGTAAACGCTATTTCCTTGCAAGGAAGTGTCGCATTTACATTCATTTGAATCGTAGACGAGGAATGCATAACACTTAGCAATGAATATTATATCTTATCATGAAACATAGATATGAGATGCAATATCTCGTTTTAAGAAGCATTTGAACTCTATTGCTTCGATACGTAGACATCTGCAAACGCTATTCCCTTGCTAGGAAGTGTCGCATTTACATTCACTTCAAGTGTAGACGAGGAATACATAACACTTCGCAAATCATATTATATCTTACCATGAAACATAGAAATGAGATGCGATATCGCGTTTTAAGAAGCATTAGAACTCTATTGCTACGATAGGTAGACATCTGTAAACGCTATTTCCTTGCAAGGAAGTGTCGCATTTACATTCATTTGTATCGTAGACGAGGAATGCATAACACTTCGCAATGAATATTATATCTTATCATGAAACGTAGATATGAGATGCAATATCTCGTTTTAAGAAGCATTAGAACTCTATTGCTTCGATACGTAGACATCTGCAAACGCTATTTCC
Organism: Xylocopa sonorina; assembly: GCF_050948175.1. Taxonomy (NCBI): domain Eukaryota; kingdom Metazoa; phylum Arthropoda; class Insecta; order Hymenoptera; family Apidae; genus Xylocopa; species Xylocopa sonorina. The sequence continues at coordinate 446,716 of NW_027490112.1, read as the reverse complement.
TTGCTAGGAAGTGTCGCATTTACATTCACTTCAAGTGTAGACGAGGAATACATAACACTTCGCAAATCATATTATATCTTACCATGAAAAATAGAAATGAGATGCAATATCTCGATTTAAGAAGCATTTGATCTCTATTGCTTCGATACGTAGACATCTGCAAACGCTATTTCCTTGCAAGGAAGTGTCGCATTTACGTTCATTTGAATCGTAGACGAGGAATACAAGACACTTCGCAAATCATATTATATCTTACCATGAAACATAGAATTGAGATGCGATATCGCGTTTTAAGAATCATAAGAACTCCATTGCTACGATACGTAGACATCTGCAAACGCTATTTCCTAGCGAGGAAGTGTCGCGTTCACATTCCTTTGAAGTGTAGACGAGGAATACAAGACACTTCGCAAATCATATTATATCTTACCATGAAACATAGAAATGAGATGCGATATCGCGTTTTAAGAATCATAAAAACTCTATTGCTACGATACGTAGACATCTGCGAACGCTATTTCCTTGGAAGGAAGTGTCGCATTTACATTCATTTGAAGTGTAGACGAGGAATACATGACACTTCGCAAATCATATTATATCTTACCATGAAAGATAGAAATGAGATGCGATATCGCGTTTTAAGAAGCATTGGAAAGCTACTGCTACGATACGTAGACATCTGCAAACGCTATTTCCTAGCGAGGAAGTATCGCATTCACATTCATTTGAATCGTATACGAGGAATGCATAACACTTCGCAACGAATATTATATCTTATCATGAAACATAGAAATGAGATGCGACATCGCGTATTAAGAAGCATTAGAACTCTATTGCTACGATAGGTAGACATCTGCAAACGCTATTTCCTTGCAAGGAAGTGTCACATTTGCATTCATTTGAATCGTTTACGAGGAATGCATAACACTTCGCAATGAATATTATATCTTATCATGAATCATAGATATGAGATGCAATATCTCGTTTCAAGAAGCATTTGAACTCTATTGCTATGATACCTAGACATCTGCAAACGCTATTTCCTAGCAAGGAAGTGTCGCATTTACATTCATTTGAAGTGTAGACGAGGAATACATGACACTTCGCAAATCATATTATATCTTACCATGAAACATAGAAATGAGATGCCATATCGCGTTTTAAGAAGCATTAGAAAGCTATTGCTACGATACCTAGACATCTGCAAGCGCTATTTCCTAGCGAGGAAGTATCGCACTCACATTCATTTGAAGTGTAGACGAGGAATACATAACACTTCGCAAATCATGTTATATCTTTCCATGAAACATAGAAATGAGATGCGCTATCGCGTTTTAAGAAGCGTCAGGAATCTATTGCTACGATACGTAGACATCTGCAAACGCTATTTCTTTGCAAGGAAGTGTCGCATTTACATTCATTTGAAGTGTAGACGAGGAATACATAACACATCGCAAATCATATTATATCTTACCATGAAACATAGAAATGAGATGCGATATCGCGTTTTAAGAAGCATTAGAAATCTATTGCTACGATAGGTAGACATCTGTAAACGCTATTTCCTTGCAAGGAAGTATCGCATTCACATTCATTTGAATCGTATACGAGGAATGCATAACACTTCGCAACGAATATTATATCTTATCATGAAACATAGAAATGAGATGCGACATCGCGTATTAAGAAGCATTAGAACTCTATTGCTACGATAGGTAGACATCTGCAAACACTATTTCCTTGCAAGGAAGTGTCACATTTGCATTCATTTGAATCGTTTACGAGGAATGCATAACACTTCGCAATGAATATTATATCTTATCATGAATCATAGATATGAGATGCAATATCTCGTTTCAAGAAGCATTTGAACTCTATTGCTATGATACCTAGACATCTGCAAACGCTATTTCCTAGCAAGGAAGTGTCGCATTTACATTCATTTGAAGTGTAGACGAGGAATACATGACACTTCGCAAATCATATTATATCTTACCATGAAACATAGAAATGAGATGCCATATCGCGTTTTAAGAAGCATTAGAAAGCTATTGCTACGATACCTAGACATCTGCAAACGCTATTTCCTAGCGAGGAAGTATCGCACTCACATTCATTTGAAGTGTAGACGAGGAATACATAACACTTCGCAAATCATGTTATATCTTTCCATGAAACACAGAAATGAGATGCGCTATCGCGTTTTAAGAAGCATTAGGAATCTATTGCTACGATACGTAGACATCTGCAAACGCTATTTCTTTGCAAGGAAGTGTCGCATTTACATTCATTTGAAGTGTAGACGAGGAATACATAACACATCGCAAATCATATTATATCTTACCATGAAACATAGAAATGAGATGCGATATCGCGTTTTAAGAAGCATTAGAAATCTATTGCTACGATAGGTAGACATCTGTAAACGCTATTTCCTTGCAAGGAAGTGTCGCATTTACATTCATTTGGATCGTAGACGAGGAATGCATAACAGTTCGCAATGAATATTATATCTTATCATGAAACATAGATATGAGATGCAATATCTCGTTTTAAGAAGCATTTGAACTCTATTGCTTCGATACGTAGACATCTGCAAACGCTATTTCCTTGCTAGGAAGTGTCGCATTTACATTCACTTCAAGTGTAGACGAGGAATACATAACACTTCGCAAATAATATTATATCTTACCATGAAACATAGAAATGAGATGGAATATCTCGATTTAAGAAGCATCTGATCTCTATTGCTTCGATACGTAGACATCTGCAAACGCTATTTCCTTGCAAGGAAGTATCGCATTTGCATTCATTTGAATCGTATACGAGGAATGCATAAGACTTCGCAATGAATATTATATCTTATCATGAATCATAGATATGAGATGCAATATCTCGTTTCAGGAAGCATTTGAACTCTATTGCTATGATACCTAGACATCTGCAAACGCTATTTCCTAGCAAGGAAGTGTCGCATTTACGTTCATTTGAAGTGTAGACGAGGAATACATGACACTTCGCAAATCATATTATATCTTACCATGAAGCATAGAAATGAGATGCCATATCGCGTTTTAAGAAGCATTAGAAAGCTATTGCTACGATACGTAGACATCTGCAAAAGCTATTTCCTAGCGAGGAAGTATCGCACTCACATTCACTTGAAGTGTAGACGAGGAATACATAACACTTCGCAAATCATGTTATATCTTACCATGAAACATAGAAATGAGATGCGATATCGCGTTTTAAGAAGCATTAAGAATCTATTGCCACGATACGTAGACATCTGCAAACGCTATTTCTTTGCAAGGAAGTGTCGCATTTACATTCATTTGAAGTGTAGACGAGGAATACATATCACTTCGCAAATCATATTATATCTTACCATGAAACATAGAAATGAGATGCGATATCGCGTTTTAAGAAGCATTGGAAAGCTACTGCTACGATACGTAGACATCTGCAAACGCTATTTCCTAGCGAGGAAGTATCGCATTCACATTCATTTGAATCGTATACGAGGAATGCATAACACTTCGCAATGAATATTATATCTTATCATGAAACATAGATATGAGATGCAATATCCCGTTTTAAGAAGCATTTGAACTCTATTGCTTCGATACGTAGACATCTGCAAACGCTATTTCCTTGCTAGGAAGTGTCGCATTTACATTCACTTCAAGTGTAGACGAGGAATACATAACACTTCGCAAATCATATTATATCTTACCATGAAAAATAGAAATGAGATGCAATATCTCGATTTAAGAAGCATTTGATCTCTATTGCTTCGATACGTAGACATCTGCAAACGCTATTTCCTTGCAAGGAAGTGTCGCATTTACGTTCATTTGAATCGTAGACGAGGAATACAAGACACTTCGCAAATCATATTATATCTTACCATGAAACATAGAATTGAGATGCGATATCGCGTTTTAAGAATCATAAGAACTCCATTGCTACGATACGTAGACATCTGCAAACGCTATTTCCTAGCGAGGAAGTGTCGCATTTACGTACATTTGAATCGTAGACGAGGAATACAAGACACTTCGCAAATCATATTATATCTTACCATGAAACATAGAATTGAGATGCGATATCGCGTTTTAAGAATCATAAGAACTCCATTGCTACGATACGTAGACATCTGCAAACGCTATTTCCTAGCGAGGAAGTGTCGCGTTCACATTCCTTTGAAGTGTAGACGAGGAATACAAGACACTTCGCAAATCATATTATATCTTACCATGAAACATAGAAATGAGATGCGATATCGCGTTTTAAGAAGCATTAGAACTCTATTGCTACTATAGGTAGACATCTGTAAACGCTATTTCCTTGCAAGGAAGTGTCGCATTTACATTCAGTTGAATCGTAGACGAGGAATGCATAACACTTAGCAATGAATATTATATCTTATCATGAAATATAGATATGAGATGCAATATCTCGTTTTAAGAAGCATTTGAACTCTATTGCTTCGATACGTAGACATCTGCAAACGCTATTCCCTTGCTAGGAAGTGTCGCATTTACATTCACTTCAAGTGTAGACGAGGAATACATAACACTTCGCAAATCATATTATATCTTACCATGAAAAATAGAAATGAGATGCAATATCTCGATTTAAGAAGCATTTGATCTCTATTGCTTCGATACGTAGACATCTGCAAACGCTATTTCCTTGCAAGGAAGTGTCGCATTTACGTTCATTTGAATCGTAGACGAGGAATACAAGACACTTCGCAAATCATATTATATCTTACCATGAAACATAGAATTGAGATGCGATATCGCGTTTTAAGAATCATAAGAACTCCATTGCTACGATACGTAGACATCTGCAAACGCTATTTCCTAGCGAGGAAGTGTCGCGTTCACATTCCTTTGATGTGTAGACGAGGAATACAAGACACTTCGCAAATCATATTGTATCTTACCATGAAACATAGAAATGAGATGCGATATCGCGTTTTAAGAATCATAAAAACTCTATTGCTACGATACGTAGACATCTGCAAACGCTATTTCCTTGGAAGGAAGTGTCGCATTTACATTCATTTGAAGTGTAGACGAGGAATACATGACACTTCGCAAATCATATTATATCTTACCATGAAACATAGAAATGAGATGCGATATCGCGTTTTAAGAAGCATTGGAAAGCTACTGCTACGATACGTAGACATCTGCAAACGCTATTTCCTAGCGAGGAAGTATCGCATTCACATTCATTTGAATCGTATACGAGGAATGCATAACACTTCGCAATGAATATTATATCTTATCATGAAACATAGAAATGAGATGCGACATCGCGTATTAAGAAGCATTAGAACTCTATTGCTACGATAGGTAGACATCTGCAAACGCTATTTCCTTGCAAGGAAGTGTCACATTTGCATTCATTTGAATCGTATACGAGGAATGCATAACACTTCGCAATGAATATTATATCTTATCATGAATCATAGATATGAGATGCAATATCTCGTTTCACGAAGCATTTGAACTCTATTGCTATGATACCTAGACATCTGCAAACGCTATTTCCTAGCAAGGAAGTGTCACATTTACATTCATTTGAAGTGTAGACGAGGAATACATGACACTTCGCAAATCATATTATATCTTACCATGAAACATAGAAATGAGATGCCATATCGCGTTTTAAGAAGCATTAGAAAGCTATTGCTACGATACGTAGACATCTGCAAACGCTATTTCCTAGCGAGGAAGTATCGCACTCACATTCATTTGAAGTGTAGACGAGGAATACATAACACTTCGCAAATCATGTTATATCTTTCCATGAAACATAGAAATGAGATGCGATATCGCGTTTTAAGAAGCATTAGGAATCTATTGCTACGATACGTAGACATCTGCAAACGCTATTTCTTTGCAAGGAAGTGTCGCATTTACATTCATTTGAAGTGTAGACGAGGAATACATAACACATCGCAAATCATATTATATCTTACCATGAAACATAGAAATGAGATGCGATATCGCGTTTTAAGAAGCATTAGAAATCTATTGCTACGATAGGTAGACATCTGTAAACGCTATTTCCTTGCAAGGAAGTGTCGCATTTACATTCATTTGAATCGTAGACGAGGAATGCATAACACTTCGCAATGAATATTATATCTTATCATGAAACATAGATATGAGATGCAATATCTCGTTTTAAGAAGCATTTCAACTCTATTGCTTCGATACGTAGACATCTGCAAACGCTATTTCCTTGCTAGGAAGTGTCGCATTTACATTCACTTCAAGTGTAGACGAGGAATACATAACACTTCGCAAATCATATTATATCTTACCATGAAACATAGAAATGAGATGGAATATCTCGATTTAAGAAGCATCTGATCTCTATTGCTTCGATACGTAGACATATGCAAACGCTATTTCCTTGCAAGGAAGTATCGCATTTGCATTCATTTGAATCGTATACGAGGAATGCATAACACTTCGCAATGAATATTATATCTTATCATGAATCATAGATATGAGATGCAATATCTCGTTTCAGGAAGCATTTGAACTCTATTGCTATGATACCTAGACATCTGCAAACGCTATTTCCTAGCAAGGAAGTGTCGCATTTACTTTCATTTGAAGTGTAGACGAGGAATACATGACACTTCGCAAATCATATTATATCTTACCATGAAGCATAGAAATGAGATGCCATATCGCGTTTTAAGAAGCATTAGAAAGCTATTGCTACGATACGTAGACATCTGCAAAAGCTATTTCCTAGCGAGGAAGTATCGCACTCACATTCATTTGAAGTGTAGACGAGGAATACATAACACTTCGCAAATCATGTTATATCTTACCATGAAACATAGAAATGAGATGCGATATCGCGTTTTAAGAAGCATTAGGATTCTATTGCCACGATACGTAGACATCTGCAAACGCTATTTCTTTGCAAGGAAGTGTCGCATTTACAGTCATTTGAAGTGTAGACGAGGAATACATAACACTTCGCAAATCATATTATATCTTACCATGAAACATAGAAATGAGATGCGATATCGCGTTTTAAGAAGCATTAGAACTCTATTGCTACGATAGGTAGACATCTGTAAACGCTATTTCCTTGCAAGGAAGTGTCGCATTTACATTCATTTGTATCGTAGACGAGGAATGCATAACACTTCGCAATGAATATTATATCTTATCATGAAACGTAGATATGAGATGCAATATCTCGTTCTAAGAAGCATTAGAACTCTATTGCTTCGATACGTAGACATCTGCAAACGCTATTTCCTTGCTAGGAAGTGTCGCATTTACATTCACTTCAAGTGTAGACGAGGAATACATAACACTTCGCAAATCATATTATATCTTACCATGAAAAATAGAAATGAGATGCAATATCTCGATTTAAGAAGCATTTGATTTCTATTGCTTCGATACGTAGACACCTGCAAACGCTATTTCCTTGCAAGGAAGTGTCGCATTTACGTTCATTTGAATCGTAGACGAGGAATACAAGACACTTCGCAAATCATATTATATCTTACCATGAAACATAGAATTGAGATGCGATATCGCGTTTTAAGAATCATAAGAACTCCATTGCTACGATACGTAGACATCTGCAAACGCTATTTCCTAGCGAGGAAGTGTCGCGTTCACATTCCATTGAAGTGTAGACGTGGAATACAAGACACTTCGCAAATCATATTATATCTTACCATGAAACATAGAAATGAGATGCGATATCGCGTTTTAAGAATCATAAAAACTCTATTGCTACGATACGTAGACATCTGCAAACGCTATTTCCTTGGAAGGAAGTGTCGCATTTACATTCATTTGAAGTGTAGACGAGGAATACATGACACTTCGCAAATCATATTATATCTTACCATGAAACATAGAAATGAGATGCGATATCGCGTTTTATGAAGCATTGGAAAGCTACTGCTACGATACGTAGACATCTGCAAACGCTATTTCCTAGCGAGGAAGTATCGCATTCACATTCATTTGAATCGTATACGAGGAATGCATAACACTTCGCAATGAATATTATATCTTATCATGAAACATAGATATGAGATGCAATATCCCGTTTTAAGAAGCATTTGAACTCTATTGCTTCGATACGTAGACATCTGCAAACGCTATTTCCTAGTAAGGAAGTATCGCACTCACATTCATTTGAAGTGTAGACGAGGAATACATAACACTTCGCAAATCATATTATATCTTACCATGAAACATAGAAATGAGATGCGATATCGCGTTTTAAGAAGCATTAGAACTCTATTGCTACGATAGGTAGACATCTGTAAACGCTATTTCCTTGCAAGGAAGTGTCGCATTTACATTCATTTGTATCGTAGACGAGGAATGCATAACACTTCGCAATGAATATTATATCTTATCATGAAACATAGATATGAGATGCAATATCCCGTTTTAAGAAGCATTTGAACTCTATTGCTTCGATACGTAGACATCTGCAAACGCTATTTCCTAGCGAGAAAGTGCCGCATTTACATTCATTGGAAGTGTAGACGAGGAATATATAACACTTCGCAAATCATATTATATCTTACCATGAAACATAGAAATGAGATGCGATATCGCGTTTTAAGAATCATAAGAAATCTATTGCTTCGATACGTAGACATCTGCAAACGCTATTTGCTTGCAAGGAAGTGTCGCATTTACATTCATTTGAAGTGTAGACGAGGAATACATAACACTTCGCAAATCACATTATATCTTACTATGAAACATAGAAATGAGATGCGATATCGCGTTTTAAGAATCATAAGAACTCTATTGCTACGATACGTAGACATCTGCAAACGCTATTTCCTAGCGTGGAAGTGTGGCATTCACATTAATTTGAAGTGTAGAAGAGGAATACATAACACTTCGCAAATCATATTATATCTTACCATGAAACATAGAAATGGGATGCGATATCGCGTTTTAAGAAGCATTAGAACTCTATCGCTACGATACCAAGACATCTGCAGACACTATTTCCTACCAAGGAAGTGTCGCAATTTACATTCATTTGAAGTGTAGACGAGGAATATATAACACTTCGCAAATCATATTATATCTTACCATGAAACATAGAAATGGGATGCGATATCGCGTTTTAAGAATCATAAAAACACTATTGCTTCGATACGTAGACATCTGCAAACGCTATTTGCTTGCAAGGAAGTGTCGCATTTACATTCATTTGAAGTGTAGACGAGGAATACATAACACTTCGCAAATCATATTATATCTTACTATGAAACATAGAAATGAGATGCGATATCGCGTTTTAAGAAACATAAGAACTCTATTGCTACGATACGTAGACATCTGCAAACGCTATTTCCTAGCGTGGAAGTGTGGCATTCACATTCATTTGAAGTGTAGACGAGGAATACATAACACTTCGCAAATCATATTATATCTTACCATGAAACATTGAAATGGGATGCGATATCGCGTTGTAAGAAGCATTAGAACCCTATCGCTACGATACCTAGACATCTGCAGACACTATTTCCTAGCAAGGAAGTGTCGCATTTACATTCATTTGAAGTGTAGACGAGGAATACATAACACTTCGCAAACCATATTATATCTTACCATGAAACATAGAAATGGGATGCGATATCGCGTTTTAAGAATCATAAAATCTCTATTGCTACGATACGTAGACATCTGCAAACGCTATTTCCTTGCAAGGAAGTGTCGCATTTGCATTCATTTGAATCGTAGACGTGGAATGCATAACACTTCGCAATGAATATTATATCTTATCATGAAACATAGATATGAGATGCAATATCTCGTTCTAAGAAGCATTTGAACTCTATTGCTACGATACCTAGACATCTGCAGACGCTATTTCCTAGCAAGGAAGTGTCGCATTTACATTCATTTGAAGTGTAGACGAGAAATACATGACACTTCGCAAATCATGTTATATCTTACCATGAAATATAGAAATGAGATGCGATATCGCGTTTTAAGAAGCGTTAGAAAGCTAATGCTACGATACGTAGACATCTGCAAACGCTATTTCCTAGCGAGGAAGTATCGCATTCACATTCATTTGAAGTGTAGACGAGGAATACATAACACTTCGCAAATCATATTATATCTTACCATGAAACATAGAAATGAGATGCGATATCGCGTTTTAAGAAGCATTAGAAATCTATTTCTACGATACGTAGACATCTGCAAACGCTATTTCCTTGCAAGGAAGTTTCGCATTTACATTCATTTGAAGTGTAGACGAGGAATGCATAACACTTCGCAAATCATATTATATCTTACCATGAAACATAGAATTGAGATGCGATATCGCGTTTTAAGAATCATAAGAACTCTATTGCTTCGATACGTAGACATCTGCAAACGCTATTTGCTTGCAAGGAAGTGTCGCATTTACATTCATTTGAAGTGTAGACGAGGAATACATAACACTTCGCAAATCATATTATATCTTACTATGAAACATAGAAATGAGATGCGATATCGCGTTTTAAGAATCATAAGAACTCTATTGCTACGATACGTAGACATCTGCAAACGCTATTTCCTAGCGTGGAAGTGTGGCATTCACATTCATTTGAAGTGTAGACGAGGAATACATAACACTTCGCAAATCATATTATATCTTACAATGAAACATAGAAATGGGATGCGATATCGCGTTTTAAGAAGCATTAGAACTCTATCGCTACGATACCTAGACATCTGCAGACACTATTTCCTAGCAAGGAAGTGTCGCATTTACATTCATTTGAAGTGTAGACGATGAATACATAACACTTCGCAAATCATATTATATCTTACCATGAAACATAGAAATGGGATGCGATATCGCGTTTTAAGAATCATAAAAACTCTATTGCTACGATACGTAGACATCTGCAAACGCTATTTCCTTGCAAGGAAGTGTCGCATTTACATTCATTTGAATCGTAGACGAGGAATGCATAACACTTCCAAATGAATATTATATCTTATCATAAAACATAGATATGAGATGCAATACCTCGTTTTAACAAGCATTTGAACTCTATTGCTTCGATTCGTAGACATCTGCAAACGCTATTTCCTAGCGAGGAAGTGCCGCATTTACATTCATTTGAAGTGTAGATGATGAATACATAACACTTCGCAAATCATGTTATATCTTACCATGAAACATAGAAATGAGATGCGATATCGCGTTTTAAGAAGCATTAGGAATCTATTGCTACGATACGTAGACATCTGCAAACGCTATTTCTTTGCAAGGAAGTGTCGCATTTACATTCATTTGAAGTGTAGACGAGGAATACATAACACTTCGCAAATCATATTATATCTTACCATGAAACATAGAAATGAGATGCGATATCGCGTTTTAAGGAGCATTAGAACTCTATTGCTACGATAGGTAGACATCTGTAAACGCTATTTCCTTGCAAGGAAGTGTCGCATTTACATTCATTTGAATCGTAGACGAGGAATGCATAACACTTCGCAATGAATATTATATCTTATCATGAAACATAGATATGTGATGCAATATCTCGTTTTAAGAAGCATTTGAACTCTATTGCTTCGTTACGTAGACATCTGCAGACGCTATTTCCTTGCTAGGAAGTGTCGCATTTACATTCACTTGAAGTGTAGACGATGAATACATAACACTTCGCAAATCATGTTATATCTTACCATGAAACATAGAAATGAGATGCGATATCGCGTTTTAAGAAGCATTAGGAATCTATTGCTACGATACGTAGACATCTGCAAACGCTATTCCCTTGCAAGGAAGTGTCGCATTTACATTCATTTGAAGTGCAGACAAGGAATACATAACAATTCGCAAATCATATTATATCTTACCATGAAACATAGAAATGAGATGCGATATCGCGTTTTAAGAAGCATTAGAACTCTATTGCTACGATACCTAGACATCTGCAAACGCAATTTCCTTGCAAGGAAGTGTCGTATTTACATTCATTTGAATCGTAGACGAGGAATGCATAACACTTCGCAATGAATATTATATCTTATCATGAAACATAGAAATGAGATGCGATATCGCGTTTTAAGAATCATAAGAACTCTATTGCTACGATACGTAGACATCTGCAGACGCTCTTTCCTTGCAAGGAAGTGTCGCATTTACATTCATTTGAAGTGTAGACGAGGAATACATGAGACTTCGCAAATCATATTATATCCTACCATGAAACATAGAAATGAGATGCGATATCGCGATTTAAGAAGCATTAGAAATCTATTGCTACAATACGTAGACATCTGCAAACGCTATTTCCTAGCGAGGAAGTGTCGCTTTCACATTCATTTGAAGTGTAGACGAGGAATACATAACCCTTCGCAAATCATATTATATCTTACCATGAAACATAGAAATGAGATGCGATATCGCGTTTTAAGAAGCATTAGAATGCTATCGCTACGATGCCTAGACATCTGCAGACACTATTTCCGAGCAAGGAAGTGTCGCAATTACATTCATTTGAAGTGTAGACGAGGAATACATAACACTTCGCAAATCATATTATATCTTACCATGAACCATAGAAATGAGATGCGATATCGCGTTTTAAGAAGCATTAGAACTCTATTGCTACGATAGGAAGACATCCGTAAACGCTATTTCCTTGCAAGGAAGTGTCGCATCTACATTCAGTTGAATCGTAGACGAGGAATGCATAACACTTCGCAATGAATATTATATCTTATCATGAAACATAGATATGAGATGCGATATCGCGTTTTAAGAATCATAAGAACTCTATTGCTTCGATACGTAGACATCTGCAAACGCTATTTGCTTGCAAGGAAGTGTCGCATTTACATTCATTTGAAGTGTAGACGAGGAATACATAACACTTCGCAAATCATATTATATCTTACTATGAAACATAGAAATGAGATGCGATATCGCGTTTTAAGAATCATAAGAACTCTATTGCTACGATACGTAGACATCTGCAAACGCTATTTCCTAGCGTGGAAGTGTGGCATTCACATTCATTTGAAGTGTAGACGAGGAATACATAACACTTCGCAAATCATATTATATCTTACAATGAAATATAGAAATGGGATGCGATATCGCGTTTTAAGAAGCATTAGAACTCTATCGCTACGATACCTAGACATCTGCAGACACTATTTCCTAGCAAGGAAGTGTCGCATTTACATTCATTTGAAGTGTAGACGAGGAATACATAACACTTCGCAAATCATATTATATCTTACCATGAAACATAGAAATGGGATGCGATATCGCGTTTTAAGAATCATAAAAACTCTATTGCTACGATACGTAGACATCTGCAAACGCTATTTCCTTGCAAGGAAGTGTCGCATTTACATTCATTTGAATCGTAGACGAGGAATGCATAACACTTCCAAATGAATATTATATCTTATCATAAAACATAGATATGAGATGCAATACCTCGTTTTAACAAGCATTTGAACTCTATTGCTTCGATTCGTAGACATCTGCAAACGCTATTTCCTAGCGAGGAAGTGCCGCATTTACATTCATTTGAAGTGTAGACGATGAATACATAACACTTCGCAAATCATGTTATATCTTACCATGAAACATAGAAATGAGATGCGATATCGCGTTTTAAGAAGCATTAGGAATCTATTGCTACGATACGTAGACATCTGCAAACGCTATTTCTTTGCAAGGAAGTGTCGCATTTACATTCATTTGAAGTGTAGACGAGGAATACATAACACTTCGCAAATCATATTATATCTTACCATGAAACATAGAAATGAGATGCGATATCGCGTTTTAAGAAGCATTAGAACTCTATTGCTACGATAGGTAGACATCTGTAAACGCTATTTCCTTGCAAGGAAGTGTCGCATTTACATTCATTTGAGTCGTAGACGAGGAATGCATAACACTTCGCAATGAATATTATATCTTATCATGAAACATAGATATGAGATGCAATATCGCGTTCTAAGAATCATAAGAACTCTATTGCTACGATACGTAGATATCTGCAAACGCTATTCCCTTGCAAGGAAGTGTCGCATTTACATTCATTTGAAGTGCAGACAAGGAATACATAACAATTCGCAAATCATATTATATCTTACCATGAAACATAGAAATGAGATGCGATATCGCGTTCTAAGAAGCATTAGAACTCTATTGCTACGATACCTAGACATCTGCAAACGCTATTTCCTTGCAAGGAAGTGTCGTATTTACATTCATTTGAATCGTAGACGAGGAATGCATAACACTTCGCAATGAATATTATATCTTATCATGAAACATAGAAATGAGATGCGATATCGCGTTTTAAGAATCATAAGAACTCTATTGCTACGATACGTAGACATCTGCAGACGCTATTTCCTTGCAAGGAAGTGTCGCATTTACATTCATTTGAAGTGCAGACGAGGAATACATGAGACTTCGCAAATCATATTATATCCTACCATGAAACATAGAAATGAGATGCGATATCGCGTTTTAAGAAGCATTAGAAATCTATTGCTACGATACGTAGACATCTGCAAACGCTATTTCCTAGCGAGGAAGTGTCGCTTTCACATTCATTTGAAGTGTAGACGAGGAATACATAACCCTTCGCAAATCATATTATATCTTACCATGAAACATAGGAATGAGATGCGATATCGCGTTTTAAGAAGCATTAGAATGCTATCGCTACGATGCCTAGACATCTGCAGACACTATTTCCGAGCAAGGAAGTGTCGCAATTACATTCATTTGAAGTGTAGACGAGGAATACATACCACTTCGCAAATCATATTATATCTTACCATGAAACATAGAAATGAGATGCGATATCGCGTTTTAAGAAGCATTAGAACTCTATCGCTACGATACCTAGACATCTGCAGACACTATTTCCTAGCAAGGAAGTGCCGCATTTACATTCATTTGAAGTGTAGACGAGGAATATATAACACTTCGCAAATCATATTATATCTTACCATGAAACATAGAAATGAGATGCGATATCGCGTTTTAAGAAGCATTAGAACTCTATCGCTACGATACCTAGACATCTGCAGACACTATTTCCTAGCAAGGAAGTGTCGCATTTACATTCATTTGAAGTGTAGATGAGGAATACATAACACTTCGCAAATCATATTATATCT
Organism: Xylocopa sonorina; assembly: GCF_050948175.1. NCBI lineage: Eukaryota > Metazoa > Arthropoda > Insecta > Hymenoptera > Apidae > Xylocopa > Xylocopa sonorina. The sequence goes on along the minus strand of NW_027490112.1, from coordinate 431,498 downwards.
TACCATGAAACATAGAAATGGGATGCGATATCGCGTTTTAAGAATCATAAAAACTCTATTGCTACGATACGTAGACATCTGCAAACGCTATTTCCTTGCAAGGAAGTGTCGCATTTACATTCATTTGAATCGTAGACGAGGAATGCATAACACTTCCAAATGAATATTATATCTTATCATAAAACATAGATATGAGATGCAATACCTCGTTTTAACAAGCATTTGAACTCTATTGCTTCGATTCGTAGACATCTGCTAACGCTATTTCCTAGCGAGGAAGTGCCGCATTTACATTCATTTGAAGTGTAGACGATGAATACATAACACTTCGCAAATCATGTTATATCTTACCATGAAACATAGAAATGAGATGCGATATCGCGTTTTAAGAAGCATTAGGAATCTATTGCTACGATACGTAGACATCTGCAAATGCTGTTTCTTTGCAAGGAAGTGTCGCATTTACATTCATTTGAAGTGTAGACGAGGAATACATAACACTTCGCAAATCATATTATATCTTACCATGAAACATAGAAATGAGATGCGATATCGCGTTTTAAGAAGCATTAGAACTCTATTGCTACGGTAGGTAGACATCTGTAAACGCTATTTCCTAGCGAGGAAGTGTCGCTTTCACATTCATTTGAAGTGTAGACGAGGAATACATAACCCTTCGCAAATCATATTATATCTTACCATGAAACATAGAAATGAGATGCGATATCGCGTTTTAAGAAGCATTAGAATGCTATCGCTACGATGCCTAGACATCTGCAGACACTATTTCCGAGCAAGGAAGTGTCGCAATTACATTCATTTGAAGTGTAGACGAGGAATACATAACACTTCGCAAATCATATTATATCTTACCATGAACCATAGAAATGAGATGCGATATCGCGTTTTAAGAAGCATTAGAACTCTATTGCTACGATAGGAAGACATCCGTAAACGCTATTTCCTTGCAAGGAAGTGTCGCATCTACATTCAGTTGAATCGTAGACGAGGAATGCATAACACTTCGCAATGAATATTATATCTTATCATGAAACATAGATATGAGATGCGATATCGCGTTTTAAGAATCATAAGAACTCTATTGCTTCGATACGTAGACATCTGCAAACGCTATTTGCTTGCAAGGAAGTGTCGCATTTACATTCATTTGAAGTGTAGACGAGGAATACATAACACTTCGCAAATCATATTATATCTTACTATGAAACATAGAAATGAGATGCGATATCGCGTTTTAAGAATCATAAGAACTCTATTGCTACGATACGTAGACATCTGCAAACGCTATTTCCTAGCATGGAAGTGTGGCATTCACATTCATTTGAAGTGTAGACGAGGAATACATAACACTTCGCAAATCATATTATATCTTACAATGAAATATAGAAATGGGATGCGATATCGCGTTTTAAGAAGCATTAGAACTCTATCGCTACGATACCTAGACATCTGCAGACACTATTTCCTAGCAAGGAAGTGTCGCATTTACATTCATTTGAAGTGTAGACGAGGAATACATAACACTTCGCAAATCATATTATATCTTACCATGAAACATAGAAATGGGATGCGATATCGCGTTTTAAGAATCATAAAAACTCTATTGCTACGATACGTAGACATCTGCAAACGCTATTTCCTTGCAAGGAAGTGTCGCATTTACATTCATTTGAATCGTAGACGAGGAATGCATAACACTTCCAAATGAATATTATATCTTATCATAAAACATAGATATGAGATGCAATACCTCGTTTTAACAAGCATTTGAACTCTATTGCTTCGATTCGTAGACATCTGCAAACGCTATTTCCTAGCGAGGAAGTGCCGCATTTACATTCATTTGAAGTGTAGACGATGAATACATAACACTTCGCAAATCATGTTATATCTTACCATGAAACATAGAAATGAGATGCGATATCGCGTTTTAAGAAGCATTAGGAATCTATTGCTACGATACGTAGACATCTGCAAACGCTATTTCTTTGCAAGGAAGTGTCGCATTTACATTCATTTGAAGTGTAGACGAGGAATACATAACACTTCGCAAATCATATTATATCTTACCATGAAACATAGAAATGAGATGCGATATCGCGTTTTAAGAAGCATTAGAACTCTATTGCTACGATAGGTAGACATCTGTAAACGCTATTTCCTTGCAAGGAAGTGTCGCATTTACATTCATTTGAGTCGTAGACGAGGAATGCATAACACTTCGCAATGAATATTATATCTTATCATGAAACATAGATATGAGATGCAATATCGCGTTTTAAGAATCATAAGAACTCTATTGCTACGATACGTAGATATCTGCAAACGCTATTCCCTTGCAAGGAAGTGTCGCATTTACATTCATTTGAAGTGCAGACAAGGAATACATAACAATTCGCAAATCATATTATATCTTACCATGAAACATAGAAATGAGATGCGATATCGCGTTCTAAGAAGCATTAGAACTCTATTGCTACGATACCTAGACATCTGCAAACGCTATTTCCTTGCACGGAAGTGTCGTATTTACATTCATTTGAATCGTAGACGAGGAATGCATAACACTTCGCAATGAATATTATATCTTATCATGAAACATAGAAATGAGATGCGATATCGCGTTTTAAGAATCATAAGAACTCTATTGCTACGATACGTAGACATCTGCAGACGCTATTTCCTTGCAAGGAAGTGTCGCATTTACATTCATTTGAAGTGCAGACGAGGAATACATGAGACTTCGCAAATCATATTATATCCTACCATGAAACATAGAAATGAGATGCGATATCGCGTTTTAAGAAGCATTAGAAATCTATTGCTACGATACGTAGACATCTGCAAACGCTATTTCCTAGCGAGGAAGTGTCGCTTTCACATTCATTTGAAGTGTAGACGAGGAATACATAACCCTTCGCAAATCATATTATATCTTACCATGAAACATAGGAATGAGATGCGATATCGCGTTTTAAGAAGCATTAGAATGCTATCGCTACGATGCCTAGACATCTGCAGACACTATTTCCGAGCAAGGAAGTGTCGCAATTACATTCATTTGAAGTGTAGACGAGGAATACATACCACTTCGCAAATCATATTATATCTTACCATGAAACATAGAAATGAGATGCGATATCGCGTTTTAAGAAGCATTAGAACTCTATCGCTACGATACCTAGACATCTGCAGACACTATTTCCTAGCAAGGAAGTGCCGCATTTACATTCATTTGAAGTGTAGACGAGGAATATATAACACTTCGCAAATCATATTATATCTTACCATGAAACATAGAAATGAGATGCGATATCGCGTTTTAAGAAGCATTAGAACTCTATCGCTACGATACCTAGACATCTGCAGACACTATTTCCTAGCAAGGAAGTGTCGCATTTACATTCATTTGAAGTGTAGATGAGGAATACATAACACTTCGCAAATCATATTATATCTTACCATGAAACATAGAAATGGGATGCGATATCGCGTTTTAAGAATCATAAAAACTCTATTGCTACGATACGTAGACATCTGCAAACGCTATTTCCTTGCAAGGAAGTGTCGCATTTACATTCATTTGAATCGTAGACGAGGAATGCATAACACTTCCAAATGAATATTATATCTTATCATAAAACATAGATATGAGATGCAATACCTCGTTTTAACAAGCATTTGAACTCTATTGCTTCGATTCGTAGACATCTGCTAACGCTATTTCCTAGCGAGGAAGTGCCGCATTTACATTCATTTGAAGTGTAGACGATGAATACATAACACTTCGCAAATCATGTTATATCTTACCATGAAACATAGAAATGAGATGCGATATCGCGTTTTAAGAAGCATTAGGAATCTATTGCTACGATACGTAGACATCTGCAAATGCTGTTTCTTTGCAAGGAAGTGTCGCATTTACATTCATTTGAAGTGTAGACGAGGAATACATAACACTTCGCAAATCATATTATATCTTACCATGAAACATAGAAATGAGATGCGATATCGCGTTTTAAGAAGCATTAGAACTCTATTGCTACGGTAGGTAGACATCTGTAAACGCTATTTCCTTGCAAGGAAGTGTCGCATTTACATTCATTTGAATCGTAGACGAGGAATGCATAACACTTCGCAATGAATATTATATCTTATCATGAAACATAGATATGAGATGCAATATCGCGTTTTAAGAATCATAAGAACTCTATTGCTACGATACGTAGACATCTGCAAACGCTATTCCCTTGCAAGGAAGTGTCGCATTTACGTTCATTTGAAGTGCAGACAAGGAATACATAACAATTCGCAAATCATATTATATCTTACCATGAAACATAGAAATGAGATGCGATATCGCGTTTTAAGAAGCATTAGAACTCTATTGCTACGATACCTAGACATCTGCAAACGCTATTTCCTTGCAAGGAAGTGTCGTATTTACATTCATTTGAATCGTAGACGCGGAATGCATAACACTTCGCAATGAATATTATATCTTATCATGAAACATAGAAATGAGATGCGATATCGCGTTTTAAGAATCATAAGAACTCTATTGCTACGATACGTAGACATCTGCAGACGCTATTTCCTTGCAAGGAAGTGTCGCATTTACATTCATTTGAAGTGTAGACGAGGAATACATGAGACTTCGCAAATCATATTATATCCTACCATGAAACATAGAAGTGAGATGCGATATCGCGTTTTAAGAAGCATTAGAAATCTATTGCTACGAAACGTAGACATCTGCAAACGCTATTTCCTAGCGAGGAAGTGTCGCTTTCACATTCATTTGAAGTGTAGACGAGGAATACATAACCCTTCGCAAATCATATTATATCTTACCATGAAACATAGAAATGAGATGCGATATCGCGTTTTAAGAAGCATTAGAATGCTATCGCTACGATGCCTAGACATCTGCAGACACTATTTCCGAGCAAGGAAGTGTCGCAATTACATTCATTTGAAGTGTAGACGAGGAATACATACCACTTCGCAAATCATATTATATCTTACCATGAAACATAGAAATGAGATGCGATATCGCGTTTTAAGAAGCATTAGAACTCTATCGCTACGATACCTAGACATCTGCAGACACTATTTCCTAGCAAGGAAGTGCCGCATTTACATTCATTTGAAGTGTAGACGAGGAATATATAACACTTCGCAAATCATATTATATCTTACCATGAAACATAGAAATGAGATGCGATATCGCGTTTTAAGAAGCATTAGAACTCTATCGCTACGATACCTAGACATCTGCAGACACTATTTCCTAGCAAGGAAGTGCCGCATTTACATTCATTTGAAGTGTAGACGAGGAATATTTAACACTTCGCAAATCATATTATATCTTACCATGAAACATAGAAATGAGGTGCGATATCGCGTTTTAAGAAGCATTAGAAAGCTATTGCTACGATACGTACACATCTGCAAACGCAATTTCCTAGCGAGGAAGTATCGCATTCACATTCATTTGAAGTGTAGACGAGGAATACACAACACTTCGCAAATCATGTTATATCTTACCATGAAACATAGAAATGTGATGCGATATCGCGTTTTAAGAAGCATTAGGAATCTATTGCTACGATACGTAGACATCTGCAAACGCTATTTCTTCGCAAGGAAGTGTCGCATTTACATTCATTTGAAGTGTAGACGAGGAATACATAACACTTCGCAAATCATATTATATCTTACCATGAAACATAGAAATGAGATGCGATATCGCGTTTTAAGAAGCATTAGAACTCTATTGCTACGATAGGTAGACATCTGTAAACGCTATTTCCTTGCAAGGAAGTGTCGCATTTACATTCATTTGAATCGTAGACGAGGAATGCATAACACTTCGCAATGAATATTATATCTTATCATGAAACATAGAAATGAGATGCGATATCGCGTTTTAAGAATCATAAAAACTCTATTGCTACGATACGTAGACATCTGCAAACGCTATTTCCTTGCAAGGAAGTGTCGCATTTACATTCATTTGAAACGTAGACGAGGAATGCATAACACTTCCAAATGAATATTATATCTTATCATAAAACATAGATATGAGATGCGATATCGCTTTTTAAGAATCATAAGAACTCTATTGCTACGATACCTAGACACCTGCAAACGCTATTTCCTTGCAAGGAAGTGTCGTATTTACATTCATTTGAATCGTAGACGAGGAATGCATAACACTTCGCAATGAATATTATATCTTATCATGAAACATAGAAATGAGATGCGATATCGCGTTTTAAGAATCGTAAGAACTCTATTGCTACGATACGTAGACATCTGCAGACGCTATTTCCTTGCAAGGAAGTGTCGCATTTACATTCATTTGAAGTGTAGACGAGGAATACATGAGACTTCGCAAGTCATATTATATCCTACCATGAAACATAGAAATGAGATGCGATATCGCGTTTTAAGAAGCATTAGAAATCTATTGCTACAATACGTAGACATCTGCAAACGCTATTTCCTAGCGAGGAAGTGTCGCTTTCACATTCATTTGAAGTGTAGACGAGGAATACATAACCCTTCGCAAATCATATTATATCTTACCATGAAACATAGAAATGAGATGCGATATCGCGTTTTAAGAAGCATTAGAATGCTATCGCTACGATGCCTAGACATCTGCAGACACTATTTCCGAGCAAGGAAGTGTCGCAATTACATTCATTTGAAGTGTAGACGAGGAATACATAACACTTCGCAAATCATATTATATCTTACCATGAACCATAGAAATGAGATGCGATATCGCGTTTTAAGAAGCATTAGAACTCTATTGCTACGATAGGAAGACATCTGTAAACGCTATTTCCTTGCAAGGAAGTGTCGCATCTACATTCATTTGAATCGTAGACGAGGAATGCATAACACTTCGCAATGAATATTATATCTTATCATGAAACATAGATATGAGATGCGATATCGCGTTTTAAGAATCATAAGAACTCTATTGCTTCGATACGTAGACATCTGCAAACGCTATTTGCTTGCAAGGAAGTGTCGCATTTACATTCATTTGAAGTGTAGACGAGGAATACATAACACTTCGCAAATCATATTATATCTTACTATGAAACATAGAAATGAGATGCGATATCGCGTTTTAAGAATCATAAGAACTCTATCGCTACGATACCTAGACATCTGCAGACACTATTTCCTAGCAAGGAAGTGCCGCATTTACATTCATTTGAAGTGTAGACGAGGAATATATAACACTTCGCAAATCATATTATATCTTACCATGAAACATAGAAATTAGATGCGATATCGCGTTTTAAGAAGCATTAGAACTCTATCGCTACGATACCTAGACATCTGCAGACACTATTTCCTAGCAAGGAAGTGTCGCATTTACATTCATTTGAAGTGTAGATGAGGAATACATAACACTTCGCAAATCATATTATATCTTACCATGAAACATAGAAATGGGATGCGATATCGCGTTTTAAGAATCATAAAAACTCTATTGCTACGATACGTAGACATCTGCAAACGCTATTTCCTTGCAAGGAAGTGTCGCATTTACATTCATTTGAATCGTAGACGAGGAATGCATAACACTTCCAAATGAATATTATATCTTATCATAAAACATAGATATGAGATGCAATACCTCGTTTTAACAAGCATTTGAACTCTATTGCTTCGATTCGTAGACATCTGCTAACGCTATTTCCTAGCGAGGAAGTGCCGCATTTACATTCATTTGAAGTGTAGACGATGAATACATAACACTTCGCAAATCATGTTATATCTTACCATGAAACATAGAAATGAGATGCGATATCGCGTTTTAAGAAGCATTAGGAATCTATTGCTACGATACGTAGACATCTGCAAATGCTGTTTCTTTGCAAGGAAGTGTCGCATTTACATTCATTTGAAGTGTAGACGAGGAATACATAACACTTCGCAAATCATATTATATCTTACCATGAAACATAGAAATGAGATGCGATATCGCGTTTTAAGAAGCATTAGAACTCTATTGCTACGGTAGGTAGACATCTGTAAACGCTATTTCCTTGCAAGGAAGTGTCGCATTTACATTCATTTGAATCGTAGACGAGGAATGCATAACACTTCGCAATGAATATTATATCTTATCATGAAACATAGATATGAGATGCAATATCGCGTTTTAAGAATCATAAGAACTCTATTGCTACGATACGTAGACATCTGCAAACGCTATTCCCTTGCAAGGAAGTGTCGCATTTACATTCATTTGAAGTGCAGACAAGGAATACATAACAATTCGCAAATCATATTATATCTTACCATGAAACATAGAAATGAAATGCGATATCGCGTTTTAAGAAGCATTAGAACTCTATTGCTACGATACCTAGACATCTGCAAACGCTATTTCCTTGCAAGGAAGTGTCGTATTTACATTCATTTGAATCGTAGACGCGGAATGCATAACACTTCGCAATGAATATTATATCTTATCATGAAACATAGAAATGAGATGCGATATCGCGTTTTAAGAATCATAAGAACTCTATTGCTACGATACGTAGACATCTGCAGACGCTATTTCCTTGCAAGGAAGTGTCGCATTTACATTCATTTGAAGTGTAGACGAGGAATACATGAGACTTCGCAAATCATATTATATCCTACCATGAAACATAGAAATGAGATGCGATATCGCGTTTTAAGAAGCATTAGAAATCTATTGCTACGATACGTAGACATCTGCAAACGCTATTTCCTAGCGAGGAAGTGTCGCTTTCACATTCATTTGAAGTGTAGACGAGGAATACATAACCCTTCGCAAATCATATTATATCTTACCATGAAACATAGAAATGAGATGCGATATCGCGTTTTAAGAAGCATTAGAATGCTATCGCTACGATGCCTAGACATCTGCAGACACTATTTCCGAGCAAGGAAGTGTCGCAATTACATTCATTTGAAGTGTAGACGAGGAATACATACCACTTCGCAAATCATATTATATCTTACCATGAAACATAGAAATGAGATGCGATATCGCGTTTTAAGAAGCATTAGAACTCTATCGCTACGATACCTAGACATCTGCAGACACTATTTCCTAGCAAGGAAGTGCCGCATTTACATTCATTTGAAGTGTAGACGAGGAATATATAACACTTCGCAAATCATATTATATCTTACCATGAAACATAGAAATGAGATGCGATATCGCGTTTTAAGAAGCATTAGAACTCTATCGCTACGATACCTAGACATCTGCAGACACTATTTCCTAGCAAGGAAGTGCCGCATTTACATTCATTTGAAGTGTAGACGAGGAATATTTAACACTTCGCAAATCATATTATATCTTACCATGAAACATAGAAATGAGGTGCGATATCGCGTTTTAAGAAGCATTAGAATGCTATTGCTACGATACGTACACATCTGCAAACGCAATTTCCTAGCGAGGAAGTATCGCATTCACATTCATTTGAAGTGTAGACGAGGAATACACAACACTTCGCAAATCATGTTATATCTTACCATGAAACATAGAAATGTGATGCGATATCGCGTTTTAAGAAGCATTAGGAATCTATTGCTACGATACGTAGACATCTGCAAACGCTATTTCTTCGCAAGGAAGTGTCGCATTTACATTCATTTGAAGTGTAGACGAGGAATACATAACACTTCGCAAATCATATTATATCTTACCATGAAACATAGAAATGAGATGCGATATCGCGTTTTAAGAAGCATTAGAACTCTATTGCTACGATAGGTAGACATCTGTAAACGCTATTTCCTTGCAAGGAAGTGTGGCATTCACATTCATTTGAAGTGTAGACGAGGAATGCATAACACTTCGCAAATCATATTATATCTTACCATGAAACATAGAAATGAGATGCGATATCGCGTTTTAAGAATCATAAAAACTCTATTGCTACGATACGTAGACATCAGCAAACGCTATTTCCTTGCAAGGAAGTGTCGCATTTACATTCATTTGAATCGTAGACGTGGAATGCATAACACTTCGCAATGAATATTATATCTTATCATGAAACATAGATATGAAATGCAATATCTCGTTTTAAGAAGCATTTGAACTCTATTGCTACGATACCTAGACATCTGCAGACGCTATTTCCTAGCAAGGAAGTGTCGCATTCACAATCATTTGGAGTGTAGACGAGGAATACATGACACTTCGCAAATCATGTTATATCTTACCATGAAATATAGAAATGAGATGCGATATCGCGTTTTAAGAAGCATTAGAAAGCTAATGCTACGATACGTAGACATCTGCAAACGCTATTTCCTAGCGAGGAAGTATCGCATTCACATTCATTTGAAGTGTAGACGAGGAATACATAACACTTCGCAAATCATATTATATCTTACCGTGAAATATAGAAATGAGATGCGATATCGAGTTTTAAGAATCATAAAGACTCTATTGCTACGATACGTAGACATCTGCAAACGCTATTTCCTTGCAAGGAAGTGTCGCATTTACATTCATTTGAATCGTAGACGAGGAATGCATAACGCTTCGCAATGAATATTATATCTTACCATAAAACATAGAAATGAGATGCGATATCGCGTTTTAAGAATCATAAGAACCGTATTGCTTCGATACGTAGACATCTGCAAACGCTATTTGCTTGCAAGGAAGTGTCGCATTTACATTCATTTGAAGTGTAGACGAGGAATACATAACACTTCGCAAATCATATTATATCTTACCATGAAACATAGAAATGAGATGCGATATCGCGTTTTAAGAATCATAAGAACTCTATTGCTACGATACGTAGACATCTGCAATCGCTATTTCCTAGCGTGGAAGTGTGGCATTCACATTCATTTGAAGTGTAGACGAGGAATACATAACACTTCGCAAATCATATTATATCTTACCATGAAACATAGTAATGGGATGCGATATCGCGTTTTAAGAATCATAAAAACTCTATTGCTACGATACGTAGACATCTGCATTCGCTATTTCCTTGCAAGGAAGTGTCGCATTTACATTCATTTGAATCGTAGACGAGGAATGCATAACACTTACAAATGAATATTATATCTTATCATAAAACATAGATATGAGATGCAATACCTCGTTTTAACAAGCATTTGAACTCTATTGCTTCGATTCGTAGACATCTGCTAACGCTATTTCCTAGCGAGGAAGTGCCGCATTTACATTCATTTGAAGTGTAGACGATGAATACATAACACTTCGCAAATCATGTTATATCTTACCATGAAACATAGAAATGAGATGCGATATCGCGTTTTAAGAAGCATTAGGAATCTATTGCTACGATACGTAGACATCTGCAAACGCTATTTCTTTGCAAGGAAGTGTCGCATTTACATTCATTTGAAGTGTAGACGAGGAATACATAACACTTCGCAAATCATATTATATCTTACCATGAAACATAGAAATGAGATGCGATATCGCGTTTTAAGAAGCATTAGAACTCTATTGCTACGATAGGTAGACATCTGTAAACGCTATTTCCTTGCAAGGAAGTGTCGCATTTACATTCATTTGAATCGTAGACGAGGAATGCATAACACTTCGCAATGAATATTATATCTTATCATGAAACATAGATATGAGATGCAATATCGCGTTTTAAGAATCATAAGAACTCTATTGCTACGATACGTAGACATCTGCAAACGCTATTCCCTTGCAAGGAAGTGTCGCATTTACATTCATTTGAAGTGCAGACAAGGAATACATAACAATTCGCAAATCATATTATATCTTACCATGAAACATAGAAATGAGATGCGATATCGCGTTTTAAGAAGCATTAGAACTCTATTGCTACGATACCTAGACATCTGCAAACGCTATTTCCTTGTAAGGAAGTGTCGTATTTACATTCATTTGAATCGTAGACGAGGAATGCATAACACTTCGCAATGAATATTATATCTTATCATGAAACATAGAAATGAGATGCGATATCGCGTTTTAAGAATCATAAGAACTCTATTGCTACGATACGTAGACATCTGCAGACGCTATTTCCTTGCAAGGAAGTGTCGCATTTACATTCATTTGAAGTGTAGACGAGGAATACATGAGACTTCGCAAATCATATTATATCCTACCATGAAACATAGAAATGAGATGCGATGTCGCGTTTTAAGAAGCATTAGAAATCTATTGCTACGATACGTAGACATCTGCAAACGCTATTTCCTAGCGAGGAAGTGTCGCTTTCACATTCATTTGAAGTGTAGACGAGGAATACATAACCCTTCGCAAATCATATTATATCTTACCATGAAACATAGAAATGAGATGCGATATCGCGTTTTAAGAAGCATTAGAAATCTATTGCTACGATACGTAGACATCTGCAAACGCTATTTCCTTGCAAGGAGATTTCACATTTACGTTCATTTGAAGTGTAGACGAGGAATGCATAACACTGCGCAAATCATATTATATCTTACCATGAAACATAGAATTGAGATGCGATATCGCGTTTTAAGAATCATAAGAACTCCATTGCTACGATCCGTAGACATCTGCAAACGCTATTTCCTTGCAAAGAAGTGTCGCATTCACAATCATTTGGAGTGTAGACGAGGAATACATAACACTTCGCAAATCATATTATATCTTACCGTGAAATATAGAAATGAGATGCGATATCGTGTTTTAAGAAGCATAAGAACTCTATTGCCTCGATACTTAGACATCTGCAAACGCTATTTGCTTGCAAGGATGTGTCGCATTTACATTCATTTGAAGTGTAGACGAGGAATACATAACACTTCGCAAATCATATTGTATTTTACCATGAAACATAGAAATGAGATGCGATATCGCGTTTTAAGAATCATAAAAACTCTATTGCTACGATACGTAGACATCTGCAAACGCTATTTCCTTGCAAGGAAGTGTCGCATTTACATTCATTTGAATCGTAGACGTGGAATGCATAACACTTCGCAATGAATATTATATCTTATCATGAAACATAGATATGAGATGCAATATCTCGTTTTAAGATGCATTTGAACTCTATTGCTACGATACCTAGACATCTGCAGACGCTATTTCCTAGCAAGGAAGTGTCGCATTTACATTCATTTGAAGTGTAGACGGGAAATACATGACACTTCGCAAATCATGTTATATCTTACCATGAAATATAGAAATGAGATGCGATATCGCGTTTTAAGAAGCATTAGAAAGCTAATGCTACGATACGTAGACATCTGCAAACGCTATTTCCTAGCGAGGAAGTATCGCATTCACATTCATTTGAAGTGTAGACGAGGAATACATAACACTTCGCAAATCATATTATATCTTACCATGAAACATAGAAATGAGATGCGATATCGCGTTTTAAGAAGCATTAGAAATCTATTGCTACGATACGTAGACATCTGCAAACGCTATTTCCTTGCAAGGAGATTTCACATTTACATTCATTTGAAGTGTAGACGAGGAATGCATAACACTGCGCAAATCATATTATATCTTACCATGAAACATAGAATTGAGATGCGATATCGCGTTTTAAGAATCATAAGAACTCCATTGCTACGATACGTAGACATCTGCAAACGCTATTTCCTTGCAAGGAAGTGTCGCATTCACAATCATTTGGAGTGTAGACGAGGAATACATAACACTTCGCAAATCATATTATATCTTACCGTGAAATATAGAAATGAGATGCGATATCGTGTTTTAAGAAGCATAAGAACTCTATTGCCTCGATACTTAGACATCTGCAAACGCTATTTGCTTGCAAGGATGTGTCGCATTTACATTCATTTGAAGGGTAGACGAGGAATACATAACACTTCGCAAATCATATTATATCTTACCATGAAACATTGAAATGAGATGCGATATCGCGTTCTAAGAATCATAAGAACTCTATTGCTACGATACGTAGACATCTGCAAACGCTATTTCCTAGCGAGGAAGTGTGGCATTCACATTCATTTGAAGTGTAGACGAGGAATGCATAACACTTCGCAAATCATATTATATCTTACCATGAAACATAGAATTGAGATGCGATATCGCGTTTTAAGAATCATAAGAACTCCATTGCTACGATACGTAGACATCTGCAAACGCTATTTCCTTGCAAGGAAGTGTCGTATTCACAATCATTTGGAGTGTAGACGAGGAATACATAACACTTCGCAAATCATATTATATCTTACCGTGAAATATAGAAATGAGATGCGATATCGTGTTTTAAGAAGCATAAGAACTCTATTGCTTCGATACGTAGACATCTGCAAACGCTATTTGCTTGCAAGGATGTGTCGCATTTACATTCATTTGAAGTGTAGACGAGGAATACATAACACTTCGCAAATCATATTATATCTTACCATGAAACATAGAAATGAGATGCGATATCGCGTTTTAAGAATCATAAGAACTCTATTGCTACGATACGTAGTCATCTGCAAACGCTATTTCCTAGCGAGGAAGTGTGGCATTCACATTCATTTGAAGTGTAGACGAGGAATACATAACACTTCGCAAATCATATTATATCTTACCATGAAACATAGAAATGAGATGCGATATCGCGTTTTAAGAATCATAAAAACTCTATTGCTACGATACGTAGACATCTGCAAACGCTATTTCCTTGCAAGGAAGTGTCGCATTTACATTCATTTGAATCGTAGACGTGGAATGCATAACACTTCGCAATGAATATTATATCTTATCATGAAACATAGATATGAAATGCAATATCTCGTTTTAAGAAGCATTTGAACTCTATTGCTACGATACCTAGACATCTGCAGACGCTATTTCCTAGCAAGGAAGTGTCGCATTCACAATCATTTGGAGTGTAGACGAGGAATACATGACACTTCGCAAATCATGTTATATCTTACCATGAAATATAGAAATGAGATGCGATATCGCGTTTTAAGAAGCATTAGAAAGCTAATGCTACGATACGTAGACATCTGCAAACGCTATTTCCTAGCGAGGAAGTATCGCATTCACATTCATTTGAAGTGTAGACGAGGAATACATAACACTTCGCAAATCATATTATATCTTACCGTGAAATATAGAAATGAGATGCGATATCGAGTTTTAAGAATCATAAAGACTCTATTGCTACGATACGTAGACATCTGCAAACGCTATTTCCTTGCAAGGAAGTGTCGCATTCACAATCATTTGGAGTGTAGACGAGGAATACATAACACTTCGCAAATCATATTATATCTTACCGTGAAATATAGAAATGAGATGCGATATCGAGTTTTAAGAATCATAAAGACTCTATTGCTACGATACGTAGACATCTGCAAACGCTATTTCCTTGCAAGGAAGTGTCGCATTTACATTCATTTGAATCGTAGACGAGGAATGCATAACGCTTCGCAATGAATATTATATCTTACCATGAAACATAGAAATGAGATGCGATATCGCGTTTTAAGAATCATAAGAACCGTATTGCTTCGATACGTAGACATCTGCAAACGCTATTTGCTTGCAAGGAAGTGTCGCATTTACATTCATTTGAAGTGTAGACGAGGAATACATAACACTTCGCAAATCATATTATATCTTACCATGAAACATAGAAATGAGATGCGATATCGCGTTTTAAGAATCATAAGATATCTATTGCTACGATACGTAGACATCTGCAATCGCTATTTCCTAGCGTGGAAGTGTGGCATTCACATTCATTTGAAGTGTAGACGAGGAATACATAACACTTCGCAAATCATATTATATCTTACCATGAAACATAGAAATGAGATGCGATATCGCGTTTTAAGAAGCATTAGAAAGCTACTGCTACGATACGTAGACATCTGCAAACGCTATTTCCTAGCGAGGAAGTATCGCATTCACATTCATTTGAATCGTATACGAGGAATGCATAACACTTCGCAGTGAATATTATATCTTATCATGAAACATAGAAATGCGATGCGATATCGCGATTTAAGGATCATAAGAACTCTATTGCTACGATACCTAGACATCTGCAGACACTATTTCCTATCAAGGAAGTGTCGCAATTACATTCATTTGAAGTGTAGACGAGGAATACATAACACTTCGCAAACCATATTATATCTTACCATGAAACATAGATATGAGATGCAATATCTCGTTTTAAGAAGCATTTGAACTCTTTTGCTACGATGCCTAGACATGTGCAGACGCTATTTCCTAGCAAGGAAGTGTCGCATTTACATTCATTTGAATCGTAGACGAGGAATGCATAACACTTCGCAGTGAATATTATATCTTATCATGAAACATAGAAATGCGATGCGATATCGCGTTTTAAGGATCATAAGAACTCTATTGCTACGATACCTAGACATCTGCAGACACTACTTCCTATCAAGGAAGTGTCGCAATTACATTCATTTGAAGTGTAGACGAGGAATACATAACACTTCGCAAATCATATTATATCTTACCATGAAACATAGAAATGAGATGCGATATCGCGTTTTAAGAAGCTTTAGAATGCTATTGCTTCGATACGTAGACATCTGCAAACGCTATTTCCTTGCAAGGAAGTGTCGTATTTGCATTCATTTAAACCGTAGACGAGGAATGCATAACACTTCGCAATGAATATTATATCTTATCATGAAACATAGAAATGAGTTGCAATATCTCGTTTTAAGAAGCATTTGAACTCTATTGCTACGATACCTAGACATCTGCAGACGCTATTTCCTAGCAAAGAAGTGTCGCATTTACATTCATTTGAAGTGTAGACGAGAAATACATGACACTTCGCAAATCATGTTATATCTTACCATGAAAGATAGAAATGAGATGCGATATCGCGTTTTAAGGAGCATTAGAAAGCTAATGCTACGATACGTAGACATCTGCAAACGCTATTTCCTAGCGAGGAAGTATCGCATTCACATTCATTTGATGTGTAGACGAGGAATACATAACACTTCGCAAATCATATTATATCTTACCATGAAACATAGAAATGAGATGCGATATCGCGTTTTAAGAAGCATTAGAAATCTATTGCTACGATACGTAGACATCTGCAAACGCTATTTCCTTGCAAGGAGATTTCACATTTACATTCATTTGAAGTGTAGACGAGGAATGCATAACACTGCGCAAATCATATTATATCTTACCATGAAACATAGAATTGAGATGCGATATCGCGTTTTAAGAATCATAAGAACTCCATTGCTACGATACGTAGACATCTGCAAACGCTATTTCCTTGCAAGGAAGTGTCGCATTCACAATCATTTGGAGTGTAGACGAGGAATACATAACACTTCGCAAATCATATTATATCTTACCGTGAAATATAGAAATGAGATGCGATATCGTGTTTTAAGAAGCATAAGAACTCTATTGCTACGATACGTAGACATCTGCAAACGCTATTTCCTAGCGAGGAAGTGTGGCATTCACATTCATTTGAAGTGTAGACGAGGAATACATAACACTTCGCAAATCATATTATATCTTGCCATGAAGCATAGAAATGAGATGCGATATCGCGTTTTAAGAAGCTTTAGAAAGCTATTGCTTCGATACGTAGACATCTGCAAACGCTATTTCCTTGCAAAGAAGTGTCGCATTTGCATTCATTTGAATCGTAGACGAGGAATGCATAACACTTCGCAATGAATATTATATCTTATCATGAAACATAGATATGAGATGCAATATCTCGTTTTAAGAAGCAATTGAACTCCATTGCTACGATACGTAGACATCTGCAAACGCTATTTCCTTGCAAGGAAGTGTCGCATTCACAATCATTTGGAGTGTAGACGAGGAATACATAACACTTCGCAAATCATATTGTATTTTACCATGAAACATAGAAATGAGATGCGATATCGCGTTTTAAGAATCATAAGACTCTATTGCTACGATACGTAGACATCTGCAAACGCTATTTCCTGGCAAGGAAGTGTCGCATTTACATTCATTTGAATCGTAGACGTGGAATGCATAACACTTCGCAATGAATATTATATCTTATCATGAAACATAGATATGAAATGCAATATCTCGTTTTAAGAAGCATTTGAACTCTATTGCTACGATACCTAGACATCTGCAGACGCTATTTCCTAGCAAGGAAGTGTCGCATTCACAATCATTTGGAGTGTAGACGAGGAATACATGACACTTCGCAAATCATGTTATATCTTACCATGAAATATAGAAATGAGATGCGATATCGCGTTTTAAGAAGCATTAGAAAGCTAATGCTACGATACGTAGACATCTGCAAACGCTATTTCCTAGCGAGGAAGTATCGCATTCACATTCATTTGAAGTGTAGACGAGGAATACATAACACTTCGCAAATCATATTATATCTTACCATGAAACATAGAAATGAGATGCGATATCGCGTTTTAAGAAGCATTAGAAATCTATTGCTACGATACGTAGACATCTGCAAACGCTATTTCCTTGCTAGGAAGTTTCGCATTTACATTCATTTGAAGTGTAGACGAGGAATGCATAACACTTCGCAAATCATATTGTATCTTACCATGAAACATAGAATTGAGATGCGATATCGCGTTTTAAGAATCATAAGAACTCCATTGCTACGATACGTAGACATCTGCAAACGCTATTTCCTTGCAAGGAAGTGTCGCATTCACAATCATTTGGAATGTAGACGAGGAATACATAACACTTCGCAAATCATATTATATCTTACCGTGAAATATAGAAATGAGAAGCGAAATCGAGTTTTAAGAATCATAAAAACTCTATTGCTACGATACGTAGACATCTGCAAACGCTATTTCCTTGCAAGGAAGTGTCGCATTTACATTCATTTGAATCGTAGACGAGGAATGCATAACACTTCGCAATGAATATTATATTTTATCATGAAACATAGATATGAAATGCAATATCTCGTTTTAAGAAGCATTTGAACTCTATTGCTACGATACGTAGACATCTGCAAACGCTATTTCCTTGCAAGGAAGTTTCGCATTTACATTCATTTGAAGTGTAGACGAGGAATGCATAACACTTCGCAAATCATATTATATCTTACCATGAAACATAGAAAAGAGATGCGATATCGCGTTTTAAGAAGCATTAGAAAGCTATTGCTACGATACGTAGACATCTGCAAACGCTATTTCCTAGCGAGGAAGTATCGCATTCACATTCATTTGAAGCGTAGACGAGGAATACATAACACTTCGCAAATCATGTTATATCTTACCATGAAACATAGAAATGAGATGCGATATCGCGTTTTAAGAAGGATTTGAACTCTATTGCTTCGATACGTAGACATCTGCAAACGATATTTCCTTGCTAGGAAGTGTCGCATTTACATTCACTTGAAGTGTGGACGAGGAATACATAACACTTCGCAAATCATATTTTATCTTACCATGAAACATAGAAATGAGATGCGATATCGCGTTTTAAGAAGCATTAGAAAGCTACTGCTACGATACGTAGACATCTGCAAACGCTATTTCCTAGCGAGGAAGTATCGCATTCACATTCATTTGAATCGTATACGAGGAATGCATAACACTTCGCAATGAATATTGTATCTTATCATGAAACACAGATATGAGATGCAATATCTCGTTTTAAGAAGCATTTGAACTCTATTGCTACGATACCTAGACATCTGCAGACGCTATTTCCTAGCAAGGAAGTGTCGCATTTACATTCATTTGAATCGTAGACGAGGAATGCATAACACTTCGCAGTGAATATTATATCTTATCATGAAACATAGATATGAGATGCAATATCTCGTTTTAAGAAGCATTTGAACTCTATTGCTTCGATACGTAGACATCTGTAAACGCTATTTCCTAGCAAGGAAGTGTCGCATTTACATTCATTTGAAATGTAGACGAGGAATACATAACACTTCGCAAATCATATTATATCTTACCATGAAACAGATAAATGCGATGCGATATCGCGTTTTAAGGATCATAAGAACTCTATTGCTACGATACCTAGACATCTGCAGACACTATTTCCTATCAAGGAAGTGTCGCAATTACATTCATTTGAAGTGTAGACGAGGAATACATAACACTTCGCAAATCATATTATATCTTACCATGAAACATAGAAATGGGATGCGATATCGCGTTTTAAGAAGCATTAGAACTCTATCGCAACGATACCTAGACATCTGCAGACCTTATTTCCTAGCAAGGAAATGTCGCATTTACATTCATTTGAAGTGCAGACGAGGAATACATAACACTTCGCAAATAATATTATATCTTACCATGAAACATAGAAATGAGATGCGATATCGCGTTTTAAGAAGCATTAGGTTTCTATTGCTACGATACGTAGACATCTGCAAACGCTATTTCTTTGCAAGGAAGTGTCGCATTTACATTCATTTGAAGTGTAGACGAGGAATACATAACACTTCGCAAATCATATTATATCTTACCATGAAACATAGAAATGAGATGCGATATCGCGTTTTAAGAAGCATTAGAACTCTATTGCTACGATAGGTAGACATCTGTAAACGCTATTTCCTTGCAAGGAAGTGTCGCATTTACATTCATTTGAATCGTAGACGAGGAATGCATAACACTTCGCAATGAATATTATATCTTATCATGAAACATAGATATGAGATGCAATATCTCGTTTTAAGAAGCATTTGAACTCTATTGCTTCGATACGTAGACATCTGCAAACGCTATTGCCTTGCTAGGAAGTGTCGCATTTACATTCATTTGAAGTGCAGACGAGGAATACATAACACTTCGCAAATAATATTATATCTTACCATGAAACATAGAAATGAGATGCGATATCGCGTTTTAAGAAGCATTAGAAAGCTACTGCTACGATACGTAGACATCTGCAAACGCTATTTCCTAGCGAGGAAGTATCGCATTCACATTCATTTGAATCGTATACGAGGAATGCATAACACTTCGCAATGAATATTATATCTTATCATGAAACATAGATATGAGATGCAATATCTCGTTTTAAGAAGAATTTGAACTCTATTGCTTCGATACGTAGACATCTGCAAACGCTATTTCCTTGCTAGGAAGTGTCGCATTTACATTCACTTGAAGTGTAGACGAGGAATACATAACACTTCGCAAATCATATTATATCTTACCATGAAACATAGAAATGAGATGCGATATCGCGTTTTAAGAAGCATTAGAAAGCTACTGCTACGATACGTAGACATCTGCAAACGCTATTTCCTAGCGAGGAAGTATCGCATTCACATTCATTTGAATCGTAGACGTGGAATGCATAACACTTCGCAATGAATATTATATCTTATCATGAAACATAGATATGAGATGCAATATCTCGTTTTAAGAAGCATTTGAACTCTATTGCTTCGATACGTAGACATCTGCAAACGCTATTGCCTTGCTAGGAAGTGTCGCATTTACATTCATTTGAAGTGCAGACGAGGAATACATAACACTTCGCAAATAATATTATATCTTACCATGAAACATAGAAATGAGATGCGATATCGCGTTTTAAGAAGCATTAGAAAGCTACTGCTACGATACGTAGACATCTGCAAACGCTATTTCCTAGCGAGGAAGTATCGCATTCACATTCATTTGAATCGTATACGAGGAATGCATAACACTTCGCAATGAATATTATATCTTATCATGAAACATAGATATGAGATGCAATATCTCGTTTTAAGAAGAATTTGAACTCTATTGCTTCGATACGTAGACATCTGCAAACGCTATTTCCTTGCTAGGAAGTGTCGCATTTACATTCACTTGAAGTGTAGACGAGGAATACATAACACTTCGCAAATCATATTATATCTTACCATGAAACATAGAAATGAGATGCGATATCGCGTTTTAAGAAGCATTAGAAAGCTACTGCTACGATACGTAGACATCTGCAAACGCTATTTCCTAGCGAGGAAGTATCGCATTCACATTCATTTGAATCGTAGACGTGGAATGCATAACACTTCGCAATGAATATTATATCTTATCATGAAACATAGATATGAGATGCAATATCTCGTTTTAAGAAGCATTTGAACTCTATTGCTTCGATACGTAGACATCTGCAAACGCTATTGCCTTGCTAGGAAGTGTCGCATTTACATTCATTTGAAGTGCAGACGAGGAATACATAACACTTCGCAAATAATATTATATCTTACCATGAAACATAGAAATGAGATGCGATATCGCGTTTTAAGAAGCATTAGAAAGCTACTGCTACGATACGTAGACATCTGCAAACGCTATTTCCTAGCGAGGAAGTATCGCATTCACATTCATTTGAATCGTATACGAGGAATGCATAACACTTCGCAATGAATATTATATCTTATCATGAAACATAGATATGAGATGCAATATCTCGTTTTAAGAATCATCAGAACTCTATTGCTACGATACCTAGACATCTGCAAACGCTATTTCCTTGCAAGGAAGTGTCGCATTTACATTCATTTGAAGTGTAGACGAGGAATGCATAACACTTCGCAATGAATATTATATCTTATCATGAAACATAGATATGAGATGCAATATCTCGTTTTAAGAAGAATTTGAACTCTATTGCTTCGATACGTAGACATCTGCAAACGCTACTTCCTTGCTAGGAAGTGTCGCATTTACATTCACTTGAAGTGTAGACGAGGAATACATAACACTTCGCAAATCATATTATATCTTACCATGAAACATAGAAATGAGATGCGATATCGCGTTTTAAGAATCATAATAAATCTATTGCTACGATACGTAGACATCTGCAAACGCAATTCCCTTGCAAGGAAGTGTCGCATTTACATTCATTTGAAGTGCAGACGAGGAATACATAACACTTCGCAAATCATATTATATCTTACCATGAAACATAGAATTGAGATGCGATATCGCGTTTTAAGAAGCAATAGATAGCTACTGCTACGATACGTAGACATCTGCAAACGCTATTTCCTTGCAAGGAAGTGTCGCATTTACATTCATTTGAATCGTAGACGTGGAATGCATAACACTTCGCAATGAATATTATATCTTATCATGAAACATAGATATGAGATGCAATATCTCGTTTTAAGAAGCATTTGAACTCTATTGCTTCGATACGTAGACATCTGCAAACGCTATTTCCTAACAAGGAAGTCTCGCATTTACATTCATTTGAAGTGTAGACGAGGAATACATAACACTTCGCAAATCATATTATATCTTACCATGAAACATAGAAATGAGATGCGATATCGCGTTTTAAGAATCATAAGAAATCTATTGCTACAATACGTAGACATCTGCAAACGCAATTCCCTTGCAAGGAAGTGTCGCATTTACATTCATTTGAAGTGCAGACGAGGAATACATAACACTTCGCAAATCATATTATATCTTACCATGAAACATAGAATTGAGATGCGATATCGCGTTTTAAGAAGCATTAGAACTCTATTGCTACGACACCTAGATATCTGCAAACGCTATTTCCTAGCGAGGAAGTGTGGCATTCACATTCATTTGAAGTGTAGACGAGGAATACATAACACTTCGCAAATCATATTATATCTTACCATGAAACATAGAAATGAGATGTGATATCGCGTTTTAAGAATCATAAAAACTCTATTGCTACGATACGTAGACATCTGCAAACGCTATTTCCTTGCAAGGAAGTGTCGCATTTACATTCATTTGAATCGTAGACGTGGAATGCATAACACTTCGCAATGAATATTATATCTTATCATGAAACAGATATGAGATGCAATATCTCGTTTTAAGAAGCATTTGAAC
Organism: Xylocopa sonorina; assembly: GCF_050948175.1. NCBI lineage: Eukaryota > Metazoa > Arthropoda > Insecta > Hymenoptera > Apidae > Xylocopa > Xylocopa sonorina. The sequence continues at coordinate 407,609 of NW_027490112.1, read as the reverse complement.
TCTATTGCTTCGATACGTAGACATCTGCAAACGCTATTTCCTTGCAAGGAAGTGTCGCATTCACAATCATTTGGAATGTAGACGAGGAATACATAACACTTCGCAAATCATATTATATCTTACCGTGAAATATAGAAATGAGATGCGATATCGCGTTTTAAGAAGCATTAGAAAGCTAATGCTACGATACGTAGACATCTGCAAACGCTATTTCCTAGCGAGGAAGTATCGCATTTACATTCATTTGAAGTGTAGACGAGGAATACATAACACTTCGCAAATCATATTATATCTTACCATGAAACATAGAAATGAGATGCGATATCGCGTTTTAAGAAGCATTAGAAAGCTATTGCTACGATACGTAGACATCTGCAAACGCTATTTCCTTGCAAGGAAGTGTCGCATTCACAATCATTTGGAATGTAGACGAGGAATACATAACACTTCGAAAATCATATTATATCTTACCGTGAAATATAGAAATGAGATGCGATATCGAGTTTTAAGAATCATAAAAACTCTATTGCTACGATACGTAGACATCTGCAAACGCTATTTCCTTGCAAGGAAGTGCCGCATTTACATTCATTTGAATCGTAGACGAGGAATGCATAACACTTCGCAATGAATATTATATCTTACCATGAAACATAGAAATGAGATGCGATATCGCGTTTTAAGAATCATAAGAACTCTATTGCTTCGATACGTAGACATCTGCAAACGCTATTTCCTAGCGTGGAAGTGTGGCATTCACATTCATTTGAAGTGTAGACGAGGAATACATAACACTTCGCAAATCATATTATATCCTACCATGAAACATAGAAATGAGATGCGATATCGCGTTTTAAGAAGCATTAGAAATCTATTGCTACGATACGTAGACATCTGCAAACGCTATTTCCTTGCAAGGAAGTTTCGCATTTACATTCATTTGAAGTGTAGACGAGGAATACATAACCCTTCGCAAATCATATTATATCTTACCATGAAACATAGAAATGAGGTGCGAGATCGCGTTTTAAGAAGCATTAGAAAGCTACTGCTACGATACGTAGACATCTGCAAACGCTATTTCCTAGCGAGGAAGTATAGCATTCACATTCATTTGAATCGTAGACGAGGAATGCATAACACTTCGCAATGAATATTATATCTTATCATGAAACATAGATATGAGATGCAATATCTCGTTTTAAGAAGCATTTGAACTCTATTGCTACGATACCTAGACATCTGCAGACGCTATTTCCTAGCAAGGAAGTGTCGCATTTACATTCATTTGAAGTGTAGACGAGGAATACATGACACTTCGCAGATCATATTATATCTTACCATGAAACATAGAAATGAGATGCAATATCTCGATTTAAGAAGCATTTGATCTCTATTGCTTCGATACGTAGACATCTGCAAACGCTATTTCCTTGCAAGGAAGTGTCGCATTTACGTTCGTTTGAATCGTAGACGACGAATGCATAACACTTCGCAATGAATATTATATCTTATCATGAATCATAGATATGAGATGCAATATCGCGTTTTAAGAAGCATTCTAACTCTATCGCTACGATACCTAGACACCTGCAGACTCTATTTCCTAGCAAGGAAGTGTCGCAATTACATTCATTTGAAGTGTAGACGAGGAATACATAACACTTCGCAAATCATATTATATCTTACCATGAAACATAGAATTGAGATGCGATATCGCGTTTTAAGAATCATAAGAAATCTATTGCTACGATACGTAGACATCTGCAAACGCAATTCCCTTGCAAGGAAGTGTCGCATTTACATTCATTTGAAGTGCAGACGAGGAATACATAACACTTCGCAAATCATATTATATCTTACCATGAAACATAGAATTGAGATGCGATATCGCGTTTTAAGAAGCATTAGAACTCCATTGCTACGGTACCTAGACATCTGTAAACGCTATTTCCTCGCAAGGAAGTGTCGCATTTACATTCATTTGAATCGTAGACGAGGAATGCATAACACTTCGCAGTGAATATTATATCTTATCATGAAACATAGAAATGAGATGCGATATCGCGTTTTAAGAAGCATTAGAAATCCATTGCTACGATACGTAGACATATGTAAACGCTATTCCCTTGCAAGGAAGTGTCGCATTTACATTCATTTGAAGTGCAGACGAGGAATACATAACACTTCGCAAATAATATTATATCTCACCATGAAACTTAGAAATGAGATGCGATATCGCGTTTTAAGAAGCATTAGAACTCTATTGCTACGATACGTAGACATCTGCAAACGCTATTCCCTTGCAAGGAAGTGTCGCATTTACATTCATTTGAAGTGCAGACAAGGAATACATAGCAATTCGCAAATCATATTATATCTTACCATGAAACATAGAAATGAGATGCGATATCGCGTTTTAAGAAGCATTAGAACGCTATCGCTACGATGCCTAGACATCTGCAGACACTATTTCCGAGCAAGGAAGTGTCGCAATTACGTTCATTTGAAGAGTAGACGAGGAATATATAACACTTCGCAATGAATATTATATCTCTTCATGAAACATAGATATGAGATGCAATATCTCGTTTTAGCAAGCATTTGAACTCTATTGCTTCGATACGTAGACATCTGCAAACGCTATTTCCTTGCAAGGAAGTGTCACATTTGCATTCATTCGAATCGTATACGAGGAATGCATAACACTTCGCAATGAATATTATATCTTATCATGAATCATAGATATGAGATGCAATATCTCGTTTCAAGAAGCATTTGAACTCTATTGCTATGATACCTAGACATCTGCAGACGCTATTTCCTAGCAAGGAAGTGTCGCATTTACATTCATTTGAAGTGTAGACGAGGAATACATGACACTTCGCAAATCATATTATATCTTACCATGAAACATAGAAATGAGATGCGATATCGCGTTTTAAGAAGCATTAGAACTCTATTGCTACGATACCTAGACATCTGCAAACGCTACTTCCTTGCAAGGAAGTGTCGCATTTACATTCATTTGAATCGTAGACGAGGAATGCATAACACTTCGCAATGAATATTATATCTTATCATGAAACATAGAAATGAGATGCGACATCGCGTATTAAGAAGCATTAGAACTCTATTGCTACGATAGGTAGACATCCGCAAACGCTATTTCCTTGCAAGGAAGTGTCGCACTTACATTCATTTGAATCGTAGACGAGGAATGCATAACACTTCGCAAAGAATATTATATCTTATCATGAAACATAGATATGAGATGCAATATCTCGTTTTAAGAAGCATATGAACTCTATTGCTACGATACCTAGACAGCTGCAGACGCTATTTCCTAGCAAGGAAGTGTCGCATTTACATTCATTTGAAGTGTAGACGGGGAATACATGACACTTCGCCGATCATATTATATCTTACCATGAAACATAGAAATGAGATGCAATATCTCGATTTAAGAAGCATTTGATCTCTATTGCTTCGATACGCAGACATCTGCAAACGCTATTTCCTTGCAAGGAAGTGTCGCATTTACGATCATTTGAATCGTAGACGACGAATGCATAACACTTCGCATTGAATATTATATCTTATCATGAATCATAGATATGAGATGCAATATCGCGTTTTAAGAAGCATTCTAACTCTATCGCTACGATACCTAGACATCTGCAAACGCTATTTCTTTGCAAGGAAGTGTCGCATTTACATTCATTTGAAGTGTAGACGAGGAATACATAACCCTTCGCAAATCATATTATATCTTACCATGAAACATAGAAATGAGATGCGATATCGCGTTTTAAGAATCATAAGAACTCTATTGCTACGATACGTAGACATCTGCAAACGCTATTTCCTAGCGAGGAAGTGTGGCATTCACATTCATTTGAAGTGTAGACGAGGAATACATAACACTTGGCAAATCATATTATATCTTACCATGAAAAATAGAAATGAGATGCGATATCGCGTTTTAAGAATCATAAAAACTCTATTGCTACGATACGTAGACATCTGCAAACGCTATTTCCTTGCAAGGAAGTGTCGCATTTACATTCATTTGAATCGTAGACGAGGAATGCATAACACTTCGCAATGAATATTATATCTTACCATGAAACATAGAAATGGGATGCGATATCTCGTTTCAAGAAGCATTTGAACTCTATTGCTATGATACCTAGACATCTGCAGACGCTATTTCCTAGCAAGGAAGTGTCGCATTTACATTCATTTGAAGTGTAGACGAGGAATACATGACACTTCGCAAATCATATTATATATTACCATGAAACATAGACATGAGATGCCATATCGCGTTTTAAGGAGCATTAGAAAGCTATTGCTACGATACGTAGACATCTGCAAACGCTATTTCCTAGCGAGGAAGTATCGCATTCACATTCATTTGAAGTGTAGACGAGGAATACATAACACTTCGCAAATCATGTTATATCTTACCATGAAACATAGAAATGAGATGCGATATCGCTTTTTAAGAAGCATTAGGAATCTATTGCTACGATACGTAGACATCTGCAAACGCTATTTCCTTGCAAGGAAGTGTCACATTTACATTCATTTGAATCGTAGACGAGGAATGCATAACACTTCGCAATGAATATCATATCTTATCATGAAACATAGATATGAGATGCAATATCTCGTTTTAAGAAGCATTTGAACTCTATTGCTACGATACCTAGACATCTGCAGACGCTATTTCCTAGCAAGGAAGTGTCGCATTTACATTCATTTGAAGTGTAGACGAGGAATACATGACACTTCGCAGATCATATTATATCTTACCATGAAACATAGAAATGAGATGCAATATCTCGATTTAAGAAGCATTTGATCTCTATTGCTTCGATACGCAGACATCTGCAAACGCTATTTCCTTGCAAGGAAGTGTCGCATTTACGTTCATTTGAATCGTAGACGACGAATGCATAACACTTCGCAATGAATATTATATCTTATCATGAATCATAGATATGAGATGCAATATCGCGTTTTAAGAAGCATTCTAACTCTATCGCTACGATACCTAGACATCTGCAGACACTATTTCCTAGCAAGGAAGTGTCGCAATTACATTCATTTGAAGTGTAGACGAGGAATACATAACACTTCGCAAATCATATTATATCTTACCATGAAACATAGAAATGAGATGCGGTATCGCGTTTTAAGAAGCATTAGAAATCTATTGCTACGATACGTAGACAACTGCAAACGCTATTTCCTTGCAAGGAAGTGTCGCATTTACATTCATTTGAAGTGCAGACGAGGAATGCATAACACTTCGCAATGAATATTACATCTTATCATGAAACATAGAAATGAGATACGATATCACGTTTTAAGAAGCATTAGATCTCTATCCCTACGATACGTAGACATCTGCAAACGCTATTTCCTAGCAAGGAAGTGTCGCATTTACATTCATTTGAAGTGTAGACGAGGAATACATAACACTTCGCAAATCATATTGTATCTTACCATGAAACATAGAAATGAGATGCGATATCGCGTTTTAAGAAGCGTTAGAAATCTATTGCTACGTTAGGTAGACATCTGCAAACGCTATTTCCTTGGAAGGAAGTGTCGCATTTACATTCATTTGAAATGTAGACGAGGAACACATTACACTTCGCAGATCATATTATATCTTACCATGCAACATAGTAATGAGTTGCGATATCGCGTTTTAAGAAGCATTAGAACTCTATTGCTACGATACGTAGACATCTGCAAACGCTATTTCCTAGCAAGGAAGTGTCGCATTTACGTCCATTTCAATCGTTGACGAGGAATGCACAACACTTTGCAATGAGTATTATATCTTATCATGAAACATAGATATGATATGCAATATCTCGTTTTAAGAAGCATTAGATCTCTATCCCTACGATACGTAGACATCTGCAAACGCTATTTCCTTGCAAGGAAGTGTCGCATTTACATTCCTTTGAAGTGTAGACGAGGAATATATAACACTTCGCAAAGCATATTATATCTTACCATGAAACATAGAAATGAAGTTGCGATATCGCGTTTTAAGAAGCATTAGAACTCTATTGCTACGATAGGTAGACATCTGCAAACGCTATTTCCTTGCAAGGAAGTGTCGCACTTACATTCATTTGAAGTGTAGACGAGGAATACATGATACTTCGCAAATCATATTATATCTTACCATGAAACATAGAGATGAGATGCGATATCGCGTTTTAAGAAGCATTAAAACTCTATTGCTACGATAGGTAGACATCTGCAAACGCTATTTCCTTGCAAGGAAGTGTCGCACTTACATTCATTTGAAGTGTCGACGAGGAATACATGATACTTCGCAAATCATATTATATCTTACCATGAAACATAGAGATGAGATGCGATATCGCGTTTTAAGAAGCATTAGAACTCCATTGCTTCGTAACGTAGACATCTAGAAGCGCTGTTCCCTAGCGAGGATGTGCGGCATTTACATTCTTTAGTAATGTAGATGAGATATACGTATCGTGTAGCATTTTTATTACATTTTATCATGCGGCATTGAAATATGATGCGACATCGCGTTGCATGAAATATTCGTAATCTAATTCTTCTAAAGAGGGGTAGCAGATGAGTATATTGCATTGAAAAGGGCATTACTACTTACTTACTTTGAAACGTTGGATTGAAATGTGTCATCGTGATACATGAATCGTTAGAACTCTATTTCTTCGATACTTACGAATCCCATGAATCCTAATGTTGCATGAAATGTGATGGTGTTTCATAATGTCTGGGTGCCAATGCATGAGAGTTCTAATGCTTTATGCAACGTGAGTGCCAATCTCAGTTGAACATTTCAAGGTAAGTTATTTGTAATGTTCTATGCATTGCATTATGCTTATCTGCATCTGCTCTTGAAAGGCATGTGAGTTCTAGAAATTCATGCAATGGAATAGCGCTTCTAAGTGTACTGTCATGCGTAACTCGTGCCACCCATTCTACACATGAGTCTTCTCGCACTTCCATCATCGACCCCTGGATTCAGGGAACCTGCCGTGCTCGCATACAGCGCCGGCAATCGCAGCGTTCGCGCGCGCACTCCTGCACGCGCTCACACGCACCAAGTACCGCTGTGTTACTCGAACTGACCGACCGGTACACATGGCTCGTACACACCAGGCATCGCTGATTCAATCTCACCGGCGAGGACTACTGTCTCACTCCCACTGTCGAGTATATCTCCGTTCGGACTAACGACGAACACCCTTGACTACCTTGCAACAGTGATTTCGTTCTGCTAAAAGGCGCAGTCGCAGCCCATCACCTCAATGGGGATTCTTCCAATTCAGGGAGCCGACTTTAGCAGAATAATATACATATATATACTATAATGACTTTAGCAGAATTATATATATACTATATCCGGACTAATGTATTGCAGCATATAAGAATTCATAAATCCAAGTTACACTCGTTAAGAATCCAAGACACGAACAACACACGCGTAACTGTAAGTTCATGCTATACTTACTTCATTATACAATTTCATAAGTTAAACGCGAAAGGCGCGCCGCTAGTCCCACCACGATACACGAGTCCACACTCACTGAACCGCATGCTCCACGCAACGATCCGTTAATCTCCCACTCGTTGGACCACATGCTTTCATGATTTGTCAAGTAAATGTTTCAAACTGGTATAAATATTAATACATATTTTATATTTTAGTTAATTCTGAATACAATATCTCCTTAAGATACTCCATTACATCTAAAATCCTATCTAATTTCATACCATTTCATGATGTTTTAAATAAATATTTGAAATTGGTTTATATAATTACATTTATCATATATTTTAGTTACTTAAATATAGATCATTCCCTCTAAATAAAAATAAGTATCTATATATTATATAAGTCGATCATTTATTTTCATCGTTCGAGTTCGCTTTCTTTCCATCGAGGCTTGCAAATCCCTCTTCGTTATTCTTGTAATTCGTACGTTAGAAGGTATGTAGTACGTATTGATGGTTCAACGCTGAAAATATCTCAAGCACTTCTGCTATACTCAATTTAGCGTATATGCAACCTCCCGTCAACGTTATATCTATTTTTTATCTGTTTCGGTTCTTAAAGTATGTATAGCCTTCTTTCGGATTGGTCGTGATTAGATCGTTTCTTAGAGCCATTTTGATGATCTTTTCCTCTCTATGGTTGTTCGTCTTACTACCCCAGATTACCGATTTTTCATTCAGGTCACCCCACGATTATTATTCTGTTTGCTTTCTCTCCCTTTTCCATGTTATCCTCAGCTTGGTTTATATATTCTTCGTTTTCTTTCCGTTCCTGTTAAGCGAGAAGTAGCAGCTTATAGATTTTGTTCCTTCGACCATTGCATGAACGATTCCGGTCGAGGAATATGTGGTGCCATATGTGAAACATTTTCGATTAACACCGGTTATCCATATCGCAGCGTCACCGTTCTCGTCTTGCAGTCAGTATTCTTCTATCCTGTGTGCTTCCGATATTATTACCACGTCTGTCCCTTGAATCATTCGCATTTGCTGCATGATATTTCGCGAGATTCGGCATCTGTTCAGATAGATTTGTAGGACTTTCAATTCCATATTCGTTTCTCTTTCTTTTCTATCAACGCCTTTCTGTCGGCCGGACAATTAAAGCTCTGGTAACGTGACTGATGTATGGATTCTTTCTTCCTTCCTCGCTGCAGATGATACATTTCAGTTTATTCGCGATACAACCGATTACCGTATAAATCTGAGATCCGCATTTCCTGCAGATTCCCTTATTATCTTTGACTTCTTCGCAATTTCTGCCGATATGTCCCACATTATGGCATTTGAAGCAACTCTCTATTCTCGGTAGCACTTTGCAGAGGCAAGGTGTTAATGGTATTCTGAGTCGTTTGACCTTTTCCATCTCTTTACTGTATTCCTGTCCAAATTCAGCTAACGCGACTCGGTAGCCCCTCCACGTTTGTTTCAACAACTTGACGTTTATACCGCTATCCCTTACTACGATTATTTTCAGTGTTCGTTTCATGTACTCCTTCATTTCTTCTCTGGTCACCTAACGGGTATATGTCCTTTAGTTGGAGCATTGTACTCGCACTCGTACGTTTTTCTTCGAATTCTTTTTCTAGAGTTCCTTTTATCTCCTTTATTATGTTCTCTATACCTGTTTTCTTGTTAAATTCTAGGATTATATCTCCCGCTCTCGATTTTCTTGCGTCATATTTTCGTATTTCTGTCGTTTCTCCTGCTTCTCCTCATCCCGTTGTTTGTCCTCGAATGCTTACTGCTCCTTTAATTGCTTCAATTTTCCCTGTACCGTTCGCCACTAGTTCGATCAAGTGTCCGATCTCAGTTTTTTTTATATGCCTGATGTTTCCCATTAACGTTTCCTAATATGTCATTACCTTCGTCGTATCCTCGCTCATAATATCTATCATTACGTCTGATGTGTGGCTGCCTATTCTTCTATTTGAAAGTAAGGACGTTATTCTTATCGGTAGCTTTTCCATTATCCTGCCCTTTCTTTTTGGTTCCCTTACTTCGGCTCCTGATGCTTTTCCTTTCGTGCCTGTGTCTTCCGAGGCGGCTTTCTTTTTCTCCTTTATATTTTCCTATCCTTTGGTGTCATCAACAAGGAACTCCGAACTGCTTGCCCAACAATTAATTTGCTGCCAGAACCCGATGGGACTGATTCCGAATCGTGAGCCAGCAGCACCTTTCGTGGGGGTTAGGGGGGTTGTAGACCCCCCACCATCCTACTGCCTGCCCTGAGGAACGCAGGGCCACTTGATCCGCGACCAGCATCTATCTTATACTCTAACCGATTCGTTGTCGCGTTTTCCATTCGCTTGCCGGAATCAATGATATTGATTCATTCAGTCTAAAGTATTATTTTCTTTTTAAGTTTCTCGATATGTTTATTTTCTCTCGCGATATCGTCTATTTCATTGTACCTTGCCCTGACGGTATGGTATATAATCTGTTGTTTGATATTGTAGGATAGGTTTGATATTGTATTGATTTGTAGGATTTCCTCTTGATAAATGCAATGTTTCCACAGATCTTCTTTTTCTTTCTCTTTAGGTACGTTGTTGTTATTTTATGTTCTCTATCTTCCACATTTCCTCTCTGCGCCATCCCGGATCCGGCGTCGTACGATTACTTCATGATGGCGCCCCGGTGTCGCTACTCCGAGATTGAGTGTTTTCCCTTGCATCCGCTGTTTTGTATATGTCACATATTGGAGAATATTTCCACTTATTCTTTGTATTCTTCGAATTACGGTTTAGTTGTATATTGGATATGCGTCGAAATATCTGATTTCCGTTCGATTTGTTAGTAAAGTTTTTTTCTTTTCGGACTATTTGTTTTCATTTAGCCGAAGGCGTTCCTGTATTCATTGCGGAGTCACTGCGATTGAACCCGCCGATTATTATATTATATTACGTGAATAAACGTTCAATCGGAGCGGATTTCTGCCACTCCGTAACTGCGGACTGTCTTACTGCATAGCCTCTTCCCTGGGAATGTTGCGGAGGCTGCTTCCGTCCCGAGATGGAAGTGTGATTGTGTTAGATTTAGTTAGGTTACGCTAGGTTAGGTTAGATTGAAATATGTTTGGGAATGTTTGTAGATTGCTCAGTTATGTTGAGTTAGATTTAAGAAAGAGTAGGTTCGATTTGTTTATGTTTAAGGAAGGTAATGTTAGATTGTGTTAGGTTGAGTTAGATTTGAGTGCAGGCAGGGTAAGTCACATTAAGTGCAACTGAGGTTAGCTTGGTTTAAATTAAATTCACAGGATGCTAGATTAAGTTAAGCCAAGTAAGAGATGGATTACCGATAGCTGGCAATGCCATTCTTCGATAGTTCTCGAATTCCCGAATATTGGCAATACCAGCCGTTATTATATCATAAGTTATCGACCGCAGTCATTACCTACTGTCGATATATGGTAAGTTACTGACCGCAGGCAACACCAGTCTTTGATAAGTCTTGAGTTACCTACTATTAGTTGCACCAGCTGTTTGTGTAAGCATGCGCTATCGGCTGTTGGTAACACCAGTCGTCGGCAATTTATGGATCATTAAGCACAAGCAGCATCACCCGTCGGTCGATTGTGAGTAACCGACCACCAGCAGCACCATCCATCGGTAACTTATAAGTTATTCTTAATGGGAACATCCATCCGTAGGCATGTAATGACTCGTTTCGCCATCCCTTCAATCTGTGCTGAAACAGAATTGCGAACAGCTTGAGCAGTTTTCACACAGATGACTTCACCGGTCTGGCAACAACGGGTGCCACATGTAGGTTCTCACAAAACCATTTGCCACGCAACTCAGTGCTGAAAGGGTTAATAATGCTAGCGCTATTTCTTTAACCAGGCGTAGAATCCATAGGTATGAAAAATTATGTCCTGGTGAATAATATCAATTTTGGAGGACCATTTCTAATGTACGTATAAAAGTTCTGTCTTAGTTGCAGAAATAAAATTCTCTAATATGACACTATACTTATTTTCAGATGCAAAGTATCCTTACCATGTTTAAAGAGAGTCACAAATCCTCATATAGTAAATATCAGCCCATCACTAAGTGTAAAAATTAAACGAATTTGGTTTCAAACTCGTGTCGATTATATAATATCCAAGTTTGGAATGTTAATGTGTGCTCTTGGAAGGACCGATGAATATGGAAATAATGGTATTGCTGTGAATGCACTCTTGTCAAAGACTGCAGTAACTTATATATATTTCTAATTTCATTGTTAAGAAAAATAATTCTCTCAATTTGAGATTGCCTTACGCACGTGTTGTTTCAGGTATACATATGGCTGCAATAGAGATGTTCGTTGGTTCAGAATCACAAAATTATAGTGGGAAGCTAAAAATAATGTGTGATGCAAAGTACGCTTTTATTTTGCAAAGACAGTAAATCTGTTACTAATTAGTCTTTAATCGATGAGACAATATTAAAAAACTGAAGGAATGTCTGATTTTACCCATTACGCATATAATCCAGGTGTGAATAATTAATTTTTTAATAATAATTAATTTACAATTAATACATGAATGTATAATATATATTTTAGTAAACAAATCAATTTATTCTATAGAATGTAAATATTATTGATAAGATAAATTGTTGCCTGATTCCTTCCTAGAGGAGAATTTGGAACAGATAGATTTGGATAATTATATATGACTATTGAAAAGAAGAAACAAATTATACAGATAAATCAGAGGAAAAGATCATGCAAATATCAATCGTCATCCAAACTAATTTAAACAGCGAGTTTGTTAACAAGACTGTAAGCACAAATACTATATTGTTCATTATGTTAAAAAAAAATTTATTAGAACTCGTACATTACAGCACATCATAGATCAGTCTGATTAATTGCCGGAGCAACCATAATTTAAGAGTTAATTAACATCACTTTTGCAAAAATTTACAATATGTAAATTTCGTAAATTTTAATGGTGACGAAGCTGGTACACGGTTTTTACATCTTAAAAATGGTAGAAAGATGCGGCAGGGAGAGGAGAACCTAGTCAACCACTAGGTACAACATTAAAAATGGATTCTCAAAATTTGCTCGCAATGCTTTCTCATAAAAAAAAAATATCTTCTACGTTCAACTTAATTGGAAATGCAAAATAATTTTACTAATAACATAATATTATATATCTTTCGGAGAATTAAAACTTGCATCGACAAAGCCGTAGTGGGAAAGTTGAAAATTAGGGGTGATCTACGAAAGGCATGAAATTAGTGAAATTAATGGTCAATTTAAAGTGGAAACTTACTTTGAAAAATTAAATACCGTTTTATTAAAAAGAACCGACATATTAACTAATTAAGGAAAAATTATTTCTACTTATAAAAGTTTTGTTACTTTTTGTAAAAGTTTAATACGATAATATAAATTATTTAAAATATTAAAAAAACTGAAGTAAAATATATTTTTATATATTTTGTAACGCTAAATGATAAAAATTAAATAAATTACGTATGAAAATATTTATTTATGTAGATTGAACTTTACTCATACATTTATAATAAAATGAACATAGCTATTCATATTCAACATTTCCACAGGTTCCGAAAATGATAAAATAGACCAACGCCAGCAAAAAGTCTAATGTATCATAATTATTTTATAGTTGAAAGATTATCAAGCTTTATGCCTGGATGCTTGCTTATATACAAGTATAACTGCCAAAATGAAATGAGATCATGAAGTGATATTTACACACCTGCGTGCTGCAATTTTGACGTATTTAAATTTCTGTAGCAGTTGCAGAAATACCACATAGTAGGTTTCATAGTTAAAAAATGGCATAAGATTTTCTGCAGAATATCAAGTGGGTGTAAAGCTGTTATTGCACAGCAGACAGCATTCTTCACTGGAAGAATTTTTCTTCGAATGTGTTGACTCCAGATTTATTTGAATTGTTCTCGTTTAGAACATTAAAACTGAATGACATGTCTCTTGACACAGCAGGCCGGTAACCACGATACCCAGCAGATCCAGGGTTCCTTTATCTGAGATTAAGGCCAGCCTACTTTGTATCCAAACTTTTTTACATTGCGTTATATTCTTAAGACTCTTTGCAAGTTACACAGAACAGAAACGCTACATGGATTAAAAAAGTGTAATAGTGTAATTTACATAATCTTGAACATTTTAAATCCGTTTACGTCGCTTTACTTGTTGCATATGTTTATCACCTGGCGCTGAACCAACTACTACTGCCATCATCCCTTTTTAAAATTTGGAAATTACACCAGATCCAATGAAACCATGCTTAGATTGCAAATGTGTATTTACTGTATCCAGAAGAAATGAAATTACCTTGACAGAAGTACCAGTTACTTCTCCACGCCTATCTGAAACAACATTATATCATTTTGTTAAAAAATAATATATTAAATGTGACTTGGTCCTTTAAATTTGAATTTATAAACATCTAACAAATAAATATGTTTTTCTTGCTATCCATATCATTATACTTTTGGTAATATATTATGTGCTGTCATTTGATATATTAATTTTTATTCCTGATACGAGTGGATAGTTCTTCGTCTTATATTCTTTGTGACGGGTTTTCCCGTTACAATCCGCAAGAAAAGGGGGTATATAGAACCAATAATAGAGGGGTATACAGAAGTTTAATCCGGGGTACAGAATATCGGGGTACAAAATATCCGCGTGGTATGATTGTCGACGAATTCGCCAACGCCAAATACAGAACAAAGAATTTCCTATCCAGCGAGTATTTCGTAACTGCGAGGCGGAGACTTTTTGGGCGCCAGCTACTCAAGAAGTAGCAAAAACTATTAGACCAAGCAACCCGGGGAAACCCGGTGCAAGATAATCCACGAAATTTCAAAATACTCCCTCGCTCGACTACTTCTAGCCGAGTGCGCAATATAAGGTCGCGGGATACTGAACTCACGGCTTCTTTTTAGATTGCCTCGACACGGCATTACAAAAGGGTATACGACACGCCGCGAATGACCGGGGATCACCACCCGTTATACAATACAAATTATAATACGCGATATCACAAATGCAGCAGGGAACAAATGGGACGCTTTAGCGTATAAGGACTCACGTTCTCGTTTCCAACAAGTATGAATCTCGTTCAGTCCGTCTCTCTCTCTCTCTCTCTCTCTCTCTCTCTCTCTCTCTCTCTCTCTCTCTCTCTCTCTCTCTCTCTCTCTCTCTCTCTCTCTCCTCTGAATCGCTCCGTATAATCGCTTGCTTGGTTGCTCGCTAAATAGTCGCTAAGTCGCTGGGAAGAAGAATAGTAGTAGAGTAGGCCGTCTTCATGCTGGCTAGCTCATTATATAGGTTTGCTGGGGGCCTTCGGATCCCCTTAGATCCTCCTTAGGGCTCCTTGGTGGGGTAGGGCTATACGCTTCGGTATTGTTCGGGGCATCGATCGGTGGATTTCGGCGATCTTCCCTGATCGCCCCCTCTGGTGTGTCTAGAGGGGGTCCTCTGGATCATCTGAACTGCGGCGCGTGTCGCGCGCCGCGCTTTCCACGGCTCACCTGCAATTCCGCTGCGCATCTTGAGTTTTCCTCTCCATGGGCTCAGGGGAGGGGTGGAGGTCCTTCTCACACCCGAGAACCATCCTGTTCGTCTCCATTCGTCTCCATGGTCTGTGGCAGCGGTCTTATCGTTTGCTGGGCTCTGGATCGTATCCTTCGGGCTTCAGGGTCTCTTCTTGCTCACTTCCCGACTCCTCCACCGTCGATCCCGTCACGCTACTTCGGCGCACAGCCCTTCCGCGAACCTGCGGTCTTCTTATCCGCCGAAGGGGCGTCTTCTGGGTCGCTTCTTCCATCAGCTCGCCAGTCTAATCCGTAGAACGGAGAGAAAGAAAAGAACACAGCTATCGCGATGGTCCGTGTCGCGCTTCTTGCATGGGTGGTGATCTGCGAGCTAGTCTAACCGAAGCAGGGGGGGGGGGGTGGTTAGCGAGCCTTGTGACGTCACCACGTCACATCTTATATCGCATTGATTATAAAAGTGTATGATATTGTTTTTATGCAGTGATGTATAATTATGTACATATAAATTCGCGATTAAGTAGCTATCGTAAGTAGGAATACTACGTAGTAACGCTACGTTAAGTAGGAATCGCGCAGCACCAGGACCATCGTGACATGTGTGTCATCGCTCCATTCATGAATCTTCTCAGCAATGACGTAGGGTCACATTTGGTAATGGGGAACCTCTGCTTTCATCCAAATTAAAACCGTTAGATGTCAGTAGATGTTTTACAATATGAGTATTGATAGACATTTTGATAGTCATTTTCCTATATTTATAGTTATTGAGCGAGTCAGATATATTTCTTTCATCCCGTCATATACTATAAATATTATTTATAAAATAAAATATTACTTATAAAATAAAAAGTCATGCTGTTGCGTCCCTAACTTCGCCTTGTGAAATTTCTTAAATAACATGCGGTCATCGTATTTAATATAACTCTCAATTGCATGAACTTGTAATGATGAAATGAAAAAATATGTATAAAGTAAATGTATATATTTTTATGATGAAGCAATTAACGACTCTATGGAAAAAATCGCCGTATCTAGCTAGTTTACCGAAAATAATAAAATCGAGTTCTTATGTTTTTGTTTCGTGTCGGTGTATCTATTTTGGAATCAAAATAAATAAATTGCTTAGTTTGGTCATTTTTCATATTCGTTTATAATTTTTATGGAAACAGCTTTCCCATTAATAAATGTCATCCTACGCCATTAACACGCGTGTAACTATGATGAGCTGATAGTGTTATTGCCACGGCCATGTAACCCGTGTGCTTTATCGCGGTATTTTAGTAGTACCCTGATACGAGTGTCGCTCCAGTATTAAGAGTATGCCGTTGCAAGAGCTGAGCAGGAGCACAGTTTTGGCACAGTTCTGCCACGGAATTCGTTCCATCCGTTGTCATTAATGTGCCAATCGCTGGCTGTTTGGGATGTTATAGTACATGAGGCAGACTTGTTTCTTATTATCGTTAAGGAGATGGACTTTCACTCCCCCTTTTTGAATTTTGTTAATTATTGTTTGGAATTTTTGCCATTTCTGTATCTCTATAACCGCATTGTGGATTCAACTTACGTACGATCTTTTTGATATTCATTTTTTGTTACATGTAATATTATATATGTAATGCACGTTTGTTATGTAATGCTCAGATTTGTAATCCTCAGTTTTTTTATTCTTTGGTAAAGCAACTTATTCGATTAATATATATTTATTAGGCATAGATATAAATAATTAGAAAAATGTTATTAAAACAGTGTTAAATATGTTGTTGAAATTATATATTTAAGGTCTGAAGGTGTAGATGGAATTAGTGTCCAATGTTTTACGTGATCTAATCGACGTATCGAGTGAGGCTATGAAATATGTAATAACTTTTTACTATTTCTCGACCCCTTTTCATGTTAAATGAATGATTAGTCCTGCAAGACGAGAAGACTGAATTAGTGAGATCTCTGGGAACATAAGTAATTTGTAAGTAATACATTTTTTCTCTTTGACATATTTGCCTTTGCATAGAATAGAACGTATAGATATAATTGCCTCTTTTATATCCATTTCGGTTCAATTATATTATAGCTTTTGTTCAGAAGTAATATTAATTATGCCTGATTTTTGTAATAGTTCTTTGTTTAACTGATTTTATTGACGTAGAAGCATCATTGGAGGAATGTATTCATCTACTTTGTAGTTCTAGTTCCGTACACTTATCCTTTATCACCATCATATATGTTCCGTAAGATTATAATAACTTTTTTGTCCTTAAATTTTGCGGATATTTCAATTAAATTTCCTCTGCTTAAAAAAACGGAAATTAAAAAAGAGTGACAAGTACCATTTCTCAGGAACGTTGTATCGTAATATGCATCTGACAGTTTTGAAAGACATGCACTTTACTTAACGTTTGCAATGATTTGGTTAGCGGAGTAAAGAAATACTCTACTTTCGAAATTGTCAGCTCTTGGAATCCTAAGGCAAATACATTCATCTGCCGACATCGTAAACACTGTTTTTGAGCTAAATTCCAGAAAAACACATATATTATAAATAGTATAATAAACATCGTAATATTAAATTTAACTTTGTTCATCGTTGCCTTGCTGGACACATCCATAACAACATACAGGATTGGATAGTAATAATTAGCAGCTCAGATATTCTCAAAGCTATAAGTTTCACAGAAATTTTTGCTCATATAAAATTGCATAACACAAAGGGCCCAGACGTTGATGAAAATAGTTTTTTTGTAAGTGGAGGTATGTTGGACACTTGAAGGTCACCTTCATTTTTTAAAATGAATTGATATGTTCATTCTTGCATAATACGATAGAGTATTTCAAAACGAGTTCAACGACCTGAAACATGAAGCCATTGAAGGTTACAAGAAGTAAAGAAAGGCGATAATACTTACGGTTTTGATAGTAAATGAAACTTACGTATTGCAAACAGTGATGGAAGGAAGTGAGTAAACACTGTTCGAAGGGCATTTTGATAGTTTTCAGAATAAGTTAAACATGATAATATTGGTATTGAAATATCGGTTTGATTACAATTGGTTAGGCTGTTCGTTTGTCGTCCATTTTATAAGTACTGAGCTGCGATTCCTGAGGACAGCTCACAATTGTTGAACTACGGAAGATTAACATTGTGAATTTGAATCAAAAGGTAACTAAATTCCATTAGATTGTAAACAAATGTTAATGTTTCATTTTAAATAGTGAGATTAAATACTCTTTACAAAACTACAAGAATGGATACATTCCTCTCTGTTATTATTATTTCATAAAGAATTATAATTGCAATTATATAGTTCATTACGATAAAAAATATTTCTCAGAAAATTCTAAATATTAAATTAAAGAATCAAGTAGAACATTTTTAATAATTACGAATATGAAAAATACTTGAATATTCCAATAGAAAGATGTCTAAACAGGAGTTAGAAAAGTCAAACATTCAATTTCAATTCCAGAATTCATCTATAAGAGGTAAAATGTTTTGAAAGCTTTAATTACAGTCTTTAATGCAAGCGGTTGGGCAGTATTTCAATTTTTAAGAAAATTGATGAAAGTTAACCATTTTGAAGTGGTCAGAATCTTTGTCGTTTGAGCAATAAGTGAATAACAAATAACTGCATAAATTCCAGGCTTAAAAACTTATGAATTAAATCCTATGCAGACTCGTTTATGAGCGAGTTACTAAATAATAATCCACAATAAGTAATCATTTTAAAACTTAAACGATTACATCTCGCGAACTTTCAAAGATATCCGAAGCGTGAAAAGTATGTGGTTTATCAAAAATTCTTCTAAAAGAACGGACGAAGCCAATAGAAACCTTTGTTGAAGTAAGCAAGTTCTAAAGTTCTAAGCAACGCGATGGCCCTTATCTGCCTATGTTTCATAGCAAGTAAGTTCTGAATTTCTATGAAATCCGATGTAATTCCTCACTACTAACGTTTCAAAGTTTGTTCTCAAATTCTCAGTTCTACGTTTAAAACTATGTGTGTTCTATATATCTATGTAAAGTGATGGTTCCAATTATTTGTGACGAAAACCTATATATAGTAAGTCAGGGAAGCTCGCAGGGGTTAATTATCTAAATGCTTTAAGGTGTAAAACGTACTTTAATCTAAAGCGATCTATCGTTCCAAGGTATCCGCTCACGTACAACTTTTCTTGGGCGCCAGCTGCTCAGAAAGTAGCAAAGGGATAGACTACACGACTCCGGGAACCCTGGGGCGGAACAACCTTTGAAACTTCGAAATGCTCCTCCTCTCGACTACGCCTAGCCAAGTACACACACTCAGGTCGCGAGATACTGAAGTCACGGCATGTTTATTTATGGTCTCGACGTGGGTTTAACTAACAAGGGCTACGGGAAACTACGCAACACGCCGCGAATTACCGGGTATCATAAATCGCGTCACGATATAAGATACAATATGCAATAGGCGACACAAGAAATGGGACGCTTTAGCGAATAAGCTCTCACGTTCTCATCTTCAGGTTCCTTGAATTCGCTGGTGGTCCTCGGGTCTCCTGGATCCTCCTCGGGGCTCCATGGTGGAGTGGGCTGTAGGTTTCGGTATTGTTCGGGTCCATCGATCAGTGGATTTCGGCGATTTCCTCTTCTCGCCCCCTTGGGTGTCTCTGAGGGGATCCTCCTGATCATTTAAATTCCGTAGCGCCTCGCGCGCCACGCTCCCATGGCCCACCTGCAGGGCCGCTCGACTTTTGACTTCTCTTTAAGGGGTTAAGGATGGTTGAGAAACATCGCACATCCCAGAGCATTATAAAGCACAGAAGCAGATAAGAATAATGCGATGCACAGAGCTTTACAACCTTCTAACTTACTTTCAACTGTTCATATGAAATGCGATATTGCGGTGCATGAAGCATGACAAATTAAATGCTTCGGCACCTGGACATCCAGAAACGCTATCCCTGGGCAAGAAAGTGTAGGGTTCACACTCAATTCATGTGCAGAAGCAGATAAACATAACGCGATGCTATGAATATTACATCTTATCATGAAGTATAGAAGTAAGATGCGCAGCCGCGTTTTAAGAAGCAATAGAACTCTATTGCTTCTAAACCTTCAGATATAGAAACGATATTCCGTAGCAAGGAAGTGATGCATTTACATTCTTTTGAAGTGTAGACGAGGTATACATAACACTTCGTAATGAATATTATATCTTACCATCAAACATAGAAAAGAGAGGCGATATCGCGTTTTAAGAAGCATTACAACTCTATTGCTTCGATACGTAGACATCTGGAAACGCTATTTCCTAGCCAAGAAGTATGGCATTTACATTCTCTTGAAGTGTAGACGAGGTATTCATTACACTTCGCAATGAATATTATATCTTATCATGAAACATAGAAATGAGGTGCGACATCGCGTTTTAAGAAGCATTAGTACTCTATTGCTTCGATACATAGACATCTGGAAACGCCATTTCCTAGCAAGGAAGTGTGGCATTTGCATTTCTTTGCAGTGTAGAAGAGGTATACATAACACTTCGCAATGGATATTATATCTTATCATGAAACATGGAATTGAAATGCGATATCGCGTTTTAAGAAGCATTAGAAGTCTATTACTTCGATACGTAGACATCTGGAAACGCTATCTCCTAGCAATTAATTGTGGCATTTACAATCTTTTGAAGTGCAGACGAAGTATACAAGGAAGTGTGGCATTTACAATCTTTTGAAGTGCAGATGAGGTATACATAACACTTCGCAATGAACATTATATCTTATCATGAAACATAGAAATGAGATGCGATATCGCGTTTTAAGAAGCATTAGAAATCTATTGCTTCGATACGTGGACATCTGGAAACGATATTTCGTAGCATGGATGTATGCCATTTACATTCTTTTGTAGTGTAGACAAGTTATTCATTACACTTCGCAATGAATATTATATCTTATCATGAAAGATAAACCTGAGATGCGATGTCGCGTTTAAAGAAGCATTAGTACTCTTTTGCTTCGATACGTAGACATCTGGAAACGCTATTTCCTAGCAAGGAATTGTGGCATTTACTATCTTTTGAAGTGCAGACCAGGTATACAAGGAATTGCGGGATATACATCCTTTTGAAGTGTAGACGAGGTATACATAACACTTCGCAATGAATATTATATCTTATCAAGACACATATAAATGAGATGCGATATCGCCCATTAAGAAGCAATAGAACTCCATTGCTTCGATACGTAGACATCCTGAAACGCTATTTCCTAGCAAGAAAGTGTGGCATTTACATTCTTTTGCAGTGCAGACGAGGTATACATAACACTTCGCAATGAATATTATTTCTTATAGTGAAACATAGACCTGAGGTGTGATATCGCGTTTAAAGTAGCATTAGAACACTAATGCTTCGATACGTAGGCATCTACAAACGCTATTTCCTAGCAAGGAAGTGTCGCATTTACATTCATTTGAAGTGTATGCGAGGTATACATAACACTTCGGAATGAATATTATATCTTATCATGAAACATAGAAATGAAATGCTATATCGCGTTTTGAGAAGCAGTAGAACTCTATTGCCACGATACGGTGACATCTGCCATCGCTATTTCCTAGCAAGGAAGTGTCGCATTTACATTCTTTTGAAGTGAATACGAGGTATACATAACACTGCACAATGAATATTATGTCTCATCATGAAACATATAAATGAGATGCGATATCGCGTTTTAACTCTATTGCTACGATACGTGGACATCCGGAAACGCTATTTCCTACCAAGGAAGTGTCGCCTTGACATTCATTTGAAGTGTACGCGTGGTATACATGAGACATCGCAATGAATATTATATCTTATCATGAATCCTAGAAATGAGGTGCGATGTCGCGTTTTATGAAGAATTTGAACACTCTTACTTCGGTAGGTAGACATCTAGTAACGCTATTAAGTACCACGGAAGTATGGGATTTAAATACTTTTGAAGTGTTAACGAGATATAGTTATTGCGTTACATTGACTTACATGTTATCATGAAAAATAGAAATGAGGGGCGATATCGCGTTCTATGAAGAATTAGAACTTTATTGCTTCGATACGTAGACATCGTGAATAGCCATTCCCTAGCACGGAAGTGTGGTATTATATTCTCTTAAAGTGTAAACGAGATAAACGTAATGCGTTGCATTGAATATTACATCTTATCGTGAGTCAAAGTGTTGAGATGCGATATTGCGGTTTATGATGCATTAGAACACTATTGCTTCGATACGATGACAGCTAGAAACGCGACTCCATCGCAAGGTAGTGTGGCATTTACATTCTTTTGAAGTGTTGACGAGAGGTACGCAACGCGTTGCATTGAATATTGCATCTTATCATGAGTCACTGATATGAGATGCGATATTGCGTTTTTTGAAGCATTAGAACTCTATTGCTTCGATACGTAGACATCTAGAAACGCTGTTCCGTTGGAAGGAAGTGTGGCATTTACATTGTATTGAATTGTATACGCTGCAGAAAAAGAGGACGACGTGTCTGCAACCAACAACAGAATGCGAAGCTGCACGAGGTCCACCAACCGGAATATGCATGACTGCAACGGAAAGTCGAAAAGCTCGTACCAAAGTTCAAGAGCTTAGTCGTCAACAGTCGCACAACGGAGCTGATGGCCACCGCGATCGTCGGCGTTCTTGATCGCGACCAGAATCGAGTGTAGGACATTGATCCTCACCTGTTCGAGTGCAAACTTCATTACAGACGACCTGGCAATAAAGCCTGGATTTCCCACGACGAATAACACGACAACCATCGAAGCGTCGAACCAATTACACAAAGTCGCGAATAAATTGCCTCAACGAAGATCAAATCCCGGTTATCGGGCTTCGGCCGGAAGCTCACATTCTTTACGATACCGCGAATCGCTGGACCGATACCGGAAGAGCAAATCGATAGGGCGAAGGTTCCGATTCCGGCAACTGTAAAACTAGCAGATCCAGAATTTCATCGACCGGCAAATGTGGATATGTTAATCGGCACCGGCCCCGCTTTATCATTTCTTAGCATCGGCCAGTACAAGCTTTCTCCTCGCAACGATCCTGAATTAATCCTCCAAAAGACGCAATTTGGATGGTTCGTCGTGGAGCGTATCCACATCGGCATCGTGGAGGAAACATCAAACGTTCGTTAAAATCCTGAATTTCGAATTTCAAAAATTCTGGGAGCTAGAAGAGGGTACACACGTACGACACCTATTTTCCGCGGAGCAGGAATGCGAGCAGAATTTTCACGACCACGTTAAACGGATACGAACCGGTCGTTATATTGTCGCACTGCCGTTCAATGAAAAGAAGATGCAGTTAGCCGAAACTCGGTCGCCCGCCTTCAACCGTCTTCTTTCGCTCGAACGAAAATTCATGAAAGGTCCAGAACTGAAACGAGAATACTCCGCCGTCATCGAGGAGTATCTCGAGATGGGACACATGATCCAGGTAGAACCACGCGATTCGGATGGCTTCTACCTCCCCCACCACGCCGTCATCAAACTGTCCAGCTCAACAACGAAGGTTCGCGTCGTCTTCGATGGATCTGCAAGAACGAGCAGTGGACTGTCATTGGACGACACGCTTTTGGCAGGACCAACGATACAGGACGACATATTCGCGCTTCTCATAAGGTTTCGTCAACACACCTATGTTTTAACCGGAGACATCGAGAAGATGTATCGGCAGTTCCTCGTAAGACCGGAAGGCCGCCGACACCAGACGATATTATGGCGAGATAACAACGGAAAGGTGAAAACGTACGAGCTGAACACGGTCACGTTTGGTCTATCTTCAGCGCCTTTCCTCGCCATCAGGTGAATTCATCAGCTAGCGGGCGACGAAAAGGTGAATGCTCCTTTCGCATCGACCGTGCTCCAGCGAGATCTATATGTCGACGATCTCCTAACTGGCACAGATAATTACGAAGACGCTAGACAACTACGGGACCAGGAAATCAAGCTACTTAACCGCGGCAGCCTCCACATTCAACAATGGGTCTCGAATGAACCGAAACTTTTAGCAGGACTTCCGGAAGGCGAAATTCACCCAAAGTATTTTGGAGATGCAACCATGAAAACTCTCGGCGCCTCGTGGCACGCGCAAAACGACCGAATCATGTATTCCGTGGATCCAAACATCGATACGAGGATCACCAAACGCACGATCTTATCCACCATAACAAAAATAGTCGACACGTTAGGTTTACTGGTGCCAGTAATAATAACAGCAAAAATATTTATGCAACACCTTTGGAAACTGCAATTGGCCTTGGACGAATCACTACCAACCAGCCTCCGTACAGAATAGTCCACGTACGTGAAGGAATTGCAATTAGATAACGAAACATTCTCCGAGCGACACGTATGCCAATCAAAGGTGAGAAGAGTGGAATTACATGGGTTCTGCGACGCGAGCGAACGAGCATACGGAGCGTGCGTGTATGTACGGTCAATCAACAATCGCGGCCGAATTGAAACGACACTATTATGTGCGAAATTTCGGGTCGCGTCAGTAAAAGTTGTCAGCCTCGCACGTTTCGAACTTTGCGGTGCGGTGCTACTGGCGTCATTATTTTCTAACGTCCGAAATAGTAATGCACGCCGATTTGACTCGATTAACTTCTGGACGGATTCCACGATAGCTTTAAATTAGCTGCAACGCGAACCAGCCACGCTTACATTGAATATTACATCTTCCCATGAGACTTAGAAATGAAGTGTGATATCGCGTTTTATGAAGCATTAGAACTCTATTACTTCGATGTGCGCACACTTACAAACGCTATTCCGTCACAAGGAATTGTGGGATTTAGATACTTTTGACGTGTTGACAATATAAACATAACGCGTAGCAATGAATATTACATCCCATCATGAGACATAGAAAGGATTTGCGATATCGCGTTTAATGAATTGTGACGTCAGGCGTACCGCCTGCCGCCCTCCGGCGTCAACCTCTTCTCCAGCGGCATCCGTATTCAGAGCCCCTGTACGTGGGCCACTCGTCAACACGCCGCTCCAGTATTCAGAGACGACGATACGAGAGAGAGAGAGAGAGAGAGAGAGAGAGAGAGAGAGAGAGAGAGAGAGAGGGAGGGAGAGAGAGAGAGAGAGAGAGAGAGAGAGAGAGGAAGGGTACTCCACATACGACCGGGAAGACCTTACCTTGCGTTACGAGGGCGAGGAGCACCACGCCACGTACCGCATCAAGTCACCGGCGATCACGCACCCGTATACCCTCTTCTCGTATATACGATCCTAGTATAAGTACACTACTCACCTCTGTACATACACTACAACACACACCTAGAGTTAAGTATATACATGTACATACGCCGCCTAGTTATTACGCTAGAGGTAAGTTGCGAGCTGCTCCCCACTCCGACCGGCCGCCCCACCTCGAAGGCCGAGCGGCCGCCGTATTCCAACCGTCCGCCCCACCGCGAGGGCCCAGCGACCCGAGGAGGTCGCGGACGCGAGATCTGATCTTCACTTGTAATCGCGCCTCCGAACCGAGGAGTTTCAATCCGACTCGATCAATTAGCTCATATGCAACTAGCTACCAGCTCAATGGCATTGACTCTATCTCATCTCCGTTAGCGGAGTCCGTAACTTAACTTAGACTATTTCTATTCCTTATTACAATCTTAGTTTAATAACTTAGAGTTAGACAAGTGTACTAGTATAGGGAAGTTCATAGAATATACGTTGTTTACACCCGATCCAAATCTTCTTTATTTCAAATTCAATTACAAATTCCTTAACTCTATTCCATGGGTACGCTCGCGAATATTATACAATTCCATAATTCTTCTGCGATAGTCCCGGAGGTGGACAACTAGAGCGAACCACCGCTTAGCCGCTCTTACTTCAGTTCTGCAGTAATCGAGTATCTTGCGCCCAGGTCGACACTGTACTGCTAGAGCGAACCAGCGCTTAGCCGTGCCGTTATCTTCCGAAGTACAAGTGCTCTTGATGAACTTCGAGACTCCGAAAAGGCGTACACGACGCGCGGGGAGGAAGGTGTTCATACGTCGTCTTATTCGTGAATACGTGGGCAATGTTCCTGCATACGTCAATCTCTGCAATCGAGTTCCTGTTCCTGCGAAGGATACCTTTTCCGCCGTTCGACACGTTCGTGTTCAGGATCGCCCTGTCCCAGGGTCCGTACCTGCCAGCTAGGGTCAGCCCGTATGGAAACTCGTCCCTGTGACCATACAACCGTTCCGGCCATATGCCGCAGCCATACGGCGTATCGTAAGCTTATACGTAAGCTTTAGCGTTAATATTCTGTAATTTAGAGTCCAGAACGCCAACGAACCCGGTCCAGGCGCAATTCGCGTACGTTTCGGGAATGGCTACGACGTCGTGTCATCGTTTCGAGTGAAATCGCACCCCGGGATGTGACATACCGCCATTTATGAAGCATTAGAACTCTATTGCTTCGAAATGTAGACATCAAAAAACGCTATTCCGTATCAAGGAATTGTGGCATTTACATCCTTTTGAAGCTTTGACGAGATGTACACAACGCATTGCATAGAATAGTACATCTTGTCATGAGACATGGAAATGAGACACGATGGCGCGTTTTTTGAAGAATTAGAACTGTAGACATCTAAAAGCGCTGTTCCGTAGCAAGGAAGGGCGACATTTAAATTCTTTTGAGGAGCAGACGAGATATACTCTATATAGACGACTATCTAGACGAGAACTCTATTGTTTCCATATGTAGACATCTACCAGCGCGATTCCGTAGCTAAGAAGTGTAGGATTTAATTTCTTTTGACGTGTTGATGAGATATATATACCGCGTTGCATTGATATTACATCTTATCATGCGATATAGAAGTGGGATGCGATATCGCGTTTTATGAAGCATTGGAACTAAATTGTATTGATATGTGGTTATCTAGAAACGCTAATCCGTAGCAAGGAATTGTGGGTTTCACATTCTATTGAAGCGTTGACGAAATATAGTTGTTGCGTTACATTGAATTACGTCTTATCATGAGACACAAAAATGAGATGCGATATAGCGATTAGTGAAGTATTATTAGAACTCTATTACTCTGATTCGTCGACATCTAGGAAAGGTATTCCGTAGCAAGGAAGTGTGGCACACATATTCTTTTGAAGTGTAGACGAAATATACATAACGCGATGCATTGAATTCATCATCCTGTCATGAGACATAGAAAGGAGATGCGATATCACGATTTATGAAGCATTAGAACTCTATTACTATGATGCATAGACATCTAGAAACGCTAATCCGCAGCAAGGATGTTTTGCATTTACATCCTTACGAAGTGTAGAGGAGAGGTACTTATCGCGTTTCATGGATATTACATCTTATCACGATACACAGAAATGAGATGCGATATCGCTTTTTGTAAAGAGTTAGAACCCTATTATTTCGATACGTAGGCATCTAGAAATGCTGTTCCTTAGCAAGGAGGAGATGCTTTTACATTCGTTTGAGGTATAGACGAGATACACATAACGCGTTGCATTGAATATTACATCTTATCGTGAGACATAGAAATGAGATGCGATTTCGCGTTTTATAAAGAGATAGAACTCAATTGTTTCGATACGTAGACATCTTGAAACGCTATCCGGTTGCAAGTAAGTGTGGATTGAACGTTCTTTTGAAATGTTGACGAGATATACATAACGCGTTGCGTTGAATTGCATCGTATCATGCAACATAGAATTAAGATGCGACATCGCGTTTTATGAAGAATTCGGGAACTTCTGCTTCGATATGTGGACATGTAGAAATGCTGTTCCGTAGCAAGTAAGTGCGGCGTTTACACTCTTTTGAAGTGTAGACGGGATATACATATCTCGTTGCATTCAATGTAACATGTTACCATGAAACGTAGAAATGAGATGCGACATCGCGTTTTATAAAGAATTAGAACTCTATTTCTTCGATATGTAGGCGTCTAGAAGTGCAATTCCGTAGCAAGAAAGTATGGCATTTATATTCTGTTGAATTGTAGACGAGATATGCATAACGCGATGCATTGATATTACGCCTTATCATGAGACATAGAAATGAGATGCGATATCGCGTTTTATGAAGAATTAAAACTCAATTGCTTCGGTACGTTGACATCTAGGAACGCTACACTGTAGCGAGGGAGTGTGGCATTTACATTCTTTTGAAGTGTAGACGATGTATACATAACACTTTGCAATGAATACTACATCTTATCATGAGACTTAGAAATGAGATGCGATATCGTGTTTTATGCTGCATTAGAATACTACTATTTCGTTATGTAGACAACTAGAAGTGTTATTCCGTACCATAAAATTGTGGCATTTACATTCTTTTGAGGTATGGGCTAGATATACATAACGCGTTGCATTGAATATTACTGCTTATCATGAGACATAGAAATGAGCTGCGATATCGCGTTTTATAAAGGGTTAGAACTCTATTGCTTCGGAACGTAGGCACCTAGGAAAGCTGTTCCGTAGCAAGGAAGAGTGGCATTTACTTTCTTTTGATTTGTAGTGTTACGTCAGGCCTTGCGCCTGCCACCCATCAGCCTTTTCGCCGCCTCCTCCATCAATCCCTGCACGCAGTGAACCTGCCGTACACTTCTGCGTATCCTGCAACCAGCAGCGTTTGCGCTCGCAGATGTCCACGCGCCCACTCGCACCTACGAGCACCTCTGTCTCATGCATGCCAATACGCATCGCTGTCTTGCTTGCACCAACGAGCAGCTCTGTCTCGTTCGCACCAAAGTGCAACTTTGTCTCACTCGCACCTATGCTGATCGCCCTATTGTTCGTACCTACGAATATACCCGCCTCCCTCGCACTGAAGTCTCCGGCTAGAAGGAAGAAGCAGCAGCCCGTTACCGGAATGGGGAGTATTTCAGTTCAAGGAACCTACATTGCCAGGACCTATATATTATTTCTAATGTTATATCTATGTACCTGTATCATACCCTAGATGTAAGTTCTCATGATATATATTGTAACAATCCACAAGAAACACGTAATTCTAATTCCGTACATATGAGATTAGATATTAAGACGTACCTGCGCGAACGACACGCACAGGTATCACCACGACGAGCCGCGTGTTCCCGCTCGCTGGACCACGCGCTCCCCACTACGAGCGACTGCTACCGATGCGCTACGCAAACCGAGGATGTCCGAGACGCGACTCCAGAGATCAGTCTACATCGAGATACCACTCCATGGAGTCGAATCCTCCAGTACCATATCATATACCCAAGCCATTAGCCGCCTCTATATGGAGATTAGGCTACGTGGAGATTAGGCTATTATTTCTATTTCATACGTTATAACTTAGAATAATTTTGACCTTGTATAGTTTTAACTTAGAACATATTTCATTTATTTTACTATATCCTGTTTACAAATTCATCACCATATCTACTAGTTCCTAAATCTACTAAATCTAAATACTATTTCTCGCATTTAATACAACCCTTAGGTAGGAATACTTCCACGTGTCACTTCCATACAACTGGGTAGCTGTCCAACATCTCGAAGGAGTATAGAACCCAGCTTTACAGAGTTGCGATAGAGCGGACCGCCGCTTATCCTTCCGACCATTGTCTGTTAGTACAGAAAAACTTGGTGAATGGGACGTGATTCTGGTTCGCGAAGAACACGACCCGCGTATAGGAAGAATTTCCTTCGTTCACTTGTACGTGGATAACGTATCCCGGATCCCCCTATACCAGCGATCTCTCTCCTTCGCACCGGTTCAGTGTCTCCAGCAACGCCGAGTCTCCTTTTTCCGCAGTCGAGATTGCTGCGTTATCCACGG
The DNA here is from genome assembly GCF_050948175.1 of Xylocopa sonorina. Classification (NCBI taxonomy): domain Eukaryota; kingdom Metazoa; phylum Arthropoda; class Insecta; order Hymenoptera; family Apidae; genus Xylocopa; species Xylocopa sonorina. The sequence continues at coordinate 377,624 of NW_027490112.1, read as the reverse complement.
TCCCTGCCGAATCCAAGCCGCCTTTACCCGCTTCGCTGAAAGCTGATTGAAATATCAGTCTCCGTTAACAGGCCAACATCTACATCGATGCCAGTCAACGATCCATGGCGAGAATTCTACTAATGTATCGAATACGACACCAGCGAGAGATAGGATTTACTACATCTATTATCCACGAACTGCGAGTGTTTTTCTCGTGCCGCGTAAGCTGAAATAGTCGGACCAGGTCGTAATGCGTTTCCGCAGATCGAATCTCGAACAAATAGATTAGTGTCGTGAAGCCTCCGGATAAACGGAAAATTATTTCGCCGAACGTGACAGTAGATGCAGTTACACAAAACGCATTGCATTGAACATTACATCTTATCACGCAACATTGAAATGAGATGCGACATCGCGTCGAATAATGTAGTAAAACTCTATTGCTTCGACACGTTGGCATCTAGACACGTTATCAGGCAATTAGTTCTGTACGTTGTGTTCTATGCAAAGGCAAATATTTAAAAGAGAAAAAATGTATTACTTACAAATTACCTTTGGTCGCAGAGATCTCACGAATTCAAGCTTCTTGTCTTGCAAAACTAATCATTCATTTAACATGGAACGGTGTCGAAGAATAGTAAAAGATTTTCATATTTCATAGCTTCACTCGATACGTCGATTGGATCACGTAAAACATCGGACGCTAATTGCATCTACACCTTCAGACCTTAAATATATAATTGCAACAACATACTTATTGCAATAACATTTTTCTAATTATTTATATCTATGCCTAATAAATATATATTAATCGAATAACTTGCTTTACCAAAGTATAAAAAAATCTGAGGATTGGAAATCTGAGCATTACATAACAAACGTGCATTACATATATAATGTTACATGTAACAAAAGATGAAGACCAAAAAGGTCGCATATAAGTTGAATTCACAATGCGGTAATTCACAAACGGCAAAATTTCCAAACAATAATTAACAAAATCCTAAAATGGAGGAATGAAAATCCATCTCCTTGACAACGATCAGAAACAAGGCCTCATGCACTACAATATTCCAAACAACCAGCGATTGGCACAACAATGACAACGGATGGAACGAATTCTGTGGTAGAACTGAGCAAAGACCGTGCTCCTACGCAGCTCTCGTAACGGCATACTCTTATTACCGGGGCGACACTTGTATCACGGCACTATTAATGCACCGCGATATAGCACACGGGCTACACGACCGTGGCAATGACACTATCAGCTCGCCATAGCTACACACGTAGTAGTGGCGTAGGCTGACATTTACTAATGGGAAAACTGATTCCACAAAAATTATAAGCGAATATGAAAAATGGCTAAACCAAGCAATTTATTTATTTTGATTCCAAAATAGATACACTGGCACGAAACAGAAATGTAAAAACTCGACTTTATTATTCTCTGTAAACTAGCTCAATACGGCGATTTTTTCGATAAAGTCGTTAATTACTTTATCATAAAAATATATACATTTATTTTATATGTATTTTTCTCAATTGATCGTTACAAATTCATGCAGTTGAGGATTATATTAAATACGACGATAGCATGCCATTTAAGAAATTACATGAGGCGAAGTTAGGGACGCAACAGCATGAATTTGTACTTTGTAAATAATACTGTTCTTATAAATAATATTTTTAGTTTATGACGGGTTGAAAGAAATATATACAACTCTCACAATAACTATACATATACGAAAATGACTATCAAAATAAATATTAGTACTCATATGTTGAACATCTAACGGTTCTAATTTGTATGAAAGCACAGGTACCCCATTACCAAATGTGGCCCTACGTCATTGCTGAAAAGATTCATGAATGGAGCGATGATACGCGTGTCACTATAGTACTGGTGCTGCATGATTCACACGGTGTGTTATGCTTGTTTAGAACGTGCTGGTAACATGTTCTGGTATTTTAGCTAAAGAATCTGGCCGTAGATGGCTACGGATCAGCTGAAACTCCTCGGAAGTAGCAATATAGTGCCGGTATGGTGTCGCCGCCATCTTGCCCTTTGTAATCTGGAACGCTTTTCAGAGCATTATTCGGAATTGAATTTGAACACATAGCTACTTAATCGCGAATTTGTATGTACATAATTATACATGACTGCATAAAAACAATATCATATACTTTAATTACCAATGCGATATAGGAATATAAAACGAAGAACTATTCACTCTTATCAGGAGCAAAAGCAATGTTTGGTACTCAAGGTTCGTTGTAAAATATAATCAAGCAGTTAATATATCAAATCACAGCACATAATAAATCACTGAAAGTATAATGATATGAATAGTCAGAAAAACATATTTATTTGTTAGATGTTTATAAATTCAAATTTGAAAGTCCAAGTCACATTTAATATATTCATGTTTAACCAGGTGATTTGGTGTTGTTTCAAATAGGCGTGGAGAACTAGCTGGTACTTCTGTCAATGTAATTTCATTTCTGCTGCAACCTAAGCAAGGTTTCATTAGATCTGGTGGATTTTCCAAATTTTAGAAAGGGATGATGGTAGTAGTAGTTGGTTTAGCGCCAGGTGATAAACATATACAACAAGCAAGGCAACGTAAACGGATTTATAATGTTCAAGATTATATAAATTAAACTATTACACTTTTATAATCCATGTAGCGTTTCTGTTCTTTGTAATTTACAAAGAGTCTTAAGAATGTAACGCCACGTAAAGAAGTATGGAAACAAGGAAAGCAGACCTTAATCTCAGATAAAGGAAACTAGGATTTGTTGGGTATCGTGGTTACCGACGCGCTGTGTTAAGGGATTTGTCATTCAGTTTTAATTTTCTAAACAAGAACAATTCAAATAAATCTGGAGTCGACACGTTGGAAGAAAAATTCTTCCAGTGAAAAATGCTGTATGCAGTGCAATAGCAGCTTCACATCGTCTTGATATTCTACAGAAATTCTTATGCCATTTTATTCGATTTACTAGAATCGAAACTATGAAACCTATTAGGTGGTATTTCTGCAACTGCTACCACACACACACACACACGCACGCACGCACGCACGCACGCACGCACGCACGCACGCACGCACACACACACACACAAAATCCATCAAGGTTGAAGACACTGTGTATGTATTGGAGAATGCGTATAAAAAGAACGGACTATTACATGGATAAATTGGAAAATTCCACTTATAATTGATAATTAGATTATAAACATTTATATGATTTTATCAGAAATTTATATACGTCAAAATTGCAGCACTCAGGTGTGTAAACATCATTTTGCGATCTCATTTCATTTTGGCAGTTATACTTATATCCATTCAGGCATAAAGCTTAATAATCTTTCAACTATAAAATAATTATGAGACATTAGACGTTTTGCTGCCGTTGGTCTCTTTTATCATCTTCGGAACCTGTGAAGCAGCTAGAACTATAATAACAAAGTACTTTATATCTTTGCTCATTGTTTCCAAAGAAAATATTAAATATGAATAATTATGATCATTTTATTATAAATGTATAAGTAAAGTTCAATCTACGTAAATAAATATATTCAAGCGTAATTTATTTAATTTTTGTCGTTTAGCGTTACAAAATATATTACATAATATAATATAGTATATATATAAAAATATATTTTACTTTCGTTTTTTTAATATTTTAAATATTTTATATTATCATATTAAACGTTTAGAAAAAGTAACAACATTTTTAAAAGTAGGAATAATTTTTCCTTAATTAGTTAATATGTCGGTTCTTTTTAAGAAGACGGTATTTAATTTTTCAAAGTGAGTTTCGACTTTAAATTGACCTTTAACCCTTTGCACTCCGTTGTCGCCGCTGCGGCGACACGTATTATAGCCCATAGCACTCCGTTGTCGCCGCTGCGGCGACACGGCACGCCAGCATCTACAGGCAACATTGTATCTTTATACAGGTAGGAAGATATTTCGGCACGCGCTAACGATAAGTGTCATCGGTCTGGCGACCGAGCTTGCTCCGTTTCTTTCAATCGTAATTTTGTCTGTCAGCGTAAAACACGAAACAATGAAATTTGAAAGGCGACCAGACCACCGCTATTGAGCCTAAGTCTGATTTATCGTACGGTTCTCCTGAAAGCAGTCCACTACAGGGCAAATGTTTACGGACAGGTATTATACCAGTATACCTTTGGCAGAGGAATTAATGAAAATGATGTGCCACTTAACTGGAACTATAAAAACAAATAGAAAATGTATTCCAAAGCTACCGAAAAAAAAGTTTTCACAGCAGGAAACCTTTATTAGAAAAAAAGGGGAAGCCATGTTTTTAGCCTGGAAAGACAAAAGAGTCATTTTCCTTTTGAGCACGTGGAATGATGCTGGAATGATAACAGCAAGAAGAATTCTGCGAGGGGGGATGGAGATAAACATTAGGAAACCTAATGCAATTGTAAGCTCTACAGCTTCCATGGGCGGCGTTGATCGAGCCGATCAATACGCAGCCACGTATTGTTTTTTGAGAAAATCATTGAGGTGGTGGAGGAAAATGTTTTTTTGGGGCATGGAAGTCTGTGTGATCAATTCATATATTATATATAAGACTGTAAAAAAAAATCGAAATGAGAAACCATTGACACATTTGAAATATGTGAAACTGCTAGTAGATCAACTAGTTAACGATTTTCGACAAGAAAGATCGAGAGCTTCATCGTCTGCATCTGCATCTGTTGAGATAAGTCTAAACGGGAAGCTTCACGTAATGCGGAAGGGCAAAAAAACAGATTGTGTCGTTTGCTCTAACAGGCAGAATAAAGGTGAAAGGCATGAAACCAGTGAATATTGTGATACTTCTCCTGGCAAGCCACGAATGCATCTTGGGGATTGCTTTTCACGGTATCATACTATGAAGAATTTTAAAAGATAATTGTTATTTTTATGTATTGTTATATTCTTTACATCGTAATTTTGTTAATAAAACATAGCTTTCAAATATATAATATACCAGCTTTCTTTAATGACACGGCAGGGTCTTTGAGCTTCCTCAATTGCGCGGTCGCAACATTGTAAACACTTTCGGAGTAGCTGACGGTCATGATCAAAATGTTCCGGAGTAGCTGGAACCTCTAGCTAAAAAGTGCGCGGAGTGCAAAGGGTTATATATCTAATTTCATTGCTTTTCGTAGATCACCGCTAATTTTCAACCTTCCCATTACAGCTTTGTCCATGCAAGTTTTAATACTCCGAAAGATATATAATATTATGTTATTAGTAAAATTATTTTGCATTTTTAATTAATTGAAACGTAAAAAATATATTTTTTCTTATGAGAAAGCGTTGCGAGAAAATTTTGGGAATCCATTGCTAATGTTGTACCTAGTGGTTAACTGGATTCTCCTCTCGCTGCCGCACTCCTTTACTATTTTTAAGATCCAAAAACCGTGTATCAACTTTGTCACCTTTAAAATTTACGAAATTTACATATTGTGAATTTTGCAAAAGTGATGTTAATTAACTCTTAAATTGTGATTGCTTGGGCGATTAATCGCACTGATACTATAGTATTTGAGCTTACACTTTTGTTAACAAACTCGCTGTTCAAATTAGTTTGGATGACAATTAATATTTGCATGATCTTTTCCTCTGATTTATCTGTATAATTTGTTCTTGCTTTTCAATTGTCATATATAATTATTCAAATCTATATGTTCTAGGAAGGAATCAAGCAACAAGTTAACTTATCTATAATATTTATATTCTGTAAAATAAATTGATTTGTTTACTAAAATATAAATTATACATTCGTGTATTAATTGTAAACCTTCAGTTAATTATTCACACCTGGATTACACGCATAATGGGTAAAATCAGACATTCCTTCAGTTTTTCAATATTGCCTCATAGAATAAAGACTGATTAGTAACAGATTTACTGTCTTTGCAAAATAAAAGTGTACATTGCATCACCCATTATTTCCAGCTTCCTACTATAATTTTGTGATTCTGGCTGGTGTTACTTGTAGTTAATAATCCATGAATAATCGACGACTGGAGTTACCAACAACCGATAACGTATGCTTTCACATACGCCTGGTGTAACCAACAGTAGGTAACTCAACACTTATCAACGACTGGTGTTGCTTGCGGTGGGTATCTCACGATATATCGGCAGTAGGTGATGCCTGCGGTCGATAACTCATGATATAATGACCGCTGCTATTGTCAATAGTCCGAAATTCAAGAACTATCGACGGGTGGCATTGCCAGCTATCGGTAATCCATCTCTTACTTGGCATAACTTAATCTAACATCATCTAAACTTAATTTGAACCAAGCTAACCTCAGTTACACGTAATCGGACTTAACCTGCTTTCACTCAAATCTAACCCAACCTAGCACAATCTAACTTTACCTCTTTTAAACATAAACTAATCAAACCAACGCTTTCTTAAATCTAATCCAACATAACCGAGCTACATGCAAACATTTCCAAGTATAACTCAACCTAACCTAACCTAGTGTAACCTAACTAAATCAAACATAATCAAGTTTCCCAGGGATAAGGCTATGCAGTAAGCCTTCCGCAGTAACAGAGTGACAGAGATCCGCTTCGATTGAACGCTCCGTTTATTCAAGTAATGTAATGTAATTATCGGCGGGTTCAATCGGAGCGAGTCCGCATCGAATACAAGAGCGCCTTTGGTGAAATGAAAACGAACAGACGGAAAAGAATAAAACTTTACTAAAAAATCGTACGGAAATCCGATATATCTACGCGTATCTAATATACATCTAACTGAAACATAATTCGAAAAATACAAAGGATAAGAGGGAACATTCTCCAATATATGACATATATAAATCAACGGATGCAAGAGAGAACACTCGATCTCGGGGTAGCGAGACCGGGGCGCTATCCTGAAGTAATCGTATAACGTCGTTTTCGGGATGGTGCAGTGAGGAAATGTAGAGGGTAGAGAGCATAAAGTAACAACAACGTAACTAAAGAGAAAGGAAAGGAAAATCTGTGGAAACATTGCATTCATTAAGAGGAAATCCTAGGAATGTCAGACAACAGATTATATACCATACTGTAAGGGCCTTGCCATTGTACCTTGGTACAACGAAATATGACGATATCGTGAGAGAAAATAAAAATATCGAGAAACTAAAAAAGAATTATATTGGTCTCAAAAGGATATGTATATATCGATAGGTTTATATCGATACTTAGATATTTTCAGTTCACCAAAAGGACCGGAAACCTGAGGACCGTTTGTATAAACTCAGAATTATTGTTAACGAAATTTTCCACACTTTCAAAATTACTGTTAAGCTCTGCAAAAATATTGTAATCGACGAAACCATGGTTTCGTGGCGAGGACGCCTCAGTTTTTGCCAATATATCCCAGGAAAGCGGCATAAATATGGTGTAAGACAGTGTAAACTGTACCTTCCGGAAGAATACACCAACAACATTCTTATTTACGCCGGAAAAAATACAACCAGAATAGTTAGATCACATGTGCATGCTGTAGTTATGATGTTGAAGGTTGAATTATCATTTGGACGCCGTGTATTACACGCAGATAATTTTGATAATAGTGTCCCATTGGCCAAAGAACTTTTGCAAAAAGGAACATTTATTTCTGGTACAGTAAAAATTAATAAAAAATTTCTCCCGCTGCAGGCCAAACGGAAACAGCAACGGGGTGGCTTTATGTATTTTCCAAATGGGAACGGCTTCAAATTCTTAAAATGGACGGATAAGAGGCCTGTATGCATGATAGCCACTTCTGAAAACCACAAATGTGTTATTGTCCAGGGTAGTACTAATAAGTTAAAGCCAGTCAGAGTGTTCGTTTATAACAAAGCTACGAAGGGGTTTGACCATCCGACCAGATGTCTTCTTATCACAGTTGATTACGCAGAACAGTAAAGTGGTATAGAAAAATAGTTATCGAATTAGTTTGCGCGACTTCTCTCGTTAATTGCTATTGTATACATAAAAAATGAATTACCAAAGGTATGAAAATATTAAACATTTTCTGTTGTCGTTTCAAGAACGCACGATAAAAACGAGACAGCAATGTAAAGAATGTTATAAACATATATTTAGAATAAATCGTGGGCAGTATGCCGCTAATAAGGCGATAAAAGCAAAAACCTATTGCAACCGATGTAAGGGTCAACCGGAATTCCACCCATCGTGTTTTGAAAAATTACATAAAAAAATTAAATAATTATGTTAGGTTCACAATATTGAATTGTTATATTTTGAAGATTGAATGTCTGCTTATAATGTTGAAAATTGAAAAATGAACCTATTTTGTACTATCTACTTTCTGAAATACAAGTGCGACCCAACGTGATGCACACCGGATCACAAAATAGACGCGTGTGACCAACCAGTGATGCAAGCCGCCCCAAGGATCAGACGCGTGTGACCCACCGATGATGCACACCGCCCAGCGGAACACACACGTGTGACCCACCTGTGATGCACGCCGGCGTCAATGTGCTAAACGTAGAAATTGGATGTGCCATCGCATCGCGTGGAGCATGAGATCACTACTGCTCTGACAAGCAGACAATATGAAACCCCATCACGATGCAAGGAACAGTCGAATTCACAATCTTTTGAAGCATAGAAGTAGGTAAGGATAATGCGATACATAGAACATTGCAACATTATTGCTTCCGAACGTTGAAATGAAATACACCACCGCACCGCATGCAGCATTAGAACTCTATTACTTTTACACGTAGACACTATGAAACGCCGTCCCGATGTATATGTCTGTAGAATTCATATTCTTTTGAAGTGTAATATATCATCTTATATCTAATATATAAAGTATAATCTTTCATCTCATTTGACAGATATTCTCTGCCATCATCGCTACACAAGTGAACAACTTTTAAATTAAAATGAGCCTCGCTTCTAGTTACATAATCTTTAAATGCAAAAAGTACTTTTGATTTATATGTAATCAGATATGTTACACAGTAAAGTGTATATTCGTCCACAAATAGGCGAAAATAATTATTTCCGTTAATAGTTGAAGGAATAATAAAACCACATACATCTGAATAAATAATAAGCAATGGTCACTTTACATGCTCCATATTCTTTACCTTTTCGAATGATAATCGTGCTTGCCTACCTTTAATGCGAGCCTCACATAAATTATCATTCAGCACTGTCATTTCAATATGACTTACATCACTGACCACATTTTTATTCTTCAATTCTACGAATTTTGATCTTCCAATGTGGACCAAACGCTAATGCCACAGTTCATAGTCATTATTTACTGCACTATGAATCTGGTGATTAATCAATGTTTCACCATTTTCCATTTGAAAATCAGTAATAGATAAGTTATTTTTTCCCTTACCTTTCATTATTTTCTGACCAGTTTTCATTACCTCAACGTTTCCATCTATCACAAATACGATGTCCATTCCTGCTTCTTGCATTCTTCTAACGGATAGCACCTTTTTGCCATTAAAATCTTCAAGGGTGTACTCAACTCCTCGAATGTCGGAAAGACATTGTCACGTTTGATAACGTAATCCGACGCTCCGCAATCCAACAGAAACTTTAATTTCTTTCTATGGCCTTCCCCATTTTCATTGTACCCCGTCATAAAGGCAAACGAGGATGTCCCAGCCTTTTCAATATCCAATTCTTCTGTTTCTTGAGCTGCCTGGGCGATTACCTTTTTCTATCCCGCGTGCTCGACCGTTCTTAATAATAAAAACGTTCTTTTATTTTATTCCCTTTCTTCCACAATGATGGCATTTTATATTTATTGTTTCTTTGGCCATTTAAATTATTCCATTTTGCCGTTTCTATTAGTTTGTCTTTTATGTACTTTTGGATTAAAATTGTCTCTATCTGTATGTATCTTCTGAGTATGTAATACATTCTCGCTTGTCGAGTAGCCTGTTCGTAATTTTACATCGTGGACCACTAAACCAGTTTTTATAAACGCTAATGTTAGGTTGTCTTCGGAAAACGTTCTATCGCCGTAATTACTCGCCATAGCACGTTGGAAGGGTTAGCAGTAAATGGAAAGCTTTATCCGTTTCTTCTAATTTTACACACGCTGCTAAGAGTTCTGTGATTATGTCGTTCAGTGTTGTAAAACATTTGATCAAGGGCTGCTCTCCCTGTAGTTAAACTTAATAATTTTTTTCCAACAGCCAATTGCGTGGCTAAACTCTCCCTTTCATATATGCCATCCAATTTTGTGCAAAATTTCAGCAGCAGTCTTCGTATTATTTGCGAAGCTCAAAAAGGAATCTGCCAAATTTTCAGCAATGACACCTTTTGCAATCCTCTCTGCTTTCTTCCAATCTGCAGTTATTCTTACTGGAATGGGTTCATCAATAATTATTCAATTAGCTTAACTGTGCACCAATTCTCAATTGCCACATACTGTAGCAATCACCACCAAATTGTTTAATGTTTCTCTTGGTCTTTGTACTTTTCATATTTCTCCTTTTTTTTCTTGAAGAAAGGTTTATATTCACTAACAATGTTTCTTCTGCAATTTAATCACTTATTTATACTTCTGATATTACACATATAATCACATAGTCACATACACAAAAGTAATCACTGAAAAGAATATCTACTAAAGTGTTACTACTATTAAAATCCGTAAACTAGGCCCATAACCTATTGAATTATGGGTAAATATAAAAGAAAAGCTGTCCAAAGTTTTTTTATAGTCTGCAACTTTATTCTTAAGGTCTGAAGGTACATCTTTACGTTTTAAAAACTCTAATAATTGTGAGGACTCCACATAGGAAATATAGTGTCCCCCTAAAGAAATACACGACGCAAACTCTGCACGTGCTTTCCTTTCAGGCCACTAGGTATAAACAGTCGTGACCCCTACTCGAACCGACATAACTCTTTCACAGTTTATATACTGGATTCTATTTCCTAACTCAAGATTCATTTTTGTTTCTCCGTTGACATGTGAAACAATCCAACAGCAGTAAGCTGTTATGGATAGCATTATACTCATCTGCCACTACACTTCAAAAGAATGTTAATTCTACATGTTCATGCAACAAGATGGCCCTTCATACAGCCTGCCTGTTGGACCAACAGAGTCTTAATGCTACATAACATGCGGTGACGAATCTCACATCAATGTTTCCGAGTAAGTAAGCTGAAACATTCTATGCATAGGATTACGCTTATCTGCGTATGCACTTCATAAGAATGTGAATTCTACAGTTCCATGCAACAGGAAGGAGCTTCATAATGTCTACGTGTCAAAGCAATGGAGTTCTAATACCCCATTCAATACCGGGGCGAATCTGATTCCAACGTTTCACTCTAAGTAAATTGCAATCCTCCATGCATAGCATTATGCTTATCTGCTTCTATACTTCAAAAGAAAGTGAATTCTACAGTTCTAAGCAACGGGATGGCGCTTCACAGTGTCTACGTGTCAAATGAGGAGAGTCCTAACGCTCCATGCAATGCGATGTCGCACCTCATGTCAACGTTTTAAAGTAAGGTGTAATCGTGTATGCATAGCATTATGCTCATTCTGCTTCTACACTTCATAAGGTTGTGAATTCTACACTTCCATGCAACAGGGTGGCGTTTTATAGTGTCTACTTGTCAAAGCAATGGAGTTCTAATGCTCCATGCAATGCGACTGTGCATTTCATTTGTACGTATCGAATTTAGTAAGCTGCAATCTTTTGTGCATAACGTAGGAAACTCATTAATCAAAGACAATTACGAGGTTTTGTAAATCATTAAATAGTTCCTTTCAACTGAGATATTACACCATAGACTGCTAATGAACAACTGTTTCATCGTTTTAAAACGTACACACGAAATCTCATTTTTTCCGCACATTCGCTCTCGCTCGCATTCTAGAATATTCCACGCACTTAACATTTAAAACTTGAATTATTGATTAGCTTTTAAATTAAGATAATTTCGTTATCCTTCACTTGGCATGCCTATCCTGCATGAACATTCGTCCCGAATGTCTTCATTCATATCGTCTCTGATTTGAGATAAATGTCATAGATTTCTTCGATCCACGATTTCATAGAATCTGCTGACGTAGATGTTTGTAGGGGTCCTTTTCCTTCCCCTACCGTCCGAACTACAAATCGTTGATTGCTTAAAACTCGTGTAACTTCATACGATTCAAAATATTTATGAGCTATTTTTAGACCAGGACTCTGTTGTACATGTTTAATTGCTACTAGATCTCCTTCACGATAAATTCTAGCTTTTCGTCTACTCTTGTTAAAAGTTCGCCTATTCTCTCGTTGGATTCTGGATATATTTTTGCGTGCTTGAGTCGTACTTCATCTCGTTTATCTTGAAAACGTGCGATCCATTCCTTTTCAAGTATGTCTCGGATGCCAAGATGACATTAAGACGTGAATGTGTCCCAGAGAGAAGATGAAATGGTGACGTGCCAATACTTCGATGTATTGTTCATTTCAAACATTTTTGACCTACTTCTAAGTACTTACATCATTCACAGGGCTTAGGTGCAGCTAATTTTGCTGACAACAGTATGAATGTTCTATTATGATGTTCAACTTGACCACTAGCTCTAGGAATTCCTGTTGTAGTTGAAACACGTTTTATATTCTTTTCTTGACAATATTGCTTGAAACCATTTGCTGTGAAAGCCGTACCCCTATCAGAAATTATTCGACGCGGATTACAAAAAATATTCGCTAGCTTTTTTAGGCGTGACAAAACTTAAGCTGTAGTAGTAGGTTTTGTAGTATAAAGCCATGTAAATTTTGCAAAAGCAATTACCACTACAAATATGAACTGATACGTTTTCTTTGCTGATGGCAGCGGTCCAAGATAATCGATATGAAATGTATTAAAAGGAATACTCCCGTTTTCAATCGGATTTAAATGACACTCCTGCTTCCCCTGCATCTTTTCGGCTAAGATGCATGTAACACAATTCTTTACCACCTTTTCCACTTGCTGCCCAAGATTTGGAATCCAATAATCTTTACGTACGATAGCCTCAGTCTTGACTATAGACAAATGTCCACACTCATAAGCTTGCCTTATTTCTTGCTCTGTACAGAAAATTTCCCCGTAGATCATAATCATTCGTCTTGTTTTGAAGTACTTAATCTCGAAGTTTCATAACAGTCTCATCATCTTCCTGTGCTTTCTGCAAACGTTCTGTAAGGCTTGCATCAGATTCATCGATTAAGAAAATCGCAGGAGGTGCATTTCTACTAAGCGCAGCAACATGTATCATGTCCTTCTCTGGACGATGCTGTATCCGGTAATCAAATTCTTCTAACGATAATGTCCATCACGCAACTCACAAACAAAGATCTATCTTATTCATTGTAAGAGTAAAATTTCGGCAATAAGTAACAATAACAAATGAAATACCTAGTAAATAAACTCCTAATTTCTTCAAAGCTTTTACTATTGCTAAAACCTCAAACTCATAGCTACTGCATTTAGATTCAAGAGAAGCTGTCTTACCACTAAAAAATAATATTCGTGGTGAAAAGGTTGATCTTTGTTATTTGTTTGAAATAAAAGTGCTCCGTACCCTAACGCAGAAGCATCTGTATGCAACTCCATCTCTACTTCTACTTGATACAAATTCACTATTCGGTTCTCACTCAGTAAAAATTTAAGTCGTATGAATGCTTCCTTTTCAGTCACTCTAAAACAAAATTTAGAATTCGCTTGCAGAAGGTTAGACAAATGTCGCGTAATTACTGGGTATTCACGTGTAAATTTACGAAAATTCCCGATTAGTCTAAGAAAACTTTGTATGTGTTTAACATTGGAAGTCATCGGATTGCATCAGTTTTAGCGAGGGGCGAACATAACCATTGCTATATATATACATTATATATATAACCATGCATGCCCGAGAAATTTGACAGAAGTTTGCACAAAACAATACTTTTCCCAACTGAATATTAAACCGGCTCCGCTTGCTATAATTCAAACTCTTTCAAGATTTTTGATCCTACTTTTAATATCATGTGATGAAGTAATCGAATAATCTATGTATGCTAAAACTATTCTCTCTCGAATAAGATCTCTAAATATAGTATTTATAAACCTTTGAAAAACTGCTGGTGAATTACATAGACCAAAAGGGATTCGTAAGACTTCATAATGACCATCTGATACAATAAATGCTGTATACTTTCGACCTGACTTATCCTGTCACATGTGAAAGAAACCGTTTCTCAAGTCAAGAGTAATAAAAATGCGCGTGCCTTGAAACAAATCTAATTGATCTTCGATCAATTGTAACGGATATCTATCTTTAATAATTTTCTTATTAATTTGTCGATAATCCACACATAATCCAAACGAAACATTTTTCTTCCGAACGAGGAAAACCGGAATCGCATAATCAGAAGTAGGCAACTAGGCGACTCCAGCCACAATCCACTGTTCTATCTGCGCATTAACAATCTCTTTTTGCAACGCTGACAATTGTCTCGCTGATTGATATACAGACTCTTCGCCTTTCAGTATTAATTTCAATGGAATTTCACGTTTAAAGGTTTTACTTGGCTTGTAACTACTAACAAGATTTTCTATCGTCACTCGCTAATTAGGATCTAATACACCAGACACATCAACTTGATTTTCTTCTAACACGTCACTCGTTACATCTATTTAAAATATGTCCGGTACTATATTTTCTCTTTCAACAATTTCGCGCGTTACTTTCGATAATGGACGAATGATTACTTTACCATCTCTAATGCTGACATCGGTTACATTTAAGAAATTCGTTCCTATTAACAGCTTGTGTCGCACAATGGTATCAGAGATTACTTGTATTCAAATCAATATGAGTGCCCATCTACGGAAATTTCTGCTTGAAACTCACCTAATGTTGTACTATTCCTTGAACCTTCGAAATGTAATTCATTGCGTCGTAATTGCGGAGAACCAAGCTTAATGTACTCGTCTGTGCGAATTAAACTAAAATCAGTTCCTGAATCCATTAATGCTTTGATCTCGCATCCGTTAAGTAAAACATTTTTGAGATACTTTCGGTACGATACTCCTAATGTCGCGCAGCTCTCTTCACTCGCTTTAAATTTCTTGGAACGTTTCGACGCAATATGTCCACGTTCTTCACATATAAAACATTTTACACCGCGATCTTTCGTTGGACAATTCACGCTAATATGATCGTGCTCACCACAATTATAACATCGTACAATATTACCGATAAATTCTTTTATCTCATCCACATTGACAATCTCTTTTCTTTCATTTCTAACGAAACTGTCATTACATATCTCAAACTTTGTTGACCTCTGCACACTCGACATACCTCGATCTCGAAGAATTACCTTTTCAAACGCTTTCGAAAGTTGATTGGTTGTTGTAAACTGTAGAATACGCGCGTGGTTCCGGAGCATTTCATCGGGAATGCCGTCAATCAGATATTCAAGTATTTCATGGTCGTTGATTGGTATTCGATTTCCAAGAATGTTCTTCTCGTGCAAATATTCATGAAACGTCTCGTTCCTGTTCCATAACCGCTCTTCAAATTTCTTCTTCGTTTCAATTTTGCTTTGCGGATGATAAAACAACTCATAATTCTTCCAGCAGTCGGTTGAATGCCATAGTTGTATATTCTGGTTTAGAAAGAAATCATTCAAGTGCTTTTCCCTTCAGTAGCATACCGATAAGTATTCGTGCAACGTCATCTTCCAATTTATATGTCGTCTTGAATAATTTGGTCTGCTTCTCCCAAATTTTATAATCACCAGATTTACTTTAGACTATTAAGAAATTGTCACCGCTACTAACAACATCAAATAGTTCGCCTTCAAAATTACGCATCGATCTTCGTTGCTCATTTTTCGAATTTTACTCAACCTGTAATTTTTGTCGCACCGGATCTAACTCAAGGCGCAACACGGCTAACTCACGTTCTGCTAATACACCAGCACACGACTCCTCATTATCTTCATGAACTTCACGTTCCGTCTGGGTCAACTTCCATCAAACGGGAAATTAATTCAGCTTTCGAACCAGCAGTAAGTAGTTTATGCTCTATTAATACCTCTCTTAGCGCTGTAACTGTAATTAATAAAAATAATTTTACTCAAATCGATCATTGTAAAAATTATTACTCGACACTTGCGTTTAAACTCGAATTGTCTCCACACGAATAATTAATTTTCGTTCTCGCACTATCTCTAAAAACTACACTCGCATCGCTTGAGTATCTTCTCGAACGTTCTAGACCGTCAAGGAATTATCTTGAACGCTCTGTCTTCAAATATTCGATAATACTTCAATCTTTAGAACGTATCCGATTTAATTCTTGAATGTCTTCTTGATAATTACTACGCCCGAGACCCCAAAATTGTAGGAAACTTATTAATAAAAGACAATTATAAGATTTTTTATATCATTAAATAGTTCTTTTCAACTGAGATATTACTCCAAAGACTGCTAATGAACAACTGCTTCATTATTTTAAAACACTCACACGAAAAACTCATTTGCTTCGCACATTCGCTCTCACTCGCATTCTAGAATATTCCACGTACGTAAGATTGACATTAAACCTGAGTTATTGATTAACATTTAAATTAAGATTATTTCATTATCCTTCAATAACATTATGCTTGCCTGCTACTACACATTAAAGGAATGTATACTCTGCAGTTCCTTGAAACGGGATGGTGCTTCACAGTATCTGCGTGTGAAAACCATGAAGTTCTAATGTTCCACGCAACGCGATAATACATTTCATTTCAGCTTTTCAAAGTAAGTAACCTGTAATCTTTTAAGCATATCATTATGCTGATCTGCTTATACACTTCTAACGAATGTGAATTCTATAGTTCCATTCATTGGGTTGCGGCATTATAGTGTTCACGTATTATAGCAGCAGAGTTCTACTGCTGCATGCAATGCGATGGCGCATCACATTTCATCATTTCGATGTAAGATGTAACTTTCTATGCTCACGATTATGTTTGCCTGCTCCTACGCTTTAAAAGAATGTAAATTCCACAGTTTCTTGCAAGGAGATGATACTTCATAGTGTCTGTGCATCAATGCAGTAGATTTCTAATGCTACATGCAATGCGATGGAGCATCTCATTTCAACGCTTCGATGTAATTAAGTTGTACTCCTCTATACGTAGCGTTACGCCTTCCTGCTTTTGCACTTCATAAGAATGTGAATACTACAGATCCATGCAATTTCATGGAGCATAAAAGAGTTTAAGTGTCAAAGCAGTAGAGCTCTATTAATCTATGCAATGTGATAGCACATCCCATTTCTACCTTTCAAAATAAATAAGCTGTAATCATCTGTACACATCGCTATACTTATTTGTTCCTACATTTCCGAAGAATGGAAATTCTTTAATTCCATGCAACGAAATGGCGCTTCATGATGCTTGCGTGCCAATGCAATGCAGTTCTCATGCTCCATGCATCCTCATTTCACAAATTCTGCAAAATCCCTATTAAACACATAGTAGGAATAAACTCGTAAAGCAACAAGATGTCGTCTCATCGTAAATTTCAAAATCAAGCCTTCGTAGTGATTCTTCAAATTGTGTATACCATGCAGCTGGCCGTTTTATTGTCTTATTTCCCGCTTCTCGCAATTGTCGCAACCAACCTACAACCGTTGATCCCACTCTTCGCGCCTTCTTGTCTCCTCCCAGTTCCAGAGAAAGAAGCAAATCTACAGATTTTCCACCAATAACGTCTCATTGATTTGCCACACCCTTGACCACCCCTCCATACAAATTCACATTAAAACACTCTGACTTCATGACTGATGAGTTTAGTAGAAATTCAGATTCAGACATATCCGAGAACATGAAAAACACTAAAACCTTTTAATTCATTTTAAGTTAAGTATAATTGTTTGTTAAGGAATCGTATCAATTCCAATTATATCTATCTACTTCCCTATTACTGTAACAGGTATTAGAGCGCACGTTGCAACTGTAACGAAAAGATACGTAATGAAGATTTACGTCCTTCGTAGGCTTATCAACCGAAAATGAGCTTCGTCGACTGCGAGTTATAAAAACGAACAGTTAAAATCAGTGACGTGAGTGCCCGAACTACAGTGTCAATCAATCAACATTCAGTGATCGAAGAATCATGCCAGTAATCAAGCCAACGCTCCAGGACAAATTGAGATTCTCAGCAGCAACAAGTCGGACATACCAGGGAATCCAGACATCATGACGGAGCTTAACAAACCTGATATCTTCACATTGAAAAGGTAGACTCGTTTATTCGTCCATTCCTTTCTTATTCATGTTCCACGATGACAACCCGATCGCTCGAAAAAGCTCAGTCCATTCCCCATGAAATTATTCTCAGTTCACTGCGGCGTAAACGTGGTACCACATTCGGTCAAATCACTACCTTCACGCGACTCCTTAACACAGGCAAAACATCAGAACAACCGGATATACGTTTACTACAAACCCATCTTTACGCGTTAACTGAAACGTGGAAACGATTCGATGGCATCCAATTTGACCTCGAAGAATAAAACGAAACAGAAACGTCACGTCTTTACAAAATTCAAAACGACTACTTCTCTATCACAACTCGCTCTGATTCGATATCATAACTCGACGCGATTGAGTTATTGAAAGGTAAATACGACTGTATAAGTCGGGCTGCCACTAAATATTGTGATGCAATCTGGAATATTCTTAAACCGCCAAGGAACACTGCAGAAACACTGGGCAATATCGTCGACACCGTCAACCAACTTCTGCGCGCACTGAAAAATTCCAAAGAAAACATCTCGCAATGGAACACTTCTGCTTTCCATCATTCGAGGAAAGATAAATGCTAATACGTTATTCCAATGGGACTCACAGTAAAGACAACAAGGTGCCGTCTTACACGGATCTTCTAGAGTTTTTGGAGAAACGGGCCAACTGTGTACCAGAGATGAACGCAAGGGCAAGCTCAACCGCAAGTCGGGTCGACGGGAGACTATCGGACCATTCACGTTCCACGAATCAACGTACTACGGAGAAATCAGGTGACATTCTGATGACGATTACACCGAAAGCAGAACAAGCAGGACAACCATAAGAACCTAAAAGTATTCAGTATGCCACGGAGGGCACCGCATCTACACATGTGAAGATTTTCTCTAAGTCTCAACTTATCAAAGTAATTGACATCTAATGCTCCATGCAACATTTCTTTTCAACGATACAAAGTAAGTAAGTTGTAATGTTCCATGCATAGCATAATGCTTATCCACTTCTGCACTTCAGAAGAATATGAATTCCACAATTCCTTACAAGGGGATTGCGCTTCACAGTGTCTAGTTGTCAAGGCAATAAAGTTCTGCGGCTACTTGCAATGTGTTGGCGCATCTCCTTCTTACGTTTTAATGCATGTAAGCTGTAACGTTCTATACATTGCGTTATGCTTATCTGCTTCTGGACTTCAAAATGATGTGAATTCTACAGTTCCTTGTAGCGTGATGGCTTCTCCTTTCAACGTAAGTAAGTAGTAAGCTTCAATACAAGCCACTATGCATATTTGGTTCTACAATACAATTACATGCAATTTCTACATATCCATGTTACTCTATAGCTCTCCTAAATACCAGCTTGTCAATGTAATTAACATCCAATGTTCCATGCAACGCGATGGAAATTCTTAGTTCTATGTGTCAAAGTAAGTAAGTTGTAAGGTTCTACACAATACAATCGTGCTTACTAGTTTCTACACTACTATGTATGTTATTTCTATAGTTCCATGTTACTGTATAGAGCTTCATAATGTCTACTTGTCAAAGTAGTTGAGTTCCAAACGTCCATGCAACGCGATAGTGTTTCTCAGTTCTACAATTAAATGTCTCTGTTGAATTCACACTTCATGATGTTCAAAGTAAAAATTTCAAATTAGTATATATATTCACACTTATCATATATTTTAGTCAAGAGTAAATAGGTAATCCGTCCAATTGCTCCAGTACAATTAAATTCCATATAATTTTGTACCATTTCAGGATGTTTTAAATAAACATTTCTAATTAGTATATATACTTACACTCTCCGCTAAATCTAAGCAGAATAGACACTATAAAAACTCCAGTAGCTGTAATCTTCTATGCACTGCTTCATTCTTATCTGCTTCTACACATTAAACGAATCTGAGCTTCACAGTTCCTTCCAACTGGATTACGCATCATTATGCCTACGTGTCAAAGCAATAGAGTTCTAACACTCCATTCAATGCGGTGACACATCTCATTAAATGTTATAAAGTTAGTAAGTTCTAATGTTCTATACAATGTATTGATTTCATCTCCCTCTATACGTCAAAAGTATATGAAGAACATAGTTACTTGCAACGGGATAGCGCATCATAGTGTCTGCGTGTAAAAGCAATAAAGATGTAATGCTCCTTGCAATGCGGAAGCGCATCCCGTTGCAACGGTTCGAAGAAAGTAAGTTGCAATCTTCTACTCGCAGAAATATTGTTTTCTGCTTCTATACTTCAAAAGAATGTGAATTCTTCAGTTCCATGCAACGGAATGGCACTTCGTAGTATCTACCTTCCAGAGCAATAACGTTCTCTCTCCCGTTTCACGGAACTGTATAATTTACATTCCTTTGGAATGTAAAAGCAAATAAGCATGATATGATGCATAGAATGTTACTGCTCACTTTGTAACGTCGAGAGACATCGCATTATATGGAGCAATAGAACACTACCGCGTTGCATCGAAGACACTGCAAGGCGCCATCTGGTTGCAGGGTACTGTACATTACACATACTTTTGAAGCGTTGTAACAGGTAAGCATAATGCGACGCATGGAGCATTACTACCTACTTATCTAGATACGTTGAAAAGATATGGGCCATCGCGATGCATGAAGCATTAGAAATATATTCCTCTGATACAACGACATTATAAAAAACCACTCCGTTGCAATGAAGTGATGAGGGATTCACATTATTTTGAAGCATAGAAGCAAATGAGAAGATTTCGATGCGTAGAACATTACAACCTACTTACTTTGAAGCGCTGAAATGATATGCGCCCTCGCGATGCACAAAGTAATCTATTGGTTTGAAAAGCAGATACTATGAATTGCCATCCCGATGCAAGCGACTGTAAGATTCACATTCTTTTGAAGCGTAGTAGCAGTTAGGCATAATGTGATACATAAGACATTACAACCTAATTACCTTGAAGCGTTGAAATTATATGCGTCATCGCAATGCATAGTGCATTAGAACTCTATTCGTTCAAAACGCAGACACTGAAACACCATCCCGTTGCAAGGAACTGTAGATTTCACTTTCTTTTGAAATATAGAAGCAGATCGGCATATTGCTGTGCATAGAAGATTGCAACCTACTTATTTCGGAACATTGAAATGAGATGCGCCATTGCATTCCATGGAGCATTAGAATTCTATTGCCTTAAAATGCAGACATTATGAAGCACCATCTCGTTGCTTGAAACTGTAAATTTCACAGTCGTTTGGAATGTAGGAGCAAATAAGCATAATGCAATGCATAGAATGTTACTGCTTACTTACTTTGTAACGTTGAAATAAGATGCGCCATGGTATTTAATGGGGCATAGGAACTCTATTGTTCTGAAACGTAGACACTATGAAGGGCCATTCCGTTGGAGGGAATTGTAGCATTCACATTATTCTGAAATGTAGAAGCAGGTAAGCACAATGCGATGCATAGAACATTACATACTTGCTTTGAAGTGTGAAACTGAGAAGCACCATCTTATAGCACAGAATATTTTTTTATTGCTTACGACGAATTATAGTACTGAGATGCTCCATCTTGTTGCAAGGAATCTTCAAAGCTGCTCATACTGACATGTAGACACTCAGATGCGACATCCCTTTTCGTGGAACTTTGGGAATTACTTTGAAACGCAGGACTGTGAAGCTGCATCGCGTTGTATGAAGATGTAGGAAGTGCTTACTATGAAACGTAGAAGTAAGAAGCGAAATCATGTTGCATAGAACTTTGCATCTTACGTACTCTGAAACGTATAAACTGATAGGGACAATCACTTTACATAGATATATAGAACACACAAAGTTTTAAGCGTTGAACTTAGAATTTGTGAACTTGCTTTGAAACGTTGATAGTGAGGAGCTCCATCGGCTTTCGTAGAACTTCAGAACTCACTTGCTATGTAACGTAGACAGATAAGGGCCATCGCGTTGCTTGAAACTTTAGAACTTGCTTACTTCAACAAAGATTTCTATTGGCTTCGTCCGTTCTTTTAGAAGAGTTCTTGATAAACCACTTAATTTTCACGTTTGCAATATTTTTATATATATGCCAGGTGTAATCGTTTAAGTTTAAAGATGATTATTTAGTGTTGATTATTATTTAGTAACTCGGTTATAAACGTGTCTGCATAAGGCTTAATCAGTATGTTCATAAGCCTGAAATTTATGCAGTTATTTGTTAGTCACTTATTGTTCAAACGGCAAAGATTCTGATCATTTGAAGATGGTTGACTTTCATCAATTTCATCAAAAATTGAAATACTGTCCAACTGCTTGTATTAAAGACTATAATTAAAGTTTTCCAAATATTTTTCCTTTCATAGATGTATCACGTCTGGGGTCGCGGAAAATTAACCGTATGGCGGAGCAGCACGCAGTCTCGAATGGTTCGACTCGCACAATTGGATGGAAGAGCGGGTTCTTTTTGGATCGCGAAACACTGCGCGAAAGTCACGGACGCGAGTATATAAAAAAGGGGACTTACCTTTCGAAGTCTTGGAAGCCGCTAATTACTAACGTCGTTCCAGGTATCGTCCTCGGCGAGGATCATCCTCTGGTATGGTTCCTGTATACGGGCTGTGAGGCGGAATCGACAATGGAACGAGCACCCAGGCAGGCTGATCTCTGGTGCGGATCGGCGACGAAGGCGGCGATGCGGAAAGGCTGTCCGGTCGGCAGACAGTAGGAGATGAGACGGAGCAGTGGTCGACGATGGAGTAGCTGCTTGTATCTACGTATTCGCGCACTGGAGAACGCAGGAAGTTCTTCCTTCCCACGCGACGAGTTTCATTTATCCATTGCGGAAAGGCGCATTCAAATCGGATTCCAAAACACCAGATACGGATCCACTAGCGGAGAGGGCCGCTCTAGTTTGCCGATCCAGAGATATGGAAAACGATGGATATCTTCTCCTTAGTCGAACTGTGGCTTGGTGCAGTTAAGCGGAGGGCCACTTTAACTGGTCGGTAACTAAGCGTGACTAATGGTCAGAACTCCTTGAATGATTTTGGAAGATGCGTGAAATCGTGAAAGACTTCGTATCGTAATGAATTTAATTTAATTTAAGGCAAGGAATGCTGTGGTAATAATGAGAGTTTGTAAATACTGGTAAAAATAAAATATATTCTAAGTAAAACCTAAGCTTACACTTTACTGCACTATGCTAAGAATGGCTAAGTACTAGAATCGTTGATTTAGAATAAAGTTAAAGTTAGAATTGGAAATAGCAACTTGAATTCTGAGTTAGAATAGTAACGAAATAGCAAACATCTTCAAGTGAGGTGGAGCAAGGCCCGGAGGCATGATAGGTACGGTCGCGATGAGCGCTTGGATCGATTTGTACTCATCGAGCGTTGGGCTTGATCTCTTCGTTGACTCGCGGATCCGCGACCTCCTCGGATCGCGCGGGAACGCTAGGACCTGGAATGGGGAGGACTCTCGACACTCGTGGTGGTGCGGACGGTCGTGGTGAAGTGTGCGCGGCCGGCGTGAACTGGCACGGCTCTAATTATGAATAATACGCTTTCTAAAATTATGATTACACATGAAATGACTTATGCTATACTTGTGTGTTGCGTCCTGTTTGTACATAGAGTGCCGTATGCTTAAATACTAGAATTCGCTTGGTTATAGACATGAGCATAATACGAATATGTGTGCGTAACTGCGGGCGACCCTCGTGGTGCGTGAAATGGTCCTCGTGTGGAGGCTGTGGTTGGTGTCTGCTCCAACTGTCTGACGTATGCGCGTCGAGGCGCGATCGTGTGGTTCAACTCCTTGGTGCGAGGGACATACTGTGTTACCGTGTGTCGGTATGCTCGTCTCTGCATTTCTCTGCATCACAGTTGTATTCTGGAATTGAAATTAAATGTTTGATTTTTCTATTTACTGATTAGAACATCTTTCTGTTGGAATGTTCAAGAATTTTTCATATTCTTAATTACTGAAAACGTATTGCTTGGTTCGCTAGCTTAATATTTAAAATTTGCTGAGATATTCTTATCTAATTCTTGTAAATAATTTTTTATCTTAGCGAAGTGTGTATCCATTCTTGTAGTTTTGTAAAGAGTATTTTACTTTACTATTTAAAATGGAATATTAAGATTTGTTTACAATCTAATGGAATTTAATTACCTTTTGATTCAATTTCACAATGATAATCTTTCATAGTTCAACAATTTTGTGAGCTGTCCTGAGGAATCCGCAGCTCAGTACTTATAAAATGGGCGACACAAAGAACAGCCTAACCAAACGTAATCGAACCGATATTTCAATACTAATTTTATCATGTTTAACTTATCCTGCAAATTATTAAAATGCCCTTCGAAAAGTATTTATTGACAGTGAAGTAAACGGTAAACATTACACATTCCACCACTGTTTACAATACGCATGTCTCATTTACTATCAAAGCCGTAAGTATCATCGCCTTACTTTACTTTTTGTAACCTTCAATGGCTTCATGTTGCAGGTCGTTGAACTCGTTTTAAAATGCTCTATCATATTAGGGAAGAATGAACATACCAATTCATTTTAAAAAATGAAAGTAACCGGTCATAGGTTTGCAAACAACCTATGTTTGGCAAACAACGAGCAACGAATGACGCTCGTACCACGGCATTATTAATGCATCGCGATATAGCACACGGGCTACACGGCCGTGTCAATCATACTATCAGCTCACCATAGCTACGCGCGTGGTAGTGGCGCAGGCTGACATTTACTAATGGAGAAGCTATTTCCATAAAAATTATGAACGAATATGAAAAATGACTACACTAAGCAATTTATTTATTTTGATTCCAAAAGAGATACACCGGCACGAAACAAAGATATAAGAACTCGATTTTATTATTTTCTATAAACTAGCTCGATACGTCGATTTTTTCCATAAAGTCATTAATTACTTTATTATAAAAATGTATACATTTACTTTATATATATTTTCTTCAATTTATTGTTACAAATTCATGTAATTGAAGGTTATATTAAATACGATGACAGCATGTTATTTAAGAAATTACACAAGGCGAAGTTAGGGACGCAACAGCATGAATTTTTATTTTCTTAGTAATATTTTTTTATAAATAATATTTTTAGTTTATGACGGGTTGAAAGAAATATGTACGAATCTCAATAACTATAAATATAGGAAAATGACTATGACACTTCTCAGAAGTGGCAATATAGTGCTGGTATGGTGTCGCCACCATCTTGCAGTTTGTTATCTGGGACGCTTTCTAGAGCATTATTCGGAATTGAATTTGAACACATAGCTACTTAATCGCGAATTTGTATGTACATAATTATACATGACTGCATAAAGGCAATTTCATACACTTTTATAATCAATGCGATATAAGAATATAAGACGAAGAACTATCCACTCGTATCAGGAGCAAAAACAGTGTTTAGTGTGCAAGGTTCGTTGCAAAATACAATTAAGCAGTTAATATATCAAGAGACAACACATAATATATTACTGAAAATATAATGATATGAATAGCAAGAAAAACATATTTATTTGTTAGATGTTTATAAATTCAAATTTAAAAGACCAAGTTACATTTAATATATTATTGTTTAACAAGATGATATAATGTTGTTTCAGATAGGCGTGGAGAACTAGCTGGTACTTCTGCCAATGTAATTTCATTTCTTCTGGATACAGTAAATATACATTTGCAATCTAAGCATGTTTCATTAGATCTGGTGTAATCTCCAAATTTTAAAAAGGGATGATGGCAGTAGTAGTTGGTTCAGCATCAGGTGATAAACATATGCAACAAGCAAAGCGACGTAAACGGATTTAAAATGTTCAAGATTATATAAATTAAACTATTACACTTTTTTAATCCATGTAGCGTTTCTGTCCTTTGTAACTTGCAAAGAGTCTTAAGAATATAACGCAATGTAAAGAAGTTTCGAAACAAAGAAGGCTGGTTTTAATCTCAGATAAAGGAACCTTGGATCTACTGGGTATCGTGGTTAACGGCCTGCTGTGTCAAGGGACATGTCATTCACTTTTAGTGTTCTAAACGAGAACAATTCAAATAAACCTGGAGTCAACACATCCGAAGAAAAATTCTTCCAGTGAAGAATGCTGTCTGCTGTGCAATAGCAGCTTTATATCCACTTGATATTCTACAGAAAATCTTATGCCATTTTTTTAACTATGAAACCTATTATGTGGTATTTCAGCAACTGCTACAGAAATTTAAATACGTCAAAATTGCAGCACGCAGGTGTGTAAATATCACTTCGTGATCTCATTTCATTTTGGCAGTTATACTTGTATGTAAGCAACCATCCAGGCATAAAGCTTGATAATCTTTCAACTATAAGATAATTATGATACATTAGACTTTTTGCTGGAGTTGGTCTATTTTATCATTTTCGGAACTTGTGGAAATGTTGAATATGAATAACTACGTTCATTTTATTATAAATGTATGAGTAAAGTTCAATCTACATAAATAAATATTTTCATACGTAACTTATTTAATTTTTATCATTTAGCGTTACAAAATATATTACAAAAATATATAAAAATATATTTTACTTCAGTTTTTTTTAATATTTTAAATAATTTATATTATCGTATTAAGCTTTTACAAAAAGTAACAAAACTTTTATAAGTAGGAATAATTTTTCCTTAATTAGTTAATATGTCGGTTCTTTTTAAGAAAACGCTATTTAATTTTTCAAAGTAAGTTTCGACTTTAAATTGACCATTAATTTCACTAATTTTATTGCTTTTCGTAGATCACCGCTAATTTTCAACTTTCCCATTACGGCTTTGTCGATGCAAATTTTAATTCTCCGAAAAATATATAATATTATGTTATAAGTAAAATTATTTTGCATTTCTAATTGATTGAACGAAAAAAATATATTTTTTTCATGAGAAAGTATTGCGAGAAAATTTTGAAAATCCATTGTTAATGTTGTACCTAGTGGTTGACTAGGTTCTCCTCTCCCTGCCGCACATTTCCACCATTTTTAAGATCCAAGAATCGTGTAGCTGCTTCGTCACTATTAATGTTTACGAAATTTACATATTGTAAATTTCTGCAAAAGTGATATTAATTAAATCTTTAATTATGTTTGTTCGGGCAATTAATCAGACTGATCTATGATGTGCTGTAATGTACGAGATCTAATAAATTTTTTTTTAACATATAATTTTTTAACAATATAATATTTGAGCTTACAGTCTTGTTAACGAACTCGCTGTTTAAATTAGTTTGGATGACAATTAATATTTGCATGATCTTTTCCTCTGATTTATCTGTATAATTTGTTCGTTCTTTTCAATTGTCTTATTTAATAATCCAAATATATATCGGAAGGTATCAGGCAACAATTTATCTTATCAATAATATTTATATTCTGCAAAATAAATTGATTTGTTTACTAAAATATAAATTATACATTCATGTATTAATTCTAAACCTTCAGTTAATTATTCACACCTGGATTATACGCATAATGGGTAAAATCAGACATTCCTTCAGCTTTTTAATATTGCCTCATCGATTAAAGACTGATTAGTAATAAATTTACTGTCTTTGTAAAATAAAAGCGTACATTGCATCACCCATTATTTCCAGCTTCCCACTATAATTTTGTGATTCTGAACCAACAAACATCTCTATCGCAGCCATATGTATACCTGAAACAACGCGTGCGTAAGGCAATCTCAAAATGAGAGAATTATTTTTCTTAACAATGAAATTAGAAATATATATAATTTACTGCTGTCTTTGACAAGACTGGATTCACAGCAATACCATAATTTTCATATTCATCGGCCCTTTCAAGAGCACACATTAACATTCTAAACTTGGATATTATATAATCGACACAAGTTTGAAACCATATTCGTTTATGTTTTATAATTAGTGGTGGACTGATATTCATTATATGAGGATTTGCACCTTTCTTTAAATATGGTAAGCATACCTTGGACCTGAAAATAAGTATTGTGCCATATTAGTGAATTTTATTTCTACAACTAAAACCTGTTCCTCTAGAATTGATATTATTCACAAGATTATAATTTTTCATACCTATGGATTCCATGCCTGGTTAAAGTAACAGGGCTAGCATTATTAACACTTTCAGGACTGAGTTGTGTGGCAAATGGTTTTGTGAGAACCCATATGTGGCGTTCGTTATTGTGTGGATTAGTCGTTGGCCACAATATTTTCTTCTAATTAACTTTCACGTTGGATGGCTTTTATACAACAATTTTATTTAACAACAACAAGTCTTTACAATTAAGGTAAACTGAAGTAGAAGCTAAGAAATACAAATCTAGATTTGGCAAAGGCAAATTGTGATGTGTACTCTTTGATGGCGAAGAAATAAGTGAATAATTAATTTGAAAAGCGTAGAAATTTGAAAGACGTCGCAAACGAGAGTCTTTTTTTTATAGATGGCGTGCATTAATTTTGAAACAATTTCCTAACGAAAATGTACCCTCCGAGGAGCGGAAGTAGATGGCTGTGAATGTGTCTGCTTAGATGCGGAAGTCGGTAACGTCGGTAACGCCACAATTGTCAGGCCGGTGGAGCCATCTCTGTGAAAATTCGTCAACCTGTTCGCAATTCTGTTTCAGCATTGTTTGAAGAGATGGCGAAACGAGTCAATATATGCCTACGGATGGATGTTCCCATTAAGAATAACTTATAAGTTACCGATGGATGGTGCTGTTGGCGGTCGGTTACTCACATCCGACCGACGGCTGGTGCTACTTGTGCTTAATAATCTATAAATTATCGACGACTGATGTGACCATCAACCGATAAAGCATGTTTTCATATACAGCTGGTGCAACCAATAGTAGGTAATTCAAAATTTATCAACAACTGGTGTTGCCTGCGGTCCGTAACTCACGATATAACGACAGTAGGTAATCCCCGCGGTAGATAACTTATGATATAATAACGGCTAGTATGCGAATAGTCTGGAATTCAAGATCAACGGATGGCATTGCCAGCGATCGGTAATACATCTCTTATGTGGCTTAATTTAATCTAACATCCTCTAAACTTAATTTAAATCTAGCTAACATCAGTTACACATAATCTGACTTAACCTGCCTTCACTCAATTCTAACCCAATCTAACACAATGTAACATTACCTTTCTTAAACATTAAGAAATCAAAACTACGCTTTCTTAAATCTAACACAACATAATATTATAATCGACGGGTTCAAACAGAGTGGGGCCGCATTGAATACAGTAGCGCCTTCGGTTAAATGAAAACGAACAGTCGGAGAAGAATAAAACATTACTAACAAATCGTATGGAAATCAGATATTTCCACGCGTGTCCAATATACATCTAACTAAACCGTAATTCGAAGAATACAGAGAATAAGTGGAAATATTCTCCAATATGTGACATATACAAATCAGCGGATGCAAGGGAGAACACTCGATCTCGGAGTAGCGAGACCGGGGCGCCATCATGAAGTAATCGTATAACGCTGGTTCCGGGATGGCGCAGGGAGGAAATGTGGAGGATAGAAAGCATAAAATAACAACAACATAACTAAAGAGGAAGAAAAAGAAAATCTGTGGAAACATTGCATTTATTAAGGGGAAATCCTACAAATATCAAACAACTGATTATATACCATACCGTCAAGCAAGGTACAACGAAATAGACCATATCGTGAGATAAAATAACAAAATCGAGAAACTTAAAAAGAAAATAATACTTCAGACTGAACGAATCACTGATTCTGGCAAGCTTAATGGAAACCACGACTACGAATCGGTTATAGTATAAGATAGATGCTGGTCGCGGTTTAAGTGGACCGGGGGGTCCCTCGCCCGCATCAGGGCAGGAAGTAGGATGCTGGAGGGCTTGCAGACCCCCACCCCCCTCCAACCATCACCGCCAGCGTGAGCGAGGCTGCTATGCATATGCTGCTGAAAGGTGCTGCTGGCTCGCGATTCGGAATCAGCCTCATCGAGTCCTCGCAGAAGATTAAAGGTTGGGCGGGCGGTTTGGAGCCCCCTGTCGATGACACAAAAGGATAGGAAAATAGAGAAGAATACGAAATGCGTATATAAAGAAGAAGAAGAAAGCCTCGGGTAGCACAGACATAAAAAGAGAAGCATTAGGAGCCGAAGTAAGGG
Organism: Xylocopa sonorina; assembly: GCF_050948175.1. Classification (NCBI taxonomy): domain Eukaryota; kingdom Metazoa; phylum Arthropoda; class Insecta; order Hymenoptera; family Apidae; genus Xylocopa; species Xylocopa sonorina. Next base: position 347,148 of record NW_027490112.1, on the reverse strand, counting down.
AACCAAAAAGAAGAGCAGGATAATGGAAAAGCTACTGATAAGAATAACGTCCTCACTTTCAAATAGAAGAGTAGGCAGCCACATATCAGACGTAATGATAGATATTATGAGCGAGAATACGACGAAGGTAATGACATATTAGAAAACGTTAATGGGAGACATGAGGCATATAAAAAGAACTGGGATCGAACACTTGATGGAACTAGTGGCGAACGGTACAGAGAAAAATGAAGCAATTAAAGGAGCAGTAAGCATTCGAGGACAAACAATGGGATGAGGAAAAGCAGGAGAAATGACAGAAATACGAAAAGATGACGCAAGAAAATCGAGAGCGGGAGATATAATCCTGGAATTTAACAAGAAAAAAGGTGTAGAAAACATAATAAAGGAGATAAAAGGAACTCTAACAAAAGAATTCGAAGAGAAACGTACGAGTGCGAGTATAATGCTCCAACTAAGGGACATATACCCGTTAGGTGACCAGAGAAGGAATGAATGATTATATAAAACGAACACTAAAAATAATCGAAGGAAAGGAGAGCGGTATAAACGTCAAGTTGTTGAAACAAATGTGGAGAGGCTACCGAGTCGCGTTAGTTGAATTTGGACAGGAATACAGTAAAAAGCTGGAGAAGGTCCAACGACTCAGAATAGCATTAACACCTTGTCTCTGCAAAGTGCTACCGACAATAGAGAGATGCTTCAAATGTCATAAACTGGGACATATCGGCAGATATTGCGAAGAAGTCAAAGATAATAAGGGAATCTGCAGAAGATGCGGATCTGAGATTTATACGATGATCGGTTGCATCGCGAATAAACCGAAGTGTATCATGTGCAGCAAGGCAGGAAAAAGGAATCCGTACATTAGACACGTTATCGGACTTTTAATGGTCCGGCCTACAGAAAGGCGTTGATAGAAAAGAACGGGAAACGAATATGGAATTGAAAGTCCTACAAATCTATCTGAACCTATTCCGAATCTCGTAAAATATCATGCAGCAAATGCGAATGATTCAAGAGACAGACGTGGTAATAATATCGGAAGCACACAAGTTGGAAGAATACTGACTGCAAAAGGAGAACCGTGACGCTGCGACATGGATAACCGGTATTAATCGAAAATGTTTCACATATGGCACCACATATTCCTCGACCGGAATCGTTCATGCAATGGTCGAAGGAACAAAAGCTATAAGCTGCTACTTCTCACTGAACAGGAACGGAAAGAAATCGAAGAATATATAAATCAAGCTGGGGTTAACATAGAAAAGGGAGAGAAAGCAAACAGAATACTAATCGCGGGTGACCTGAACGAAAAATCAGTAATCTTGAGTAGTAAGGAGAACAACCATAGAGAGGAAAAGATCATCAAAATGGCTCCAAGAAACGATCTAATCGCGACCAATCCGAAAGAAGACTATACATACTTTAAGAACCGAAACAAATAAAAAATAGACATAATGTTGACAGGAAGTTGCATATACGCTAAGTTGAGTACAGCAGAAGTGTTTCAGATATTTTTAGCGTCGGACCATCAATACGTACTACATACCTTCTAAAGTACGAATTACAGGAATAACAAAGAGGGATTTGCATACCTCGATGGAAAGAAAGCGAACTGTGACGATGCAAATAAATGATCGACTTATATAATATATAGATATTTATTTTTATTTAGAGGGGATGGTCTATTTTTAAGTAACTAAAATATATTATAAGTGTAATTATATAAACCAATTTCAAATATTTAATTAAAACATCATGAAATAATATGAAATTAGATAAGATTTTAGATGTAATGGAGTATCTTAAGGAGATATTGTATTTAGAATTAACTAATATATCCAGCGAATGGGCGATTAACGGATCGTTGCGAGGAGCATGCGGTGCAGCGAGTGGGGACTCGCGTCTCATGGTGGTACCAGCGGCGCGTCTTTCGTGTTTAACTTATGAAATATTATAATGATGTAAGTATAGCATGAACTTACAATTACGCGTGTGTTGTTCGTGTCTTGGATTCTTAATGTGTATAACTTGGATTTATGGATTCTTATATGCAGCAGTACATTAGTCCGGATATAGTATATATATGTATGTAAGGATCTTAGAAGTAGAATACAGGTTCTGGTAAAGTCGGATCCCTGAATTGGAAGAATCCCCATTGCGGTGATGGGCTGCAACTGCGCACTTTAGCAGGACGAAATCACTGGTGCGAGGTAGACAAGGGTATTCGTCTTTGGTCCGAACGAGGCAGATATACTCGACAGTGGGAGCCAGACAGTAGTGCTCGCCGGTGGGACTGAAACAGCGATGCCTGGTGTCATTTACTGTTAATCCTATACCATAATCCTATACCTCGCCCGAGCGGGCATATGCCAATAGGTTTGCCCTCTACGAACTAGTTCTTCTATGTCACTGAAAGGGGCGATGGAAAAATCCAGATGTACCGCGGCGCCTATCCAGCGGGTCAGTCCTTTAGCTACTCCGTCGGGGGGGACGAATTCCAACCGCTGGAGTACCCACGGAGAACCTCGGGGAGGCGAACTCAATACGTGTACGCGAACACGCTCACTCTATCCCTTTTTGAATTAGGATGGATTAGTTTGGTCAAATTTTTGATGTTCCAGACTACCAGCCTCAGTCTTATTCAATTTTGCTCTACGAAAGTGTCTCAGACTAGCTTGGGCAAATTAATAATGCACCAAACCTCCGAGTCCCAGTTTAATTCGATAGCCCCGTTCCAGAGCCCCGTTAGCCATCGGGCAAGCCTGACGCCTACGTTCCATCACGAGGAGGTTGGGATGGGTACTTTCTGGACACCCAGGTTCTGGAACGCATGTCTGGTGTGAACGAGCCATGTACACCGGTCGGTTCGAGTGACATAGCGGTACTTGGTGCGTGTAAGCGCGTGCAGGTGTGCGCGCGCGAACGCTGCCGGTTGCCGGTGCTGTAGGCGAGCGCGGCAGATTGCCTGAGTCCAGGGGTTGATGATCGAAGTGCGAGAAGGCTCATGTGTGGAATGGGTGGCAGGCGCTACGCACGACGTTACTTGAATTTGTTGCATGAATTTGTAGAACTCACATTCCTTTCAAGAGCAGAAGCAGATAAGCAGAATGCAATGCAGAGAACATTACAAATAACTTACATTGAAACGTTAAAATGAGATGGGCTATCGGGTTGTATGAAGCATTAGAACTCTCATGCATTGGCACGTAGACACTATAAACCGCCATTACATTGCATGCAACCGTAGGATTCATAGAATTCGTAAGTATGGAAGAAATAGAGTTCTAACGTTTCATGTATCGCAATGACACATTTTATTCCAACGTTTCAAAGCAAGTAAGATTGCAATGTCCAATGCAATGCAATATGCTCGTCTGCTAGTCCTCTTCAGAAGAATCAGATTACGAATAACGAACGCGTCATAGATCGCGATAGTGCATTTTATTTCAACGTTTCAAAGTAGGTGAGTTGTAACGTATTTTGCAATGAATTATGCTTATCTGCTTCTACACTTCAAAACAATGTGTTCTAGTATTTCATTCAGCGCAATGTCTCATCTCATTCCAATGTTACATGCTCAGATGTAATATTCTGTGCTACGCATTATGTTTATCTGCATCTACACTTCAAAAGAATGTGAAACCTGGACCACCTTGCAAGGGGATAGCGTTTCTAGATGTTTTCGTGTCGATGCGATAGATTTCTAATACCCTAACCTTCTAAACATAGCATTATGCTCTTCTGCTTCTATACTTGCAAAGAATGTGAATTCTACGGTTAAATGCAAAATGATGGCGCTTCACATTGTTTTCGTGTCAATACAGTAGATGTCCAATGCTCTAACGTTCAAGTAAGCAAGCTGAAATCTTCTATGCATAACATTATACTTATCTTGTTCTACGTTTTAAAGAGTGTGTATTCTACAGGTCCGTGCAAAGGGAAGGTGCTTCATAGCGTCTGCGTTTCATAGTGGTAGGGTTCAAATGGTTGATGCAATGCGATGGCGCATCTCATTCCATTGTTTCAAGATAAGCAAGTTGTTATTTTCTATGTATAGCATTATGCTTATCTGCTTGTACACTTTAAAATTTTTTTCGTGTAAACACCCACTGGCCAGGAAGCCTGTGACAGAGAACAAACTGAACATTATTAATGGAGCCCTGCTTATACTGATTGTAGCGCCCCTACCTGAAATTAGATTATGTTGGTCTCAAAAGGAAATGTATACAAACAATTGAAAAAAAACGCGATGAAGCGCGATCGGTTTATATCGATACTTAGATATTTTCATTTTACCATTATTTCTACGGCTAGGACTGAGGATCTATTGTATAAACTTAGAATTATTGTTAACGCAATTGTCTACACTTTCGAAAATAATGTTAACACGTTGAGTGCTACGCCAATTTTTGCTATATCTCTCGCTCAGGCGGCAGCGCGTGAGCACTTGATGGCGAACGCTTGACTAATGGGTATAAACATACAATAACTTTGATACCTGTATTCGTTTCGTTTGGACTGTCGGAATGATACAAGCAATGCATTTGTATATAATGTATAAGCATAAGATAATGGGATAGGGAATGCCAGAGAGGCGAAAGAGCAAATACAAGGTGAGAGTCATTCTGAAAAAGCCACGGGAGTATAAAGACCTATTGCAGCAGAGAGAATTCAGTTTTATAGTGAACATTTTGAAAAAGTTTTGGTATCGATCAAATAAAAATGTTGAGAGGACGAACAGATAGTGACACGTCGAGTGAGCCATTTGTACCACGCAAATGTCGGCGTGTAATACAACTACCATCTTCAGATAGTGACAATTCATCTAGTAGTTCACTAAGGAATACTGAAACAAGTGATCCAAATGATTGGTTTGATCCGCGAGACAACCAGCCAAACATTATAAATTCCTCAAGTCTCCATAGTGCTAAACTCGTTCATGAAGAAATGCAAAATTGGTGCACAATGGAAGATTTTTACGGCCTTTATGTGACAGATAAACTATTTTAACATATAAGCCAACAAACAGATATTTATGCGACACAAAGAACAATCGCTTCCAAACGTGTTGAAAAGTAGGTGCCAACAGATAAGGACGAAATAAAGAGGTTTTTTGGAGTGGTTTTGTGGATGGGATTGGTAAAGCTTCCATCTTTGTATCTGTATTGGTCTAAGGATCCATTGTTTATTCAGACATTCCCGCGGAAAATTATGAGTAGAGACAGATTTAAAATTCTGTTGAGAATGTTGCATTTTTAATAAACGTGAATTTTTAATACAAGAATTAAATATAAATTTTAAAAAATATTATGATCCCGTTGAAATGTTATGCATCGACGAGATGGTAATACCATTCCGTGGACGGATCATAGTTAGACAGTACATGAAACAAAAAAAGCATAGATATGCAATAAAATACTTAAATTGTGCTGTGATAATCATTACACATATAATCTTTGCATTTACATCGGCAATCATTGGATAAAAAAATACAACAAATGTTGTCATGAATTTATGTGAAAATGTGTTTCACGAAGGCCATACTTTATACACAGATAATTATTATAGGAGTGTGGATTTAGTAACCAAACTTATAACAAAAAATACGCATTTGGTTGGTACTCTTCGACCAAATCGAAGAGGCAATCCAAGTAAAGTTGTGACAGCCAAACTGCGACGCAGAGAAGTCATTGCCCAAGAGAACAGTAAAGGGATTACAATCATGAAATGGAAACACAAGAGGGATGTTTTAGTTCTTTCGATCAAGCATTCTGACGAAATGAAATCCATAATAACAAGAACAGGCGTATCCTGCAAACCAAAAATTATTATTGATCATAATAAAGGTAAAACAGCGATTGTTCTGTCTGATCAAATGGGTGCTTACAGCAGTCCACTTAGAAGGTCTCTAAAATGGTATAGAAAACTGGCATTCGACCTTCTTTTGAATATTGTCGTCGTGAATGCGTTACGTATGTCCCAAAATGTAACAGGAAGAAAGATGTCAATTACAACATTCCAAAAACAATTGGTAAATGCTCTCACACGACATTCACATGACAAAACCTCAATTAGGGCCGATACAAGTAGACAAATTCACAAATTTCATAAGAAGGAAGGAAAGGCGCATGAAGTACGAAAATATTGTGTTGAATGTTACAGCACAAACACAAAAATGTTCGGACGCCAGTTAGCGAGGAAAATGACAAAGGAAGTTACTACATACTGTAAAATGTACAAATCGCAGTCACATCTTTGTTTAAAATGTTTTAATAAACTTCATTAAATATTAGTATAAATTTGTTAATTGTCATTAATAATTTAACCCTTTACAATGCCAGTCTGATGCACCGATGTCGACCAAACAAGAAGTTCGCTGTCAGTCCCTAGAATCCACGTTATCCAAACGAAAAGTCGATTGTCAGTCCCTGGGGACTGACGCCGCTTGAACGGAAAGTTCACTGTTAGTTCCTGGGGACTGACGTAGCACTCAACGTGTTAAGCCCGGTAAAAATATTGTAATCGACGAAATCATGGTTCCATGACGAGGACGCTACAGTTTTTGTCAATATATCCCAGGAAAGCGGCATATACATGGTATAAAACATTGTAAACTGTGCCTTCCGGAAGGATACGCACATAATATTCTTATTTATGCCGGAAATAATGCAACCAGAATAGCGAAAGCACATGCGCATGCTGTAGTTATGACGTTGGAGGGTGAATTATTATTTGAAAGCCGCATATTACAGGAAAATAGTTTATATATTTGTGTCCCTTTGGCCGAGAAACTTCTGCAAAAAGTAACATTTATTTATGGTACAGTAAAAGTTAATACACAATTTCTTCCGCTGTAGGCTAAACGGAAATTGCAACGGGGTAGCTTCATGTATTTTCAAAATCGGAGCGGCTTTAAGTTTTTAAAGTGGACGTATAAGAAGCCGGTATGCATGCTAGCCACTTCTGAAAACCGCAAATGTGTTATTGTCCAGTGTAGAAATAATAAGTTAAAGCCGGATACAATGTTCCTTTATAACAATGCTAAGAAGTGATTTGACCATCCGACCAGATGTCTTCTTATCACAGTTGATTACGCAGAACAGTAAAGTGGTATAGGAAAATAGATATCGAATTAGTATGCGGGACTTCTCTCGTCAATGTCTATTATATGCATAGAAAATGGAGTACCAAAGGTATGAAAATATTAAACTTCCGCGAAAAAATTATTGATTATCTCCTCAGTACAGTGGATCATCACGGTGAACAAACGTCATCTGAAACTAAAGCAGTGCCCAAGAAGCGTACACATTTTCTGCGGTCATTCCAAGGACGCGCGAGAAAAACTAGACGTGTAAAGAATGTTATAAACGTATGTCTAGAATAAATGGTAAACAGTATGCCGCGAGTAAGGCGATAAACGTAAAAATCTGTTGTAACTGATGTAAGGGCCAACCGGAACTCTACCCAACATGATTTCAAAAATTAAATAATTAAGTTAGGTTTATAATATTAGTTTGTTATGTTTTAAATATAGAATGTCTGTTTATTATGCTGAGAATTGAAAAATAAACCTATTTTGTACTATCTACTTTGTGAAATATAAGTTCGACCCATCGTGATGCACGCCGGCCCACGAAATAGACGCGTGTGACCCACCGGAGATGCACACTGCCTCACGGAACAGACACGTGTGACTCACATGTGATGCACGCCGGCGTCAACGTGCTAAACGTAGAAATTAAATGTGCCATCGCATTGCGTGGAGCATTAGATCACTACAGCTTTGGCAAGCAGACAATACGAAACCCCAGCCCCGTGCAAGCAACAGTCGAATTTCCATTCGTTTGAAGTGTAGAGGTAGGTAAGGATAATGCGATACAGAGAACATTACAACATTCTTGCTTTCGAACGTTGAAATGAGACAGCCCACCACACAGCATGTAGCATTAGAACTCTATTGCTTATACATGTAGACACCATGAAACGGCATCCCGATGCATTTATCTGTAGAATTCGCATTCTTCTGAAATGTAGAAACAGATCAACAAAATGCAAAGTGTACAAAGTTACAGCTAACTTACTATGAATCGTTGAAATGATTTGCGCTATCGCATTGCATAAAGCATTAGAACTCTATTGCATTGACACGAAGACACAATCATGAATCGTACAGTCGCTTGTAACTACATTACGATTCACATTCATTTGACGCATAGAAGCTTATATGGATAATAAGATATATAGAACATTACACACATACTTTCGAACGTTGAAAAGAGATGAGCCAACACCATACATATAGCACTAGAACTGCATTGCTTTGACACGCCGAAGCTATGAAGCAGCTTCCCGTTACATGGAACTGTAGAAGTCATATTCTTTTGAAGTGTATAAACAGATAGGTATTAGAAGAAGCATTGAGAGTTACAGGTAACATACATTGAAATTTTGAAATGCGACGAACGCTCGTGATGCACATAAGATTTTGAACTCCATTGCTTTTACAGGTAGACAATATGAAGCACTAACCAGTGGCAAGGAAATTTGGAATTGCTATTATTTTTAAGTGTAAAAGCTGATAAGTACTTAGTTTGAATCGTTGAAATGAGTCGCGCCATTGAGACACATGGAGCATTTAGATCTCAATAGCTTTAACATGAAGACACAATGTAGCGAGATCCCATAGCAAGGAACTGTAGAGTTCACATTCTTTTCAAGTGTACAAACAGACAAGAATAATGCTACGCACAAAAGATTACAGTCTCGTTGGATTGAACCATTGAAATGAAAAGCGCCATCAGATTGCATGGATCATCAGGCATCAATTACTTTGACACGCAGGCAATACGAACCGCCATCCCGTTGCTTGGAACTGAAGAATTCACATTCTTATGATGCGCTGAATCAGATAAACATAATGCTAATCATATAAATTAATAGCTTACTAACTTTGAAACGTTGAATTGAAATGCGCCATTGCATTACTTGGAGCAGTAGATCTCTATTGCAATGAGACACAGATATTATGAAGCGTCATCTGGTTGCAGCGAACTGCAAATTCATATTCTTCTGAATCGTACAAAGCGATAAGTTTCAGAGTATGAAAGCTGTACCGTTCTGTGCATCGCATTATACTTATCTGTTTCTGCACTTCAAAAGAATGTGAATTCTACAATTCCTTGAAACGAAATGGCGCTTTATAGTGTTTACGTGTCAGAGCAAGAGAGTTCCGATGCTCCATGCAATGCGTTGGCGCAACGCATTTCAACGTTTCAATGTAAGCAAGCTGTAATCCCCTATGCATAGCATTATGCTTAACTGCTTCTAGTCATCAAATGAATGTGAATTATACAGCTTCATGCAACGGGATGGCGCTTCGTATTGTCTACGTGTCAAAGCAGTATAGTGCTAGTTTTACATGCAATGCGATGGTATTTCTCATTTCAACGTTTTAAAGTGAGAAAGCTATAGCCTTCAATGCATAGCATTATGCTTATCTGCTGGAGCTCTTCAAAAGAATGAGAAATATACAATTCAAGATGGCGCTCCATATTATCTGCATGCCAATGAAATATACTTCTACTGCTCCATTCAACGCAATGTTGCGTCTCATTACAAAGTTTCATGGTAGGATGTAATTTCAATGCAACGCGTTACGTCTATCTGCTTCTAAACGTGAACAGAATGTGAATCCTAAACTGACCTTTAACGGAATAGCGTTTCTAGATGTCTACGTGTCGAAGCAATAGAGTTTAAATGCTTCATTCAACGCGATCTCGCATCTCACTTCGATGTTTCATAATAAGGTGTAATACTCAATGCATAGCGTTATGTTTATCTGCCACTACACTTCAAGAAAATGTGAATCCTACACTTCCTGGCAACGCGATAGCATTTCTAGATGTCTACTTGTCGAAGAAATGGAGTTCCAATACTTCATTCAACGCAATGTCGCATCTCATTTCAGTGATTCATGACAAGTTGTAATATTCAATGCAACGCATTATGTTTATCTGCTTTCAGACTTCAAAAGATTGTGGATCATAAACTGATTTGCAAAGGTATGGCATTTCTAGACGTCTACGTGTGGAAGCAATGGATTTCTAATACTTCATTCAAAGCGGTGTCGCAGCTCATTCCAATGTGTCATGATATGATGTAATATTCAGTGCAACGCGATATGTTTATTAGCTTCTACACTTCAAAAGAATGTGAATACATACTACATTACAATGTGTGTAATTTATACGGACTCGTGTATCTACATAGCGCTTATTGTATCAAGTTGACACTTAGAAGCACTATACAGTTACATTGGTCTGTACAAATTACGTGCCTTATAACGTACAACCAAAATAAGCATATTTGCTTCGTATAAAACCTTTAAAATTACTTACCTTGTAACGTAAATCTAAGAAGAGTCATCGCGTTGCACGTAGCTTTGGAATTCAATTGCTTTGATAAGATGCCACTTAGAAACAATGTCCTGTTACATGGATCTGTAGAAATTGCATACTTTGTAACGTGAATCACAGTGTGCATAATTAAGTTGTATACAAACTAACAACTCATTTCCTTCAAACGCAGGACTGAGAAGCACCATTGCGTTGCATAAAATTTTGGAATTCAATTGCTTTGACATGTTCAAAAGACTGTACATTTTACAGTTCCATGCATTGGGATGACGCATCTCATATCAGCATTTCAAAGTAAGTAAGGTCCTAGCAACAGGATAACGCATATCATTTCATCGTTTCAAAGTATGTAGGTTGTAATGTTCTACTCATCACATTATTATTATCTGCTTCTAAGCTTGAAAAGAATGTTAATCCTACGTTTGCTTGCAACAAGATGGCGCTCCATTGTCTCTACATGTAAAAGCAATGGTTTTCTGATGCTACATGCAATGCGAAGGCGCACATCATTTCAACGTTTCAAAGTAAGTAAGCTGTAATGATCTACGCATAGCATTATGCTTATCTTCTTCCACATTTCTAAAGAATCTGAAATCTACAGTTCAATTCAACGAGATGGCGCTTAACAGTGTCTGCGTGGCAATACAGTTGAATCCTTCTGGTACATGCTATACGAAGTCACATCTCATTCTAACGCTTCAAATTAGATAAGCTGTAATCTTCTATACAAAGCATAATGTTTATCCTCTTCTACATTTCAAAAGTATGTGAATTCTACAGTACTATGCAACGAAATGTCTCCTCTGCAGTATATGCGTCAAAGCAGTAAAATTCTAATGCTCCGTGCAATGCGATGGCTCATTTCATTTCAATGTTTCCACGTAAGGATACTGTAATCATCAATGCACTGCATTTTGCTTATCTGCTTCAACTCTACAAAAAATGTGAATTATACGGTTCCATGCAGCAGGATAGTGTTTCATAGTGTCTGCGTGTCAAAACAAATTCCCAACGTTCAACGCAATGCGATGGCGCATACTATTTTAACATCTCAAAGTAAGTGAGCTGTAACCTTCTGTGCACAGCACTATACTTACCCGCAAGGAACTGTAAAATTCACATTCGTTTGAAGTGAATGAGCAGATGAGCATAATGATATGCTTAGAAGATTACAGGTTACTTACTCTGAAACGTTGAAATGAGATGTATTATTGCGTTGCGCGGAGCATTAGAACTTCATGGTTTTCACACGCAGATACTGTGAAGCATCATCCCGTTCCAAGGAACTGCAGAGTTTACATTCCTTTAAAGAAGTAAAAGAGATCTAATGCTTCTTGAAACGCGATATTGCATCTCATTTTTATGTTCCATGATAAGATATAATATTCATTGCGAAGTGTAATGTATAACTCGACTACACTTCAAAAGAATGTAAATGCGACACTTCCTTGCTAGGAAATAGCGTCTCCAGATATCTACGTATCGTAGCAATAAAGTACTAATGCTTCTTAAAGCGCGATATCGCGTCTCATTTCAATGTTTCATGATAAGATATAATATTCATTGCGAAGTTTCATTTATACCTCGCATATACCTCAAATGAATGTAAATGCGACACTTCCTTGCTAGGAAATAGCGTTTGCAGATCTCTACGCATCGAAGCAATAGAGTTCTAATGCTTCTTAGAACGGGATATCGCATCTCGTTTCTATGTCTCATGATAAAATATCATATTCATTGCGAAGTGTCATGTATACCTCGTATCCACTTCAAAAGAATGTAAATGCCACACTTGTTTGGTAGGAAATGAGTTTCCAAATATCTACAAATCGAAGTAATATAGTTCTAACGCTTCTTAGAACGGGATATCGCATCTCATTTCTATGTTTCATGATATGATATATTATACATTGCGAAGTGTTATGTATGCCTCGACTACACTTCAAAAGAATGTAAATGCCACACTTCCTTGCTAGGAAATGCGTTTCCAGATGTCTACGTATCGAAGCAATATAGTTGTAATACTTCTTAAAATGCGATGTCGCACCTCATTTCTATGTTTCATGATAAGATATAATATTCATTGCGAAGTGTAATGATTACCACGTCTACACTTCAAAAGAATGTAAATGCCACTCTTCTTTGCTATGAAATAGCGTTTCCAGATGTCTACGTATCGAAGCTCTAGTGTTGTAATGCTTCTTAAAACGCGATATCGCAGCTCTTTTCTATGTTTGATGGTAAGATATAATATTCATTACGAAGTGTTATGTATACCTCTTCTACACTTCAAAAGAATGTAAATGCCACACTTCCTTGCGACGGACTATCGTTTCTAGATCTGAAGGTTTAGAAGCAATAGAGTTCTAATGCTTCGTAAAACGCAGCTGCGCATCTTACTTCTATATTTCTTGATAAGATGTAATATTCATAGCATCGCATTATGCTTATATGCTTCTGTGCTTTGTAATGCTCTGGGATGTGAGAAGGTCCTCAACCATCCTTAACCCCCTAAAGAGAAGTCAAAAGTCCAGCGGCCCTGCAGGTGGGCCATGGGAGCGCGGCGCACGAGGCGCTACGCAATTTAAATGATCACGATGATCCCCTCAGGGACACCCAGCGAATTCAAGGAACCTGAAGAAGAGAACGTGAGTGCTTATTCGCTAAAGCGTCCCATTTCTTGTGTCGCATATTGTATATTGTATCTTATATCGTGAAGCGAGTTATGATACGCGGTAATTCGGGGCGTGTTGCGTAGTTTCCCGTAGCCCTTGTTTGTTAAACCCAGGTCGAGACCATAAATAAACATGCCGCGACTTCAGTATCGCGCGACCTGAGTGTGTACTTGGGTAGGCGTAGTCGAGAGGAGGAGCATTTCGATGTTTCAAGGGTTGTTCCGCCCCAGGGTTCCCAGGGTCGTGTAGTCTATCGCTTTGCTACTTTCTGAGCATCTGGTGCCCAGGAAAAGTTGTACGTGAGCGGATACCTTGGAACGATAGATCGCTTTAGATTAAAGTTCGTTTTACACCTTAAAGCATTTAGATAATTATCCCCTTCGAGCTTCCCTGACTTACTATATATAGGTTTCCGTCACAACTAATAGGAACCATCACTTTACATAGATATATAGAACACACATAGTCTTAAGCGTAGAACTGAGAATTTGAGAACTTACTTTGAAACATTAGTAGTGAGGAATTCCATCGGATTTCATAGAAATTCAGAACTTACTTGCTATGAAACATAGGCAGATAAGGGCCATCGCGTTGCTTAGAACTTTAGAACTTGCTTACTTCAACAAAGATTTCTATTGGCTTCGTCCGTTCTTTTAGAAGAGTTTTTGATAAACCACATACTTTTCACGCTTCTGATATCTTTGAAAGTTCGCGAGATGTAATCATTTAAGTTTTAAAATGATTACTTAGTGTGGATTATTATTTAGTAACTCGCTCATAAACGAGTCTGCATAGGATTTAATCCATAAGTTTTTAAGCCTGGAATTTATGCAGTTATTTGTTATTCACTTATTGCTCAAACGACAAAGATTCTGACCACTTCAAAATGGTTGACTGTCATCAATTTTCTTAAAAATTGAAATACTGCCCAACTGCTTGCATTAAAGACTGTAATTAAAGCTTTCAAAACATTTTACCTCTTATAGATGAATTCTGGAATTGAAATTGAATATTTAACTTTTCTAACTCCTGTTTAGACATCTTTCTATTGGAATGTTCAAGTATTTTTCATATTCGTAATTATTAAAAATGTTTTACTTGATTCTTTAATTTAATATTTAGAATTTTCTGAGAAACATTTTTTATCGCAATGAACTATATAATTGCAATTATAATTCTTTATGAAATAATAATAACAGAAAGGTATGTATCCATTCTTGTAGTTTTGTAAAGAGTATCTAATCTTACTATCTAAAATGAAACATTGAGATCTGTTTACTATTTAATGGAATTTAATTACCTTTTGATTCAAATTCACAATGATAATCTTCCATAGTTCAACAATTTTGTGAGCAGTTCTCAGAAATCCGCAGCTTAGTACTTATAAAATGAACGACACAAAGGACAGCCTAACCAAACGTATTCGAACCGATTTTTCAATACTAATCTTATCATGTTTAACTTATGCTGCAAACTATTGGAATGCCCTTCGAAAAGTGTTTATTCACAGTGAAGTAAACGGTAAGTATTACGCCTTCCACCACTGTTTATAATACGTATGTTTTAATTACTATCAAATCCGTGAGTATTATCGCCTTTCTTTACTTTTTGTAACCTTCAATGCCTTCATGTTACAGATCGTTAAACTTGCTTTAAAATGCTCTATCGTATTACGGAAGAATGGACATACCAATTCATTTTAAAAAATGAAGGTAACCTTCATATGTCCAACATAACTCCACTTACAAAAAAACTATTTTTATCAACGGATGGGCCCTTTGTACTATGCAATTTTATATTAGCAAAAACTTCTATGAAACTTACAGTTTCGTGGATATCTGAGGTGCTAATTATTACTGCCCCAACCTGTATATTGTTATGGATGTGTCCAACAAGGCAACGATGAACAGAGTTAAATTTAATATTATGATGTTTATTATTTTACTTATAATATATTTGTTTTTCTGAAATTTTGCCAAAAAACAATGTTCACGATGTCGACAGATGAATATATTTGCCTTAGAATTACAAGAGCCAACAATTTCGAAAGTAGAATATTTCTTTACTTCGCTAACCCAATCATTGCAAACGTTAAGTAAAGTGCGTGCCTTTCAAAACAGTCAGATGCAAATTACGATACAACGTTTCCAAGAAATGGTACGTGCCACTGTTTTTTAATTTCCGTTTATTTAATCAAAGGAAATTTAATTGAAATATCCGCAAAATTTGAGGACAAAAAGTTATTGTAATTTTACGCAACATATATGATGATGATAAAGGATAAGTATACGGAACTGAAAATGGAAAGTAGCGAGCAGAAAACGAAACTGATGGAGCTACAAAGTAGATTGATACATCCGTCAAATGATGATTCTAGGTTAATAAAATCTGTTAATCAAAGAACTATTGCAAAAATCAAGTATAATCAATATTACTTCTGCTCAAAGGCTATAATAGAATTGGACCGAAATGGGTACAAAACAGGCAATTATATCTATACGTTCTATTCTATGCAAAGGCAAATATTTCGAAGAGAAGAGATGTGTTACTTACAAATTACTTATGTTCCTAGATATCTCACTAATTCAGGCTTCTTGTCTTGCAGAACTAATCATTCATTTAACATGTAAAGGGGTCGAAGAATAGTAAAAGATTTTTATATTTCATAGCCTCACTCGATACGTCGATTGGATCACGTAAAATATCGGACATTAATTGCATCTACATCTTCAGACCTTAAATATATAATTGCAACAACATATTTAATAGCATTTTAATAACATTTTTCTAATTGTTTATATCTATGTCTAATAAATATATATTAATCGAATAAGTGGCTTTACCAAAGAATAAAAGTATTTGAGGCTTACAAATCGGAGCATTACATAACAAACGTGCATCACATATATAATATTACATGTAACAAAAGATGAAGACCAAAGAGATCGTACATAAGTTGAATCCACAATGCGGTCATAGAGATACAGGAACGGCAAAAATTCCAAACAATAATTTAAAAAATTCAAAACGTGGGGAGTAAAAGTCCATCTCCTTGACGACGATAAGGAACAATTCTGCCTCATGCACTACAATATCCCAAACTGCCAGCGATTGGCACGCCAATGACAACGGATGGAACGAATTCCGTGACAGAAAATGTGCTAACAAAGTGCTCCTACTCAGCTTTCGAAATGGTATACTGTTAGTACTGGGGCGGCATTCGTATCACGGCACTATTAAAGCACCGAGATATAGCACACGGGCTACACGGCCGTGACAATGACACTATCAGCTCACCATAGCTACACGCGTGGTTGTGGCGTAGGCTGACATTTACTAATGGGGAAGCTGTTTCCATAAAAATTATAAGCAAATATGAAAAATGACTAAACTGTGCAATTTATTTATCCTGATTCCAATATAGATACACCGGCACAAAACAAAGATATAAGAACTCGATTTTATTATTTTCTATAAACTAGCTCGATAGGGCGATTTTTTCCATAAAGTCGATAATTACTTTGTCATAAAAATATATACACTTACTTTATATATATTTTCTTCAATTTATTGTTACAAATTCATGCAATTGAGGGTTACATTAAATACGATGACAGCATGTTATTTCAAAAATTACACAAGGCGAAGTTAGGGACGCAACACCATGAATTTTCATTTTATAAGTAATATTTTTTTATAAATAATATTTTTAGTCTATAATGGATTGAAAGAAATATATACGACTCGCTCAATAACTATAAATATATGAAAACGACCATCAAAATATCTATCAATACTCATATGCTGAACATCTACTGACATCTAACGGTTCTAATTTGTATGAAAGCATAGGTTCTCCAATGCCAAAAGTGATCCTGCGCCATTGCTGAGGAGATTCATGAATGGAGCGATGATACGCGTGTCACCATGGTGCTGGTGCTGCGCGATTCGCTTGTCTAGAATGGGCTGGTAACACGTTCTGGCATTTTAGTTAACGAATCCGGTCACAGATGACTACGAATCAGTTGACACTCCTCGGAAGTGGCAATATAGTGCCGGCATGGTGTCGCTCCCATCTTGCTGTTTGTTATCTGGGATGCTTTTTAGTGCATTATTCGGAATTGAATTTGAACGCATAGCTACTTAATCGCGAATTTACATGTACTGTGACGTGGTGACGTCACAAGGCTCGCTCACCCCCCCCCCCCCTGCTACGGTTAGACTAGCTCGCAGATCACCACCCGTGCGAGAAGCGCGACACGGACCATCGCGATAGCTGTATTTGCGAGGAACGTGGAATGCACGATGGTAGAACCTTCCCCCCCCCCCCCCCCCCGTTCTGTTCTCTCTCTCCGTTCTACGGATTAGACTGGCTAGCTGATGGAAGAAGACCGAAGGTTCGCGGAGGAGCTGTGCGCCGTGGTAGCGTGACGGGCTCGACGATGGAGGAGTCATGAAGTGAGCAAGAATAGACCCTGAAGCCCAAAGGATACGATCCCGAGCCCTGCAACGATAAGACCGCTGACATAGTCCATGGAGACGAACAGGATGGTTCTCGGGTGTGAGAAGGACCTCCACCCTTCCCCTGAGCCCATGAAGAGGAAAACTCAAGATGCGCAGCGGAATTGCAGGTGAGCCATGGAAAGCGCGGCGCGCGACACGCGCCGCAGTTCAAATAATCCAGAGGACTCCCTCTAGACACACCAGAGGGGCCGATCAGGGAAGATCGCCGAAATCCACCGATCGATGCCCCGAACAATACCAAAGCGTATGACCCTACCCCACCAAGGAGCCCTAAGGAGGATCTAAGGGTATCCGAAGACCCCCAGAAAACCTATATAATGAGCTAGGCAGCACGAAGACAGCCTCTTATTCTTCTCAACGATTTAGCGGCTACTTAGCGAGCAACTGAGCAAGCGATTATACGGAGCGATTCGGAGGAGAGAGAGAGAGAGAGAGAGAGAGAGAAAGAGAGAGAGAGAGAGAGGGAAAGAGAGGTAGACGGACTGAACGAGATCCATACTTGTTGGAAACGAGAACGTGAGTCCTTATACGCTAAAGAGTCCCATTTGTTCCCTGCCGCAATTGTGATATCGCGTATTGTAATTTGTATTGTATAACTGGTGGTGATCTCCGGTCATTCGCGTCGAGGCACTCTAGAAAGAAGCCGTGAGTTCAGTATCCCGCGACCCTAATTTGCGCACTCGGCTAGAAGCAGTCGAGCGAAAGAGTATTTCGAAATTTCGAGGGTTATCTTGCACCGGGTTTCCCCGGGTTGCGTGGTTTACTAGTTTTTGCTACTTCTTGAGTAGCTGGCGCCCAAAAAGTCCCAACCTCGCAGCTTCGAAATACTCGCTGGATAGGAAATTTATTGTTCTGTACTTCGCGTTGCCGAATCACGCGGATATTCTGTACCCCGATATAACCCCGGATTAAACTTCTGGATACCCCGTTATTATTGGTTCTATATACCCTTTTCTTGCGGATTGAAACGGGAAAAACCGTCACAGTACATAATTATACATGACTGCATAAAAAGGATATCATATACTTTTATAATCAATGCGATATAAGAATATAAAACGAAGAACTATCCACTCCCATCAGGAGTAAAAACAATGTTTGGTACGCAAAGTTCATTGCAAAATATAATGAAGCAGTTAATGTATCAAATCACAGCACACAATAAATCACTGAATGTATAATGATATGAATAGTAAGAAAAACATATTTACCTGTTAGATGTTTATAAATTCAAATTTAAAAGTTCAAGTCACATTTAATATATTATTGTTTAACAAGGTGATTTAATGTTGTTTCAAATAGGCGTGCGGGACTAGCTCGTACTTCTGTCAATGTAATTTCATTCGAAAAATACAAAGTATAAGAGGAAATATTCTCCAATATATAACATATATAAATCAACGGATGCAAGAGAGAACACTCGATCTCGGTGTAACGAGACCGGGGCGTCATCCTGCAGTAATCGTATAATGCCTGTTCCGAGATGGTGTAGAGGGGGAATGTGGAGGGTGAAAAGCATAAAATAACAACAATGTAACTAAAGAGAAAGAGAAAGAAAATATGTGGAAGCATAGCATTTATTAAGAGGAAATCTTAGAAATATCAAACAACAGATTATATACCATACTGTAAGTGTAAGGTACAACAAAATAGACGATATCGTGAGAGAAACTAAAACAATCGAGAAACTTGAAAAGAAAATAATAGTTTAGATTGAGCGAATCAATATCACTGACCCCGGCAAGCTTAATGGAAAACGCATAACGATGAATCGGTTAGAGTATAAGATAGATGTTGGTCGCGGTTTGAGTGGCCCTGGGAATCCTTTGCCCTCATCAGGGCAGGCAGTAGGATGGTGGAGGGCCTGCCCTCCTGTTGCTTGGATCTATAGAATTCACATTCTTTTGTAGAGTAGAAGTAGATAATTATAATGCTTTTCATAGAAGATTACAGCTTACTTAATTCAAAACGTTAAAATGAGATGAGTCATGGCATTGTATGATGCATTAGTACTCTATTGTCTCGACATGTAGACACTACGAAGGGCAATCCTGTTGCATGGAGCTGTAGAATTTACATTCTTATGAAGTTTTAAAGCAGATAAGCATAGAGCTATGCATAAGAGATTACAGCATTCTTACTTTGAAACGATGAAATGGGATGCGCCAGCGCATTGCATGGAGAACTCTAGCTCGATTGCTTTAACAGACAGTCACTACGGAGCGCCATGCCGTTGAACGGAATTATATAGTTCACATTCTATTGAAGACCTCTAACAGTTAAGCATAATGTTATGGATATATGAATACAGATACTTTGCTTTGAAACGTTGAAACGAGATGCGACATTGCGCTGCATGAAGTATTAGAAATGTCTTGCTTGGACACGTAGAGGTCTGGAAACGATATTCTGTTGCAAGTAAGTATAGGATTCACATCCTTCTAAGGTCTAGATGCAGACAAATGTAACATATTGCATAGAACATTGCAATTTACTATGAATCATTGAAATGACTTGCGACATCGTGTTGAATGAAGCAATAGAACTCTATTGCTTCGATACGCAGACATCTGCAAACGCTACTTCCTAGCAAGGGAGTGTCGCATTTACATCTATTTATAGTGAATACAAGGTATACATGACACTTCGCATTGAATATCATATCTTATCATGAAACATAGAAATGAGATGCGATACCGCGTTTTAAGGGGCATTAGAACTCTAATACCTCGATACATAGACATCTGCAAACGCTAATTCCTAGCAAGGAAATGCCGCGTTTACATTCATTTGAAGTGAATGCAAGGTATAAGTGACACTTCGCAATGAATATTATGTCTTATCATGAAACATAGAAATGATATGCGATATCGCGTTCTAAGAGGCATTAAAACTCTATTGCTACGATAGGTAGACGTCTGGAAGCGCTATTTCCTAGCAAGGAAGTGTGGCATTTACATTCTTTTGAAAGGAATACGAGGTATACATAGCACTCCACAAGGAATATTATATCTTGTCATGAAACATAGAAATGAGGATCGATATCGCGTTTTGAGAAGCATTAGCACTTAATTGCTACGATCCGTAGACATCTGTGAACGCTATTTTCTAGCAAGTAAGCGTCGCATTTGCATTTCTTTGAAGAGAATACAATGTTTACATAACACTGCACAATGAATATTATATCTTATCATTAAACATAGGAATGATATGCGATATCGCGATTTAACAAGCATTAGAACTCTATTGCTTCGAAACGTAGACATCTGCAGACGCTATTTCCTAGCAAGGAATTGTCGCATTACATTCTTTTGAAGTGAATATGAGTTATACATGCCACTTCGCAATGAATATTATCTCTTATCGTGAAACATAGAAGTGAGATACGATATCACGTTTTAATTTGCACTAGAATTCTATTGCTTCGATACGTAGACATCTCGAAACGCTATTTTCCAGAAAGGAAGTGTCGCATTTACGTTCATTTGAAGTGTAGACGAGGAACACATAACAATTTTCTAAGAATATTATATCTTTTGATAAGACATAGAAATGAGATGCGATATCGCGTTTTAAAAAGCATTAGAAATTTATTGCTACGGTACGTAGACATCTGCAAACGTTATTTCCTAGGAAGGAAGTGTCGCATTTACGTTCTTTTGGAGTGAATACGAGGTATACATAACACTCAACAATGAATATTATATCATATCACGCAACATAGAAATGAGATGCTATAGGGCGATTTAAGAAGCATTAGAACTCTAATGCTTCGATACGTAGACATCGGCAAACGCTAATTCCTAGCAAGGAAGTGTCGCATTTACATTCTTTTGAAGTGAATACGAGGAATACATAACACTCCACAATGAATATTATATCTTATCATGATACATAGAAATGTGATACGATATCGCGATTTAAGAAGCTTTAGAACTCTATTGCTTCGATACGTAGACATCTGCAAACACTACTTACTAGCAAGGAAGTTTCGCATTTACATTCTTTTGAAGTGAATGCGAGGTATACATGACACATCGCAATGAATATTATATCTTATCATGAAACATAGAAATGAGATGCGATATGACGATTTAAGAAGAATTAGAACTTTATTGCCTCGATACGTAGACATCTGCAGTCGCTATTTCCTAGCAAGGAAGTGTCGCATTTACATTCATTTGAAGTACAGACGAGATATACATAACACTGCACAATGAATATTATATCTTATCATGAAACATAGAAATGAGATGCTATATGGCGATTTAAGAAGCATTAGAACACTATTGCTTCGATACGTAGACATCTTCAAACGCTATTTCCTAGCAAGGAAGTGTCGCATTTACATTCATTTAAAGTGTATGCGAGGTGTACATGACACTTCGCAATGAATATTACATCTTATCATGAAACATAGAAATGAGAGGCGATATGGCGATTTATGAAGCATTAGGTGTCTATTGCTTCGATACGAAGACATCTGCAAACGCTATTTCCTAGCAATGTAGTGTCGCATTTACATTCATTTGAAGTATAGATGAGATATACATAACACTGCACAATGTATATTATATCCTATCATGAAACATAGAAATGAGATGCGATATCGCGATTTAAGAAGCATTAGCACTCTATTGCTTCGATACGTGGTCATCTGCAAACGCTATTTCCTAGCAAAGAAGTGTCGCATTTACATTCTTTTGAAAGGAATACGAGGTATACATGACACTTCGCAATGAATATTACATCTTATCATAAAACATAGAAATGAGATGCGCTATAGCGATTTATGAAGCATTAGATGTCTATTGCTTCGATACGAAGACATCTGCAAACGCTATTTCCACGCAAGGAAGTGTCGCATTTACATTCATTTGAAGTGTATGCGAGGCATACATGAAAGTTCGCAATGAATATTATATCTTATCATGAAACATAGAAATGAGTTGCGATTTCGCGTTTGAAGAAGCGTTAGAACTCTATTGCCATGATACATAGTCACCTGCAAACGCTATTTCCTATGAAGGAAGTGTCGCTATTACATTCATTTGATGTGTATGCGAGGTATAAGTGACATTTCGCAATGAATATTATATCTTATCATGAAACATAGGAATGAGATGCGATATCGCGATTTAAGAAGCATTAGAATACTATTGCTACGATACGTAGACATCTTCAAACGCTATTTCCTAGCAAGGAAATGTCGCATTTACATTCTTCCGATGTGAATACGCGGTATTCATAACACTGCACAATGAATATTATATCGTATCATGAAACATGGAAATGACATGCGATATCGCGTTTTAAAAAGCGTTAGATCTCTATTGCTACGAAACGTAGACACCTGCAAACGCTATTTCCTAGCAAGGAAATGTCGCATTTACATTCCTCCGATGTGATTACGAGGTATACATAACACTCCACAATGTATATTATATATTATCATGAAACATAGTAATGAGTAGCGGTATCGCGTTTTGACAAGCATTAGAACTCTAATGCTACGATACGTAGACATCTGCAAACGCTATTTCCTGGCAAGGAAGTGTCGCATTTACATTCTTCTGATGTGAATACGAGGTATACATAACACTGCACAATGAATATTATATGTAATCATGAAACACAGAAATGAGATGCGACAACGCGTTTTGAGAAGCATTAGAACTCTAATGCTACGATACGTAGACATCTGCCAACGCTATTTCCTAGCAAGGAAGTGTCGCATTTACATTCATTTGAAGTGTATGCGAGGTGTACATAACACTGCACAATGAATATTATATCTTATCATGAAACATAGAAATTAGATGCGATATGGCGATTTAAGAAACTTTAGAATTCTATTGCTTCGATACGTAGACATCTGCAAACGCTATTTCGGAGCAAGGAAGTGTCGCATTTACATACATTTGAAGTGAATACGAGGTATACATAACACTCCACAATGAATATTATATCGTATCAGGAAACATAGATATGAGATGCGATATGACGATTCATGAAGCATTAAAGTACTATTGCTTCGATACGTAGACATTTGCAAGCGCTACTTCCTAGCAAGGAAGTGTCGCATTTACATTCTTTTGAAAGGAATACGAGGTATACATGGTACTTCTCAATGAATATTATATCTTGTCAGGAAACATAGATATGAGATGCGATATGACGATTTAAGAAGCATTAGAAAACTATTGCTTCGATACGTAGACATCTGCAAACGCTATTTCCTAGCAAGGAATAGTCGCATTTACATTCTTTTAAAGCGAATACGAGGTATACATGACACTTCGCAATGAATATTATATCTTATCATGAAACATAGAAGTGAAATGCGATATCGCGATCTAAGAAGCATTAGAACTATATTGCCTCGACGCGTAGATATCTGCAAACGCTACTTCCTAGCATGGAGGTGTGGCATTTACATTCTTTAGAAGTGAATACGAGGTGTACATGACACTTCGCAATGAATATTATATATTATCGGGAAACATAGAAATGAGATGCGATAGCGCGTTTTAAGAAGCATTAGAACTCTATGGCCTCGATGCGGAGACATCTGCAAACGCTATTTCCTAGCATGGAAGTGTCGCATTTACATTCTTTTGAAGTGAATACAAGGTGTACATTACACTTCGCAATGAATATTATATCTTATCATGAAACATAGAAGAGGGATGCTACATCGCGTTGTAAGAAGCATTAGAACTCTATGGCCTCGATGCGGAGACATCTGCAAACGCTATTTCCTAGCATGGAAGTGTCGCACTTACATTCCTTTGAAGTGAATACGAGGTATACATGACACTTCGCAATGAATACTATATCTTATCACGAAACATATAAATGAGATGCTATATCGCGATTTAAGTAGCATTAGGAACCATTTGCTACAATACGTAGACATCTGCAAACGCTATTTCTTAGCAAGGAATAGTCGCACTTACATTCTTTTGAAGTGAATTCGAGGTTTACATGACACTTCGGAATGAATATTATGACTTATCACGAAACATAGAAATGAGATGCGATATCGCGATCTAAGAAGCATTGGAACTCTATTGCTACGATACGTAGGCATCTGCAAACGCTATGCCCTAGCAAGGAATAGTCGCACTTGCATTCTTTTGAAGCGAATACGAGGTATACATGACACTTCACAATAAATATTACATCTTATCACGAAACATAGAAATGAAATGCGATATCGCGATTTAAGTAGCATTAGAACTCTATTGCTACGATACGTAGGCATCTGCAAACGCTATTTCCTAGGAAGGAAGTGTCGCATTTACATTCGGTTGGAGTGAATATGAGGTATACATGACACTTCGCAATGAATATTATATCTTATCACCAAACATAGAAATGAAATGTGACATCTCGTTTTAAGAAGCATTAGGACTCTTTTGCTACGATACGTAGACATCTGCAAACGCTATTTCCTAGCAAGCAATAGTCGCATTTACATTCTTTTCAAGTGAACACGAGGTATACATGACACTTCGCAATGAATATTATATCTTATCATGAAACATAGAAGAGAGATGCGATATCGCGTTTTAAGAAGCATTAGAACTCTATGACCTCGGTGCGGAGACATCTGCAAACGCTATTTCATAGCAAGCAATTGTCGCATTTACATTCTTTTGATGAGAATACGAGGTATACATTACACTTCGCAATGAATATTATATCTTATCATGAAACATAGTAGAGGGATGCTACATCGCGTTGTAAGAAGCATTAGAACTCTATGGCCTCGATGCGGAGACATCTGCAAACGCTATTTCCTAGCATGGAAGTGTCGCACTTACATTCCTTTGAAGTGAATACGAGGTATACATGACACTTCGCAATGAATACTATATCTTATCACGAAACATATAAATGAGATGCTATATCGCGATTTAAGTAGCATTAGAACTCTATTGCTACGATACGTGGACATCTGCAAACGCTATTACCTAGCAAGCAATAGTCGCATTTACCCTTTTTTTGAATTGAATACGAGGTGTACATGACACTTCGCAATGAATATTATATCTTATCACGAAACATAGAAATGAGATGCGATATCGCGATTTAAGTAGCATTAGGAACCATTTGCTACAATACGTAGACATCTGCAAACGCTATTTCTTAGCAAGGAATAGTCGCACTTACTTTGTTTTGAAGTGAATTCGAGGTTTACATGACACTTCGGAATGAATATTATGACTTATCACGAAACATAGAAATGAGATGCGATATCGCGATCTAAGAAGCATTGGAACTCTATTGCTACGATACGTAGGCATCTGCAAACGCTATGCCCTAGCAAGGAATAGTCGCACTTGCATTCTTTTGAAGCGAATACGAGGTATACATGACACTTCACAATAAATATTACATCTTATCACGAAACATAGAAATGAAATGCGATATCGCGATTTAAGTAGCATTAGAACTCTATTGCTACGATACGTAGGCATCTGCAAACGCTATTTCCTAGGAAGGAAGTGTCGCATTTTCATTCGGT
The DNA here is from genome assembly GCF_050948175.1 of Xylocopa sonorina. Lineage (NCBI taxonomy): Eukaryota > Metazoa > Arthropoda > Insecta > Hymenoptera > Apidae > Xylocopa > Xylocopa sonorina. The sequence continues at coordinate 320,992 of NW_027490112.1, read as the reverse complement.
TGGAGTGAATATGAGGTATACATGACACTTCGCAATGAATATTATATCTTATCAGGAAACATATAAATGAGATGCGATACCGCGATTTAAGTAGCATTAGAAATCCATTGCTACGATACGTATATATCTTCAAACACTACATCCTAGCAAGCAATAGTCGCATTTACATTCTTTTGAAGTGAATACGAGGTATACATGACACTGCGCAATGAATATTATATCTTATCACGAAACCTATAGATGAGATGCGATATCGCGTTTTGAGAAGCATTAGAACTCTATTGCTACGATACGTAGACATTATATCTTATCATGAAGCATAGAATTGAGATGCGATATCGCGTTTTGAGAAGCATTAGATCTCTATTGCTACGATACGTAGACATTTGCAAACGCTATTTCCTAGCAAGGAAGATTCGCATTTACATTCTTTTGAAGCGAATACGAGGTATACATGACACTTCGCAATGAATATTATATTATTATCACGAAACATAGAAATGATATGCGATATCCCGTTTATAGAAGCATTAGAACTCTACTGCTTCGATACGTAGACATCTGGGAACGCTATTTCCTAGCAAGGAAGTGTCGTATTTACATTCTTTTGAAGTGAATGCGAGGTATACATGACACTTCGCAATAAATATTATATTTTATCATGAAACATAGAAGTGAGATGCGATATCGCGTTTTGAGATGAATTAGAACTCTATTGCTACGATACGTAGACATCTGCAAACGCTATTACCTAGCATGGAAGTGTCGCATTTACATTATTTTGAAGTGAATACGAGATATACATGACACTTCGCAATAAGTATTATATCTTATCATGAAACATAGGAATGAAATGCGACATCCCGTTTTAAGAAGCATTAGAACTCTATCACTACGATTCGTAGACATCTGCTAACGCTATATCCTAGCATGGAAGTTTCGCATTTACATTCTTTTGAAGTGAATACGAGGTATACATGACACTTCGCAATGAATATTATATCTGATCATGAAACATAGAAGTCAGATGCGATATCGCGATTTAAGAAGCGCTAGAACTCTATTGCTACGATACATAGACATCTGCAAACGCTATTTCCTAGCAAGCAATAGTCGCATTTACATTCTTTTGAAGTGAATATGAGGTATACATGACACTTCGCAATGAATATTATATCTTATCACGAAACATAGAAATGAAATGCGATATCGCGATTTAAGTAGCATTAGAACTCTATTGCTACGATACGTAGGCATCTGCAAACGCTATTTCCTAGGGAGGAAGTGTCGCATTTTCATTCGGTTGGAGTGAATATGAGGTATACATGACACTTCGCAATGAATATTATATCTTATCAGGAAACATAGAAGTGAGATGCGATATCGCGATTTAAGAAGCGCTAGAACTCTATTGCTACGATGCGTAGACAACTGCAAATGTTATTTCCTAGCAAGGAAGTATCGCATTTACATCCTTTTGAAGTGAATACGAGGTATACATGAGACACTTCGCAATGAATATTATATCTGATCATGAAACATAGAAGTGAGATGCGATATCGCGTTTTAAGAAGCATGAGAACCCTATTGCTTCGATACGTAGACATCTGCAAGCAATATTTCCTAGCTACGAAGTGTCGCATTTACATTCTTTTGAAGTGAATACGAGGTATACATAACAATCCAAAATGAATATTATACCTTATCACGAAACATAGAAATGAGATTCGATGTCGTGATTTAAGAAGCACTAGAACTCTATTGCTACGATACGTAGACATCTGCAAACAATATTTCCTAGCAAGGAAGTGTCGCACTTACATCCTTTTGAAGTGAATACGAGGTATACATAACACTCCACAGTGAATATTATATCTTATTACGAAACATAGAAATGAAATGCGACATCTCGTTTTAGGAAGCATCAGAACTCTATTGCTTCGATACGTAGACATCTGGAAACGTAATTTCCTAGAAAGGAAGTGTCGCATTTACATTCTCTTGAGAGGAATACGATGAATACATGACACTTCGCAATGAATATTATATCTTATGATGAAACATAGAAATGGGATGCGATATGGCGTTTCAAGAAGCATTAGAGCTCTATTTCTTCGATACGTAGATATCTGCAAACCTTATTTCCTAGCAAGGAAGTGTCGCATTTACATTCTTTTGAGGTGAATACGAGGTATCACGTCCGGTGAAACTATTTTCCGTTGCTCCGGAGGCTTTACGACACGAGCCTATTTTTCGGTAATTCGGTCCGCGGGAACGCGTTAAGACCGGGTCCAACAATTTCGGCTGACGCGACACTGGCGTAAACACACGCGATAATAAGGGAATGACCCTACCTTTCGATGATTTCTCTCTCGATTTGTACGTAGAAACGGCGTGGAGGATCTTTCGCCGGGATCGTTGCGGATTTCGTTCTGTTGGCTGCTACGGAAATCTCGATCAGTCGTCAGCGAAGAGGAGGACGGCGGTCGGAATTCAGCGATGATGCTGAATGTTGCAGAATCGGCGTGATGCGACGTGGTGTCTGGATCGGAAGCGTCGACGGTCGCTTCGGAAAGCGGCGTCTGGGCTGGTGCGAAGGCAGGTCGCTGGTATACGAGGACTCTCGGAACGCCCTCCAAATATTCACGCACATGTGATCGTATGAAATTCTTCCTACTCGCACGTCGCGTTCTTCGCAAACCGGAAGCACGATTCTTTCACCAGGTTTTTATGTAGTTTCGACTAAGATCTGAAGGATAAGCGGCGGTCTCAACCTCACATAGCCGATTTCTATACTCCTTCAATTTGATGAAGATCAATCCCAGTTGTATGGAAGAACCCGTGGAAGAATTCGTAGTTAAATGTAATGTTAAAAGTAGAACTAGTATTATAAACACTTGATAAAATTAATGGATGTGGAAATAGTAGACTTGCTAAAAGAACTTGTACTTGGATATAGTAACAGTAAAAATAAAATATATTCTAGGTTTAAAGTATACAAGAACTGGAATTATTCTAAGTCTAAGACTAAGTTAAAATGGAAATAGAAATACGATGCCTGAACCCCACATTGAGGTGGCTAACGATCTAGAACTAGAGGTTTCGACTCCTCGGTAGGAGATCTCGAGTCAGAGTGTGTGCTGTGGAGACGCGTCTCTGACCTCCTCGTTTCGCGGGGCGCTACGGTCGCGGACGCTCGAGGCGGAGAGCGCGCGGTCCAGCGAGTGGGGACCCGCGGCGCGTGGTGGGGCTAGCGGCGCATGCCGCTGGCCGGACGCATCTTACTTGGTGTAAATTAGATCTAGGAATTCTTATATATGCGTCATGATATGGTATGTATGTCCTAGCTTAGAAGTAATATATAGGTTCTAGCAGATCCTGTTCCCGGAATTGGAAAAGACCCCATTCAGGTGATGGGCTGCGGCTACGTCTTCCTGCAGGACGGAATCCTCGGTGCGAGGGAGATAGGGCTGCCCGTCCTTGGTGCGGACGGTACGTGCCGACACTGGTGCCCGGTACGAGCGAAACAGGTATACTCGGCGGTGCGAGTGAGGCAGCGGAACTCGGTGTGAGTGAGCGCGTGCAGGTATGCGCGCGCGAACACTTCCAGTTGCTGGTTTTGCAGGCGAGTTTGGCTGGTTGCATGCGTCCTGGGGTTGATGTTGGGGGGTGCGAGGAGGTTGATGGGTGGCAGGCGGTACGGCTGACGTCACAAAATGCGACACTTCCTTTCTAGGAAATTACGTCCCCAGATATCTGTATCGAAGCTATAGAGTTCTAATTCTCCTAAAAACGCGATATCGCACCTCATCTCTATGTCTCATGATAAGATATAATATTCATTGCGAGGTGTTATGTATACCACGTATTCACATCAAAAGAATGTAAATGCGACTATTCCTTGCTAGGGCATAGCGTTTACAGATGCCTACGTATCGTAGCAATAGAGTTCTAATGCTTCTTAGATCGCGATATCGCATCTCATTTCTATGTTTCGTGATAAGTTATGATATTCATTACGAAGTGTCATGTAAACCTCGAATTCACTTCAAAAGAATGTAAATGCGACTATTGGTTGCTAGGAAATAGCGATTGCAGATGTCTACGTATCGTAGCAAAAGAGTTCTAATGCTTCTCAAAACGCGTTATAGCATCTCATTTCTATGTTTCCTGATAAGATATAATATTCATTGCGAAGTGTCATGTATGCTTCGTATTCACATCAAAAGAATGTAAATGCGACTATTCCTTGCTAGGGCATAGCGTTTGCAGATGCCTACGTATCGTAGCAATAGAGTTCTAATGCGTCTTAAAACGAGATGCCGCATTTCATTTCTATGTTTCGTGATAAGATATAATATCCATTGCGAAGTGTCATGTATACCCCGTATTCACTTCAAAAGAATGTAAATGCGACACTTGCATGCTAGGAAATAGCGTTTGCAGATGTCTCCGCATCGAGACCGTAGAGTTCTAATACTTCTTAAAACGCGATATCGCATCCCCCTTCCGTGTTTCATGATAAGATATAATATTCATTGCGAAGTGTCATGTATACCTCGTATTCACTTCAAAAGAAGGTAAATGCGACTACTGCTTGCTAGGAAATAGCGTTTGCAGAACGTCTACGTATCGTAGCAATAGAGTTCCAATGCTACTTAAATCGCGATATCGCATATCATTTGTATGTTTCGTGATAAGATATAATATTCATTCCGAAGTGTCATGTATATCTCGAATTCACTTGAAAAGAATGTAAATGCGACACTTCCATGCTAGGAAATAGCGTTTGCAGATATCTCCCCATCGAGGCAATAGGATTCTAATGCTTCTTAAGACGCGATATCGCATCCCTCTTCTATGCTTCATGATAATATGTAATATTCATTGCGAAGTGTCATGTACACCTCGCATTCACTCCAAACAAATGTAAATGCGGCACTTCCTTGCTAGGAAGTAGCATTTGCAGATGTCTACGTATCGAGGCCATAGAGTTCTAAAGTTTCTTAAATCGCGATATCGCATCTCATTTCTGTGTTTCGTGATAAGATATAATATTCATTGCGAAGTGTCATGTATACCACGCATTCACTCCAAACAAATGTAAATGCGACACTTCCATGCTAGGAAATAGCGTTTGTAGATGTCTCCGCATCGTAGCAATGGAGATCTAATGCCACTTAAATCGTGATATCGCATCTCATTTGTATGTTTCGTGATAAGATATAATATTCATTCCGAAGAGTCATGTATACCTCGAATTCACTTCAAAAGAATGTAAATGCGACACTTCCATGCTAGGAAATAGCGTTTGGAGATGTCTCCGCATCGAGGCCATTGAGTTCTTATGCTTCCTAAAACGCGATATCGCATCCCTCTTCTGTGTTTCATGATAAGATATAATATTCATTGCGAAGTGTCATGTATACCTCGTATTCACTTCAAAAGAATGTAAATGCGACTACTGCTTGCTAGGAAATAGCGTTTGCAGATTTCTCCGTATCGAGACCGTAGAGTTCTAATGCTTCTTAAAACGCGATATCGCATTCCTCTTCCGTGTTTCATGATAAGATACAATATTCATTGCGAAGTGCCATGTATACATCGTATTCACTTCAAAAGAAGGTAAATGCGTCTACTGCTTGCTAGGAAATAGCGTTTGCAGATGTCTACGTATCGTAGCAATTGTGTTCTAATGCTACTTAAATCGCGATATCGCATCTCATTTGTATGTTTCGTGATAAGATATAATATTCATTCCGAAGTGTCATGTATACCTCGAATTCACTTGAAAAGAATGTAAATGCGACACTTCCATGCTAGGAAATAGCGTTTGCAGATATCTCCCCATCGAGGCAATAGGATTCTAATGCTTCTTAAGACGCGATATCGCATCTCACTTATATGTTACATGATTAGATATAATGTTCATTACGAAGTGTCATGTATACCTCGTATTCACTTCAAAAGAATGTAAATGCGAATCTTCCTTGCTAGGAAATAGCGTTTGCAGATGTCTCCGCATCGCGACCATAGAGTTCTAAAGCTTCTTAAAACGCGATATCGCATCTCTCTTCTATGTTTCATGATAAGATATAATATTCATTGCGAAGTGTCATGTATACCTCGTATTCTCTCCAAACGAATGTAAATGCAACACTTCCTTCCTAGGAAATAGCGTATTCAGATGTCTACGTATCGTGGCAATAGAGTTCTAATGCTACTTAAATCGCGATATCGCATCTCATTTCTGTGTATCGTGATAAGATATAATATTCATTGCGAAGTGTCATGTATACCTCGCATTCACTCCAAACAAATGTAAATGCGACACTTCCATGCTAGGAAATAGCGTTTGTAGATGTCTCCACATCGAGGCCATAGAGTTTTAATGCTTCTTAGAACGCGATATCGCATCCCATTTCTATGTTTTGTCATAAGATATAATATTCATTGCGAGGTGTTATGTACACCTCGTATTCACTTCAAAAGAACGTATACGCGAATCTTCCTTGCTCGGATATAGCGTTTGCAGATGTCTACGTATCGTAGCAATAGAGTTCTATTGCTTCTCAAAACGCGATATCGCATCTCATTACTATGCTTCATGATAAGATATAATATTCATTGCGAAGTGTCATGTATACCTCGTATTCTCTCCAAACGAATGTCAATGCGACACTTCCTTGCTAGGAAATAGCGTATTCAGATGTCTACATATCGTAGCAATAGCGTTCCAATGCTACTTAAATCACGATATGACACCTCAATTATATGTTTCGTGATAAGATATAATATTCATTGCGAAGTATCATGTATACCTCGTATTCACTTCAAAGGAATGTAAATGCGACACTTCCATGCTAGGAAATAGCGTCTGCAGATGTCTATGCGTCGAGGCAATAAGGTTCTAATGCTTCTTAAAACGCGATATCGCATCTCACTTCTATGATTCATGATGAGATATAATATTCATTGCGAAGTGTCATGTATACCTCGTATTCACTTCAAAAGAATGTAAATGCGACTATTCCTTGGTTGGAAATAGCGTATTCAGATGTCTACGTATCGTAGCAATAGAGTTCTAATGCTACTTAAATCGCGATATCGCATCACATTCCTATGTTTTGTCATAAGATATAATATTCATTGCGAGGTGTCATGTACACCTCGTATTCACTTCAAAAGAATGTATACGCGAATCTTCCTTGCTCGGAAATAGCGTTTGCTACGTATCGTAGCAATAGCGTTCTAATGCTACTTAAATCGCGATATGACACCTCATTTATATGTTTCGTGATAAGATATAATATTCATTGCGAAGTGTCATGTATACCTCGTATTCACTTCAAAGGAATGTAAGTGCGACACTTCCATGCTAGGAAATAGCCTTTGCAGATATCTCCGCATCGAGGCAATAGGGTTATAATGCTTCTTAAAACGCGATATCGCATCTCACTTTTATGTTACACGATAAGATATAATGTTCATTGCGAAGTGTCATGTATACCTCGTATTCACTTCAAAAGAATGTAAATGCGACGTTTCCATCCTAGGAAATAGCGTTCGCAGATGTCTACGTATCGTAGCAATAGAGTCCTAATGCTTCTAAAAACGAGATGTCGCATCTCATTTATATGTTTCGTGATAAGATATAATATTGATTGCGACGCGCCATGTGTACCTCGTATTCACTCCAAACGAATGTAAATGCGACATTTCCTTGCTAGGAAATAGCGTATTCAGATGTCTACGTATCGTAGCAATAGAGTTCTAATGCTACTTAAATCGCGATATCGCATCCCATTTCTATGTTTCGTGATAAGATATAATATTCATTGCGAAGTGTCATGCATACCTCGTATTCACTTCAAAAGAATGTGAATGCAACTATTGCTTGCTAGGAAATAGCGTTTGCAGATGGCTACGTATCGTAGCCATAGCGTTCTAATGCTTCTTAGATCGCGATATCGCATCTCATTTCTATGTTTCGTGATAAGTTATAATATTCATTCCGAAGTGTCATGTAAACATCGAATTCACTTCAAAAGAATGTAAATGCGACTATTGCTTGCTAGGAAATAGCGTTTGCAGATGTCTGCGAATCGTAGCAATAGAGTTCTAATGCTTCTCAAAACGTGATATCGCATCTCATTTCTATGTTTCCTGATAAGATATAGTATTCATTGCGAAGTGTCATGTACACATCGTATTCACTTCAAAAGAATGTAAATGCGACACTTCCATGCTGGGGAATAGCGTCTGCAGATGTCTACGCGTCGAGGCAATAGAGTTCTAATGCTTCTTAAAACGCGATATCGCATCTCACTTCTATGTTTCATGATAAGATATAATATTCATTGCGAAGTGTCATGTATACCTCGTATTCACTTCAAAAGAATGTAAATGCGACTATTGCTTGCTAGGAAATAGCGTTTGCAGATGTCAACGTATCGTAGCCATAGCGTTCTAATGCTTCTTAGATCGCGATATCGCATCTCATTTCTATGTTTCGTGATAAGTTATAATATTCATTCCGAAGTGTCATGTAAACCTCGAATTCACTTCAAAAGAATGTAAATGCGACTATTGCTTGCTAGGAAATAGCGTTTGCTGATGTCTGCGTATCGTAGCAATAGAGTTCTAATACTTCTCAAAACGCGATATCGCATCTCATTTCTACGTTTCCTGATAAGATATAATATTCATTGCGAAGTGTCATGTACACCTCGTATTCACTTCAAAAGAATGTAAATGCGACCATTCCTTGCTAGGAAATAGCATTTGGAGATGTCTACGTATCGTAGCAATAGAATTCTAATGCTTCTCAAAACGCGATATCGCATCTCATTACTATGCTTCATGATAAGATATAATATTCATTGCGAAATGTCATGTATACCTCGTATTCACTCCAAGCGAATGTAAATGCGACACTTCCTTGCTAGGCATTAGCGTATTCAGATGTCTACGTTTCGTAGCAATAGAGTTCTAATGCTACTTAAATCGTGATATCGCAACTCATTTCTACGTTTCGTGATAAGATATAATATTCATTGCGAAGTGTCATGTATACCCCGTATTCACATCAAAAGAATGTAAGTGGGACACTTCCATGCTAAGAAATAGCGTATTCAGATGTCCACGTATCGTAGCAATAGAGTTCTAATGCTACTTAAATCGCGATATCGCAACGCATTTCTACGTTTCGTGATAAGATATAATATTCATTGCGAAGTGTCATGTACACCTCGTATTCACTTCAAAAGGATGTAAATGCCACACTCCCATTCTAGGAAATAGCGTCTGCAGATGTCCACGCGTCGAGGCAATAGAGTTCTAATGCTTCTTAAAACGCGATATCGCATCTCACTTCTATGTTTCATGATAAGATATAATATTCATTGCGAAGTGTCATGTATACCTCGTATTCCCTCCAAAAGAATGTAAATGCGACACTTCCTTGCTAGGAAATGGCGTATTCAGATGTCTACGTATCGTAGCAACAGAGTTCTAATGCTACTTAAATCGCGATATCGCATCTCATTTATATGTTTCGTGATAGGATATAATGTTCATCGCGAAGTGTCATGTACACCTCGTATTCACTTCAAAGGAATGTAAATACGACTATTGCTTGCTAGGAAATAGCGTTTGCAGATGTCTACGTATCGTAGCAATAGAGTTCTAATGCTACTTAAATCGCGATATCGCATATCATTTATATGTTTCGTGATAAGATATAATATTCATTGCGAAGTGTCATGTATACCTCGTATTCACTTCAAAAGAATGTAAATGCGACTATACCTTGCTAGAGCATAGCGTTTGCAGATGCCTACGTATCGTAGCAATAGAGTTCTAATGCTTCTTAGATCGCGATATCGCATCTCATTTCTATGTTTCGTGATAAGTTATAATATTCACTCCGACGTGTCATGTAAACCTCGAATTCACTTCAAAAGAATGTAAATGCGACTATTGGTTGCTAGGAAATAGCGATTGCAGATGTCTACGTATCGTAGCAATAGAGTTCTAATGCTACTTAAATCTCGATATCGCATCTCACTTATATGTTTCGTGATAAGATATAATATTCATCGCGAAGTGTCAGGTATACCTCGTATTCACTTCAAAAGAATGTAAATGCGACACTTCCATGCTAGGAAATAGCGTCTGCAGATGTCTGCGCGTCGAGGCAATAGAGTTCTAATGCTTCTTAAAACGCGATATCGAATCTCAATTCTATGTTTCATTATAAGATATAATATTCATTGCGAAGTGTCATGTATACCTCGTATTCACATCAAAAGAATGTAAATGCGACTATTCCTTGCTAGGGCATAGCGTTTACAGATGCCTACGTATCGTAGCAATAGAGTTCTAATGCTTCTTAGATCGCGATATCGCATCTCATTTCTATGTTTCGTGATAAGTTATGATATTCATTACGAAGTGTCATGTAAACCTCGAATTCACTTCAAAAGAATGTAAATGCGACTATTGGTTGCTAGGAAATAGCAATTGCAGATGTCTACGTATCGTAGCAAAAGAGTTCTAATGCTTCTCAAAACGCGTTATAGCATCTCATTTCTATGTTTCCAGATAAGATATAATATTCATTGCGAAGTGTCATGTATACCTCGTATTCACATCAAAAGAATGTAAATGCGACTATTCCTTGCTAGGGCATAGCGTTTGCAGATGCCTACGTATCGTAGCAATAGAGTTCTAATGGTTCTTAGATCGCGATATCGCATCTCATTTCTATGTTTCGTGATAAGTTATAATATTCAATCCGAAGTGTCATGTAAACCTCGAATTCACATCAAAAGAATGTAAATGCGACTATTGGTTGCTAGGAAATAGCGATGGCAGATGTCCACGTATCGTAGCAATAGAGTTCTAATGCTACTTAAATCGCGATATCGCAACGCATTTCTACGTTTCGTGATAAGATATAATATTCATTGCGAAGTGTCATGTACACCTCGTATTCACTTCAAAAGGATGTAAATGCCACACTCCCATGCTAGGAAATAGCGTCTGCAGATGTCTACGCGTCGAGGCAATAGAGTTCTAATGCTTCTTAAAACGCGATACCGCATGTCAATTCTATGTTTCATTATAGGATATAATGTTCATTGCGAAGTGTCATGTATACCTCGTATTTACATCAAAAGAATGTAAATGCGACTATTCCTTGCTAGGGCATAGCGTTTGCAGATGTCTACGTATCACAGCAATAGAGTACTTGTGCTTCTGAAAACGAGATGTCGTATTTCATTTCTATGCTCGTAATAAGACATAATATTCATTGTGTAATGTTATGTATACCTCGTATTCACTTCAAAAGAATGTAAATACGACCCTTCCATGCTAGGAAATAGCGTTTGCAGATGTCAACGTATCGTAGCAATTGAGTTCTAATGCTTCTTATAACGAGATGTCGCATTTCATTTCTATGTTTCGTAATAAGATGTAATATTCATTGTGTAATGTTACGTATACCTCGTATTCACTTCAAAAGAATGTAAATACGACCCTTCCATGCTAGGAAATAGCGTTTGCAGATGTCTACGTATCGTAGCAATAGAGATCTAATGCATCTTGAAACGGGAAATCGCATCTCATTTCTATGTTTCATGATAAGATATAATATTCATTGCGAAGTGCAATGTTAACCTCGTATTCACTTCAAAAGAATGTAAATGCGACACTTCCTTCCTAGGAAATAGCGTTTGCAGAGGTCCACGCATCGTAGCAATAGAGTTCTAATACTGCTTAAAACGCGATATCGCATCTCACTACTTTGTTTCATGATAAGGTATAATATTCATTGCGAAGTGTCACGTATACCTCGTATTCACTTCAAAAGAATGTAAATACGACCCTTCCATGCTAGGAAATAGCGTTTGCAGATGCCTACGTATCGTAGCAATAGAGTTCTAATGCTTCTTAGATCGCGATATCGCATCTCATTTCTATGTTTCGTGATAAGTTATGATATTCATTACGAAGTGTCATGTAAACCTCGAATTCACTTCAAAAGAATGTAAATGCGACTATTGGTTGCTAGGAAATAGCAATTGCAGATGTCTACGTATCGTAGCAAAAGAGTTCTAATGCTTCTCAAAACGCGTTATAGCATCTCATTTCTATGTTTCCAGATAAGATATAATATTCATTGCGAAGTGTCATGTATACCTCGTATTCACATCAAAAGAATGTAAATGCGACTATTCCTTGCTAGGGCATAGCGTTTGCAGATGCCTACGTATCGTAGCAATAGAGTTCTAATGGTTCTTAGATCGCGATATCGCATCTCATTTCTATGTTTCGTGATAAGTTATAATATTCAATCCGAAGTGTCATGTAAACCTCGAATTCACATCAAAAGAATGTAAATGCGACTATTGGTTGCTAGGAAATAGCGATGGCAGATGTCCACGTATCGTAGCAATAGAGTTCTAATGCTACTTAAATCGCGATATCGCAACGCATTTCTACGTTTCGTGATAAGATATAATATTCATTGCGAAGTGTCATGTACACCTCGTATTCACTTCAAAAGGATGTAAATGCCACACTCCCATGCTAGGAAATAGCGTCTGCAGATGTCTACGCGTCGAGGCAATAGAGTTCTAATGCTTCTTAAAACGCGATACCGCATGTCAATTCTATGTTTCATTATAGGATATAATGTTCATTGCGAAGTGTCATGTATACCTCGTATTTACATCAAAAGAATGTAAATGCGACTATTCCTTGCTAGGGCATAGCGTTTGCAGATGTCTACGTATCACAGCAATAGAGTACTTGTGCTTCTGAAAACGAGATGTCGTATTTCATTTCTATGCTCGTAATAAGACATAATATTCATTGTGTAATGTTATGTATACCTCGTATTCACTTCAAAAGAATGTAAATACGACCCTTCCATGCTAGGAAATAGCGTTTGCAGATGTCAACGTATCGTAGCAATTGAGTTCTAATGCTTCTTATAACGAGATGTCGCATTTCATTTCTATGTTTCGTAATAAGATGTAATATTCATTGTGTAATGTTACGTATACCTCGTATTCACTTCAAAAGAATGTAAATACGACCCTTCCATGCTAGGAAATAGCGTTTGCAGATGTCTACGTATCGTAGCAATAGAGATCTAATGCATCTTGAAACGGGAAATCGCATCTCATTTCTATGTTTCATGATAAGATATAATATTCATTGCGAAGTGCAATGTTAACCTCGTATTCACTTCAAAAGAATGTAAATGCGACACTTCCTTCCTAGGAAATAGCGTTTGCAGAGGTCCACGCATCGTAGCAATAGAGTTCTAATACTGCTTAAAACGCGATATCGCATCTCACTACTTTGTTTCATGATAAGGTATAATATTCATTGCGAAGTGTCACGTATACCTCGTATTCACTTCAAAAGAATGTAAATACGACCCTTCCATGCTAGGAAATAGCGTTTGCAGATGTCTACGTATCGTAGCAATAGAGTTCTAATGCTTCATAAAACGCGATATCGCACCTCATTTCTATGTTTCACGATAAGACATAATATCAATTGCGAAATGTGATGTAAACCTCGTATTCGCATCAAAAGAATGTAAATGCGACACTTCCTTGCTAGGAAATTGTGTTTGAAGATGTCTACGTATCGTAGCAATAGAGATCTAATGCATCTTTAAAAGAGATGTCGCATCTCGTTTCTCTGTTTCATGATAAGATATAATATTCATTGCGAAGTGTCACGAACACCACCTATTCACTTCACAAGAATGTAAATGCGACACTTCCTTGCTAGGAAATAGCGTTTGCAGAGGTCTACGTATCGTAGCAATATAGTTCTAACGCTTCTTAAAACGCGATATCGCATCCCATTTCTATGTTTCATGATGAGATATAATATTCGTTGCGAGGTTTCACTTATACCTCGTATTCACTACAAATAAATGTAAATGCGACACTTCCATTCTAGGAAATAGCGTTTGCAGATATCTTCGTATCGTAGCAATAGATATCTGATGCTTCTTAATACGTGATGTCGCACCTCATTTCCCTGTTTCATGGTGAGATATAATATTCATTGCGAAGTGTCAAGTATACCTCGTATTCACTTCAAAAGAAAGTAAATGCGACACATCCATGCTAGGAAATAGCGTTTCCAGATGTCTAAGTATCGGAACAATAGAGTTCTAATGCTTCTTAAAACGAGATGTCGCATCTCATTTTTCTGTTTCATGATAAGGTATAATATTCATTGCGAAGTGTCACGTACACCTCTTATTCACTTCAAAAGAATGTAAATGCCACTCTTCCTTGCTAGGAAGTAGTATTTCCAGATGTCTACGTATCGAAGCAGTAGAGCTCTAATGCTTCTTAAAACGCGATATCGCATCTCATTTCTATGTTTCATGATAGGATATAATATTCGTTGCGAAATGTTACGTTTAACTGGTCTACACTACAAAAAAATGTAAATTAAACACTTCCTTGCTAGGAAATAGGGTTTCCATATTTCTACGTATCCAAGCAATAGAGTTCTAATGCATCTTGATACGCGATATCGCATCTCATTTCTATGCTTCATGATATGATATAATATTCCTAGCGAAGTGTTATGTATACCTCGTCTGCACTTCAAAAGAATGTAAATGCCACACTTCCTTGCTAGGAAATGCATTTCCAGATGTCTACATCTCGAAAAAATGGAGATCTAATGCTTCTTAAAACTCGATACCGCATCTCATTTCTATGTTTCATGGTAAGATATAATATTCATCGGGTCGTGTTGCATACATCGTCTACACTTCAATGGAATGAAAATGCCACGCATCCTTGCTAGGAAATGCGTTTCCATATGTCTACGTATCGAAGCAATGTATTTCTATTGCTTCTTAAAACGCGATATCGGATCTTATTTCTATGTTTCATGATAAGAAATAATATTCATTGCCAAGTGTTATGTATACCTCGTCTACACATCAGAAGAATGTAAATGGCACACTGGATTGCCAGGAAATACGTTTCCAGATTTCTACGTATCGAAGCAACAGAGTTCTAATGCTTCTTAAATCGCGATATCGCATCGCAGTTCTATCTCTCATGATAAGATATAATATTCATTGCGAAGTGTTATGTATACCTCTTCTGCACTTGAAAAGAATGTAAATTCCATACATACTTGCTAGGAAATAGCTTTTCCAGATGTCCACGTATCGAAGCAATAGAGTTCTAAAGCTTCTTCAAACGCGGTATCGCATCTCATTCCTATGTTTCATGATATGGTATAATATTCATTGCGATATGTTATGTATACCTCGTCTACAATTCAAAAGAATATAAATGTCACACGTCCTTGCTAGGAAATAGCGTTTCCGGATGTCTTCGTGTCGAAGCAATAGAGTTCTAATGCATCGTAAAACGCGATATCGCATCTCATTTCTGTTTCTTGATAAGGTATAATATTCACTGCGAAATGTAATGTATACATCGTCTGAACATCAGATGAATATAAATGCCACACTTCCTTGCTAGGAGATAGCGTTTCCAGCTGTCTACGTCTCGAAGCCATAGAGTTTTAATGCTTCAGATAATGCGATATCGCATCTTATTTCTATGATTCATGGCAAGCTATAATATTCATTTCAAAGTGTTATGCATACAACTCGTAACACGTTAAATGAATGTAAATGCCGCACTCCCTTGCTAGGAAGTAGCGTTTCCAGATGTCTATGTATCGATGCAATAGTGTTCTAAAGCTCCTTAAATCGCGATATCTCATCTCATTACTATGTTTCATGGTAAGATATAATATTCATTGCGAAGTGTTTTGTATACCCCGTCCACACTCCAAAAGAATGTAAAGGCGACACTTCCATGCTAGGAAATAGCGTTTCCAAATGTCTACGTATCGAAGCAATAGAGTTGTAATGCTTCTTAAAACGCGATATCGCAGCTCTTTTCTATGTTTGATGGTGAGATATAATATTCATTACGAAGTGTTATGTATACCTCGTCTACGCTTCAAGAGAATGTAAATGCCACACTTCCTTGCTACGGAATAGCGTTTCTAGATGTCTAAGCACCGAAGCAATATATATCTAACTCTTTATAAAACGCGATATCGCGTATAAGTTCTATGTCACATGATAAGATGTAATTTCACTGCAAGGCGTTATGTATATCTCCTCTACACTTCAAATGAATGTAAATGCATCACTTCCTTGCTACGGAATATCGTTTCTATATCTGAAGGTTTAGAAGCAATAGAGTTCTAATGCTTCGTAAAACGCGGCTGCGCGTCTTACTTCTATATTTCATGATAAGATGTAATATTCATGGCATCGCGTTATGTTTATCTGCTTCTGCACATGAATTGAGTGTGAACCCTACACTTTCTTGCCCGGGGATAGCGTCTCTAGATGTCCAGGTGCCGAAGCATTTAATTTGTCATGCTTCATGCACCGCAATATCGCATTTCATATAAACAGTTCAAAGTAAGTTAGAAGGTGGTAAAGCTCTATGCATCGCATTATGCTTATCTGCTTCTGTGCTTTATAATGCTCTGGGATGTGAGAAGGTCCTCAACCATCCTTAACCCCCTAAAGAGAAGTCAAAAGTCCAGCTGCCCTGCAGGTGTGCCATGGGAGCGCGGCGTGCGAGGCGCTATGCAATTTAAATGATCAGGAGGATCCCCTCAGGGACAGCCAAGGGGGCGAGAAGAGGAAATCGCCGTAGTCCACTGATCGATAGACCCGAACAATACCGAAGCCTACAGCCCACTCCACCAAGGAGCCCCAAGGAGGACCCAGGAGACCCGAGGACCACCAGCGAATTCAAGGAACCTGAAGAAGAGAACGTGAGAGCTTATTCGCTTAAGCGTCCCATTTCTTGAGTCGCATATTGTATATTGTATCTTATATCGTGAAGCGAGTTACGATACCTGGTATTTTGCGGCGTGTTGCGTAGTTTCCCGTAGCCCTTGTTAGTTAAACCCACGTCGAGACCATAAATAAACATGCCGTGACTTCAGTATCTCGCGACCTGAGTGTATGTACTTGGCTAGGCGTAGTCGAGAGAAGGAGCATTTCGATGTTTCAAGGTTTGTTCCGCCCCAGGGTTCCCGGGGTCGTGTAGTCTATCCCTTTGCTACTTTCTGAGCATCTGGCGCCCAAGAAAAGTTGTACGTGAGCGGACACCTTGGAACGATAGTTCGCTTTAGATTAAAGTACGTTTACACCTTAAAGCATTTAGATAATTGACCCCTTCGAGCTTCCCTGACTTACTATATATAGGTTTCCGTCACAACTAATAGGAACCATCACTTTACATAGATATATAGAACACACATAGTTTTAAACGTAGAACTGAGAATTTGAGAACTTACTTTGAAACGTTAGTAGTGAGAAATTCCATCGGATTTCATAGAAATTCAGAACTTACTTGCTATGAAACATAGGCAGATAAGGGCCATCGCTTTGCTTAGAACTTTAGAACTTGCTTACTTCAACAAAGATTTCTATTGGCTTCGTCTGTTCTTTTAGAAGAGTTTTTGATAAACCACATACTTTTCACGCTTTTTATATCTTTGAAAGTTCGCGAGAAGTAATCGTTTAAGTTTTAAAATGATTACTTAGTGTGGATTATTATTTAGTAACTCGCCCATAAACGAGTCTGCATAGGATTTAATCCATAAGTTTTTAAGCCTGGAATTTATGCAGTTATTTGTTATTCACTTATTGCTCAAACGACAAGGATTCTGACCACTTCAAAATGGTTGACTTTCATCAATTTTCTTAAAAATTGAAATACTGCCCAACTGCTTGCATTAAAGACTGTAATTAAAGCTTTCGAAACATTTTACCTCTTATAGATGAATTCTGGAATTGAAATTGAATGTTTGACTTTTCTAGCTCCTGTTTAGACATCTTTCTATTGGAATGTTCAAGTATTTTTCATATTCGTAATTATTAAAAATGTTTTACTTGATTCTTTTATTTAATATTTAGAATTATCTGAGAAATATTTTTTATCGTAATGAACTATATAATTGCAATTATAATTCTTTATGAAATAATAATAACAGAAAGGTATTTATCCATTCTTGTAGTTTTGTAAAGAGTATTTAATCTTACTATCTAAAATGAAACATTGAGATCTGTTTACAATCTAATGGAATTTAATTACCTTTTGATTCAAATTCACAATGATAATCTTCCATAGTTCAACAATTTTGTGAGCTGTCCTCAGGAATCCGCAGCTCAGTACTTATAAAATGAACGACACAAAGAACAGCCTAACCAAACGTATTCGAACCGATTTTTCAATACTAATCTTATCATGTTTAACTTATGCTGCAAACTATTGAAATGCCCTTCGAAAAGTGTTTATTCACAGTGAAGTAAACGGTAAGTATTACGCCTTCCACCACTGTTTACAATACGTATGTTTCATTTACTATCAAAACCGTGAGTATTATCGCCTTTCTTTACTTTTTGTAACCTTCAATGCCTTCATGTTACAGATCGTTAAACTTGCTTTAAAATGCTCTATCCTATTACGGAAGAATGGACATACCAATTCATTTTAAAAAATGAAGGTAACCTTCATATGTCCAACATAACTCCACTTACAAAAAAACTATTTTCATCAACGGATGGGCCCTTTGTACTATGCAATTTTATATTAGCAAAAACTTCTATGAAACTTATAGTTTCGTGGATATCTGAGGTGCTACTTATTACTGCCCCACCCTGTATATTGTTATGGATGTGTCCAACAAGGCAACTATGAACAGAGTTAAATTTAATATTATGATGTTTATTACTTTACTTATAGTATACTTGTTTTTCTGGAATTTTGCAAAAAAACAATGTTCACGATGTCGACAGATGAATATATTTTCCTTAGAATTACAAGAGCCAACAATTTCGAAAGTAGAATATTTCTTTACTTCGCTAACCGAATCATTGCAAACGTTAAGTAAAGTGCGTGCCTTTCAAAACAGTCAGATGCAAATTACGATACAATGTTTCCAAGAAATGGTACGTGCCACTGTTTTTTAATTTCCGTTTATTTAATCAAAGGAAATTTAATTGAAATATCAGCAAAATTTGAGGACAAAAAGTTATTGTAATTTTACGCAACATCTATGATGGTGACAAAGGATAAGTATACGGAACTGAAAATGGAAAGTAGCGAGCAGAAAAAGAAACCTATGGAGCTACAAACTAGATTGATACATCCGTCAAATGATGATTCTAGGTTAATAAAATCTGTTAACCAAAGCACTATTGCAAAAATCAAGTATAATCAATATTACTTCTGCTCAAAGGCTATAATAGAATTGGACCGAAATGGGTACAAAACAGGCAATTATATCTATACGTTCTATTCTATGCAAAGGCAAATATTTCAAAGAGAAAAGATGTGTTACTTACAAATTACTTATGTTCCTAGATATCTCACTAATTCAGGCTTCTTGTCTTGCAGAACTAATCATTCATTTAACATGTAAAGGGGTCGAAGACTAGTAAAAGATTTTTATATTTCATAGCCTCACTCGATACGTCGATTGGATCACGTGAAATATCGGACATTAATTGCATCTACATCTTCAGACCTTAAATATATAATTCCAACATCATATTTAATAGCGTTTTAATAACATTTTTCTAATTGTTTATATCTATGTCTAATAAATATATATATTAATCGAATAAGTTGCTTTACCAAAGAATAAAAGTATCTGAGGCTTACAAATCGGAGCATTACATAACAAACGTGTATCACATATATAATATTACATGTAACAAAAGATGAAGACCAAAAAGATCGTACATAAGTTGAATCCACAATGCGGTCATAGAGATACAGAAACGGCAAAAATTCCAAACAATAATTTAAAAAATTCAAAAAGGGGGGAGTAAAAATCCATCTCCTCGACGATGATAAGGAACAAGTCTGCCTCATGCACTACAATATCCCAAACAGCCAACGATTGGCACGCCAATGACAACGGATGGAACGAATTCCGTGACAGAACTGTGCTAACAAAGTGCTCCTACTCAGCTTTCGAAATGGCATACTGTTAGTACTGGGGCGGCATTCGTATCACGGCACTATTAAAGCACCGAGATATAACACACGGGCTACACGGCCGTGACAATGACACTATCAGCTCACCATAGCTACACGCGTGGTTGTGGCGTAGGCTGACATTTACTAATGGGGAAGCTGTTTCCATAAAAATTATAAGCAAATATGAAAAATGACTAAATTGTGCAATTTATTTATTTTGATTCCAATATAGATACACCGGCACAAAACAAAGATATAAGAACTCGATTTTATTATTTTCTATAAACTAGCTCGATAGGGCGATTTTTTCCATAAAGTCGATAATTACTTTGTCATAAATATATATACAGAGCATGTTATGCTCTATATAATATATATAGAGCATGTTATTTCAAAAATTACACAAGGCGAAGTTAGGGACGCAACAGCATGAATTTTTATTTTGTAAGTAATATTTTTTTTATAAATAATATTTTTAGTCTATGATGGATTGAAAGAAATATATACGACTCGCTCAATAACTATAAATATAGGAAAACGACCATCAAAATG
This sequence comes from Xylocopa sonorina, assembly GCF_050948175.1. Lineage (NCBI taxonomy): Eukaryota > Metazoa > Arthropoda > Insecta > Hymenoptera > Apidae > Xylocopa > Xylocopa sonorina. Next base: position 300,344 of record NW_027490112.1, on the reverse strand, counting down.
TCTATCAATAGTCAAATGCTGAACATCTACTGACATCTAACAGTTCTAATTTGTATGAAAGCACAGGTTCCCCATTGCCAAATGTGATCCTGCGTCATTGCTGAGGAGATTCATGAATGGAGCGATGATACGCGTGTCACCATGGTACTGGTGCTGCGCGATTCGCTTGTCGAGAACGTGCTGGTAACACGTTCTGGCATTTTAGTTAACGAATCCGGTCACAGATGACTACGAATCAGTTGACACTCCTCGGAAGTGGCAATATAGTGCCGGCATGGTGTCGCTACCATATTGCCGTTTGTTACCTGGGATGCTTTTTAGTGCATTATTCGGAATTGAATTTGAACACATAGCTACTTAATCGCGAATTTGTATGTACATAATTATATATGACTGCATAAAAAGGATATCATATACTTTTATAATCAATGCGATATAAGAATATAAAACGAAGAACTATCCACTCCCATCAGGAGTAAAATCAATGTTTGGTACGCAAAGTTCATTGCAAAATATAATCAAGCAGTTAATATATCAAATCACAGCACACTATAAATCACTGAATGTATAACGATATGAATAGTAAGAAAAACATATTTACCTGTTATATGTTTATAAATTCAAATTTAAAAGTCCAAGTCACATTTAATATATTATTGTTTAACAAGGTGATTTAATGTTGTTTCAAATAGGCGTGCAGAACTAGCTCGTACTTCTGTCAATGTAATTTCATTCGAAATATACAAAGGACAAGAGGAAATATTCTCCAATATATAACATATAAAAGTCAACGGATGCAAGAGAGAACACTCGATCTCGGTGTAACGAGACCGGGGCGTCTTCCTGCAGTAATCGTATAACGCCTGTTCCGAGATGGTGTAGAGAGGGAATGTAGAGGGTGAAAAGCATAAAATAACAACAATGTAACTAAAGAGGAAGAGAAAGAAAATATGTGGAAGCATTGCATTTATTAAGAGGAAATCCTAGAAATATCAAGCAACAGATTATATACCATACTGTAAGGGAAAGGTACAACGAAATAGACGATATCGTGAGAGAAACTAAGAAAATCGAGAAACTTAAAGAGAAAATAATAATTTAGATTGAGCGATTCAATATCACTGACCCCGGCAAGCTTAATGGAAAACGCATAACGGTGAATCGGTTAGAATATAAGATAGATGTTGGTCGCGGTTTGAGTGGCCCTGGGAATCCTTTGCCCGCATCAGGGCAGGCTGTAGGATGGTGGAGGGCCTGCCCTCCTGTTGCTTGGATCTATAGAATTCAAATTCTTTTGTAGAATAGAAGCAGATAATTATAATGCTTTTCATAGAAGATTACAGCTTACTTAATTCGAAACGTTGAAATGAGATGAGTCATGACATTGTATGATGCATTAGTACTCGATTGTCTCGACATGTAGACACTACGAAGGGCAATCCTGTTGCATGGAGCTGTAGGATTTACATTCTTATGAAGTTTTAAAGCAGATAAGCATAGAGCTATGCATAAGAGATTACAGCATTCTTACTTTGAAACGATGAAATGGGATGCGCCAGCGCATTGCATGGAGAATTCTAGCTCGATTGCTTTAACAGACAGACACTACGGATCGCCATGCCGTTGCATGGAATTATAGAGTTCACATTCTATTGAAGACCTCTAACAGTTAAGCATAATGTTATGGATATATGATTACAGATTCTTTGCTTTGAAACGTGTAAATGAGATGCGTCATCGCGCTGCATGAAGTATTAGAAATGTCTTATTGAACACGTAGATTTCTGGAAACGATATTCTGTTGCAAGTAAGTATAGGATTCACATCCTTCTAAGGTCTAGATGCAGACAAATGTAACATATTGCATAGAACATTGCAATTTACCATGAATCATTGAAATGACTTGCGACATCATGTTGAATGAAGCAATAGAACTCTATTGCTTCGAAAAGTAGGCATCTAAGAACGCAATTACCTTGCAAGGAAGTGTAGAAATCACAGTCTTTTGACGTGTATATGCAGACAAGCATAACGAGATGTGTAGAGCATTCTTATCTACTTACATACTTCGAACTGTTGATATCAAATGCGATATCGCGTTTTATATAGCATTAGAAATCTATTGCTTCAGTACGAGCACATTTAGAAATGCTACCTCCTGGCAAGATAATGTAGGATTTTTATACTGTTGACATGTAGAAGCAGATAAACGTAACGCGTTTCATTGAATATTACATCTCAACATGCGGCATTGAAATGAGATGCGACATCGATCTGAATAAAGTAATAGAACTTTATTGCTTCGACAAGTAGATATCTAAAAACGCTATCCCCCTGCAAGGTAGTGTAGGGTTCACATTCAATTGATTTGCAGAAGCAGATAAACATAACGCGATACAATGAATATTACATCATATCATGCGGCATTGAAATGAATTGCGACATCGCATTGAATGAAGTAAGAGAACTCTATTGCTTCTACGCGTAGATACCTAGAAACGCTATCTCGTTGGAAGAAAGTGTGGGATTTATATTCTTTTTGTATGCGGATACACAAAGCGCGTTGCATTGAATACTATATCTTAACGCGGAACAATGAAACGATATGCGACATCGCGCGGAATCAGGAAACAGAACCCTGTTGTTTTTACACTTTGACATCTAGAAACGCTATTCTCTTGCGAGGAAGTGTAGCATCACATTGGTTTGCAGTGTAGAAGCAGATAAGCATAGTCTGATTTATAGATCATTAAAATCTACATACATACTTCGAACTCTTGATGTGAAATGGTATATCGCGTTCCATGAAACATTAGAACTCCTTTTCCTCGATCCGTAGACATCTAGAAACACTGTTCCGTAGCAAGGAAGTGATGCATCCACTTTCATTTGAAGTGTAGACGAGATATACATAACGCGTTGCATTGAGATTACATCTCATCATGAAACATAGAAATGAGATGCGATATCGCGTTTTAAGGAGCACAAGAACTCCATTGCTTCGATACGTAGACATCTGGAAGCGCCATTTCCTAGCAAGGAAGTATCGCATTTACATTCATTTGAAGTATAGAGGAGGTATACATAACATAACGCAATGAATAATATATGTTATCATGAAAAATAGAAATGAGATGCGATATCTCGCTTTAAGAAGCATTAGAAACCTAATGCTTCGATACGTAGACATCTGCCAACGCTATTTCCTAGGAGGGAAGTGTCGCATTTACACTCGTTTGAAGTGTAGACGAGGTATACATAACACTCCACAATGAATATTATATCTTATCATGAAGCATAGAAATGAGATGCGATATCGCGTTTTAAGAAGCATTAGAACTCTATTGAATCGATACGAAGATATCTGCAAACGCTATTTCCTAGTAAAGAAGTGTCGCATTTAAATTCTTTGGAAGTGAACACGAGGTATACATGACACTTCGCAATGTATGTTATATCTTATCATGAAACATAGAAATGAGATGCGACATACCGTTTATAGAAGCATTAGAACTCTATTGCAACGATACGTAGACATCTGCAAACGCTATTTCCTAGCAAGCAAGTGTCCCATTTACATTCTGCTGAAGTGAATACGAGGCATACATGACACTTCGCAATGATTATTATATCTCATCATGAAACATAGAAATGAGATGCGATATCGCGTTTTAAGAAGCGTTAGAACTCTATTGCTACGATACGTAGACCTCTGCAAACGCTATTTCCTAGCAAGCAAGTGTCGCATTTACATTCATTTGAAGTGAATACGATGTATACATGACACTTCGCAGTGAATGTTATATCTTATCATGAAACATAGAAATGAGATGCGATATCCCGTTCATAGAAGCATTAGAACTCTATTGCAACGATACGTAGACACCTGCAAACGCTATTTCCTAGCAAGGAAGTGTCCCTTTACATTCTTTTGAAGTGAATACGAGGTATACGTGACACTTCGCAATGAGTATTATACCTTATCATGAAACAGAGAAACGAGATGCGACATCTCGTTTTAAGATGCATTAGATCTCTTTTGCTACGATACGTAGACATCTGCAAATGCTATTTCCTAGCAAGGAAGTGTCGCATTTACATTCTTTTGAAGTGAATACGAGGAAAACATGACACTTCGCAATGAATATTATATCTTATCTCGAAACTTAGAAGTGAGATGCGATATCGCGATTTAAGGAGCGTTAGAACGCTATTGCTACGATGGGTATACATCTGCAAATGTTATTTCCAAGCAAGCAAGTGTCGCATTTACATCCTTTGAAGTGAAAACGAGGTATACATAACACTCCACAATGAATATTATATCTTATTACGAAACATGGAAATGAAATGCGACATCTCGTTTTAAGAAGCATTAGAACTCTATCGCTACGGTACGTAGACATCTGCAAACGCTATTTCCTAGCATGGAAGTTTCGCATTTACATTCTTTTGAAGTGAATACGAGGTATACATGACACTTCGCAATGAATATTATATCTTATCATGAAACATAGAAGTGATATGCGATATCGCGTTCAAAGAAGCAATAGAACTCTATCGCTACGATACGTAGACATCTGCAAACGCTATATCCTAGCATGAAAGTGTTGCATTTACATTCTTTTGAAGTGAATACGAGATATACATGACACTTCGCAATGAATATTATATCTTATCATGAAACATAGGAATGATTTGCGATATCTCGTTTTGAGAAGCATTAGAACTCTATTGCTAGGATACGTAGACATCTGCAAACGCTACTTCCTAGCATGGAAGTGTCGCATTTACATTCTTTTGAAGTGAATACCAGGTATACATGACACTTCGCAATGAATATTATATCTTATCTCGAAACATAGAAATGAATTGCGACATCTCGTTTTAAGTAGCATTACAACTCTACTGCTACGATACGTAGACATCTGCAAAGGCTATTTGCTAGCACGGAAGTGTCGCATTTACATTCTATTGAAGTGAATACGAGGTATACATAACACTCCACAATGAATATTATATCTTATCTCGAAACATAGAAGTGAGATGTGATATCGCGTTTTAAGAAGCATTAGAGCTCTATTGCTACGATACGTAGACATCTGCAAACGCTATTTGCTAGCATGGAAGTTTCGCATTTACATTCATTTGAAGTGAATACGAGGTATGCATGACACTTCGCAATGAATATTATATCTTATCATGAAACATAGAAGTGAGATGCGATATCGCGTACTAACAAGCATTAGAACCCTATTGCTACGATACGTAGACACCTGCGAGCGCAATTTCCTAGCACGGAAGTGTCGCATTTACATTCTTTTGAAGTGAATACGAGCTATACATAACCCTCCACAAAGAATATTATATCTTATCACGAAACATAGAAGTGAAATGCGACATCTCGTTTTAAGTAGGATTAGAACTCTGTTGCTACGATACGTAGACATCTGCAAACGCCATTTCCTAGCATGCAAGTGTCGCATTTACATTCTTCTGAAGTGAATACGAGGTATTCATGACACTTCGCAATTAATATTATATCTTATCATGAAACATAGAAGCGAGATGCGATATCGCGTTTTAAGAAGCATTAGAACTCTCTTACTACGATACGTAGACATCTGCAAACCCTATTTCCTAGCATGGAAGTGTCCCATTTACATTCCATTGAAGTGAATACGAGGTATGCATGACACTTCGCAATGGATATTATATCTTATCATGAAACATAGAAATGAGATGCGATATCTCGTTTTAAGAAGTATTAGAACTCCGTTCTTACGATACGTAGACATCTGCAAAGGGTATTTCCTAGCAGGGAAGTGTCGCATTTACATTCTTTTGAAGTGAATACGAGGTATACATAACACTCCACAATGAATATTATATCTTATCTCGAAACATGGAAGTGAGATGTGATATCGCGTTTTAAGAAGCATTAGAGCTCCATTGCTGCGATACGTAGACATCTGCAAACGCTATTTGCTAGCATGGAAGTTTCGCATTTACATTCATTTGAAGTGAATACGAGGTATACATGACACTTCGCAATGAATATTATATCTTATCTCGAAACATAGAAGTGAGATAGGACATCTCGTTTTAAGAAGCATCAGAACTCTGTTGCTACGATACGTAGACATCTGCAAACGCTATTTCCTAGCATGGAAGTGTCTCATCTACATTCTTTTGAGGTGAATACGAGGAATACATGACACTTCGCAATGAATATTATATCATTTCATGAAACATAGAAATGAGATGCGACATCTCGTTTTAAGAAGTATTAGAACTCTATTCTTACGATACGTAGACATCTGCAAACAATATTTCCTAGCAAGGAAGTGTCGCATTTATATTCTTTTGAAGTGAATACGAGGTATACATAACACTCCACAATGAATATTATATCTTATCACGAAACATAGAAGTGAAATGCGACATCTCGTTTTAAGTAGGATTAGAACTCTATTGCTACGATACGTAGACATCTGCAAACGCCATTTCCTAGCATGCAAGTGTCGCATTTACATTCTTTTGAAGTGAATACGAGGTATTCATGACACTTCGCAATGAATATTATATCTTATCATGAAACATAGAAGTGAGATGCGATATCGCGTTTTAAGAAGCATTAGAACTCTGTTGCTACGATACGTAGACATCTGCAAACGCTATTTCCTAGCATGGAAGTGTCGCATTTACATTCTTTTGAAGTGAATACGAGGTATACATGACATTTCGCAATGGATATTATACCTTATTACGAAACATAGAAATGAAATACGACATCTCGTTTTCAGAAGCATAAGTACTCCATTGCTGTGATACGTAGACATCTGCAAACGCTATTTCCTAGCATGGAAGTGTCGCATTTACATTCTTTTGAGGTGAATACGAGGAATACATGACACTTCGCAATGAATATTATATCTTATCATGAAACATAGAAGTGAGATGCGATATCGCGTTTTAAGAACCATTAGAAATATATTGCTACGATACGTAGTCATCTGCAAACGCTATTTCCTACCATGCAAGTATCGCATTTAGATTCTTTTGAAGTGAATATGAGGTATACATGACGCTTCGCAATGAATATTATATCTTATCAAGTATCATAGAGGAAATATGCGATATCGCGTTTTAAGAAGCATTATAACTCCATTTTTACGATACGTAGACATCTGCAAACAATATTTGCTAGCAAGGAAGTGTCGCATTTACAATCTTTTGAAGTGAATACGAGGTATACATAACACTCCACAATGAATATTATATCTTATCACGAAACATAGAAATGAAAAGCGACATCTCGTTTTAAGTAACATTAGAACTCTATTGCTACGATACGTAGACATCTGCAAACGCTATTTCCTAGCAAGCAAGTGTCGCATTTACATTCTTTGGAAGTGAATACGAGGTATACATGACACTTCGCAATGAATATTATATCTTATCATGAAACATAGAAGTGAGATGCAATATCGCGTTCTAAGAAGTATTAGAACTCTATTGCTACGATACGTAGACATCTGCAAACGATATTTCCAAGCATGGAAGGGTCGCATTTACATTCTTTTGAAGTGAATACGAGATATACATGACACTTCGCAATGAATATTATATCTTATCATGAAACATAGAAGTGAGATGCGATATCGCGTTCTAAGAAGCACTAGAACTCTATTGCTACGATACGTAGACATCTGCAAACGCTATTTGCTAGCATGGAAGTTTCGCATTTACATTCATTTGAAGTGAATACGAGGTATACATGACACTTCGCAATGAACATTATATCTTATCATGAAACATAGAAGTGAGATGCGATATCGCGTTCTAAGAAGCATTAGAACTCCATTGCTACGATACGTAGACATCTGCAAACGCTATTTGCTAGCATGGAAGTTTCGCATTTACATTCATTTGAAGTGAATACGAGGTATACATGACACTTCGCAATGAATATTATATCTTATCATGAAACATAGAAGTGAGATGCGATATCGCGTTCTAAGAAGCATTAGAACTCCATTGCTACGATACGTAGACATCTGCAAACGCTATTCCCTAGCATGGAAGGGTCGCATTTACATTCTTTTGAAGTGAAAACGAGGTATACATGACACTTCGCAATAAATATTATATCTTATCATGAAAGATAGGAATGAGATGCGATATCGCGTATTGAGAAGCATTAGATCTCTATTGCAAATATACGTTGACATCTGCAAACGCTATTACCTTGCATGGATGTGTCGCATTTACATTCTTGTGATGTGAGTACGAGGTATACATGACACTCCACAATGAATATTATATCTTATTACGAAACATGGAAATGAAATGCGACGTCTCGTTTTAAGAAGCATTAGAACTCTATCGCTATGGTACGTAGACATCTGCAAACGCTATTTCCTAGCATGGAAGTTTCGCATTTACATACTTTTGAAGTGAATACGAGGTATACATGACACTTCGCAATGAATATTATATCTTATAATGAAACATAGGAGTGAGATGCGATATCGCGTTCTAAGAAGCATTAGAACCCTATTGCTACGATACGTAGACACCTGCGAGCGCTATTTCCTAGCATGGAAGTGTCGCATTTACATTCATTTGAAGTGAATACGAGGTATACATGACACTTCGCAATGAATATTATACCTTATCATGAAACATAGACGTGAGATGCGATATCGCATTTTAAGAAGCATTAGAACTCTATTGCTATGATACGTAGACATCTGCGAACTCTACTTCCTAGCAGGGAAGTGTCGCATTTACATTCATTTGAAGTGAATACGAGGTATACATGACACTTCGCAATGAATATTATACCTTATCATGAAACATGGAAGTGAGATGCTATATCGCGATTTAAGAAGCATTAGAACTCTATTGCTACGATACGTAGACATCTGCAAACGCTATTTCCTAGCATGGAAGTGTCTTATTTACATTCTTTTGAAGTGAATGCGAGGTATACATGACACTTCGCAATGAATATTATATCTTATCATGAAACATAGAAGTGAGATGCGATATCGCGTTCTAAAAAGCATTAGAACTCCATTGCTACGATACGTAGACATCTGCAAACGCTATTTCCTAGCATGGAAGGGTCGCATTTACATTCTTTTGAAGTGAATACGAGGTATGCATGACACTTCGAAATGAATATTATATCTGATCATGAAACATAGAAATGAGATGCGACATCGCATTTTGAGAAGCAGTAGAACCCTATTGCTTCCATACGTAGACATCTGCAAACTCTTCTTCCTAGCAGGGAAGTGTCGCATTTACATTCATTTGAAGTGAATACGAGGTATACATGACACTTCGCAATGAATATTATACCTTATCATGAAACATAGACGTGAGATGCGATATCGCATTTTAAGAAGCATTAGAACTCTATTGCTATGATACGTAGACATCTGCAAACTCTACTTCCTAGCAGGGAAGTGTCGCATTTACATTCATTTGAAGTGAATACGAGGTATACATGACACTTCGCAATGAATATTATACCTTATCATGAAGCATGGAAGTGAGATGCTATATCGCGTTTTAAGAAGCATTAGAACTCTATTGCTACGATACGTAGACATCTGCAAACCCTATTTCCTAGCATGGAAGTGTCTTATTTACATTCTTTTGAAGTGAATGCGAGGTATACATGACACTTCGCAATGAATATTATATCTTATCATGAAACATAGATGTGATATGCGATATCGCGTTCAAAGAAGCAATAGAACTCTATCGCTACGATACGTAGACATCTGCAAACGCTATTTCCTAGCATGGAAGTTTCGCATTTACATTCTTGTGAAGTGAATATGAGATATACATGACACTTCGCAATGAATATTATATCTTATTACGAAACATGGAAATGAAATGCGACATGTCGTTTTAAGAAGCATTAGAACTCTATCGCTACGGTACGTAGACATCTGCAAACGCTATTTCCTAGCATGGAAGTTTCGCATTTACATTCTTTTGAAGTGAATACGAGGTATACATGACACTTCGCAATGAATATTACATCTTATCATGAAACATAGGAATGATTTGCGATATCTCGTTTTGAGAAGCATTAGAACTCTATTGCTAGGATACGTAGACATCTGCAAACGCTATATCCTAGCATGGAAGTTTAACATTTACATTCTTTTGAAGTGAATACGAGATATACATGACACTTCGCAATTAATATTATATCTTATCATGAAGCATAGGAACGAGTTGCGATTTCGCGTTTTGAGAAGCATTAGAGATCTATTGCGACGATACGTAGACATCTGCAAACAATATTTCCTAGCAAGAAAGTGTCGCATTTACATTATTTTGAAGTGAGTACGATGTATACATGACACTTCGTAATGAATATTATATCTTATCATGAAAGATAGGAATGAGATGCGATATCGCGTATTGAGAAGCATTAGATCTCTATTGCAAAAATACGTTGACATCTGCAAACGCTATTACCTTGCATGGATGTGTCGCATTTACATTCTTGTGATGTGAGTACGAGGTATACATGACACTCCACAATGAATATTATATCTTATTACGAAACATGGAAATGAAATGCGACGTCTCGTTTTAAGAAGCATTAGAACTCTATCGCTATGGTACGTAGACATCTGCAAACGCTATTTCCTAGCATGGAAGTTTCGCATTTACATACTTTTGAAGTGAATACGAGGTATACATGACACTTCGCAATGAATATTATATCTTATAATGAAACATAGGAGTGAGATGCGATATCGCGTTCTAAGAAGCATTAGAACCCTATTGCTACGATACGTAGACACCTGCGAGCGCTATTTCCTAGCATGGAAGTGTCGCATTTACATTCCATTGAAGTGAATACGAGGTATGCATTACACTTCGCAATGGATATTTTATCATATCATGAAACATAGAAATGAGATGCGACATCTCGTTTTAAGTAGGATCAGAACTCTATTGCTACGATACGTAGACATCTGGAAACGCTATTTCCTTGCAGGGAAGTGTCGCATTTACATTCTTTTGAAGTGAATACCAGGTATACATGACACTTCGCAATGAATATTATATCTTATCTCGAAACATAGAAGTGAGATGCGATATTGCGATTTAAGGAGCGTTAGAACTCTATTGCTACGATGGGTAGACATCTGCAAATGTTATTTCCAATCAAGCAAGTGTCGCACTTACATCCTTTGAAGTGAATACGAGGTATACATAACACTCCGCAATGAATATTATATCTTATCACGAAACATAGAAATGAAATGCGACATCTCGTTTTAAGTAGCAGTACAACTCTATTGCTACGATACGTAGACATCTGCAAAGGCTATTTCCTAGCACGGAAGTGTCGCATTTACATTCTTTTGAAGTGAATACGAGGTATACATAACACTCCACAATGAATATTATATCTTATCATGAAACATAGAAGTGAGATGCGATATCGCGTTCTAAGAAGCATTAGAACTCCATTGCTACGATACGTAGACATCTGCAAACGCTATTTGCTAGCATGGAAGTTTCGCATTTACATTCATTTGAAGTGAATACGAGGTATACATGACACTTCGCAATGAATATTATATCTTATCATGAAACATAGAAGTGAGATGCGATATCGCGTTCTAAGAAGCATTAGAACTCCATTGCTACGATACGTAGACATCTGCAAACGCTATTCCCTAGCATGGAAGGGTCGCATTTACATTCTTTTGAAGTGAATACGAGGTATACATGACACTTCGAAATGAATATTATATCTGATCATGAAACATAGAAATGAGATGCGACATCGCATTTTGAGAAGCAGTAGAACCCTATTGCTTCGATACGTAGAAATCTGCAAACTCTTCTTCCTAGCAGGGAAGTGTCGCATTTACATTCATTTGAAGTGAATACGAGGTATACATGACACTTCGCAATGAATATTATACCTTATCATGAAACATAGACGTGAGATGCGATATCGCATTTTAAGAAGCATTAGAACTCTATTGCTATGATACGTAGACATCTGCGAACTCTACTTCCTAGCAGGGAAGTGTCGCATTTACATTCATTTGAAGTGAATACGAGGTATACATGACACTTCGCAATGAATATTATACCTTATCATGAAACATGGAAGTGAGATGCTATATCGCGATTTAAGAAGCATTAGAACTCTATTGCTACGATACGTAGACATCTGCAAACGCTATTTCCTAGCATGGAAGTGTCTTATTTACATTCTTTTGAAGTGAATGCGAGGTATACATGACACTTCGCAATGAATATTATATCTTATCATGAAACATAGAAGTGAGATGCGATATCGCGTTCTACAAAGCATTAGAACTCCATTGCTACGATACGTAGACATCTGCAAACGCTATTTCCTAGCATGGAAGGGTCGCATTTACATTCTTTTGAAGTGAATACGAGGTATGCATGACACTTCGAAATGAATATTATATCTGATCATGAAACATAGAAATGAGATGCGACATCGCATTTTGAGAAGCAGTAGAACCCTATTGCTTCCATACGTAGACATCTGCAAACTCTTCTTCCTAGCAGGGAAGTGTCGCATTTACATTCATTTGAAGTGAATACGAGGTATACATGACACTTCGCAATGAATATTATACCTTATCATGAAACATAGATGTGAGATGCGATATCGCGTTCTAAGAAGCATTAGAACTCCATTGCTACGATACGTAGACATCTGCAAACGCTATTTCCTAGCATGGAAGGGTCGCATTTACATTCTTTTGAAGTGAATGCGAGGTATACATGACACTTCGCAATGAATATTACATCTTATCATGAAACATAGATGTGATATGCGATATCGCGTTCAAAGAAGCAATAGAACTCTTTCGCTACGATACGTAGACATCTGCAAACGCTATTTCCTAGCATGGAAGTTTCGCATTTACATTCTTGTGAAGTGAATATGAGATATACATGACACTTCGCAATGAATATTATATCTTATTACGAAACATGGAAATGAAATGCGACATGTCGTTTTAAGAAGCATTAGAACTCTATCGCTACGGTACGTAGACATCTGCAAACGCTATTTCCTAGCATGGAAGTTTCGCATTTACATTCTTTTGAAGTGAATACGAGGTATACATGACACTTCGCAATGAATATTACATCTTATCATGAAACATAGGAATGATTTGCGATATCTCGTTTTGAGAAGCATTAGAACTCTATTGCTAGGATACGTAGACATCTGCAAACGCTATATCCTAGCATGGAAGTTTAACATTTACATTCTTTTGAAGTGAATACGAGATATACATGACACTTCGCAATTAATATTATATCTTATCATGAAGCATAGGAACGAGTTGCGATTTCGCGTTTTGAGAAGCATTAGAGATCTATTGCGACGATACGTAGACATCTGCAAACAATATTTCCTAGCAAGAAAGTGTCGCATTTACATTATTTTGAAGTGAGTACGATGTATACATGACACTTCGTAATGAATATTATACCTTATCATGAAACATAGACGTGAGATGCGATATCGCATTTTAAGAAGCATTAGAACTCTATTGCTATGATACGTAGACATCTGCGAACTCTACTTCCTAGCAGGGAAGTGTCGCATTTACATTCATTTGAAGTGAATACGAGGTATACATGACACTTCGCAATGAATATTATACCTTATCATGAAATATGGAAGTGAGATGCTATATCGCGATTTAAGAAGCATTAGAACTCTATTGCTACGATACGTAGACATCTGCAAACGCTATTTCCTAGCATGGAAGTGTCTTATTTACATTCTTTTGAAGTGAATGCGAGGTATACATGACACTTCGCAATGAATATTATATCTTATCATGAAACATAGACGTGAGATGCGATATCGCGTTCTAAAAAGCATTAGAACTCCATTGCTACGATACGTAGACATCTGCAAACGCTATTTCCTAGCATGGAAGGGTCGCATTTACATTCTTTTGAAGTGAATACGAGGTATACATGACACTTCGAAATGAATATTATATCTGATCATGAAACATAGAAATGAGATGCGACATCGCATTTTGAGAAGCAGTAGAACCCTATTGCTTCCATACGTAGACATCTGCAAACTCTTCTTCCTAGCAGGGAAGAGTCGCATTTACATTCATTTGAAGTGAATACGAGGTATACATGACACTTCGCAATGAATATTATACCTTATCATGAAACATAGACGTGAGATGCGATATCGCATTTTAAGAAGCATTAGAACTCTATTGCTACGATACATAGACATCTGCAAACGCTATTTCCTAGCATGGAAGTGTCTTATTTACATTCTTTTGAAGTGAGTGCGAGGTATACATGACACTTCGCAATGAATATTATATCTTATCATGAAACATAGAAGTGAGATGCGATATCGCGTTCTAAGAAGCATTAGAACTCCATTGCTACGATACGTAGACATCTGCAAACGCTATTTCCTAGCATGGAAGGGTCGCATTTACATTCTTTTGAAGTGAATGCGAGGTATACATGACACTTCGCAATGAATATTACATCTTATCATGAAACATAGATGTGATATGCGATATCGCGTTCAAAGAAGCAATAGAACTCTATCGCTACGATACGTAGACATCTGCAAACGCTATTTCCTAGCATGGAAGTTTCGCATTTACATTCTTGTGAAGTGAATATGAGATATACATGACACTTCGCAATGAATATTATATCTTATTACGAAACATGGAAATGAAATGCGACATGTCGTTTTAAGAAGCATTAGAACTCTATCGCTACGGTACGTAGACATCTGCAAACGCTATTTCCTAGCATGGAAGTTTCGCATTTACATTCTTTTGAAGTGAATACGAGGTATACATGACACTTCGCAATGAATATTACATCTTATCATGAAACATAGGAATGATTTGCGATATCTCGTTTTGAGAAGCATTAGAACTCTATTGCTAGGATACGTAGACATCTGCAAACGCTATATCCTAACATGGAAGTTTAACATTTACATTCTTTTGAAGTCAATACGAGATATACATGACACTTCGCAATTAATATTATATCTTATCATGAAGCATAGGAACGAGTTGCGATTTCGCGTTTTGAGAAGCATTAGAGATCTATTGCGACGATACGTAGACATCTGCAAACAATATTTCCTAGCAAGAAAGTGTCGCATTTACATTATTTTGAAGTGAGTACGATGTATACATGACACTTCGCAATGAATATTATACCTTATCACGAAACATAGGAATGAGATGCGATATCGCGTATTGAGAAGCATTAGATCTCTATTGCTAATATACGTTGACATCTGCAAACGCTATTTCCTTGCATGGATGTGTCGCATTTACATTCTTTTGATGTGAGTACGAAGTATACATGACACTCCACAATGAATATTATATCTTATTACGAAACATGGAAATGAAATGCGACATCTCGTTTTAAGAAGCATTAGAACTCTATCGCTACGATACGTAGACATCTACAAACGCTATTTCCAAGCATGGAAGTTTCGCATTTACATTCTTTTGAAGTGAAAACGAGGTATACACGACACTTCGCAATAAATATTATATCTTATCATGAAACATAGAAGTGATATGCGATATCGCGTTCAAAGAAGCAATAGAACTCTATCGCTACGATACGTAGACATCAGCAAACGCTATTTCCTAGCATGGAAGTTTCGCATTTACATTCTTTTGAAGTGAATACGAGATATACATGACACTTCGCAATGAATATTATATCTTATTATGAAACATAGGAATGATTTGCGATATCTCGTTTTGAGAAGCATTAGAACTCTATTGCTAGGATACGTAGACATCTGCAAACGCTATATCCTAGCATGGAAGTTTAGCATTTACATTCTTTTGAAGTGAATACGAGACATACATGACACTTCGCAATTAATATTATATCTTATCATGAAGCATAGGAACGAGTTGCGATTTCGCGTTTTGAGAAGCATTAGAGATCTATTGCGACGATACGTAGACATCTGCAAACAATATTTCCTAGCAAGAAAGTGTCGCATTTACATTCTTTTGAAGTGAATACGATGTATACATGACACTTCGCAATGAATATTATACCTTATCACGAAACAGAGAAATGAGATGCGATATCGTGATATAAGAAGCACTAGAACTTCATTGCTACGATACGTAGACATCTGCAAACAATATTTCCTAGTAAGGAAGTGTCACATTTACATTCTTTTGAAGTGAATACGAGGTATACATGACTCTTCGCAACGAGTATTATATCTTATAAAGAAACATAGGAATGAGATGCGATATCGCGTTTTGAGAAGCATTAGAGCTCTATTGCTAATAAAACGTAGACATCTGCAAACGCTATTTCCTAGCATGGAAGTGTCGCATTTACATTCTTTTGGAGTGAATACGAGGTATACATGACACTTCGCAATAAATATTATATCTTATCGTTAAAGATAGAAGTGAGATGCGATATCGCGTATTAAGAAGCATTAGAACCCTATTTCTACGATACGTAAACATCTGCAAACGCTGCTTCCTAGCATGGAAATGTCGCATTTACATTCTTTTGAAGTGAATACGAGGTATACGTGACACTTCGCAATAAATATTATATCTTATCATGAAAGATGGAAGTGAGATGCGATATCGCATTTTAAGAAGCATTAGAACTCTATTGCTACGATACGTAGATATCTGCAAACGCTATTTCCTAGCATGGAAGTGTCACATTTACATTCATTTGAAGTGAATACGAGGTATACATGACTCTTCGCAATGAGTATTATATCTTATAATGAAACATAGGAATGAGATGCGATATCGCGTATTGAGAAGCATTAGATCTCTATTGCTAATATACGTTGACATCTGCAAACGCTATTTCCTAGCATGGAAGGGTCGCATTTACATTCTTTTGATGTGAGTACGAGGTATACATGGCACTCCACAATGAATATAATATCTTATTACGAAACATGGAAATGAAATGCGACATCTCGTTTTAAGAAGCGTTAGTACCCTATTGTTGTGATACGTGGACATCTGCAAACAATATTTCCTAGCAAGGAAGTGTCGCATTTACATTCTTGTGAAGTGAAATCGAGGTATACATGACACTTCGCAATGAATATTATATCTTTTCATGAAACACAGGAGTGAGTTGCGATATCGCGTTTTGAGAAGCATTAGAACTCTATTGCTAGGATACGTAGACATCTGCAAACGCTATTTCCTAGCATGGAAGGGTCGCATTTACATTCTTTTGAAGTGAATGCGAGGTATACATGACACTTCGCAATGAATATTACATCTTATCATGAAACATAGGAATGATTTGCGATATCTCGTTTTGAGAAGCATTAGAACTCTATTGCTAGGATACGTAGACATCTGCAAACGCTATTCCCTAGCATGGAAGGGTCGCATTTACATTCTTCTGAAGTGAATACGAGGTATACATGACACTTCGAAATGAATATTATATCTGATCATGAAACATAGAAATGAGATGCGACATCGCATTTTGAGAAGCAGTAGAACCCTATTGCTTCGATACGTAGAAATCTACAAACGCTTCTTCCTAGCAGGGAAGTGTCGCATTTACATTCATTTGAAGTGAATACGAGGTATACATGACACTTCGCAATAAATATTATACCTTATCATGAAACATAGACGTGAGATGCGATATCGCATTTTAAGAAGCATTAGATCTCTATTGCTATGATACGTAGACATCTGCAAACTCTACTTCCTAGCAGGGAAGTGTCGCATTTACATTCATTTGAAGTGAATACGAGGTATACATGACACTTCGCAATGAATATTATACCTTATCATGAAACATGGAAGTGAGATGCTATATCGCGATTTAAGAAGCATTAG
The DNA here is from genome assembly GCF_050948175.1 of Xylocopa sonorina. Taxonomy (NCBI): domain Eukaryota; kingdom Metazoa; phylum Arthropoda; class Insecta; order Hymenoptera; family Apidae; genus Xylocopa; species Xylocopa sonorina. Next base: position 282,393 of record NW_027490112.1, on the reverse strand, counting down.
AACTCTATTGCTACGATACGTAGACATCTGCAAACGCTATTTCCTAGCATGGAAGTGTCTTATTTACATTCTTTTGAAGTGAATGCGAGGTATACATGACACTTCGCAATGAATATTATATCTTATCATGAAACATAGAAGTGAGATGCGATATCGCGTTCTAAGAAGCATTAGAACTCCATTGCTACGATACGTAGACATCTGCAAACGCTATTTCCTAGCATGGAAGGGTCGCATTTACATTCTTTTGAAGTGAATACGAGGTATACATGACACTTCGAAATGAATATTATATCTGATCATGAAACATAGAAATGAGATGCGACATCGCATTTTGAGAAGCAGTAGAACCCTATTGCTTCCATACGTAGACATCTGCAAACTCTTCTTCCTAGCAGGGAAGTGTCGCATTTACATTCATTTGAAGTGAATACGAGGTATACATGACACTTCGCAATGAATATTATACCTTATCATGAAATATAGACGTGAGATGCGATATCGCATTTTAAGAAGCATTAGAACTCTATTGCTATGATACGTAGACATCTGCAAACTCTACTTCCTAGCAGGGAAGTGTCGCATTTACATTCATTTGAAGTGAATACGAGGTATACATGACACTCCGCAATGAATATTATACCTTATCATGAAACATGGAGGTGAGATGCTATATCGCGTTTTAAGAAGCATTAGAACTCTATTGCTACGATACGTAGACATCTGCAAACGCTATTTCCTAGCATGGAAGTGTCTTATTTACATTCTTTTGAAGTGAATGCGAGGTATACATGACACTTCGCAATGAATATTATATCTTATCATGAAACATAGATGTGAGATGCGATATCGCGTTCTAAGAAGCATTAGAACTCGATTGCTACGATACGTAGACATCTGCAAACGCTATTTCCTAGCATGGAAGGGTCGCATTTACATTCTTTTGAAGTGAATGCGAGGTATACATGACACTTCGCAATGAATATTACATCTTATCATGAAACATAGATGTGATATGCGATATCGCGTTCAAAGAAGCAATAGAACTCTATCGCTACGATACGTAGACATCTGCAAACGCTATTTCCTAGCATGGAAGTTTCGCATTTACATTCTTTTGAAGTGAATACGAGATATACATGACACTTCGCAATGAATATTATATCTTATCATGAAACATAGGAATGATTTGCGATATCTCGTTTTGAGAAGCATTAGAACTCTATTGCTAGGATACGTAGACATCTGCAAACGCTATATCCTAGCATGGAAGTTTAGCATTTACATTCTTTTGAAGTGAATACGAGACATACATGACACTTCGCAATTAATATTATATCTTATCATGAAGCATAGGAACGAGTTGCGATTTCGCGTTTTGAGAAGCATTAGAGATCTATTGCGACGATACGTAGACATCTGCAAACAATATTTCCTAGCAAGAAAGTGTCGCATTTACATTCTTTTGAAGTGAATACGATGTATACATGACACTTCGCAATGAATATTATACCTTATCACGAAACAGAGAAATGAGATGCGATATCGTGATATAAGAAGCACTAGAACTTCATTGCTACGATACGTAGACATCTGCAAACAATATTTCCTAGCAAGGAAGTGTCACATTTACATTCTTTTGAAGTGAATACGAGATATACATGACAGTTCGCAATTAATATTATATCTTATCATGAAGCATAGGAACGAGTTGCGATTTCGCGTTTTGAGAAGCATTAGAGATCTATTGCGACGATACGTAGACATCTGCAAACAATATTTCCTAGCAAGAAAGTGTCGCATTTACATTATTTTGAAGTGAGTACGATGTATACATGACACTTCGCAATGAATATTATACCTTATCACGAAACATAGGAATGAGATGCGATATCGCGTATTGAGAAGCATTAGATCTCTATTGCTAATATACGTTGACATCTGCAAACGCTATTTCCTTGCATGGATGTGTCGCATTTACATTCTTTTGATGTGAGTACGAAGTATACATGACACTCCACAATGAATATTATATCTTATTACGAAACATGGAAATGAAATGCGACATCTCGTTTTAAGAAGCATTAGAACTCTATCGCTACGATACGTAGACATCTACAAACGCTATTCCCAAGCATGGAAGTTTCGCATTTACATTCTTTTGAAGTGAATACGAGGTATACACGACACTTCGCAATAAATATTTTATCTTATCATGAAACATAGAAGTGTTATGCGATATCGCGTTCAAAGAAGCAATAGAACTCTATCGCTACGATACGTAGACATCAGCAAACGCTATTTCCTAGCATGGAAGTTTCGCATTTACATTCTTTTGAAGTGAATACGAGATATACATGACACTTCGCAATGAATATTATATCTTATCATGAAACATAGGAATGATTTGCGATATCTCGTTTTGAGAAGCATTAGAACTCTATTGCTAGGATACGTAGACATCTGCAAACGCTATATCCTAGCATGGAAGTTTAGCATTTACATTCTTTTGAAGTGAATACGAGACATACATGACACTTCGCAATTAATATTATATCTTATCATGAAGCATAGGAACGAGTTGCGATTTCGCGTTTTGAGAAGCATTAGAGATCTATTGCGACGATACGTAGACATCTGCAAACAATATTTCCTAGCAAGAAAGTGTCGCATTTACATTCTTTTGAAGTGAATACGATGTATACATGACACTTCGCAATGAATATTATACCTTATCACGAAACAGAGAAATGAGATGCGATATCGTGATATAAGAAGCACTAGAACTTCATTGCTACGATACGTAGACATCTGCAAACAATATTTCCTAGCAAGGAAGTGTCACATTTTCATTCATTTGAAGTGAATACGAGGTATACATGACTCTTCGCAATGAGTATTATATCTTATAATGAAACATAGGAATGAGATGCGATATCGCGTACTGAGAAGCATTAGATCTGTATTGCTAATATACGTTGACATCTGCAGACGCTATTTCCTTGCATGGATGTGTCGCATTTACATTCTTTTGATGTGAGTACGAGGTATACATGACACTCCACAATGAATATTATATCTTATTACGAAACATGGAAATGAAATGCGACATCTCGTTTTAAGAAGCATTAGAACTCTATCGCTACGATACGTAGACATCTACAAACGCTATTTCCAAGCATGGAAGTTTCGCATTTACATTCTTTTGAAGTGAATACGAGGTACACACGACACTTCGCAATAAATATTATATCTTATCATGAAACATAGAAGTGAGATGCGATATCGCGTTCTAAGAAGCATTAGAACTCTATTGCTACGATACGTAGACATCTGCAAACGCTATTTCCTAGCATGGAAGTGTCGCATTTACATTCTGTTGAAGTGAGTACGAGGTATACATAACACTCCATAATGAATATTATATCTTCTCATGAAGCATAGCAGTGAGATGCGATATCGCGTTTTAGGAAGCATTAGAACTCTATTGCTGCGATACGTAGACATCTGCAAACGCTATTTGTAGCATGGAAGTGTCGCATTTACTTTCTTTTGAAGTGAATACGAAATATACATGACACTTCGCAATGAATATTATATCTTATCATGAAACATAGGAATGAGGTGCTATATCGCGTTTTGAGGAGCATTAGAACTCTATTGCTACGATACGTAGACATCTGCAAACGCTATTTCCTAGCATGGAAGTGTCTTATTTACGTTCTTTTGAAGTGAATACGAGGTATACATAACACTCCACAATTAATATTATATCTTATCACGAAACATAGAAATGAAATGCGACATCTCGTTTTAAGAAGCATTAGAACTCTATTGCTACGATACGTAGACATCTGCAAACGCTATATCCTAGCATGGAAGTGTCGCATTTACATTCTTTTGAAGTGAGTACGAGGTATACATGACACATCGCAATGTATATTATATCTTATCATGAAACATAGAAGTGAGATGCGATATCGCTTTCTAAGAAGCATTAGAACTCTATTGCTACGATACGTAGACATCTGCAAAGGCTATTTCCTAGCATGGAAGGGTCGCATTTACATTCTTTTGAAGTGAGTACGAGGTATACATAACACTCCATAATGAATATTATATCTTCTCATGAAACATAGCAGTGAGATGCGATATCGCGTTTTAAGAAGCATTAGAGCTCTATTGCTACGATACGTAGACATCTGCAAACAATATTTCCTAGCAAGGAAGTGTCGCATTTACATTCTTTTGAAGTGAATACGAGATATACATGACACTTCGCAATGAGTATTATATCTTATCATGAAACATAGGAATGTGATGCGATATCGCGTATTAAGAAGCACTAGAACTCTATTGCTACCATACGTAGGCATCTGCAAACAATATTTCCTAGCAAGGAAGTGTCGCACTTACATCCTCTTGAAGTGAATACGAGGTATACATAACACACCACAATGAATATTATATCTAATTACGAAACATAGAAATGAAATGCGACATCTCGTTCTAAGAAGCATTAGAACTCTATTGCTACGATACGTTGACATCTACAAACGCTATTTCCTAGCATGGAAGTGTCGCATTTACATTCTTTTGAAGTGAATACGAGGTATACATGACACTTCGCAATGGATATTATATATTATCATGAAACATAGAAATGAGATGCTACATCTCGTTTTAAGAAGTATTAGAACTCTATCCTTTCGATACGTGATCATCTGGAAACGCTATTTCCTAGCGAGGATGTGTCGCATTTACATTCTTTTGAAGTGAATACGAGGTATACATGACACTTCGCAATGAATATTATATCTTATCATGAAACATAGAAGTGAGATGCGATATCGCGTTCTAAGAAGCATTAGAACCCTATTGCTACGATACGTAGACACCTGCGAGCGCTATTTCCTAGCATGGAAGTGTCGCATTTACATTCCATTGAAGTGAATACGAGGTACGCATTACACTTCGCAATGGATATTTTATCATATCATGAAACATAGAAATGAGATGCGACATCTCGTTTTAAGTAGGATCAGAACTCTATTGCTACGATACGTAGACATCTGGAAACGCTATTTCCTAGCAAGGAAGTGTCGCATTTACATTCTTTTGAAGTAAATACCAGGTATACATGACACTTCGCAATGAATATTATAACTTATCTCGAAACATAGAAGTGAGATGCGATATTGCGATTTAAGGAGCGTTAGAACTCTATTGCTACGATGGGTAGACATCTGCAAATGTTATTTCCAATCAAGCAAGTGTCGCATTTACATCCTTTGAAGTGAATACGAGGTATACATAACACTCCGCAATGAATATTATATCTTATCACGAAACATAGAAATGAAATGCGACATCTCGTTTTAAGTAGCATTACAACTCTATTGCTACGATACGTAGACATCTGCAAAGGCTATTTCCTAGCACGGAAGTGTCGCATTTACATTCTTTTGAAGTGAATACGAGGTATACATAACACTCCACAATGAATATTATATCTTATCTCGAAACATAGAAGTGAGATGTGATATCGCGTTTTAAGAAGCATTAGAGCTCTATTGCTACGATACGTAGACATCTGCAAACGCTATTTGCTAGCATGGAAGTTTCGCATTTACATTCATTTGAAGTGAATACGAGGTATACATGACACTTCGCAATGAATATTATATCTTATCATGAAACATAGAAGTGAGATGCGATATCGCGTTCTAAGAAGCATTAGAACTCCATTGCTACGATACGTAGACATCTGCAAACGCTATTTCCTAGCATGGATGGGTCGCATTTACATTCTTTTGAAGTGAGTACGAGGTATACATGACACTTCGCAATGAATATTATATCTGATCATGAAACATAGAAATGAGATGCGACATCGCATTTTGAGAAGCAGTAGAACCCTATTGCTTCGATACGTAGACATCTGCAAACTCTACTTCCTAGCAGGGAAGTGTCGCATTTACATTCATTTGAAGTGAATACGAGGTATACATGACACTTCGCAATGAATATTATACCTTATCATGAAACATAGACGTGAGATGCGATATCGCATTTTCAGAAGCATAAGTACTCTATTGCTACGATACGTAGACATCTGCAAACGCTATTTCCTAGCATGGAAGTGTCTTATTTACATTCTTTTGAAGTGAATACGAGATATACATGACACTTCGCAATGAATATTATATCTTGTCATGAAACATAGGAATGAGGTGCTATATCGCGTTTTGAGAAGCATTAGAACTCTATTGCCAATATACGTAGATATCTGCAAACTCTATTTCCTAGGAAGGAAATGTCGCATTTACAATCCATTGAAGTGAACACGAGCTTTACATGACACTTCGCAATGAATATTATATCTTATCATGAAACATAGAAATGAGATGCGACATCTCGTTTTAAGAAGTATTAGAACTCTATTGTTTCCATACGTAGTCATCTGCAAACGCTATTTCCTAGCATGGAAATGACGCATTTACATCCCTTTGAAGTGAATACGAGGTATACATGACACTTCGCAATGAATATTATATCTGATCATGAAACATAGAAATGAGATGCGACATCGCATTTTGAGAAGCAGTAGAACCCTATTGCTTCGATACGTAGACATCTGCAAACTCTAATTCCTAGCAGGGAAGTGTCGCATTTACATTCATTTGAAGTGAATACGAGGTATACATGACACTTCGCAATGAATATTATACCTTATCATGAAACATAGAAGTGAGATGCGATATCGCATTTTAAGAAGCATTAGAACTCTATTGCTACGATACGTAGACATCTGCAAACGCTATTTCCTAGCATGGATGTGTCGCATTTACATTCTTTTGAAGTGAATACGAGGTATACATAACACTCTACAATGAATATTATATGTTATCACGAAACATAGAAGTGAGATGCGATATCGCGATTTACGAAGCGCTAGAACTATATTGCTACGATGCGTAGACATCTGGAAATGTTATTTCCTAGCAAGGAAGTGTCGCATTTACATTCTTTTGAAGTGAATACGAGGTATATATAACACTCCACAATGAATATTATATCTTATCACGAAACATAGAAATGAAGTGCGGCATCTCGTTTTAAGAAGTATTAGATCTCTATTGCTACGATACGTAGACATCTGCAAACGCTATTTCCTAGCATGGAAGTGTCGCATTTACATTCATTTGAAGCGAACACGAGGTATACATGACACTTCGCAATGAATATTATATCTTATCATGAAACGTAGGAATGAGGTGCTATATTGCGTTTTGAGAAGCATTAGAACTCTATTGCTAATATACGTAGACATCTGCAAACTCTATTTCCTACCATGGAAATGTCGCACTTACATTCCATTGAAGTGAATACGAGGTATACCTAACATTACACAATGAATATTATATCTTATTACGAAACATAGAAATGAAATACGACATCTCGTATTCAGAAGCATAAGTACTCTATTGCTGTGATACGTAGACATTTGCATACGCTATTTCCTAGCATGGAAGTGTCGCATTTACATTCTTTTGAAGTGAATACGAGGTATACATGACACTTCGCAATGAATATTATATCTTATCATGAAACATAGAAGTGAGATGCGACATCTCGTATTCAGAAGCATAAGTACTCTATTGCTGTGATACGTAGACATCTGCATACGCTATTTCCTAGCATGGAAGTGTCGCATTTACATTCTTTTGAAGTGAATACGAGGTATACATGACACTTCGCAATGAATATTATATCTTATCATGAAACATAGAAATGAGATGCGATATCGCGTTTTAAGAAGCATTAGAACACTATTGCTACGATACGTAGACATCTGCAAAAGCTATTTCCTAGCAAGGTAGCGTCGCATTTACATTCCTTTGAAGTGAATACGAAGTATACATAACACTCCACAATGAAAATTTTACCTTATCATGTACCATAGAAATAAGTAGCGATATCGCGTTTTAAGAAGCATTAGAACTGTATTGCTACGATGCGTAGACATCTGCAAATGTTATTTCCTAGGAAGGAAGTGTCGCATTTACATTCTTTTGAAGTGAATACGAGGTATACGTAACACTCCACAATGAATATTATATCTTATCACGAAACATAGAAGTGAGATGCGATATCGCGTTCTACGAATCATTAGAACTCTATTGTTTCGACACGTATTCATCTGCAAACGCTATTTCCTAGTAAGGAAGTGTCGCATTTACATCCTTTTGATGTGAATACGAGGTATACATGACACTTCGCAATGAATATTATATCTGATCATGAAACATAGAAATGAGATGCGACATCGCGTTTTGAGAAGCATTAGAACCCTATTGCTTCGATACGTAGACATCTGCAAACTGTACTTCCTAGCAGGAAATTGTCGCAATTACATTCTTTTGAAGTGAATACGAAGTATACATGACACTTCATAATGAATATTATATCTTATCATGAATCATAGAAGTGAGATGCGATATTGGGTTTTAAGAAGCATTAGAACTCTATTGCTACGATACGTAGACATCTGCAAACAATATTTCCTAGCATGCAAATGGCTCATTTACATTCTGTTGAAGTGAATACAAGGTATACATGACACTTCGCAATGAATAATATGTCTTATCATGAAACATAGAAATGAAATGCGACATCTCGTTCTAAGAAGTATTAGAACACTCTTGCTACGATACGTAGACGTCTGCAAACGTTATTTCCTAGCATGGAAGTGTCGCATTTACATTCCATTGAAGTGAATACGAGATATGCATGAAACTTCGCAATCGATATTATATCTTAACATGAAACATAGAAATGAGATGCGACATCTCGTTTTTAGAAGTATTAGAACTCCATTCTTTCGATACGTTGTCATCTGCAAACGCTATTTCCTAGCATGGAAGTGTCGCATTTACATCCTTTTGAAGTGAATACGAGATATACATGACACTTCGCAATGAATATTATATCTTATCATGAACCATAGGAATGAGGTGCTGTATCGCGTTTTGAGAAGCATTAGAACTCCCCTGCTAATATACGTAGACATCTGCAAACTCTATTTCCTAGCAAGGAAATGTCGCATTTACATTCCATTGAAGTGAATACGAGGTATACATGACACTTCGCAATGGATATTATATCTTATAATGAAACATAGGAATGAGATGCGACATCACGTTTTAAGAAGTATTAGAACTCTATTCTTTCGATAAGTAGTCTGGAAACGCTATTTCCTAGCACGGAAGTTTCGTATTTACATTCTTTTTAAGTGAATATGAGGTATACATGACACTCCATAATGAATATTATATCTTATCATGAATCATAGCAGTGAGATACGATATCCCGTTTTAAGAAGCATAAGAACTCTATTCCTACGATGCGTAGACATCTGCAAATGTTATTTCCTAGCAAGGAAGTGACGCATTTACATTCTTTTGAAGTGAATACGAGGTATACATAACATTCCACAATGAATATTATATCTGACCATGAAACATAGAAATGAGATGCGACTTCGCGTTTTGAGACGCATTAGAACCCTATTGCTTCGATACGTAGACATCTGCAAACAATATTTCCTAGCAAGGAAGTGTCGCATTTACATCCTCTTGAAGTGAATGCCAGGTATACATAACACTCCACAATGAATATTATATCTTATCATGAAACATAGAAGTGAGATGCGATATTGGGTTTTAAGAAGCATTAGAACTCTATTGCTACGATATGTAGACATCTGCAAACGCTATTTCCTAGCATGGAAGTGTCGCATTTACATTCTTTTTAAGTGGATACGAGGTATACATGACACTTCGCAATGGATATTATATCTTATCATGAAACATAGAAGTGAGATGCGATATCGCGCTCTAAGAAGCATTAGAACTCTATTGCTACGATACGTAGACATCTGCAAAGGCTATTTCCTAGCATGGAAGTGTCGCATTTAAATTCTTTTGAAGTGAATACGAGATATACATGACACTTCGCAGTGAATATTATATCTTATCATGAAACATAGGAATGAGGTGCTGTATCGCGTTTTGAGAAGCATTAGAACTCCCTTGCTAATATACGTAGACATCTGCAAACTCTATTTCCTAGCAAGGAAATGTCGCATTTACATTCCATTGAAGTGAATACGAGGTATACATGACACTTCGCAATGGATATTATATCTTATCATAAAACATAGAAATGAGATGCGACATCTCGTTTTAAAAAGTATTAGAACTCTATTCTTTCGATACGTGGTCTGGAAACGCTATTTCCTGGCACTGAAGATTCGTATTTACATTCTTTTGAAGTGAATATGAGGTATACATGACACTTCATAATGAATATTATATCTTATCATGAATCATAGCAGTGAGATACGATATCCCGTTTTAAGAAGCATTAGAACTCTATTCCTACGATGCGTAGACATCTGCAAATGTTATTTCCTAGCAAGGAAGTGTCGCATTTACATTCTTTTGAAGTGAATACGAGGTATACATAACATTCCACAATGAATATTACATCTTATTACGAAACATAGAAATGTAATACGACTTCTCATTTTAAGAAGCATTAGAACTCTATTGCTACGATACGTAGACACCTGCAAACAATATTTCCTAGCCAGGAAGTGCCGCATTTACATTCTCTTGAAGTGAATACCAGGTATACATAACACTCCACAATGAATATTATATCTTATCACGAAACATAGAAGCGTGATGCGATATCGCGTTCTACGAATCATTAGAACTCTATTGTTTCGACACGTAGTCGTCTGGAAACGCTATTTCCTCGTAAGGAAGTGTCGCATTTACATCCTTTTGAAGTGAGTACGAGGTATACATGACACTTCGCAATGCATATTATGTCTTATCATGAAACATAGAAGTGAGATGCGATATTGGGTTTTAAGAAGTATTAGAACACACTTGCTACGATACGTAGACGTCTGCAAACGTTATTTCCTAGCATGGAAGTGTCGCATTTACATTCCATTGAAGTGAATACGAGGTATACATGACACTTCGCAATGGATATTATATCTTATCATGAAACATAGAAATGAGATGCGATATCGCGTTTTAAGAAGCATTAGAACACTATTGCTACGATACGTAGACATCTGCAAAAGCTATTTCCTAGCAAGGTAGCGTCGCATTTACATTCCTTTGAAGTGAATACGAAGTATACATAACACTCCACAATGAAAATTTTACCTTATCATGTACCATAGAAATAAGTAGCGATATCGCGTTTTAAGAAGCATTAGAACTGTATTGCTACGATGCGTAGACATCTGCAAATGTTATTTCCTAGGAAGGAAGTGTCGCATTTACATTCATTTGAAGTGAATACGAGGTATACGTAACACTCCACAATGAATATTATATCTTATCACGAAACATAGAAGTGAGATGCGATATCGCGTTCTACGAATCATTAGAACTCTATTGTTTCGACACGTATTCATCTGCAAACGCTATTTCCTAGTAAGGAAGTGTCGCATTTACATCCTTTTGATGTGAATACGAGGTATACATGACACTTCGCAATGAATATTATATCTGATCATGAAACATAGAAATGAGATGCGACATCGCGTTTTGAGAAGCATTAGAACCCTATTGCTTCGATACGTAGACATCTGCAAACTGTACTTCCTAGCAGGAAATTGTCGCAATTACATTCTTTTGAAGTGAATACGAAGTATACATGACACTTCATAATGAGTATTATATCTTATCATGAATCATAGAAGTGAGATGCGATATTGGGTTTTAAGAAGCATTAGAACTCTATTGCTACGATACGTAGACATCTGCAAACAATATTTCCTAGCATGCAAATGGCTCATTTACATTCTGTTAAAGTGAATACAAGGTATACATGACACTTCGCAATGAATAATATGTCTTATCATGAAACATAGAAATGAAATGCGACATCTCGTTCTAAGAAGTATTAGAACACTCTTGCTACGATACGTAGACGTTTGCAAACGTTATTTCCTAGCATGGAAGTGTCGCATTTACATTCCATTGAAGTGAATACGAGATATGCATGAAACTTCGCAATCGATATTATATCTTAACATGAAACATAGAAATGAGATGCGACATCTCGTTTTAATAAGTATTAGAACTCCATTCTTTCGATACGTTGTCATCTGCAAACGCTATTTCCTAGCATGGAAGTGTCGCATTTACATCCTTTTGAAGTGAATACGAGATATACATGACACTTCGCAATGAATATTATATCTTATCATGAACCATAGGAATGAGGTGCTGTATCGCGTTTTGAGAAGCATTAGAACTCCCCTGCTAATATACGTAGACATCTGCAAACTCTATTTCCTAGCAAGGAAATGTCGCATTTACATTCCATTGAAGTGAATACGAGGTATACATGACACTTCGCAATGGATATTATATCTTATAATGAAACATAGGAATGAGATGCGACATCACGTTTTAAGAAGTATTAGAACTCTATTCTTTCGATAAGTAGTCTGGAAACGCTATTTCCTAGCACGGAAGTTTCGTATTTACATTCTTTTTAAGTGAATATGAGGTATACATGACACTCCATAATGAATATTATATCTTATCATGAATCATAGCAGTGAGATACGATATCCCGTTTTAAGAAGCATAAGAACTCTATTCCTACGATGCGTAGACATCTGCAAATGTTATTTCCTAGCAAGGAAGTGACGCATTTACATTCTTTTGAAGTGAATACGAGGTATACATAACATTCCACAATGAATATTATATCTGACCATGAAACATAGAAATGAGATGCGACTTCGCGTTTTGAGACGCATTAGAACCCTATTGCTTCGATACGTAGACATCTGCAAACAATATTTCCTAGCAAGGAAGTGTCGCATTTACATCCTCTTGAAGTGAATGCCAGGTATACATAACACTCCACAATGAATATTATATCTTATCATGAAACATAGAAGTGAGATGCGATATTGGGTTTTAAGAAGCATTAGATCTCTATTGCTACGATATGTAGACATCTGCAAACGCTATTTCCTAGCATGGAAGTGTCGCATTTACATTCTTTTTAAGTGGATACGAGGTATACATGACACTTCGCAATGGATATTATATCTTATCATGAAACATAGAAGTGAGATGCGATATCGCGCTCTAAGAAGCATTAGAACTCTATTGCTACGATACGTAGACATCTGCAAAGGCTATTTCCTAGCACGGAAGTGTCGCATTTAAATTCTTTTGAAGTGAATACGAGATATACATGACACTTCGCAGTGAATATTATATCTTATCATGAAACATAGGAATGAGGTGCTGTATCGCGTTTTGAGAAGCATTAGAACTCCCTTGCTAATATACGTAGACATCTGCAAACTCTATTTCTTAGCAAGGAAATGTCGCATTTACATTCCATTGAAGTGAATACGAGGTATACATGATACTTCGCAATGGATATTATATCTTATCATAAAACATAGAAATGAGATGCGACATCTCGTTTTAAAAAGTATTAGAACTCTATTCTTTCGATACGTTGTCTGGAAACGCTATTTCCTGGCACGGAAGATTCGTATTTACATTCTTTTGAAGTGAATATGAGGTATACATGACACTTCATAATGAATATTATATCTTATCATGAATCATAGCAGTGAGATACGATATCCCGTTTTAAGAAGCATTAGAACTCTATTCCTACGATGCGTAGACATCTGCAAATGTTATTTCCTAGCAAGGAAGTGTCGCATTTACATTCTTTTGAAGTGAATACGCGGTATACATAACATTCCACAATGAATATTACATCTTATTACGAAACATAGAAATGTAATACGACTTCTCATTTTAAGAAGCATTAGAACTCTATTGCTACGATACGTAGACATCTGCGAACAATATTTCCTAGCCAGGAAGTGTCGCATTTACATTCTCTTGAAGTGAATACCAGGTATACATAACACTCCACAATGAATATTATATCTTATCACGAAACATAGAAGCGTGATGCGATATCGCGTTCTACGAATCATTAGAACTCTATTGTTTCGACACGTAGTCGTCTGGAAACGCTATTTCCTAGTAAGGAAGTGTCGCATTTACATCCTTTTGAAGTGAGTACGAGGTATACATGGCACTTCGCAATGCATATTATGTCTTATCATGAAACATAGAAATGAAATGCGACATCTCGTTTTAAGAAGTATTAGAACACACTTGCTACGATAAGTAGACGTCTGCAAACGTTATTTCCTAACATGAAAGTGTCGCATTTACATTCCATTGAAGTGAATACGAGGTATACATGACACTTCGCAATGGATATTATATCTTATCATGAAACATAGAAATGAGATGCGACATCTCGTTTTAAGAAGTATTAGAACTCTATTCTTTCGATACGTGGTCTGGAAACGCTATTTCCTAGCACGGAAGATTCGTATTTACATTCTTTTGAAGTGAATATGAGGTATACAGGACACTCCATAATGAATATTATATCTTATCGTGAATCATAGCAGTGAGATACGATATCCAGTTTTAAGAAGCATTAGAACTCTATTCCTACGATGCGTAGACATCTGCAAATGTTATTTCCTAGCAAGGAAGTGTCGCATTTACATTCTTTTCAAGTGAGTACGAGGTATACATAACATTCCACAATGAATATTACATCTTATTACGAAACATAGAAATGAAATACGACTTCTCATTTTAAGAAGCATTAGAACTCTATTGCTTCGATACGTAGACATCTGCAAACAACATTTCCTAGCCAGGAAGTGTCGCATTTACATTCATTTGAAGTGAATACGAGGTATACATGACACTTCGCAATGAATATTATATCTGACCATGAAACATATTAATGAGATGCGACATCGCGTTTTGAGAAGCATTAGAACCCTATTGCTTCGATACGTAGACATCTGCAAACAATATTTCCTAGCAAGGAAGTGTCGCATTTACATTCTCTTGAAGTGAATACCAGATATACATAACACTCCACAATGAATATTATATCTTATCACGAAACATAGAAGTGAGATGCGAAATCGCGTTCTACGAATCATTAGAACTCTATTGTTTCGACACGTAGTCATCTGGAAACGCTATTTCCTAGTAAGGAAGTGTCGCATTTACATCCTTTTGAAGTGAATACGAGGTATACATGACACTTCGCAATGAATATTATGTCTTATCATGAAACATAGAAATAAAATGCGACATCTCGAGTTAAGAAGTATTAGAACACTCTTGCTACGATACGTAGCCGTCTGCAAACGTTATTTTCTAGCATGGAAGTGTCGCATTTTCATTCCATTGAAGTGAATACGAGATATGCATGAAACTTCGCAATGAATATTATATCTTATCATGAAACATAGGAATGAGGTACTATATCGCGTTTTGAGAAGCATTAGAACTCTATTGCTAATATACGTAGACATCTGCAAACTCTATTTCCTAGCAAGGAAGTGTCGCATTTACATTCCATTGAAGTGAATACGAGGTATGCATGACACTTCGCAATGGATATTATATCTTATCATGAAACATAGAAATGAGATGCGATATCTCGTTTTAGGAAGTATTAGAACTCCATTCTTACGATACGTGGTCATCTGGAAACGCTATTTCCTAGCATGCAAGTTTCGCATTTACATTCTTTTGAAGTGAATACGAGGTATACATGACACTTCGCAATGAATATTATGTCTTATCATAAAACATAGAAATGAAATGCGACATCTCGTTTTAAGAAGTATTAGAACACTCTTGCTACGATACATAGACGTCTGCAAACGTTATTTCCTAGCATGGAAGTGTCGCATTTACATTCCATTGAAGTGAATACGAGGTATACATGACACTTCGCAATGAATATTATATTTTATCATGAAACATAGAAGTGAGATGCGATATCGCGTTTTGAGAAGCATTAGAACTGTATTGCAACGATACGTAGACTTCTGCAAACGCTATTTCCTAGCATGCAAGTGTCGCATTTACATTCTTTTGAAGTGAATACGAGGTATACATGACACTTCACAATGAATATTATATCTTATCATGAAACATAGAGGTGAGATGCGATATCGCGTTTTAAGAAGCATTAGAACTCTATTGCAACGATACGTAGACATCTGCAAACAATATTTCCTAGCAAGGAAGTGTCGCATTTACATTCCTTTGAAGTGAATACGAAGTATACATGACACTTCATAATGAATATTATATCTTATCACGAAACATAGATGTGAGATGCGATATTGGGTTTTAAGAAGCATTAGAACCCTATTGCTACGATACGTAGACACCTGCAAACAATATTTCCTAGCATGCAAGTGGCGCATGTGCATTCTGTTGAAGTGAATACGAGGTATACATGACACTTCGCAATGAATATTATGTCTTATCATAAAACATAGAAATGAAATGCGACATCTCGTTTTAAGAAGTATTAGAACACTCTTGCTACGATACGTAGACGTCTGCAAACGTTATTTCCTAGCATGGAAGTGTCGCATTTACATTCCATTGAAGTGAATACGAGATATGCATGAAACTTCGCAATCGACATTATATCTTAACATGAAACATAGAAATGAGATGCGACATCTCGTTTTAAGAAGTATTAGAACTCTATTCTTTCGATACTTTGTCATCTGCAAACGCTATTTCCTAGCATGGAAATGACGCATTTACATTTTTTTCAAGTGAATACGAGGTATACATGACACTTCGCAGTGAATATTATATCTTATCATGAAACATAGAAATGAGATGCGACATCGCGTTTTGAGAAGCATTAGAACCCTATTGCTTTGAAGCGTAGACATCTGCAAACTCTACTTCCTAGCAGGGAAGTGTCGCAATTACATTCTTTTGAAGTGAATACGAAGTTTACATGACACTTCATAATGAACATTATATCTTTTCATGAAACATAGAAGTGAGATGCGATATTGCGTTTTAAGAAGCATTAGAACTCTATTGCTACGATACGTAGACATCGGCAAACGCTATTTCCTAGCATGGAAGTGTCGCATTTACATTCTTTTGAAGTGAATACGAGGTATACATGACACTTCGCAATGGATATTATATCTTATCATGAGACATAGAAGTGAGATGCGATATCGCGCTCTAAGAAGCATTAGAACTCTATTGCTACGATACGTAGACATCTGCAAAGGCTATTTCCTAGCAAGGAAATGTCGCATTTACATTCCATTGAAGTGAATACGGGGTATACATGACACTTCGCAATTGATATTATATCTTATCACGAAACATAGATATGAAATGCGACATCTTGTTTTAAGACGCAATAGAATTGTATTGCTACGATACGTAGACATCTGCAAACGCTATTTCCTAGCATAGAAGTGTCGCATTTACATTCTCTTGAAGTGAATACCAGGTATACATAACACTCCACAAAGAATATTATATCTTATCACGAAACATAGAAGTGATATGCGATATCGCGTTCTACGAATCATTAGAACTCTATTGTTTCGACACGTAGTCATCTGGAAACGCTATTTCCTAGTAACGAAGTGTCGCATTTACATCCGTTTGAAGTGAATACGAGGTATACATGACACTTCGCAATGAATATTATGTCTTATCATGAAACATAGAAATGAAATGCGACATCTCGATTTAAGAAGTAAAAGAACACACTTGCTACGATACGTAGACGTCTGCAAACGTTATTTCCTAGCATGGAAGTGTCGCATTTACATTCCATTGAAGTGAATACGAGATATGCATGAAAATTCGCAATCGATATTATTTCTTAACATGAAACATAGAAATGAGATGCGACATCTCGTTTTAAGAAGTATTAGTACTCTATTCTTTCGATACGTTGTCATCTGCAAACGCAATTTCCTAGCATGGAAATGACGCATTTACATTCTTTTGAAGTTAATACGAGGTATACATGACACTTCGCAATGAATATTATATCTTATCATGAAACATGGAAATGAGATGCGACATCGCGTTTTGAGAAGCATTAGAACTCTATTGCTACGATACGTAGACATCTGCAAACCCTATTTCCTAGCATGGAAGTGTCGCATTTACATTCTTTTGAAGTGAATACGAGGTATACATGACACTCCACAATGATTATTATATCTTATCACGAAACATAGAAATGAAATGCCGCATCTCGTTTTAAGACGCATTAGAACTCTATTGCTACGATACGTAGACATCTGCAAACGCTATTTCCTAGCATGGAAGTGTCGCATTTACATTCTTTTGAAGTGAATACGAGATATACATGACACTTCGTACTGAACATTATATCTAATCATGTAACATATAAGTGAGATGCGACATCGCGTCTTAAAAAGCATTAGAATCCTATTGCCTCGATGGGGAGATATCTGCAAACGCTATATCCTAGCAAGGCGGTGTCGCATTTACATTCTTTTGAAGTGAATACGAGGTATACATAGCACTCGACAATGAATATTATATCTTATGATGAAACATACAAATGAGATGCAATATGGCGATTTAAGAAGCACTAGATCTCTATTGCTTCGATACGTAGACTTCTGCAAACGCTATTTCCTAGCAAGCAGTAGTCGCATTTACATACTTTTGAAGTGAATTCGAGGTTTTCATGACACTTCGGAATGAATATTATAACTTATCGCGAAACATAGAAATGAGATGCGATATCGCGATCTAAGAAGCATTGGAACGCTATTGCTAAGATACGTAGACATCTGCAAACGCTATTTCCTAGTAAGCAATAGTCGCATTAACATTCTTTTGAAGTGAATACGAGGTATACATGACACTTCGCAATGAATATTATATCTTATCAGGAAACATAGAAATGGGATGCGATATCGCGTTTTGAGGAGCATTAGAACTCTATTGCTATGATACGTTGGCATCTGCAAACGCTATTTCCTAGCAAGGAATAGTCGCATTTACATTCTTTTGAAGTGAATACGAGGTTTACATGACACGTCGGAATGAATATTATATCTTATCACGAAACATAGAAATGAGATGCGATATCGCGATCTAAGAAGCATTAGAACGCTATTGCTACGCTACGTAGACATTTGAAAACGCTATTTCCTAGCAAGCAATAGTCGCATTTACATTCTTTTGAAGTGAATACGAGGTATACATGACACTTCGCAATGAATACTATATCTTATCACAAAACATAGAAATGGGATGCGATATCGCGAATTAAGTAGCATTAGAACTCTATTGCTACGATACGTAGACATCTAAATAAGCTATTTCCTAGCAAGGAAGTGTCGCATTTACATTCTTTTGATGTGAGTACGAGGTGTACATGACACTTCGCAATGAATATTATATCTTATCATGAAACGCAGGAGAGGGATGCGATATAGCGACTTAAGTAGCATTAGTACCCTTTTGCTACGATACGTAGACATCTGAAAACGCTATTTCCTAGCAAGGAAGTGTCGCATTTACATCCTTTTGAAGTGAATACGAGGTATACATAACACTGCACAATGAATATTGTATCTCATCATGAAACATAGAAATGATATACGATATCCCGATTTAAAAAGCATTAGAAATCTATTGCTTCGGTACGTAGACATCTGCAAACGCTATTTTCTAGCAAGGAAGTGTCGCGTTTACATTCTTTTGAGTGAATACGAGGTATACATAACACTCCGCAATGAATATTATATCTTATCATGAAACATAGAAATGAGATGCAATACCGCGAATTAGCAAGCTTTAGAACTCTATTGCTTCGGTACGTAGACATCTGCAAGCGCTATTTCCTAGCAAGGAAGTGTCGCATTTACATTCTTTTGAAGTGAATACGAGGTATACATAACACTCCACAATGAATATTATATCTTATCATGAAACGTAGATATGGGATGCGATGTGACGATTTACGAAGCGCTAGAACTATATTGCTACGATGCGTAGACATCTGCAAACGCTATTTCCTAGCATGGAAGTGTCGCATTTACATTCTTTTGAAGTGAATAAGAGGTATACATGACACTTCGCAATGAATATTATATCTTATCATGAAACATAGAAGTGAGATGCGATATCGCGTTTTAAGAAGCATTAGAACTCTATTGCTACGATACGTGGACATCTGCAAACGCTATTTCCTAGCTTGCTAGTGTCGCATTTACATTCTTTTGAAGTGAATACGAGGTATACATGACACTTCGCAATGAATATTATATCTTATCATAAAACATAGAAGTGAGATGCGATATCGCGTTTTAAGAATCATTAGAACTCTACTGTTTCCACACGTAGTCATCTGGAAGCGCTATTTCCTAGCAAGGAAGTGCCGCACTTACATCCCTTTGAAGTGAATACGAGGTATACATGACACTTCGCAATGAATATTATATCGGATCATGAAACATAGAAATGAGATGCGACATCGCGATTTAAGAAGCATTAGAACTCTATTGCTACGATGCGTAGACATCTGCATATGTTATTTCCTAGCAAGAAAGTGTCGCCTTAACATCCTTTGAAGTGAATACGAGGTATGCATAACATACCACAATGAATATTACATCTTATTACGAAACATAGAAATGAAATGCGACTTCTCATTTTAAGAAGCATTAGAACTATATTGCTACGATACGTAGACATCTGCAAACGCTATTTCCTAGCATGGAAGTGTCGCATTTACATTCTTTTGAAGTGAATACGAGGTATACATGACACTTGGCAATGAATATTATATCTTATCATGAAACATAGATGTGAGATGCGAAATCGCGTTTTAAGAAGCATTAGAAATCTATTGCTACGATACGTAGACATCTGCAAACGCTATTTGCTAGCATGGAAGTTTCGCATTTACATTCATTTGAAGTGAATACGAGGTATACATGACACTTCGCAATGAATACTATATCTTATCTCGAAACATAGAAGTGAGATGCGACATCTCGTTTTAAGAAGCATTAGAACTCTATTGCTACGATACGTAGACATCTGCAAACGCTATTTCCTAGCATGCTAGTGTCGCATTTACATTCTTTTGAAGTGAATACGAGGTATACATGACACTTCGCAATGAATATTATATCTCATCATGAAACATGGAAATGAGATGCGACATCGCGTTTTGAGAAGCAGTAGAACCCTATTGCTTCGATACGTAGACACCTGCAAACTCTACTTCCTAGCAGGGATGTGTCGCATTTACATTCATTTGAAGTGAATACGAGGTATACATGACACTTCGCAATGAATATTATACCTTATCATGAAACATATAAGTGAGATGCGAAATCGCGTTTTAAGAAGCACTAGAACTCTATTGCTACGATACGTAGACATCTGCAAACGCTATTTCCTAGCATGGAAGTGTCGCATTTACATTCATTTGAAGTGACTACGAGGTATACATGACACTTCGCAATGAATATTATATCTTGTCATGAAACATAGAAGTGAGATGCGATATCGCGTTTTAGAAGCATTAGAACTCTATTGCTACGATACGTAGGCATCTGCAAACGCTATTTCCTAGCATGCAAGTGTCGCATTTACATTCTTTTGAAGTGAATACGAGGTATACATGACACTTCGCAATGAATATCATATCTTATCAAGAAACATAGTGGAAATATGCGATATCGCGTTTTAAGAAGCAATAGAACTCTATTTTTACGATACGTAGACATCTGCAAACAATATTTCCTAGCAAGGAAGTGTCGCATTTACAATCTTTTGAAGTGAATACGAGGTATACATGACACTTCGCAGTGAATATTATATCTTATCATGAAACATAGCAGTGAGATGCGATATCGCGATTTAAGAAGCATTAGAACTCTATTGCTACGATGCGTAGACATCTGCATGTGCTCTTTCCTAGCAAGCAAGTGTCGCACTAACATCCTTTGAAGTGAATACGAGGTATGCATAACATTCCACAATGAATATTATATCTTATTACGAAACATAGAAATGAAATGCGACTTCTCATTTTAAGAAGCATTAGAACTCTATTGCCACGATACGTAGACATCTGCAAACGCTATTTCCTAGCATGGAAGTGTCGCATTTACATTCTTTTGAAGTGAATAAGAGGTATACATGACACTTCGCAATGAATATTATATCTTATCATGAAACATAGAAGTGAGATGCGATATCGCGTTTTAAGAAGCATTAGAAATCTATTGCTACGATACGTAGACATCTGCAAACGCTATTTCCTAGCATGCTAGAGTCGCATGTACATTCTTTTGAAGTGAATACGAGGTGTACATGACACTTCGCAATGAATATTATATCTTATCATAAAACATAGAAGTGAGATGCGATATCGCGTTTTAAGAATCATTAGAACTCTACTGTTTCCACACGTAGTCATCTGGAAACGCTATTTCCTAGCAAGGAAGTGCCGCACTTACATCCCTTTGAAGTGAATACGAGGTATACATGACACTTCGCAATGAATATTATATCTTATCAAGAAACATAAAGGAAATATGCGATATCGCGTTTTAAGAAGCAATAGAACTCTATTTTTACGATACGTAGACATCTGCAAACAATATTTCCTAGCAAGGAAGTGTCGCATTTACAATCTTTTGAAGTGAATACGAGGTATACATCTCACTCCACAATGAATATTATATCTTATCACGAAACATAGAAATGAAATGCGACATCTCGTTTTAAGGAGCATTAGAACTCCATTCTTACGATACGTGGTCATCTGGAAACGCTATTTCCTAGCAAGGAAGTGTCGCTTTTACATTCTTTTGAAGAGAATATGAGGTATACATGACACTTCGCAATGAATATTATATCTTATCTCGAAACATAGAAGTGAGATGTGATATCGCGTTTTAAGAAGCATTAGAACTCTATTGCTACGATACGTAGACATCTGCAAACGCTATTTGCTAGCATGGAAGTTTCGCATTTACATTCATTTGAAATGAATACGATGTATACATGATACTTCGCAATGAATATTATATCTCACCATGAAACATGGACATGAGATGCGATATCGCGTTTTGAGAAGCAGTAGAACCCTATTGCTTCGATACGTAGACACCTGCAAACTCTACTTCCTAGCAGGGAAGTGTCGCATTTACATTCATTTGAAGTGAATACGAGGTGTACATGACACTTCGCAATGAATATTATACCTTATCATGAAACATATAAGTGAGATGCGAAATCGCGTTTTAAGAAGCACTAGAACTCTATTGCTACGGTGCGTAGACATCTGCAAACGCTATTTGCTAGCATGGAAGTGTCGCATTTACATTCTTTTGAATTGAATACGAGGTATACATGACACTTCGCAATGAATATTATATCTTATCATGAAACATAGAAGTGAGATGCGATATCGCGTTTTAAGAATCACTAGAACTCTATTGTTTCGACACGTAGTCGTCTGGAAACGCTATATCCTAGCTAGGAAGTGTCGCACTTACATCCCTTTGAAGTGAATACGAGGTATACATGACACTTCGCAATGAATATTATATCTTATCAAGAAACATAAAGGAAATATGCGATATCGCGTTTTAAGAAGCAATAGAACTCTATTTTTACGATACGTAGACATCTGCAAACAATATTTCCTAGCAAGGAAGTGTCGCATTTACAATCCTTTGAAGTGAATACGAGGTATACATCTCACTCCACAATGAATATTATATCTTATCACGAAACATAGAAATGAAATGCGACATCTCGTTTTAAGGAGCATTAGAACTCCATTCTTACGATACGTGGTCATCTGGAAACGCTATTTCCTAGCAAGGAAGTGTCGCTTTTACATTCTTTTGAAGAAAATATGAGGTATACATGACACTTCGCAATGAATATTATATCTTATCTCGAAACATAGAAGTGAGATGTGATATCGCGTGTTAAGAAGCATTAGAACTCTATTGCTACGATACGTAGACATCTGCAAACGCTATTTGCTAGCATGGAAGTTTCGCATTTACATTCATTTGAAATGAATACGAGGTATACATGATACTTCGCAATGAATATTATATCTCACCATGAAACATGGAAATGAGATGCTATATCGCGTTTTGAGAAGCAGTAGAACCCTATTGCTTCGATACGTAGACACCTGCAAACTCTACTTCCTAGCAGGGAAGTGTCGCATTTACATTCGTTTGAAGTGAATACGAGGTGTACATGACACTTCGCAATGAATATTATACCTTATCATGAAACATATAAGTGAGATGCGAAATCGCGTTTTAAGAAGCACTAGAACTCTATTGCTACGGTACGTAGACATCTGCAAACGCTATTTGCTAGCATGGAAGTTTCGCATTTACATTCATTTGAAGTGAATACGAGGTATACATGATACTTCGCAATGAATATTATATCTCACCATGAAACATGGAAATGAGATGCGATATCGCGTTTTGAGAAGCAGTAGAACCCTATTGCTTCGATACGTAGACACCTGCAAACGCTATTTCCTAGCATGGAAGTGTCACATTTACATTCATTTGAAGTGAATACGAGGTATACGTGACTCTTCGCAATGAGTATTATATCTTATAAGGAAACATAGGAATGAGATGCGATATCGCGTATTGAGAAGCATTAGATCTCAATTGCTAAAATACGTTGACATTTGCAAACGCTATTTCCTTGCATGGATGTGTCGCATTTACATTCTTGTGATGTGAGTACGAGGTATGCATGACACTCCACAATGAATATTACATCTTATTACGAAGCATGGAAATGAAATGCGACATCTCGTTTTAAGAAGCATTAGAACTCTATCGCTACGATACGCAGACATCTGCAAACGCTACTTCCTAGCCTGGATGTTTCGCATTTACATTCTTTTGAAGTGAATACGAGGTATACATGACACTTCGCAATGAATATTACATCTTATCATGAAACATAGAAGTGATATGCGATATCGCGTTCTAAGAAGCAATAGAACTCTATCGCTACGATAGGTAGACATCTGCAAACGCTATTTCCTAGCATGGAAGTTTCGCATTTACATTCTTTTGAAGTGAATACGAGATATACATGACACTTCGCAATGAATATATCTTATCATGAAACATTGGAACGATTTGCGATATCTCGTTTTGAGAAGCATTAGAACTCTATTGCTAGGATACGTAGACATCTGCAAACGATATCTCCTAGCAAGAAAGTGTCGCATTTACATTCTTTTGAAGTGAATACCATGTATACATGACACTTCGCAATGAATATTACTCCTTCTCACGAAACATTGAAATGAGATGCGATATCGTGATTTAAGAAGCACTAGAATTTCATTTCTACGATACGTAGACATCTGCAAACAATATTTCCTAGCAAGGAAGTGTCGCACTTACATACTTTTGAAGTGAATACGAGGTATGCATAACATTACACAATGAATATTATATCTTACTACGGAACATAGAAATTAAATACGACATCTCGTTTTAAGAAGCATTAGTACTCTATTGCTGTGATACGTAAACATCTTGCAAACTATATTTCCTAGCAAGGAAGTGTCGCATTTACATTCTTGTGAAGTGAAATCGAGGTATACATGACACTTCGCAATGAATATTATATCTTATCATGAAAGATAGAAGTGAGATGCGATATCGCGTTTTAAGAAGCATTAGAACCCTATTGCTACGATACGTAGACATCTGCAAACGCTGTTTCCTAGCACGGAAGTGTCGCATTTACATTCATTTGAAGTGAATACGAGGTATACATGACACTTCGCAATGAATATTATACCTTATCATGAAACATAGAAGAGAGATGCGATATCGCGTTTTAGGAAGCATTCGAACTCTATTGCTGCGATACGTAGACATATGCAAACGCTATTTCCTAGCATGGATGTGTCGCATTCACATTCGTTAGAAGTGAATACGAGATATACATGACACTTCGCAATGAATATTATAGCTTATCATGAAACATAGGAATGAGGTGCTACGTCGCGTTTTGAGAAGCATTAGAACTCTATAGCTACGATACGTAGACATCTGCAAAGGCTATTTCCTAGCATGGAAGGGTCGCATTTACTTTCTTTTGAAGTGAGTACGATGTATACATAACACTCCATAATGAATATTATATCTTATCATGAAACATAGCAGTGAGATGCGATATCGCGTTTTAAGAAGGATTAGTACTCTATTGCTGTGATACGTAGACATCTGCAAACAATATTTCCTAGCAAGGAAGTGTCGCATTTACATTCTTTTGAAGTGAATACGAGGTATACATGACACTTCGCAATGAATATTATATCTTAACATGAAACATAGAAGTCAGATGCGATATCGCGTTCTAAGAAGCATTAGAACTCTATTGCTACGATACGTAGACATCTGCAAAGGCTATTCCCTAGCATGGAAGGGTCGCATTTACATTCTTTTGAAGTGAGTACGAGGTATACATATCACTCCATAATGAATATTATATCTTATCATGAAACATAGCAGTGAGATGCGATATCGCGTTTTAAGAAGCATGAGAGCTCTATTGCTACGATACGTAGACATCTGCAAACGCTATTTCCTAGCATGGAAGTGTCGCATTTACATTCATTTGAAGTGAATACGAGGTATACATGACACTTCGCAATGAATATTATACCTTGTCATGAAACATAGAAGAGAGATGCGATATCGCGTTTTAGGAAACATTGGAAATCTATTGCTGCGATACGTAGACATCTGCAAACGCTATTTCCTAGCATGGATGTGTCGCATTTACATTCTTCTGATGTGAATACGAGACATACATGACACATTGCAATGAATATTATATCTTATCATGAAACATAGGAATGAGGTGCTATATCGCGTTTTGAGAAGCACTAGAACTCTATTGCTAATATACGTAAACATCTGCAAACTCTATCTCCTAGCAAGGAAATTTCGCACTTACATTTCACTGAAGTGAATACGAGGTATACAAAACATTACACAATGAATATTATATCTTATTACGAAACATAGAAATGAAATACGACATCTCGTTTTAAGAAGCATTAGTGCTCTATTGCTGTGATACGTAGAAATCTGCAAACGCTATTTCCTAGAACGGAAGTGTCTTATTTACGTTCTTTTGAAGTGAATAGGAGGTATACATGACACTTCGCAATGAATATTATACCTTATCATGAAACATAGTAGTGAGATGCGATATCGCGTTCTAAGAAGCATTAGAACTCTATTGCTACGATACGTAGACATCTGCAAACGCTATTTCCTAGGATGGAAGGGTCGCATTTACAGTCTTTTGAAGTGAGGACGAGGTATACATAACACTCCATAACGAATATTATATCTTATCATGAAACATAGAGGTGAGATGCGATATCGCGTTTTAAGAAGCATG
This sequence comes from Xylocopa sonorina, assembly GCF_050948175.1. Classification (NCBI taxonomy): domain Eukaryota; kingdom Metazoa; phylum Arthropoda; class Insecta; order Hymenoptera; family Apidae; genus Xylocopa; species Xylocopa sonorina. The sequence goes on along the minus strand of NW_027490112.1, from coordinate 254,926 downwards.
AGAACTCTATTGCTACGACACGTAGACATCTGCAAACGCTATTTCCTAGCATGGAAGTGTTGCATTTACATTCATTTGAAGTGAATACGAGGTATACATGACACTTCGCAATGAATATTATATCTTATCATGAAACATAGAAGTGAGATGCGATATCGCTTTCTAAGAAGCATTAGAACTCTAGCATGGAAGTGTCATATTTATTTCCTAGCATGGAAGTGTCATATTTACATTCTTTTGAAGTGAATACGAGGTATACATGACACTTCGCAATGAATATTAAATCTTATCATGAATCATAGATGTGAGATGCGATATCGCCTTCTAAGAAGCATTAGAACTCTATTGCTACGATACGTAGACATCTGCAAACGCTATTTCCCAGCGTGGAAGTGTCTTATTTACGTTCGTTTGAAGTGAATACGAGGTATACATGGCACTTCGCAATGAATATTATATCTTATCATGAAACATAGAAGTGAGATGCGATATCGCGTTCTAAGAAGCATTAGAATTCTATTGCTGTGATACGTAGACACCTGCAAACAATATTACCTAGCAAGGAAGTGTCGCATTTACATTCTTGTGAAGTGAAATCGAGGTATACATGACACTTCGCAATGAATATTATATCTTATCATGGAACATAGAAGTGAGATGCGATATCGCGTTCCAAGAAGCATTAGAACACGAATGGTACGATACGTAGACAGCTGCAAACGCTACTTCCTAGCATGGAAGTGTCGCATTTACATTCTTTTGAAGTGAATACGATGTATACATGACACTTCACAATGAATATTATATCTTATCATGAAACATAGAAGTGAGATGCGTTATCGCGTTCCAAGAAGCATCAGAAATCTATTGCTACGATACGTAGACATCTGCAAACGCTATTTCCTAGGATGGAATGGTCGCATTTACATTCTTTTGAAGTGAGTACGTGGTATACATAACACTCCATAATGAATATTATATCTTCTCATGAAACATAGCAGTGAGATGCGATATCGCGTTTTAAGAAGCATTAGAACACTACTGCTACGATACGTAGACATCTGCAAACGCTATTTCCTAGCATGGAAGTGTCGCATTTACATTCGTTTGAAGTGAATACGAAATATACATGACACTTCGCAATGAATATTATATCTTATCATGAATCATAGAAGTGAGATGCGATATCACCTTCTAAGAAGCATTAGATCTCTATTGCTACGATACGTAGACATCTGCAAACGCTATTTCCTAGCATGGAAGTGTCTTATTTACGTTCTTTTGAAGTGAATACGAGGTATACATGACACTTCGCAATGAATATTATATCTTATCATGAAACATAGAAGTGAGATGCGATATCGCGTTCTAAGAAGCAATAGAACTCTATTGCCAAGATACGTAGACATCTGCAAACGCTGGTTCCTAGGATGGAAGTGTCGCATTTACATTCTTTTGAAGTGAGAACGAGGTACACATAACACTCCATAATGAGTATTACATCTTCTCATGAAACATAGCAGTGAGATGCGATATCGCGTTTCAAGAAGCATTAGAACTCTATTGCTACGATACGTAGACATCTGCAAACGCTATTTCCTAGGATGGAAGGGTCGCATTTACATTCTTTTGAGGTGAGTACGAGGTATACATAACACTCCATAATGAATATTATATCTTCTCATGAAACATAGCAGTGAGATGCGATATCGCGTTTTAAGAAGCATTAGAACTCTATTGCTACGATACGTAGACATCTGCAAACGCCATTTCCTAGCATGGAAGTGTCGCATTTACATTCTTTTGATGTGAATACGAGACATACATGACACATCGCAATGAATATTATATCTTATCATGAAACATAGGAATGAGGTGCTATATCGCGTTTTGAGAAGCATTAGAACTCTATTGCTAATATACGTAAACATCTGCAAACTCTATTTCCTAGCAAGGAAATTTCGCACTTACATTTCACTGAAGTGTATACGAGGTATACATAACATTACACAATGAATATTATATCTTATTACGAAACATAGAAATGAAATACGACATCTAGTTTTAAGAAGCATTAGTGCTCTATTGCTGTGATACGTAGAAATCTGCAAACGCTATTTCCTAGCACGGAAGTGTCTTATTTACGTTCTTTTGAAGTGAATAGGAGGTATACATGACACTTCGCAATGAATATTATATCTTATCATGAAACATAGAAGTGAGATGAGATATCGCGTTCTAAGAAGCATTAGAACTCTATTGCTACGATACGTAGACATCTGCAAACGCTATTTCTTAGGATGGAAGGGTCGCATTTACAGTCTTTTGAAGTGAGGACGAGGTATACATAACACTCCATAATGAATATTATATCTTATCATGAAACATAGCAGTGAGATGCGATATCGCGTTTTAAGGAGCATTAGAGCTCTATTGCTACGATACGTAGACATCTGCAAACGCTACTTCCTAGCATGGAAGTGTCGCATTTACATTCATTTGAAGTGAATACGAGGTATACATGACACATCGCAATGAATATTATACGTTGTCATGAAACATAGAAGAGAGATGCGATATCGCGTTTTAGGAAGCATTGGAACTCTATTGCTGCGATACGTAGACATCTGCAAACGCTATTTCCTAGCGTGGAAGTGTCGCATTTACATTCTTTTGATGTGAATACGAGATATACATGACACTTCGCAATGAATATTATATCTTATCATGAAACATAGAAGTGAGATGCTATATCGCGTTCTAAGAAGCATTAGAACTCTAGTGCTACGATACGTAGACATCTGCAAACGCTATTTCCTAGCATGGAAGTGTCGCATTTACATTCGTTTGAAGTGAATACGAGATATACATGACACTTCGCAATGAATATTATATCTTATCATGAAACATAGAAGTGAGATGCGATATCGCTTTCTAAGAAGCATTAGAACTCTAGGGCTACGATACGTAGACATCTGCAAACGCTATTTCCTAGCATGGAAGTGTCGCATTTACATTCGTTTAAAGTGAATACGAGGTATACATGACACTTCGCAATGAATATTATATCTTATCATGGAACATAGATGTGAGATGCGATATCGCGTTCCAAGAAGCATTAGAACCCTAATGCTACGATACGTAGACATCTGCAAACGCTACTTCCTAGCATGGAAGTGTCGCATTTACATTCTTTTGAAGTGAATACGAGGTATACATGACATTTCGCAATGAATATTATATCTTATCATGAAACATAGGAATGAGGTGCTATATCGCGTTTTAAGGAGCATTAGAACTCTATTGCTGCGATACGTAGACATCTGCAAACGCTATTTCCTAGCATGGAAGTGTCGCATTTACATTCTTTTGATGTGAATACGAGATATACATGACACTTCGCAATGAATATTATATATTATCATGAAACATAGGAAAGAGGTGCTATATCGCGTTTTAAGGAGCATTAGAACTCTATTGCTACGATACGTAGACATCTGCAAACGCTATTTCCCAGCGTGGAAGTGTCTTATTTACGTTCATTTGAAGTGAATACGAGGTATACATGACACTTCGCAATGAATATTATATCTTATCATGAAACATAGAAGTGAGATGCGATATCGCGTTCTAAGAAGCATTAGAATTCTATTGCTGTGATACGTAGACATCTGCAAACAATATTTCCTAGCAAGGAAGTGTCGCATTTACATTCTTGTGAAGTTAAATCGAGGTATACATGACACTTCGCAATGAATATTATATCTTATCATGGAACATAGAAGTGAGATGCGATATCGCGTTCCAAGAAGCATTAGAACACGAATGGTACGATACGTAGACAGCTGCAAACGCTACTTCCTAGCATGGAAGTGTCGCATTTACATTCTTTTGAAGTGAATACGAGGTATACATGACACTTCACAATGAATATTATATCTTATCATGAAACATAGAAGTGAGATGCGTTATCGCGTTCCAAGAAGCATTAGAAATCTATTGCTACGATACGTAGACATCTGCAAACGCTATTTCCTAGCATGGAAGTGTCTTATTTACGTTCTTTTGAAGTGAATACGAGGTATACATGACACTTCGCAATGAATATTATATCTTATCATGAAACATAGAAGTGAGATGCGATATCGCGTTCTAAGAAGCAATAGAACTCTATTGCCAAGATACGTAGACATCTGCAAACGCTGTTTCCTAGGATGGAAGGGTCGCATTTACATTCTTTTGAAGTGAGAACGAGGTACACATAACACTCCATAATGAGTATTACATCTTCTCATGAAACATAGCAGTGAGATACGATATCGCGTTTCAAGAAGCATTAGAACTCTATTGCTACGATACGTAGACATCTGCAAACGCTATTTCCTAGGATGGAAGGGTCGCATTTACATTCTTTTGAGGTGAGTACGAGGTATACATAACACTCCATAATGAATATTATATCTTCTCATGAAACATAGCAGTGAGATGCGATATCGCGTTTTAAGAAGCATTAGAACTCTATTGCTACGATACGTAGACATCTGCAAACGCTATTTCCTAGCATGGAAGCGTCGCATTTACATTCGTTTGAAGTGAATGCGAGATATACATGACACTTCGCGATGAATATTATATCTTATCATGAATCATAGAAGTGAGATGCGATATCGCGTTCCAAGAAGCATTAGAACACGAATGGTACGATACGTAGACAGCTGCAAACGCTACTTCCTAGCATGGAAGTGTCGCATTTACATTCTTTTGAAGTGAATACGAGGTATACATGACACTTCACAATGAATATTATATCTTATCATGAAACATAGCAGTGAGATGCGATATCGCGTTTTTAGAAGCATTAGAACTCTATTGCTACGATACGTAGACATCTGCAAAGGCTATTCCCTAGCATGCAAGGGTCGCATTTACATTCTTTTGAAGTGAGTACGAGGTATACATATCACTCCTTAATGAATATTATATCTTATCATGAAACATAGAGGTGAGATGCGATATCGCGTTTTAAGAAGCATGAGAACTCTATTGCCACGACACGTAGACATCTGCAAACGCTATTTCCTAGCATGGAAGTGTCGCACTTACATTCATTTGAAGTGAATACGAGGTATACATGACACTTCGCAATGAATATTGTACCTTGTCATGAAACATAGAAGAGAGATTCGATATCGCGTTTTAGGAAGCATTGGAACTCTATTGCTGCGATACGTAGACATCTGCAAACGCTATTTCCTAGCATGGAAGTGTCGCATTTACATTCATTTGAAGTGAATACGAGGTATACATGACACTTCCCAATGAATATTATACCTTATCATGAAACATAGAAGGGAGATGCGATACCGCGTTTTAAGAAGCATTAGAACTCTATTGCTACGACACGTAGACATCTGCAAACGCTATTTCCTAGCATGGAAGTGTCGCATTTACGTTCGTTTGAAGTGAATATGAGATATACATGACACTTCGCAATGAATATTATATCTTATCATGAAACATAGGAAGGAGGTGCTATATCGCGTTTTGAGAAGCATTAGAACTCTATTGCTACGATACTTAGACATCTGCAAAGGCTATTCCCTAGCATGGAAGGGTCGCATTTACATTCTCTTGAAGTGAGTACGATGTATACATATCAGCCCATAATGAATATTATATCTTATCATGAAACATAGCAGTGAGGTGCGATATCGCGTTGTAAGAAGCATTAGAACTCTATTGCTGCGATACGTAGACATTTGCAAACGCTATTTCCTAGCATGGAAGTGTCGCATTTACATTCATTTGAAGTGAATACGAGGTATACATGACACTTCGCAATGAATATTATACCTTATCATGAAACATAGAAGGGAGATGCGATATCGCGTTTTAGGAAGCATTGGAACTCTATTGCTGCGATACGTAGACATCTGCAAACGCTATTTCCTAGCATGGAAGTGTCGCATTTACATTCATTTGAAGTGAATACGAGGTATACATGACACTTCCCAATGAATATTATACCTTATCATGAAACATAGAAGGGAGATGCGATACCGCGTTTTAAGAAGCATTAGAACTCTATTGCTACGACACGTAGACATCTGCAAACGCTATTTCCTAGCATGGAAGTGTCGCATTTACGTTCGTTTGAAGTGAATATGAGATATACATGACACTTCGCAATGAATATTATATCTTATCATGAAACATAGGAAGGAGGTGCTATATCGCGTTTTGAGAAGCATTAGAACTCTATTGCTACGATACTTAGACATCTGCAAAGGCTATTCCCTAGCATGGAAGGGTCGCATTTACATTCTCTTGAAGTGAGTACGATGTATACATATCAGCCCATAATGAATATTATATCTTATCATGAAACATAGCAGTGAGGTGCGATATCGCGTTGTAAGAAGCATTAGAACTCTATTGCTACGATACGTAGACATTTGCAAACGCTATTTCCTAGCATGGAAGTGTCGCATTTACATTCATTTGAAGTGAATACGAGGTATACATGACACTTCGCAATGAATATTATACCTTATCATGAAACATAGAAGGGAGATGCGATATCGCGTTTTAGGAAGCATTGGAACTCTATTGCTGCGATACGTAGACATCTGCAAACGCTATTTCCTAGCATGGAAGTGTCGCATTTACAATCTTTTGATGTGAATACGAGATATACATGACACTTCGCAATGAATATTATATCTTATCATGAAACATAGGAATGAGGTGCTATATCGCGTTTCGAGAAGCATTAGAACTCTATTGCTACGATACGTAGACATCTGCAAACGCTATTTCCTAGCATGGAAGTGTCTTATTTACGTTCTTTTGAAGTGAATACGAGGTATACATGACACTTCGCAATGAATATTATATCTTATCATGAAACATAGAAGTGAGATGCGATATCGCGTTCTAAGAAGCATTAGAACTCTATTGCTACGATACGTAAACATCTGCAAACGCTATTTCCTAGGATGGAAGGGTCGCATTTACAGTCTTTTGAAGCGAGTACGAGGTATACATAACACTCCATAATGAATATTATATCATCTCATGAAACATAGCAGTGAGATGCGATATCGCGTTTTAAGAAGCATTAGAACTCTATTGCTACGATACGTAGACATCTGCAAACGCTACTTCCTAGCATGGAAGTGTCGCATTTACATTCTTTTGATGTGAATACGATATATACATGACACTTCGCAATGAATATTATATCTTACCATGAAACATAGGAATGAGGTGCTATATCGCGTTTTAAGGAGCATTAGAGCTCTATTGCTACGATACGTAGACATCTGCAAACGCTATTTCCAAGCGTGGAAGTGTCGCATTTACATTCTTGTGAAGTGAAATCGAGGTATACATGACACTTCGCAATGAATATTATACCTTGTCATGAAACATAGGATTGAAGTGCTATATCGCGTTTTGAGAAGCATTAGAGCTCTATTGCTACGATACGTAGGCATCTGCAAACGCTATTTCCTAGGATGGAAGGGACGCATTTACATTCTTTTGAAGTGAGTACGAGGTATACATAACACTCCATAATGAGTATTATATCTTCTCATGAAACATAGCAGTGAGATGCGATACCGCGTATTAAGAAGCATTAGAACTCTATTGCTAGGACACGTTGACATCAGCAAACGCTATTTCCTAGCATGGAAGTGTCGCATTAATATTCGTTTGAAGTGAATACGAGATATACATGACACTTCGCAATGAATATTATATCTTATCATGAAACATAGGAATGAGGTGCTATATCGCGTTTTGAGGAGCATTAGAGCTCTATTGCTACAATACGTAGGCATCTGCAAACGCTATTTCCTAGCATGGAAGTGTCGCATTTACTTTCTTTTGAAGTGAGTACGAGGTATACATGACACTTCGCAATGAATATTATATCTTATCGTGAAACATAAAAGTGAGATGCGATATCGCGTTCTAAGAAGCATTAGAACTCTATTTCTACGATACGTAGACATCTGCAAAAGCTATTCCCTAGCATGGATGGGTCGCATTTACATTCTTTTGAAGTGAGTACGAGGTATCACTCCATAATGAATATTATATCTTATCATGAAACATAGCAGTGAGATGCGATGTCATGTTTTAAGAAGAATGAGAACTCTATTGCTACGATACCTAGACATCTGCAAAGGCTATTCCCTAGCATGGAAGGGTCGCATTTACATTCTTTTGAAGTGAGTACGAGGTATACATATCACTCCATAATGAATATTATATCTTATCATGAGACATAGCAGTGAGATGCGACATCTCGTTTTAAGAAGCATTATTACTCTATTGCTACGATACGTAGACATCTGCAAACGCTATTTCCTAGCATGGAAGTGTCGCATTTACATTCGTTTGAAGTGAATACGAGGTATACATAACATTACACAATGAATATTATATCTTATTACGAAACAGAGAAGAGAGTTGGGACATCTCGTTTTAAGAAGCATTAGAACTCTGTTGCTACGATACGTAGACATCTGCAAACGCTATTTCCTAGCATGCAAGTGTCGCATTTACATTCTTTTGAAGTGAATACGAGGTATACATGACACTTCGCAATGAATATTATATCTTATCATGAAACATAGGAATGAGGTGCAAAATCGCGTTTTGAGAAGCATTAGAACTCTATTGCTACGATACGTAGACATCTGCAAACGCTATTTCCTAGCATGGAAGTGTCGCATTTACATTCTTTTGAAGTGAATACGAGGTATATATGACACTTCGCAATGAATATTATATCTTATCATGAAACATACATGTGAGATGCGATATCGCGTTCTATTAAGCATTAGAACTCTATTGCTACGATACGTAGACATCTGCAAAGGCTATTCCCTAGCATGGAAGGGTCGCATTTACATTCTTTTGAAGTGAGTACGAGGTATACATATCACTCCATAATGAATATTATATCTTATCATGAAACATAGCAGTGAGATGCGACATCTCGTTTTAAGAAGCATTATTACTCTATTGCTACGATACGTAGACATCTGCAAACGCTATTTCCTAGCATGGAAGTGTCGCATTTACATTCGTTTGAAGTGAATACGAGGTATACATAACATTACACAATGAATATTATATCTTATTACGAAACAGAGAAGAGAGTTGCGACATCTCGTTTTAAGAAGCATTAGAACTCTGTTGCTACGATACGTAGACATCTGCAAACGCTATTTCCTAGCATGCAAGTGTCGCATTTACATTCTTTTGAAGTGAATACGAGGTATACATGACACTTCGCAATGAATATTATATCTTATCATGAGACATAGGAATGAGGTGCTATATCGCGTTTTGAGAAGCATTAGAACTCTATTGCTACGATACGTAGACATCTGCAAACGCTATTTCCTAGCATGGAAGTGTCGCATTTACATTCTTTTGAAGTGAATACGAGGTATATATGACACTTCGCAATGAATATTATATCTTATCATGAAACATACATGTGAGATGCGATATCGCGTTCTATTAAGCATTAGAACTCTATTGCTACGATACGTAGACATCTGCAAAGGCTATTCCCTAGCATGGAAGGGTCGCATATACATTCTTTTGAAGTGAGTACGAGGTATACGTATCACTCCATAATGAATATTATATCTTATCATGAAACATAGCAGTGAGATGCGACATCTCGTTTTAAGAAGCATTATTATACTATTGCTACGATACGTAGACATCTGCAAACGCTATTTCCTAGCATGGAAGTGTCGCATTTACATTCGTTTGAAGTGAATACGAGGTATACATGACACTTCGCAATGAAAATTATATCTTATCATGAAACATAAAAGTGAGATGCGATATCGCGTTCTAAGAAGCATTAGAACTCTATTGCTACGATACGTAGACATCTGCAAAGGCTATTCCCTAGCATGGAAGGGTCGCATTTACATTGATTTGAAGTGAATACGAGGTATACATGACACTTCGTAATGAATATTATACCTTATCATGAAACATAGAAGAGAGATGCGATATCGCGTTTTAGGAAGCATTGGAAATCTATTGCTGCGATACGTAGACATCTGCAAACGCTATTTCCTAGCATGGAAGTGTCGCAATTACATTCTTTTGATGTGAATACGAGATATACATGACACTTCGCAATGAATATTATATCTTATCATGAAACATAGGAATGAGGTGCCATATCGCCTTTTGAGAAGCACTAGAACTCTATTGCTACGATACGTAGACATCTGCAAACGCTATTTCCTAGCATGGAAGTGTCGCATTTACATTCTTTTGAAGTGAATACGAGGTATACATGACACTTCGCAATGAATATTATATCTTATCATGAAACATAGAAGTGAGATGCGATATGGCATTTTAAGAATCATTAGAACTCTATTGTTTCGACACGTAGTCATCTGGAAACGCTATTTCCTAGCAAGGAAGTGTCGCATTTACATCCTTTTGAAGTGAATACGAGGTATACATGACATTTCGCAATGAATATTATATCTGATCATGAATCATAGATATGAGATGCGACATCTCGTTTTAAAAAGCATTAGAACTCTATTGCTACGATACGTAGACATCTGCAAACGCTATTTCCTAGCATGTAAGTGCCACATTTACATTCTTTTGATGTGAATACGAGATATACATGACACTTCGCAATGAACATTATATCTTCTCTTGAAACGTAGCAGTGAGATGCGATATCCCGTTTTAAGAAGCATTAGAAATCTGTTGCTACGATACGTAGACATCTGCAAACTCTATTTCCTAGCAAGGAAATTTCGCACTTACATTCCGCTGAAGTGAATACGAGGTATACATAACATTACACAATGAATATTATATCTGATCATGAAACATAGATATGAGATGCGACATCTCGTTTTAAGAAGCATTAGAACTCTATTGCTACGATACGTAGACATCTGCAAACGCTATTTCCTAGCATGGAAGTGTCGGATTTACATTCTTTTGAAGTGAATACGAGGTATACATGACACTTCGCAATGAATATTATATCTTATCATGAAACATAAAAGTGAGATGCGATATCGCGTTCTAAGGAGCATTAGAACTCTATTGCTACGATACGTAGACATCTGCAAACGCTATTTCCTGGCATGGAAGTGTCGCATTTACATTCGTTTGAAGTGAATACGAGATATACATGACACTTCGCAACGAATATTATATCTTATCATGAAACATAGGAATGAGGTGCCATATCGCGTTTTGAGAAGCATTAGAACTCTATTGCCTATATACGTAGACATCTGCAAACTCTACTTCCTAGCAAGGAAATTTCGCACTTACATTCCACTGAAGTGAATACGAGGTATACATAACATTACACAATGAATATTATATCTTATTACGAAACATAGATATGAAATACGACATCTCGTTTTAAGAAGCATTAGTACTCTATTGCTGTGATACGTAGACATTTGCAAACAATATTTCCTAGCAAGGAAGTGTCGCATTTACGTTCTTGTGAAGTGAAATCGAGGTATACATGACACTTCGCAATGAATATTATATCTTATCATGAAACATAGAAGTGTGATGCGATATCGCATTTTAAGAAGTGTTAGAACCCTATTGCTACGATACGTAGACATCTGCAAACGCTACTTCCTAGCATGGAAGTGTCGCTTTTACATTCTTTTGAAGTGAATACGAGGTATACATGACACTTCGCAATGAATATTATATCTTATCATGAAACATAGAAGTGAGATGCGATATGGCATTTTAAGAATCATTAGAACTCTTATGTTTCGACACGTAAACATCTGGCAACGCTATTTCCTAGCAAGGAAGTGTCGCATTTACATCCTTTTGAAGTGAATACTAGGTATACATGACAGTTCGTAATGAATATTATATCTGATCATGAAACATAGATATGAGATGCGACATCTCGTTTTAAAAAGCATTAGAACACTATTTCTACGATACGTAGACATCTGCAAACGCTATTTCCGAGCATGTAAGTGTCGCATTTACATTCTTTTGATGTGAATACGAGATATACATGACACTTCGCAATGAATATTATATCTTATCATGAATCATAGAAGTGAGATGCGATATGGCATTTTAAGAATCATTAGAACTCTATTGTTTCGACACGTAGTCATCTGGAAACGCTATTTCCTAGCAAGGAAGTGTCGCATTTACATCCTTTTGAAGTGAATACGAGGTATACATGACACTTCGCAATGAATATTATATCTGATCATGAAACATAGATATGGGATGCGACATCTCGTTTTAAAAAGCATTAGAACTCTATTGTTACGATACGTAGACATCTGCAAACACTATTTCCTAGCATGTAAGTGCCGCATTTACATTCTTTTGATGTGAATACGAGATATACATGACACTTCGCAATGAACATTATATCTTCTCTTGAAACATAGCAGTGGGATGCGATATCGCGTTTTAAGAAGCATTAGAACTCTATTGCTACGATACGTAGACGTCTGCAAACGCTATTTCCTAGCATGGAAGTGTCGCATTTACATTCGTTTGAAGTGAATACGAGATATACATGACACTTCGCGATGAATATTATATCTTATCATGAAACATAAAAGTGAGATGCTATATCGCGTTCTAAGTAGCATTAGAACTCTATTGCTACGATACGTAGACATCTGCAAAGGCTATTCCCTGGCATGGAAGGGTCGCATTTACTTTCTTTTGAAGTGAGTACGAGGTATACATATCACTCCATAATGAATATTATATCTTCTCATGAAACATAGCAGTGGGATGCGATGTCGCGTTTTAAGAAGCATTAGAACTCTATTGCTACGATACGTAGACATCTGCAAACGCCATTTCCTAGCATGGAAGTGTCGCATTTACATTCGTTTGAAGTGAATACGAGATATACATGACACTTCGCAATGAATATTATATCTTATTACGAAACATAGAAATGAAATACGACATCTCGATTTAAGAAGCATTAGTGCTCTATTGCTGTGATACGTAGACATCTGCAAACGCTATTTCCTTGCATGGAAGTGTCTTATTTACGTTCTTTTGAAGTGAATACGAGGTATACATGACACTTCGCAATGAATATTATATCTGATCATGAAACATAGATATGAGATGCGACATCTCTTTTTAAGAAGCATTAGAACTCTATTGCTACGATACGTAGACATCTGCAAACGCTATTTCCTAGCATGGAAGTGTCGCATTTACATTCTCTTGATGTGAATACGAGATATACATGACACTTCGCAATGAATATTATATCTTATCATGAAACATAGAAGTGAGATGCGATATGGCATTTTAAGAATTATTAGAACTCTATTGTTTCGACACGTAGTCATCTGGAAACGCTATTTCCTAGCAAGGAAGTGTCGCATTTACATCCTTTTGAAGTGAATACGAGGTATACATGACACTTCGCAATGAATATTATATCTGATCATGAAACATAGATATGAGATGCGACATCTCGTTTTAAGAAGCATTAGAACTCTATTGCTACGATACGTAGACATCTGCAAACGCTATTTCCTAGCATGGAAGTGTCGGATTTACATTCTTTTGAAGTGAATACGAGGTATACATGACACTTCGCAATGAATATTATATCTTATCATGAAACATAAAAGTGAGATGCGATATCGCGTTCTAAGGAGCATTAGAACTCTATTGCTACGATACGTAGACATCTGCAAACGCTATTTCCTAGCATGGAAGTGTCGCATTTACATTCTTTTGATGTGAATACGAGATATACATGACACTTCGCAATGAATATTATATCTTATCATGAAACATAGAAGTGAGATGCGATATGGCATTTTAAGAATTATTAGAACTCTATTGTTTCGACACGTAGTCATCTGGAAACGCTATTTCCTAGCAAGGAAGTGTCGCATTTACATCCTTTTGAAGTGAATACGAGGTATACATGACACTTCGCAATGAATATTATATCTGATCATGAAACATAGATATGAGATGCGACATCTCGTTTTAAAAAGCATTAGAATTCTATTGCTACGATACGTAGACATCTGCAAACGCTATTTCCTAGCATGTAAGTGCCGCATTTACATTCTTTTGATGTGAATACGAGATATACATGACACTTCGCAATGAACATTATATCTTCTCTTGAAACATAGCAGTGAGATGCGATATCCCGTTTTAAGAAGCATTAGAACTCTATTGCTACGATACGTAGACATCTGCAAACTCTATTTCCTAGCAAGGAAATTTCGCACTTACATTCCACTGTAGTGAATACGAGGTATACATAACATTACACAATGAATATTATATCTTATTACGAAACATAGATATGAAATACGACATCTCGTTTTAAGAAGCATTAGTACTCTATCGCTGTGATACGTAGACATCTGCAAACAATATTTCCTAGCAAGGAAGTGTCGCATTTACATTCTTGTGAAGTGAAATCGAGGTATACATGACACTTCGCAATGAATATTATATCTTATCATGAAACATAGAAGTGTGATGCGATATCGCATTTTAAGAAGTGTTAGAACCCTATTGCTACGATACGTAGACATCTGCAAACGCTACTTCCTAGCATGGAAGTGTCGCATTTACATTCTTTTGAAGTGAATACGAGGTATACATGACACTTCGCAATGAATATTATATCTTATCATGAAACATAGAAGTGAGATGCGATATGGCATTTTAAGAGTCATTAGAACTCTTATGTTTCGACACGTAAACATCTGGCAACGCTATTTCCTAGCAAGGAAGTGTCGCATTTACATCCTTTTGAAGTGAATACGAGGTATACATGACACTTCGCAATGAATATCATATCTGATCATGAAACATAGATATGAGATGCGACATCCCGTTTTAAGAAGCATTAGAACTCTATTGCTACGATACGTAGACATCTGCAAACGCTATTTCCTAGCATAGAAGTGTCGCATTTACATTCGTTTGAAGTGAATACGAGATATACATGACACTTCGCGATGAATATTATATCTTATCATGAAACATAAAAGTGAGATGCTATATCGCGTTCTAAGTAGCATTAGAACTCTATTGCTACGATACGTAGACATCTGCAAAGGCTATTCCCTAGCATGGAAGGGTCGCATTTACTTTCTTTTGTAGTGAGTACGAGGTATACATATCACTCCATAATGAATATTATATCTTCTCATGAAACATAGCAGTGGGATGCGATGTCGCGTTTTAAGAAGCATTAGAACTCTATTGCTACGATACGTAGACATCTGCAAACGCCATTTCCTAGCATGGAAGTGTCGCATTTACATTCGTTTGAAGTGAATACGAGATATACATGACACTTCGCAATGAATATTATATCTTATCACGGAACATAGAAATGAAATGAGGCATCACGTTTTAAGAAGCATTAGTACTCTATTGCTACGATACGTAGACATCTGCAAACGCTATTTCCTAGCATGGAAGTGTCGCAATTACATTCGTTTGAAGTGAATACGAGATATACATGGCACTTCGCAATGAATATTATATCTTATCATGAAACATAGGAATGAGGTGCTACATCGCGTTTTGAGAAGCATTAGAACTCTATTGCCTATATACGTAGACATCTGCAAACAATATTTCCTAGCAAGGAAGTGTCGCATTTACATTCTTGTGAAGTGAAATCGAGGTATACATGACACTTCGCAATGAATATTATATCTTATCATGAAACATAGCAGTGAGATGCGATATCCCGTTTTAAGAAGCATTAGAACTCTATTGCTACGATACGTAGACATCTGCAAACTCTATTTCCTAGCAAGGAAATTTCGCACTTACATTCCGCTGAAGTGAATACGAGGTATACATAACATTACACAATGAATATTATATCTGATCATGAAACATAGATATGAGATGCGACATCTCGTTTTAAGAAGCATTAGAACTCTATTGCTACGATACGTAGACATCTGCAAACGCTATTTCCTAGCATGGAAGTGTCGGATTTACATTCTTTTGAAGTGAATACGAGGTATACATGACACTTCGCAATGAATATTATATCTTATCATGAAACATAAAAGTGAGATGCGATATCGCGTTCTAAGGAGCATTAGAACTCTATTGCTACGATACGTAGACATCTGCAAACGTTATTTCCTGGCATGGAAGTGTCGCATTTACATTCGTTTGAAGTGAATACGAGATATACAAGACACTTCGCAATGAATATTATATCTTATCATGAAACATAGGAATGAGGTGCCATATCGCGTTTTGAGAAGCATTAGAACTCTATTGCTACGATACGTAGACATCTGCAAACGCTATTTCCTAGCATGGAAGTGTCGCATTTACATTCTTTTGATGTGAATACGAGATATACATGACACTTCGCAATGAATATTATATCTTATCATGAAACATAGAAGTGAGATGCGATATGGCATTTTAAGAATTATTAGAACTCTATTTTTTCGACACGTAGTCATCTGGAAACGCTATTTCCTAGCAAGGAAGTGTCGCATTTACATCCTTTTGAAGTGAATACGAGGTATACATGACACTTCGCAATGAATATTATATCTGATCATGAAACGTAGATATGAGATGCGACATCTCGTTTTAAAAAGCATTAGAACTCTATTGCTACGATACGTAGACATCTGCAAACGCTATTTCCTAGCATGTAAGTGCCGCATTTACATTCTTTTGATGTGAATACGAGATATACATGACACTTCGCAATGAACATTATATCTTCTCTTGAAACATAGCAGTGAGATGCGATATCCCGTTTTAAGAAGCATTAGAACTCTATTGCTACGATACGTAGACATCTGCAAACTCTATTTCCTAGCAAGGAAATTTCGCACTTACATTCCACTGAAGTGAATACGAGGTATACATAACATTACACAATGAATATTATATCTTATTACGAAACATAGATATGAAATACGACATCTCGTTTTAAGAAGCATTAGTACTCTATTGCTACGATACGTAGACATCTGCAAACGCTATTTCCTAGCATGTAAGTGCCGCATTTACATTCTTTTGATGTGAATACGAGATATACATGACACTTCGCAATGAACATTATATCTTCTCTTGAAACATAGCAGTGAGATGCGATATCCCGTTTTAAGAAGCATTAGAACTCTATTGCTACGATACGTAGACATCTGCAAACTCTATTTCCTAGCAAGGAAATTTCGCACTTACATTCCGCTGAAGTGAATACGAGGTATACATAACATTACACAATGAATATTATATCTGATCATGAAACATAGATATGAGATGCGACATCTCGTTTTAAGAAGCATTAGAACTCTATTGCTACGATACGTAGACATCTGCAAACGCTATTTCCTAGCATGGAAGTGTCGGATTTACATTCTTTTGAAGTGAATACGAGGTATACATGACACTTCGCAATGAATATTATATCTTATCATGAAACATAAAAGTGAGATGCGATATCGCGTTCTAAGGAGCATTAGAACTCTATTGCTACGATACGTAGACATCTGCAAACGCTATTTCCTAGCATGGAAGTGTCGCATTTACATTCTTTTGATGTGAATACGAGATATACATGACACTTCGCAATGAATATTATATCTTATCATGAAACATAGAAGTGAGATGCGATATGGCATTTTAAGAATTATTAGAACTCTATTGTTTCGACACGTAGTCATCTGGAAACGCTATTTCCTAGCAAGGAAGTGTCGCATTTACATCCTTTTGAAGTGAATACGAGGTATACATGACACTTCGCAATGAATATTATATCTGATCATGAAACATAGATATGAGATGCGACATCTCGTTTTAAAAAGCATTAGAATTCTATTGCTACGATACGTAGACATCTGCAAACGCTATTTCCTAGCATGTAAGTGCCGCATTTACATTCTTTTGATGTGAATACGAGATATACATGACACTTCGCAATGAACATTATATCTTCTCTTGAAACATAGCAGTGAGATGCGATATCCCGTTTTAAGAAGCATTAGAACTCTATTGCTACGATACGTAGACATCTGCAAACTCTATTTCCTAGCAAGGAAATTTCGCACTTACATTCCACTGTAGTGAATACGAGGTATACATAACATTACACAATGAATATTATATCTTATTACGAAACATAGATATGAAATACGACATCTCGTTTTAAGAAGCATTAGTACTCTATCGCTGTGATACGTAGACATCTGCAAACAATATTTCCTAGCAAGGAAGTGTCGCATTTACATTCTTGTGAAGTGAAATCGAGGTATACATGACACTTCGCAATGAATATTATATCTTATCATGAAACATAGAAGTGTGATGCGATATCGCATTTTAAGAAGTGTTAGAACCCTATTGCTACGATACGTAGACATCTGCAAACGCTACTTCCTAGCATGGAAGTGTCGCATTTACATTCTTTTGAAGTGAATACGAGGTATACATGACACTTCGCAATGAATATTATATCTTATCATGAAACATAGAAGTGAGATGCGATATGGCATTTTAAGAGTCATTAGAACTCTTATGTTTCGACACGTAAACATCTGGCAACGCTATTTCCTAGCAAGGAAGTGTCGCATTTACATCCTTTTGAAGTGAATACGAGGTATACATGACACTTCGCAATGAATATCATATCTGATCATGAAACATAGATATGAGATGCGACATCCCGTTTTAAGAAGCATTAGAACTCTATTGCTACGATACGTAGACATCTGCAAACGCTATTTCCTAGCATAGAAGTGTCGCATTTACATTCGTTTGAAGTGAATACGAGATATACATGACACTTCGCGATGAATATTATATCTTATCATGAAACATAAAAGTGAGATGCTATATCGCGTTCTAAGTAGCATTAGAACTCTATTGCTACGATACGTAGACATCTGCAAAGGCTATTCCCTAGCATGGAAGGGTCGCATTTACTTTCTTTTGTAGTGAGTACGAGGTATACATATCACTCCATAATGAATATTATATCTTCTCATGAAACATAGCAGTGGGATGCGATGTCGCGTTTTAAGAAGCATTAGAACTCTATTGCTACGATACGTAGACATCTGCAAACGCCATTTCCTAGCATGGAAGTGTCGCATTTACATTCGTTTGAAGTGAATACGAGATATACATGACACTTCGCAATGAATATTATATCTTATCACGGAACATAGAAATGAAATGAGGCATCACGTTTTAAGAAGCATTAGTACTCTATTGCTACGATACGTAGACATCTGCAAACGCTATTTCCTAGCATGGAAGTGTCGCAATTACATTCGTTTGAAGAGAATACGAGATATACATGGCACTTCGCAATGAATATTATATCTTATCATGAAACATAGGAATGAGGTGCTACATCGCGTTTTGAGAAGCATTAGAACTCTATTGCCTATATACGTAGACATCTGCAAACAATATTTCCTAGCAAGGAAGTGTCGCATTTACATTCTTGTGAAGTGAAATCGAGGTATACATGACACTTCGCAATGAATATTATATCTTATCATGAAACATAGCAGTGAGATGCGATATCCCGTTTTAAGAAGCATTAGAACTCTATTGCTACGATACGTAGACATCTGCAAACTCTATTTCCTAGCAAGGAAATTTCGCACTTACATTCCGCTGAAGTGAATACGAGGTATACATAACATTACACAATGAATATTATATCTGATCATGAAACATAGATATGAGATGCGACATCTCGTTTTAAGAAGCATTAGAACTCTATTGCTACGATACGTAGACATCTGCAAACGCTATTTCCTAGCATGGAAGTGTCGGATTTACATTCTTTTGAAGTGAATACGAGGTATACATGACACTTCGCAATGAATATTATATCTTATCATGAAACATAAAAGTGAGATGCGATATCGCGTTCTAAGGAGCATTAGAACTCTATTGCTACGATACGTAGACATCTGCAAACGTTATTTCCTGGCATGGAAGTGTCGCATTTACATTCGTTTGAAGTGAATACGAGATATACAAGACACTTCGCAATGAATATTATATCTTATCATGAAACATAGGAATGAGGTGCCATATCGCGTTTTGAGAAGCATTAGAACTCTATTGCTACGATACGTAGACATCTGCAAACGCTATTTCCTAGCATGGAAGTGTCGCATTTACATTCTTTTGATGTGAATACGAGATATACATGACACTTCGCAATGAATATTATATCTTATCATGAAACATAGAAGTGAGATGCGATATGGCATTTTAAGAATTATTAGAACTCTATTTTTTCGACACGTAGTCATCTGGAAACGCTATTTCCTAGCAAGGAAGTGTCGCATTTACATCCTTTTGAAGTGAATACGAGGTATACATGACACTTCGCAATGAATATTATATCTGATCATGAAACGTAGATATGAGATGCGACATCTCGTTTTAAAAAGCATTAGAACTCTATTGCTACGATACGTAGACATCTGCAAACGCTATTTCCTAGCATGTAAGTGCCGCATTTACATTCTTTTGATGTGAATACGAGATATACATGACACTTCGCAATGAACATTATATCTTCTCTTGAAACATAGCAGTGAGATGCGATATCCCGTTTTAAGAAGCATTAGAACTCTATTGCTACGATACGTAGACATCTGCAAACTCTATTTCCTAGCAAGGAAATTTCGCACTTACATTCCGCTGAAGTGAATACGAGGTATACATAACATTACACAATGAATATTATATCTGATCATGAAACATAGATATGAGATGCGACATCTCGTTTTAAGAAGCATTAGAACTCTATTGCTACGATACGTAGACATCTGCAAACGCTATTTCCTAGCATGGAAGTGTCGGATTTACATTCTTTTGAAGTGAATACGAGGTATACATGACACTTCGCAATGAATATTATATCTTATCATGAAACATAAAAGTGAGATGCGATATCGCGTTCTAAGGAGCATTAGAACTCTATTGCTACTATACGTAGACATCTGCAAACGTTATTTCCTGGCATGGAAGTGTCGCATTTACATTCGTTTGAAGTGAATACGAGATATACATGACACTTCGCAATGAATATTATATCTTATCATGAAACATAGGAATGAGGTGCCATATCGCGTTTTGAGAAGCATTAGAACTCTATTGCCTATATACGTAGACATCTGCAAACTCTATTTCCTAGCAAGGAAATTTCGCACTTACATTCCACTGAAGTGAATACGAGGTATACATAACATTACACAATGAATATTATATCTTATTACGAAACATAGATATGAAATACGACATCTCGTTTTAAGAAGCATTAGTACTCTATCGCTGTGATACGTAGACATCTGCAAACAATATTTCCTAGCAAGGAAGTGTCGCATTTACATTCTTGTGAAGTGAAATCGAGGTATACATGACACTTCGCAATGAATATTATATCTTATCATGAAACATAGAAGTGTGATGCGATATCGCATTTTAAGAAGTGTTAGAACCCTATTGCTACGATACGTAGACATCTGCAAACGCTACTTCCTAGCATGGAAGTGTCGCATTTACATTCTTTTGAAGTGAATACGAGGTATACATGACACTTCGCAATGAATATTATATCTTATCATGAAACATAGAAGTGAGATGCGATATGGCATTTTAAGAGTCATTAGAACTCTTATGTTTCGACACGTAAACATCTGGCAACGCTATTTCCTAGCAAGGAAGTGTCGCATTTACATCCTTTTGAAGTGAATACGAGGTATACATGACACTTCGCAATGAATATCATATCTGATCATGAAACATAGATATGAGATGCGACATCCCGTTTTAAGAAGCATTAGAACTCTATTGCTACGATACGTAGACATCTGCAAACGCTATTTCCTAGCATGGAAGTGTCGCATTTACATTCGTTTGAAGTGAATACGAGATATACATGACACTTCGCGATGAATATTATATCTTATCATGAAACATAAAAGTGAGATGCTATATCGCGTTCTAAGTAGCATTAGAACTCTATTGCTACGATACGTAGACATCTGCAAAGTCTATTCCCTAGCATGGAAGGGTCGCAATTACTTTCTTTTGAAGTGAATACGAGGTATACATGACACTTCGCAATGAATATTATATCTTATCATGAAACATATAAGTGAGAAGCGATATGGCATTTTAAGAATCATTAGAACTCTATTGTTTCGACACGTAGTCATCTGGAAACGCTATTTCCTAGCAAGGAAGTGTCGCATTTACATCCTTTTGAAGTGAATACGAGGTATACATGACACTTCGCAATGAATATTATATCTGATCATGAAACATAGATATGAGATGCGACATCTCGTTTTAAGAAGCATTAGAACTCTATTGCTACGATACGTAGACATCTGCAAACGCTATTTCCTAGCATGGAAGTGTCGCAATTACATTCTTTTGATGTGAATACGAGATATACATGACACTTCGCAATGAATATTATATCTTCTCATGAAACATAGCAGTGAGATGCGATATCGCGTTTTAAGAAGCATTAGAACTCTATTGCTACGATACGTAGACATCTGCAAACGCTATTTCCTAGCATGGAAGTGTCGCATTTACATTCGTTTGAAGTGAATACGAGATATACATGACACTTCGCAATGAATATTATATCTTATCATGAAACATAGAAGTGAGAAGCGATATGGCATTTTAAGAATCATCAGAACTCTATTGTTTCGACACGTAGTCATCTGGAAACGCTATTTCCTAGCAAGGAAGTGTCGCATTTACATCCTTTTGAAGTGAATACGAGGTATACATGACACTTCGCAATGAATATCATATCTGATCATGAAACATAGATATGAGATGCGACATCCCGTTTTAAGAAGCATTAGAACTCTATTGCTACGATACGTAGACATCTGCAAAGGCTATTCCCTAGCATGGAAGGGTCGCATTTACTTTCTTTTGAAGTGAGTACGAGGTATACATATCACTCCATAATGAATATTATATCTTCTCATGAAACATAGCAGTGGGATGCGATATCGCGTTTTAAGAAGCATTAGAACTCTATTGCTACGATACGTAGACATCTGCAAACGCCATTTCCTAGCATGGAAGTGTCGCATTTACATTCGTTTGAAGTGAATACGAGATATACATGACACTTCGCAATGAATATTATATCTTATCACGGAACATAGAAATGAAATGAGGCATCTCGTTTTAAGAAGCATTAGAACTCTATTGCTACGATACGTAGACATCTGCAAACGCTATTTCCTAGCAAGGAAGTGTCGCATTTACATCCTTTTGAAGTGAATACTAGGTATACATGACAGTTCGTAATGAATATTATATCTGATTATGAAACATAGGTATGAGATGCGACATCTCGTTTTAAAAAGCATTAGAACTCTATTTCTACGATACGTAGACATCTGCAAACGCTATTTCCGAGCATGTAAGTGTCGCATTTACATTCTTTTGATGTGAATACGAGATATACATGACACTTCGCAATGAATATTATATCTTATCATGAAACATAGATGTGAGATGCGATATGGCATTCTAAGAATCATTAGAACTCTATTGTTTCGACACGTAGTCATCTGGAAACGCTATTTCCTAGCAAGGAAGTGTCGCATTTACATCCTTTTGAAGTGAATACGAGGTATACATGACACTTCGCAATGAATATTATATCTGATCATGAAACATAGATATGAGATGCGACATCTCGTTTTAAAAAGCATTAGAACTCTATTGTTACGATACGCAGACATCTGCAAACGCTATTTCCTAGCATGTAAGTGCCGCATTTACATTCTTTTGATGTGAATACGAGATATACATGACACTTCGCAATGAACATTATATCTTCTCTTGAAACATAGCAGTGAGATGCGATATCGCGTTTTAAGAAGCATTAGAACTCTATTGCTACGATACGTAGACATCTGCAAACGCTATTTCCTAGCATGGAAGTGTCGCATTTACATTCGTTTGAAGTGAATACGAGATATACATGACACTTCGCGATGAATATTATATCTTATCATGAAACATAAAAGTGAGATGCTATATCGCGTTCTAAGTAGCATTAGAACTCTATTGCTACGATACGTAGACATCTGCAAAGGCTATTCCCTGGCATGGAAGGGTCGCATTTACTTTCTTTTGAAGTGAGTACGAGGTATACATATCACTCCATAATGAATATTATATCTTCTCATGAAACATAGCAGTGGGATGCGATGTCGCGTTTTAAGAAGCATTAGAACTCTATTGCTACGATACGTAGACATCTGCAAACGCCATTTCCTAGCATGGAAGTGTCGTATTTACATTCGTTTGAAGTGAATACGAGATATACATGACACTTCGCAATTAATATTATATCTTATCACGGAACATAGAAATGAAATGAGGCATCACGTTTTAAGAAGCATTAGTACTCTATTGCTACGATACGTAGACATCTGCAAACGCTATTTCCTAGCATGGAAGTGTTGCAATTACATTCGTTTGAAGTGAATACGAGATATACATGGCACTTCGCAATGAATATTATATCTTATCATGAAACATAGGAATGAGGTGCTACATCGCGTTTTGAGAAGCATTAGAAGTCTATTGCCTATATACGTAGACATCTGCAAACTGTATTTCCTAGCAAGGAAATTTCGCACTTACAATCCACTGAAGTGAATACGAGGTATACATAACATTACACAATGAATATTATATCTTATTACGAATCATAGATATGAAATACGTCATCTCGTTTTAAGAAGCATTAGTACTCTATTGCTGTGATACGTAGACATCTGCAAACAATATTTCCTAGCAAGGAAGTGTCGCATTTACATTCTTCTAAAGTGAAATCGAGGTATACATGACACTTCGCAATGAATATTATATCTTATCATGAAACATAGAAGGGAGATGCGATATCGCGTTTTAGGAAGCATTGGAACTCTATTGCTGCGATACGTAGACATCTGCAAACTCTATTTCCTAGCAAGGAAATTTCGCACTTACATTCCACTGAATTGAATACGAGGTATACATAACATTACACAATGAGTATTATATCTTATTACGAAACATAGATATGAAATACGACATCTCGTTTTAAGAAGCATTAGTACTCTATTGCTGGGATACGTAGACATCTGCAAACGCTATTTCCTAGCATGGAAGTGTCGCATTTACATTCATTTGAAGTGAATACGAGGTATACATGACACTTCGCAATGAATATTATACCTTATCATGAAACATAGAAGGGAGATGCGATATCGCGTTTTAGGAAGCATTGGAACTCTATTGTTTCGACACGTAGTCATCTGGAAACGCTACTTCCTAGCAGGGAAGTGTCGCATTTACATCCTTTTGAAGTGAATACGAGGTATACATGACACTTCGCAATGAATATTATATCTGACCATGAAACATAGATATGAGATGCGACATCTCGTTTTAAAAAGCATTAGAACTCTATTGCTACGATACGTAGACATCTGCAAACGCTATTTCCTAGCATGTAAGTGTCGCATTTACATTCTTTTGATGTGAATACAAGATATACATGACACTTCGGAATGAACATTATATCTTCTCTTGAAACATAGCAGTGGGATGCGATATCGCGTTTTAAGAAGCATTAGAACTCTATTGCTACGATACGTAGTCATCTGGAAACGCTATTTCCTAGCAAGGAAGTGTCGCATTTACATTCTTTTGAAGTGAATACGAGATATACATGACACTTCGCAATGAATATTATATCTTATCATGAAACATAAATGTGAGATGCGATATCGCGTTCTAAGAAGCATTAGATCTCTATTGCTACGATACGTAGACATCTACAAACGCTATTTCCTAGCATGGAAGTGTCGCATTTACATTCATTTGAAGTGAATACGAGATATACATGACACTTCGCAATGAATATTATATCTTATCACGGAACATAGAAGTGAGAAGCGATATGGCATTTTAAGAATCATTAGAACTCTATTGTTTCGACACGTAGTCATCTGGAAACGCTATTTCCTAGCAAGGAAGTGTCGCATTTACATCCTTTTGAAGTGAATACGAGGTATACATGACACTTCGCAATGAATATTATATCTGATCATGAAACATAGATATGAGATGCGACATCTCGTTTTAAGAAGCATTAGAACTCTATTGCTACGATACGTAGACATCTGCAAACGCTATTTCCTAGCATGGAAGTGTCGCAATTACATTCTTTTGATGTGAATACGAGATATACATGATTCTTCGCAATGAATATTATATCTTCTCATGAAACACAGCAGTGAGATGCGATATCGCGTTTTAAGAAGCATTAGAACTCTATTGCTACGATACGTAGACATCTGCAAACGCTATTTCCTAGCATGGAAGTGTCGCATTTACATTCGTTTGAAGTGAATACGAGATATACATGACACTTCGCAATGAATATTATATCTTATCATGAAACATAGAAGTGAGAAGCGATATGGCATTTTAAGAATCATCAGAACTCTATTGTTTCGACACGTAGTCATCTGGAAACGCTATTTCCTAGCAAGGAAGTGTCGCATTTACATCCTTTTGAAGTGAATACGAGGTATACATGACACTTCGCAATGAATATCATATCTGATCATGAAACATAGATATGAGATGCGACATCCCGTTTTAAGAAGCATTAGAACTCTATTGCTACGATACGTAGACATCTGCAAAGGCTATTCCCTAGCATGGAAGGGTCGCATTTACTTTCTTTTGAAGTGAGTACGATGTATACATATCACTCCATAATGAATATTATATCTTCTCATGAAACATAGCAGTGGGATGCGATATCGCGTTTTAAGAAGCATTAGAACTCTATTGCTACGATACGTAGACATCTGCAAACGCCATTTCCTAGCATGGAAGTGTCGCATTTACATTCGTTTGAAGTGAATACGAGATATACATGACACTTCGCAATGAATATTATATCTTATCACGGAACATAGAAATGAAATGAGGCATCTCGTTTTAAGAAGCATTAGAACTCTATTGCTACGATACGTAGACATCTGCAAACGCTATTTCCTAGCAAGGAAGTGTCGCATTTACATCCTTTTGAAGTGAATACTAGGTATACATGACAGTTCGTAATGAATATTATATCTGATTATGAAACATAGATATGAGATGCGACATCTCGTTTCAAAAAGCATTAGAACTCTATTGTTACGATACGTAGACATCTGCAAACGCTATTTCCTAGCACGTAAGTGCCGCATTTACATTCTTTTGATGTGAATACGAGATATACATGACACTTCGCAATGAACATTATATCTTCTCTTGAAACATAGCAGTGAGATGCGATATCGCGTTTTAAGAAGCATTAGAACTCTATTGCTACGATACGTAGACATCTGCAAACGCTATTTCCTAGCATGGAAGTGTCGCATTTACATTCGTTTGAAGTGAATACGAGATATACATGACACTTCGCGATGAATATTATATCTTATCATGAAACATAAAAGTGAGATGCTATATCGCGTTCTAAGTAGCATTAGAACTCTATTGCTACGATACGTAGACATCTGCAAAGGCTATTCCCTGGCATGGAAGGGTCGCATTTACTTTCTTTTGAAGTGAGTACGAGGTATACATATCACTCCATAATGAATATTATATCTTCTCATGAGACATAGCAGTGGGATGCGATGTCGCGTTTTAAGAAGCATTAGAACTCTATTGCTACGATACGTAGACATCTGCAAACGCCATTTCCTAGCATGGAAGTTTCGTATTTACATTCGTTTGAAGTGAATACGAGATATACATGACACTTCGCAATGAATATTATATCTTATCACGGAACATAGAAATGAAATGAGGCATCACGTTTTAAGAGCCATTAGTACTCTATTGCTACGATACGTAGACATCTGCAAACGCTATTTCCTAGCATGGAAGTGTTGCAGTTACATTCGTTTGAAGTGAATACGAGATATACATGGCACTTCGCAATGAATATTATATCTTATCATGAAACATAGGAATGAGGTGCTACATCGCGTTTTGAGAAGCATTAGAACTCTATTGCCTATATACGTAGACATCTGCAAACTCTACTTCCTAGCAAGGAAATTTCGCACTTACATTCCACTGAAGTGAATACGAGGTATACATAACATTACACAATGAATATTATATCTTATTACGAAACATAGATATGAAATACGACATCTCGTTTTAAGAAGCATTAGTACTCTATTGCTGTGATACGTAGACATTTGCAAACAATATTTCCTAGCAAGGAAGTGTCGCATTTACGTTCTTGTGAAGTGAAATCGAGGTATACATGACACTTCGCAATGAATATTATATCTTATCATGAAACATAGAAGTGTGATGCGATATCGCATTTTAAGAAGTGTTAGAACCCTATTGCTACGATACGTAGACATCTGCAAACGCTACTTCCTAGCATGGAAGTGTCGCTTTTACATTCTTTTGAAGTGAATACGAGGTATACATGACACTTCGCAATGAATATTATATCTTATCATGAAACATAGAAGTGAGATGCGATATGGCATTTTAAGAATCATTAGAACTCTTATGTTTCGACACGTAAACATCTGGCAACGCTATTTCCTAGCAAGGAAGTGTCGCATTTACATCCTTTTGAAGTGAATACTAGGTATACATGACAGTTCGTAATGAATATTATATCTGATCATGAAACATAGATATGAGATGCGACATCTCGTTTTAAAAAGCATTAGAACACTATTTCTACGATACGTAGACATCTGCAAACGCTATTTCCTAGCATGTAAGTGCCACATTTACATTCTTTTGATGTGAATACGAGATATACATGACACTTCGCAATGAACATTATATCTTCTCTTGAAACGTAGCAGTGAGATGCGATATCCCGTTTTAAGAAGCATTAGAAATCTGTTGCTACGATACGTAGACATCTGCAAACTCTATTTCCTAGCAAGGAAATTTCGCACTTACATTCCGCTGAAGTGAATACGAGGTATACATAACATTACACAATGAATATTATATCTGATCATGAAACATAGATATGAGATGCGACATCTCGTTTTAAGAAGCATTAGAACTCTATTGCTACGATACGTAGACATCTGCAAACGCTATTTCCTAGCATGGAAGTGTCGGATTTACATTCTTTTGAAGTGAATACGAGGTATACATGACACTTCGCAATGAATATTATATCTTATCATGAAACATAAAAGTGAGATGCGATATCGCGTTCTAAGGAGCATTAGAACTCTATTGCTACGATACGTAGACATCTGCAAACGCTATTTCCTGGCATGGAAGTGTCGCATTTACATTCGTTTGAAGTGAATACGAGATATACATGACACTTCGCAACGAATATTATATCTTATCATGAAACATAGGAATGAGGTGCCATATCGCGTTTTGAGAAGCATTAGAACTCTATTGCCTATATACGTAGACATCTGCAAACTCTACTTCCTAGCAAGGAAATTTCGCACTTACATTCCACTGAAGTGAATACGAGGTATACATAACATTACACAATGAATATTATATCTTATTACGAAACATAGATATGAAATACGACATCTCGTTTTAAGAAGCATTAGTACTCTATTGCTGTGATACGTAGACATTTGCAAACAATATTTCCTAGCAAGGAAGTGTCGCATTTACGTTCTTGTGAAGTGAAATCGAGGTATACATGACACTTCGCAATGAATATTATATCTTATCATGAAACATAGAAGTGTGATGCGATATCGCATTTTAAGAAGTGTTAGAACCCTATTGCTACGATACGTAGACATCTGCAAACGCTACTTCCTAGCATGGAAGTGTCGCTTTTACATTCTTTTGAAGTGAATACGAGGTATACATGACACTTCGCAATGAATATTATATCTTATCATGAAACATAGAAGTGAGATGCGATATGGCATTTTAAGAATCATTAGAACTCTTATGTTTCGACACGTAAACATCTGGCAACGCTATTTCCTAGCAAGGAAGTGTCGCATTTACATCCTTTTGAAGTGAATACTAGGTATACATGACAGTTCGTAATGAATATTATATCTGATCATGAAACATAGATATGAGATGCGACATCTCGTTTTAAAAAGCATTAGAACACTATTTCTACGATACGTAGACATCTGCAAACGCTATTTCCTAGCATGTAAGTGCCACATTTACATTCTTTTGATGTGAATACGAGATATACATGACACTTCGCAATGAACATTATATCTTCTCTTGAAACGTAGCAGTGAGATGCGATATCCCGTTTTAAGAAGCATTAGAAATCTGTTGCTACGATACGTAGACATCTGCAAACTCTATTTCCTAGCAAGGAAATTTCGCACTTACATTCCGCTGAAGTGAATACGAGGTATACATAACATTACACAATGAATATTATATCTGATCATGAAACATAGATATGGGATGCGACATCTCGTTTTAAAAAGCATTAGAACTCTATTGTTACGATACGTAGACATCTGCAAACACTATTTCCTAGCATGTAAGTGCCGCATTTACATTCTTTTGATGTGAATACGAGATATACATGACACTTCGCAATGAACATTATATCTTCTCTTGAAACATAGCAGTGGGATGCGATATCGCGTTTTAAGAAGCATTAGAACTCTATTGCTACGATACGTAGACATCTGCAAACGCTATTTCCTAGCATGGAAGTGTCGCATTTACATTCGTTTGAAGTGAATACGAGATATACATGACACTTCGCGATGAATATTATATCTTATCATGAAACATAAAAGTGAGATGCTATATCGCGTTCTAAGTAGCATTAGAACTCTATTGCTACGATACGTAGACATCTGCAAAGGCTATTCCCTGGCATGGAAGGGTCGCATTTACTTTCTTTTGAAGTGAGTACGAGGTATACATATCACTCCATAATGAATATTATATCTTCTCATGAAACATAGCAGTGGGATGCGATGTCGCGTTTTAAGAAGCATTAGAACTCTATTGCTACGATACGTAGACATCTGCAAACGCCATTTCCTAGCATGGAAGTGTCGCATTTACATTCGTTTGAAGTGAATACGAGATATACATGACACTTCGCAATGAATATTATATCTTATTACGAAACATAGAAATGAAATACGACATCTCGATTTAAGAAGCATTAGTGCTCTATTGCTGTGATACGTAGACATCTGCAAACGCTATTTCCTAGCATGGAAGTGTCTTATTTACGTTCTTTTGAAGTGAATACGAGGTATACATGACACTTCGCAATGAATATTATATCTGATCATGAAACATAGATATGAGATGCGACATCTCTTTTTAAGAAGCATTAGAACTCTATTGCTACGATACGTAGACATCTGCAAACGCTATTTCCTAGCATGGAAGTGTCGCATTTACATTCTCTTGATGTGAATACGAGATATACATGACACTTCGCAATGAATATTATATCTTATCATGAAACATAGAAGTGAGATGCGATATGGCATTTTAAGAATTATTAGAACTCTATTGTTTCGACACGTAGTCATCTGGAAACGCTATTTCCTAGCAAGGAAGTGTCGCATTTACATCCTTTTGAAGTGAATACGAGGTATACATGACACTTCGCAATGAATATTATATCTGATCATGAAACATAGATATGAGATGCGACATCTCGTTTTAAAAAGCATTAGAACTCTATTGCTACGATACGTAGACATCTGCAAACGCTATTTCCTAGCATGTAAGTGCCGCATTTACATTCTTTTGATGTGAATACGAGATATACATGACACTTCGCAATGAACATTATATCTTCTCTTGAAACATAGCAGTGAGATGCGATATCCCGTTTTAAGAAGCATTAGAACTCTATTGCTACGATACGTAGACATCTGCAAACTCTATTTCCTAGCAAGGAAATTTCGCACTTACATTCCGCTGAAGTGAATACGAGGTATACATAACATTACACAATGAATATTATATCTGATCATGAAACATAGATATGAGATGCGACATCTCGTTTTAAGAAGCATTAGAACTCTATTGCTACGATACGTAGACATCTGCAAACGCTATTTCCTAGCATGGAAGTGTCGGATTTACATTCTTTTGAAGTGAATACGAGGTATACATGACACTTCGCAATGAATATTATATCTTATCATGAAACATAAAAGTGAGATGCGATATCGCGTTCTAAGGAGCATTAGAACTCTATTGCTACGATACGTAGACATCTGCAAACGCTATTTCCTAGCATGGAAGTGTCGCATTTACATTCTTTTGATGTGAATACGAGATATACATGACACTTCGCAATGAATATTATATCTTATCATGAAACATAGAAGTGAGATGCGATATGGCATTTTAAGAATTATTAGAACTCTATTGTTTCGACACGTAGTCATCTGGAAACGCTATTTCCTAGCAAGGAAGTGTCGCATTTACATCCTTTTGAAGTGAATACGAGGTATACATGACACTTCGCAATGAATATTATATCTGATCATGAAACATAGATATGAGATGCGACATCTCGTTTTAAAAAGCATTAGAATTCTATTGCTACGATACGTAGACATCTGCAAACGCTATTTCCTAGCATGTAAGTGCCGCATTTACATTCTTTTGATGTGAATACGAGATATACATGACACTTCGCAATGAACATTATATCTTCTCTTGAAACATAGCAGTGAGATGCGATATCCCGTTTTAAGAAGCATTAGAACTCTATTGCTACGATACGTAGACATCTGCAAACTCTATTTCCTAGCAAGGAAATTTCGCACTTACATTCCACTGTAGTGAATACGAGGTATACATAACATTACACAATGAATATTATATCTTATTACGAAACATAGATATGAAATACGACATCTCGTTTTAAGAAGCATTAGTACTCTATCGCTGTGATACGTAGACATCTGCAAACAATATTTCCTAGCAAGGAAGTGTCGCATTTACATTCTTGTGAAGTGAAATCGAGGTATACATGACACTTCGCAATGAATATTATATCTTATCATGAAACATAGAAGTGTGATGCGATATCGCATTTTAAGAAGTGTTAGAACCCTATTGCTACGATACGTAGACATCTGCAAACGCTACTTCCTAGCATGGAAGTGTCGCATTTACATTCTTTTGAAGTGAATACGAGGTATACATGACACTTCGCAATGAATATTATATCTTATCATGAAACATAGAAGTGAGATGCGATATGGCATTTTAAGAGTCATTAGAACTCTTATGTTTCGACACGTAAACATCTGGCAACGCTATTTCCTAGCAAGGAAGTGTCGCATTTACATCCTTTTGAAGTGAATACGAGGTATACATGACACTTCGCAATGAATATCATATCTGATCATGAAACATAGATATGAGATGCGACATCCCGTTTTAAGAAGCATTAGAACTCTATTGCTACGATACGTAGACATCTGCAAACGCTATTTCCTAGCATAGAAGTGTCGCATTTACATTCGTTTGAAGTGAATACGAGATATACATGACACTTCGCGATGAATATTATATCTTATCATGAAACATAAAAGTGAGATGCTATATCGCGTTCTAAGTAGCATTAGAACTCTATTGCTACGATACGTAGACATCTGCAAAGGCTATTCCCTAGCATGGAAGGGTCGCATTTACTTTCTTTTGTAGTGAGTACGAGGTATACATATCACTCCATAATGAATATTATATCTTCTCATGAAACATAGCAGTGGGATGCGATGTCGCGTTTTAAGAAGCATTAGAACTCTATTGCTACGATACATAGACATCTGCAAACGCCATTTCCTAGCATGGAAGTGTCGCTTTTACATTCGTTTGAAGTGAATACGAGATATACATGACACTTCGCAATGAATATTATATCTTATCACGGAACATAGGAATGAAATGAGGCATCACGTTTTAAGAAGCATTAGTACTCTATTGCTACGATACGTAGACATCTGCAAACGCTATTTCCTAGCATGGAAGTGTCGCAATTACATTCGTTTGAAGTGAATACGAGATATACATGGCACTTCGCAATGAATATTATATCTTATCATGAAACATAGGAATGAGGTGCTACATCGCGTTTTGAGAAGCATTAGAACTCTATTGCCTATATACGTAGACATCTGCAAACAATATTTCCTAGCAAGGAAGTGTCGCATTTACATTCTTGTGAAGTGAAATCGAGGTATACATGACACTTCGCAATGAATATTATATCTTATCATGAAACATAGCAGTGAGATGCGATATCCCGTTTTAAGAAGCATTAGAACTCTATTGCTACGATACGTAGACATCTGCAAACTCTATTTCCTAGCAAGGAAATTTCGCACTTACATTCCGCTGAAGTGAATACGAGGTATACATAACATTACACAATGAATATTATATCTGATCATGAAACATAGATATGAGATGCGACATCTCGTTTTAAGAAGCATTAGAACTCTATTGCTACGATACGTAGACATCTGCAAACGCTATTTCCTAGCATGGAAGTGTCGGATTTACATTCTTTTGAAGTGAATACGAGGTATACATGACACTTCGCAATGAATATTATATCTTATCATGAAACATAAAAGTGAGATGCGATATCGCGTTCTAAGGAGCATTAGAACTCTATTGCTACGATACGTAGACATCTGCAAACGTTATTTCCTGGCATGGAAGTGTCGCATTTACATTCGTTTGAAGTGAATACGAGATATACAAGACACTTCGCAATGAATATTATATCTTATCATGAAACATAGGAATGAGGTGCCATATCGCGTTTTGAGAAGCATTAGAACTCTATTGCTACGATACGTAGACATCTGCAAACGCTATTTCCTAGCATGGAAGTGTCGCATTTACATTCTTTTGATGTGAATACGAGATATACATGACACTTCGCAATGAATATTATATCTTATCATGAAACATAGAAGTGAGATGCGATATGGCATTTTAAGAATTATTAGAACTCTATTTTTTCGACACGTAGTCATCTGGAAACGCTATTTCCTAGCAAGGAAGTGTCGCATTTACATCCTTTTGAAGTGAATACGAGGTATACATGACACTTCGCAATGAATATTATATCTGATCATGAAACGTAGATATGAGATGCGACATCTCGTTTTAAAAAGCATTAGAACTCTATTGCTACGATACGTAGACATCTGCAAACGCTATTTCCTAGCATGTAAGTGCCGCATTTACATTCTTTTGATGTGAATACGAGATATACATGACACTTCGCAATGAACATTATATCTTCTCTTGAAACATAGCAGTGAGATGCGATATCCCGTTTTAAGAAGCATTAGAACTCTATTGCTACGATACGTAGACATCTGCAAACTCTATTTCCTAGCAAGGAAATTTCGCACTTACATTCCGCTGAAGTGAATACGAGGTATACATAACATTACACAATGAATATTATATCTGATCATGAAACATAGATATGAGATGCGACATCTCGTTTTAAGAAGCATTAGAACTCTATTGCTACGATACGTAGACATCTGCAAACGCTATTTCCTAGCATGGAAGTGTCGGATTTACATTCTTTTGAAGTGAATACGAGGTATACATGACACTTCGCAATGAATATTATATCTTATCATGAAACATAAAAGTGAGATGCGATATCGCGTTCTAAGGAGCATTAGAACTCTATTGCTACTATACGTAGACATCTGCAAACGTTATTTCCTGGCATGGAAGTGTCGCATTTACATTCGTTTGAAGTGAATACGAGATATACATGACACTTCGCAATGAATATTATATCTTATCATGAAACATAGGAATGAGGTGCCATATCGCGTTTTGAGAAGCATTAGAACTCTATTGCCTATATACGTAGACATCTGCAAACTCTATTTCCTAGCAAGGAAATTTCGCACTTACATTCCACTGAAGTGAATACGAGGTATACATAACATTACACAATGAATATTATATCTTATTACGAAACATAGATATGAAATACGACATCTCGTTTTAAGAAGCATTAGTACTCTATCGCTGTGATACGTAGACATCTGCAAACAATATTTCCTAGCAAGGAAGTGTCGCATTTACATTCTTGTGAAGTGAAATCGAGGTATACATGACACTTCGCAATGAATATTATATCTTATCATGAAACATAGAAGTGTGATGCGATATCGCATTTTAAGAAGTGTTAGAACCCTATTGCTACGATACGTAGACATCTGCAAACGCTACTTCCTAGCATGGAAGTGTCGCATTTACATTCTTTTGAAGTGAATACGAGGTATACATGACACTTCGCAATGAATATTATATCTTATCATGAAACATAGAAGTGAGATGCGATATGGCATTTTAAGAGTCATTAGAACTCTTATGTTTCGACACGTAAACATCTGGCAACGCTATTTCCTAGCAAGGAAGTGTCGCATTTACATCCTTTTGAAGTGAATACGAGGTATACATGACACTTCGCAATGAATATCATATCTGATCATGAAACATAGATATGAGATGCGACATCCCGTTTTAAGAAGCATTAGAACTCTATTGCTACGATACGTAGACATCTGCAAACGCTATTTCCTAGCATGGAAGTGTCGCATTTACATTCGTTTGAAGTGAATACGAGATATACATGACACTTCGCGATGAATATTATATCTTATCATGAAACATAAAAGTGAGATGCTATATCGCGTTCTAAGTAGCATTAGAACTCTATTGCTACGATACGTAGACATCTGCAAAGGCTATTCCCTAGCATGGAAGGGTCGCAATTACTTTCTTTTGAAGTGAATACGAGGTATACATGACACTTCGCAATGAATATTATATCTTATCATGAAACATAGAAGTGAGAAGCGATATGGCATTTTAAGAATCATTAGAACTCTATTGTTTCGACACGTAGTCATCTGGAAACGCTATTTCCTAGCAAGGAAGTGTCGCATTTACATCCTTTTGAAGTGAATACGAGGTATACATGACACTTCGCAATGAATATTATATCTGATCATGAAACATAGATATGAGATGCGACATCTCGTTTTAAGAAGCATTAGAACTCTATTGCTACGATACGTAGACATCTGCAAACGCTATTTCCTAGCATGGAAGTGTCGCAATTACATTCTTTTGATGTGAATACGAGATATACATGACACTTCGCAATGAATATTATATCTTCTCATGAAACATAGCAGTGAGATGCGATATCGCGTTTTAAGAAGCATTAGAACTCTATTGCTACGATACGTAGACATCTGCAAACGCTATTTCCTAGCATGGAAGTGTCGCATTTACATTCGTTTGAAGTGAATACGAGATATACATGACACTTCGCAATGAATATTATATCTTATCATGAAACATAGAAGTGAGAAGCGATATGGCATTTTAAGAATCATCAGAACTCTATTGTTTCGACACGTAGTCATCTGGAAACGCTATTTCCTAGCAAGGAAGTGTCGCATTTACATCCTTTTGAAGTGAATACGAGGTATACATGACACTTCGCAATGAATATCATATCTGATCATGAAACATAGATATGAGATGCGACATCCCGTTTTAAGAAGCATTAGAACTCTATTGCTACGATACGTAGACATCTGCAAAGGCTATTCCCTAGCATGGAAGGGTCGCATTTACTTTCTTTTGAAGTGAGTACGAGGTATACATATCACTCCATAATGAATATTATATCTTCTCATGAAACATAGCAGTGGGATGCGATATCGCGTTTTAAGAAGCATTAGAACTCTATTGCTACGATACGTAGACATCTGCAAACGCCATTTCCTAGCATGGAAGTGTCGCATTTACATTCGTTTGAAGTGAATACGAGATATACATGACACTTCGCAATGAATATTATATCTTATCACGGAACATAGAAATGAAATGAGGCATCTCGTTTTAAGAAGCATTAGAACTCTATTGCTACGATACGTAGACATCTGCAAACGCTATTTCCTAGCAAGGAAGTGTCGCATTTACATCCTTTTGAAGTGAATACTAGGTATACATGACAGTTCGTAATGAATATTATATCTGATTATGAAACATAGGTATGAGATGCGACATCTCGTTTTAAAAAGCATTAGAACTCTATTTCTACGATACGTAGACATCTGCAAACGCTATTTCCGAGCATGTAAGTGCCGCATTTACATTCTTTTGATGTGAATACGAGATATACATGACACTTCGCAATGAACATTATATCTTCTCTTGAAACATAGCAGTGAGATGCGATATCGCGTTTTAAGAAGCATTAGAACTCTATTGCTACGATACGTAGACATCTGCAAACGCTATTTCCTAGCATGGAAGTGTCGCATTTACATTCGTTTGAAGTGAATACGAGATATACATGACACTTCGCGATGAATATTATATCTTATCATGAAACATAAAAGTGAGATGCTATATCGCGTTCTAAGTAGCATTAGAACTCTATTGCTACGATACGTAGACATCTGCAAAGGCTATTCCCTGGCATGGAAGGGTCGCATTTACTTTCTTTTGAAGTGAGTACGAGGTATACATATCACTCCATAATGAATATTATATCTTCTCATGAAACATAGCAGTGGGATGCGATGTCGCGTTTTAAGAAGCATTAGAACTCTATTGCTACGATACGTAGACATCTGCAAACGCCATTTCCTAGCATGGAAGTGTCGTATTTACATTCGTTTGAAGTGAATACGAGATATACATGACACTTCGCAATTAATATTATATCTTATCACGGAACATAGAAATGAAATGAGGCATCACGTTTTAAGAAGCATTAGTACTCTATTGCTACGATACGTAGACATCTGCAAACGCTATTTCCTAGCATGGAAGTGTTGCAATTACATTCGTTTGAAGTGAATACGAGATATACATGGCACTTCGCAATGAATATTATATCTTATCATGAAACATAGGAATGAGGTGCTACATCGCGTTTTGAGAAGCATTAGAAGTCTATTGCCTATATACGTAGACATCTGCAAACTGTATTTCCTAGCAAGGAAATTTCGCACTTACAATCCACTGAAGTGAATACGAGGTATACATAACATTACACAATGAATATTATATCTTATTACGAATCATAGATATGAAATACGTCATCTCGTTTTAAGAAGCATTAGTACTCTATTGCTGTGATACGTAGACATCTGCAAACAATATTTCCTAGCAAGGAAGTGTCGCATTTACATTCTTCTGAAGTGAAATCGAGGTATACATGACACTTCGCAATGAATATTATATCTTATCATGAAACATAGAAGGGAGATGCGATATCGCGTTTTAGGAAGCATTGGAACTCTATTGCTGCGATACGTAGACATCTGCAAACTCTATTTCCTAGCAAGGAAATTTCGCACTTACATTCCACTGAATTGAATACGAGGTATACATAACATTACACAATGAGTATTATATCTTATTACGAAACATAGATATGAAATACGACATCTCGTTTTAAGAAGCATTAGTACTCTATTGCTGGGATACGTAGACATCTGCAAACGCTATTTCCTAGCATGGAAGTGTCGCATTTACATTCATTTGAAGTGAATACGAGGTATACATGACACTTCGCAATGAATATTATACCTTATCATGAAACATAGAAGGGAGATGCGATATCGCGTTTTAGGAAGCATTGGAACTCTATTGTTTCGACACGTAGTCATCTGGAAACGCTACTTCCTAGCAGGGAAGTGTCGCATTTACATCCTTTTGAAGTGAATACGAGGTATACATGACACTTCGCAATGAATATTATATCTGACCATGAAACATAGATATGAGATGCGACATCTCGTTTTAAAAAGCATTAGAACTCTATTGCTACGATACGTAGACATCTGCAAACGCTATTTCCTAGCATGTAAGTGTCGCATTTACATTCTTTTGATGTGAATACAAGATATACATGACACTTCGGAATGAACATTATATCTTCTCTTGAAACATAGCAGTGGGATGCGATATCGCGTTTTAAGAAGCATTAGAACTCTATTGCTACGATACGTAGTCATCTGGAAACGCTATTTCCTAGCAAGGAAGTGTCGCATTTACATTCTTTTGAAGTGAATACGAGGTATACATGACACTTCGCAATGAATATTATATCTTATCATGAAACATAAATGTGAGATGCGATATCGCGTTCTAAGAAGCATTAGATCTCTATTGCTACGATACGTAGACATCTACAAACGCTATTTCCTAGCATGGAAGTGTCGCATTTACATTCATTTGAAGTGAATACGAGATATACATGACACTTCGCAATGAATATTATATCTTATCACGGAACATAGAAGTGAGAAGCGATATGGCATTTTAAGAATCATTAGAACTCTATTGTTTCGACACGTAGTCATCTGGAAACGCTATTTCCTAGCAAGGAAGTGTCGCATTTACATCCTTTTGAAGTGAATACGAGGTATACATGACACTTCGCAATGAATATTATATCTGATCATGAAACATAGATATGAGATGCGACATCTCGTTTTAAGAAGCATTAGAACTCTATTGCTACGATACGTAGACATCTGCAAACGCTATTTCCTAGCATGGAAGTGTCGCAATTACATTCTTTTGATGTGAATACGAGATATACATGATTCTTCGCAATGAATATTATATCTTCTCATGAAACATAGCAGTGAGATGCGATATCGCGTTTTAAGAAGCATTAGAACTCTATTGCTACGATACGTAGACATCTGCAAACGCTATTTCCTAGCATGGAAGTGTCGCATTTACATTCGTTTGAAGTGAATACGAGATATACATGACACTTCGCAATGAATATTATATCTTATCATGAAACATAGAAGTGAGAAGCGATATGGCATTTTAAGAATCATCAGAACTCTATTGTTTCGACACGTAGTCATCTGGAAACGCTATTTCCTAGCAAGGAAGTGTCGCATTTACATCCTTTTGAAGTGAATACGAGGTATACATGACACTTCGCAATGAATATCATATCTGATCATGAAACATAGATATGAGATGCGACATCCCGTTTTAAGAAGCATTAGAACTCTATTGCTACGATACGTAGACATCTGCAAAGGCTATTCCCTAGCATGGAAGGGTCGCATTTACTTTCTTTTGAAGTGAGTACGATGTATACATATCACTCCATAATGAATATTATATCTTCTCATGAAACATAGCAGTGGGATGCGATATCGCGTTTTAAGAAGCATTAGAACTCTATTGCTACGATACGTAGACATCTGCAAACGCCATTTCCTAGCATGGAAGTGTCGCATTTACATTCGTTTGAAGTGAATACGAGATATACATGACACTTCGCAATGAATATTATATCTTATCACGGAACATAGAAATGAAATGAGGCATCTCGTTTTAAGAAGCATTAGAACTCTATTGCTACGATACGTAGACATCTGCAAACGCTATTTCCTAGCAAGGAAGTGTCGCATTTACATCCTTTTGAAGTGAATACTAGGTATACATGACAGTTCGTAATGAATATTATATCTGATTATGAAACATAGATATGAGATGCGACATCTCGTTTTAAAAAGCATTAGAACTCTATTTCTACGATACGTAGACATCTGCAAACGCTATTTCCGAGCATGTAAGTGTCGCATTTACATTCTTTTGATGTGAATACGAGATATACATGACACTTCGCAATGAATATTATATCTT
Source organism: Xylocopa sonorina (assembly GCF_050948175.1). NCBI lineage: Eukaryota > Metazoa > Arthropoda > Insecta > Hymenoptera > Apidae > Xylocopa > Xylocopa sonorina. Next base: position 213,058 of record NW_027490112.1, on the reverse strand, counting down.
ATCATGAAACATAGAAGTGAGATGCGATATGGCATTTTAAGAATCATTAGAACTCTATTGTTTCGAAACGTAGTCACCTGGAAACGCTATTTCCTAGCAAGGAAGTGTCGCATTTACATCCTTTTGAAGTGAATACGAGGTATGCATGACACTTCGCAATGAATATTATATCTGATCATGAAACATAGATATGAGATGCGACATCTCGTTTCAAAAAGCATTAGAACTCTATTGTTACGATACGTAGACATCTGCAAACGCTATTTCCTAGCACGTAAGTGCCGCATTTACATTCTTTTGATGTGAATACGAGATATACATGACACTTCGCAATGAACATTATATCTTCTCTTGAAACATAGCAGTGAGATGCGATATCGCGTTTTAAGAAGCATTAGAACTCTATTGCTACGATACGTAGACATCTGCAAACGCTATTTCCTAGCATGGAAGTGTCGCATTTACATTCGTTTGAAGTGAATACGAGATATACATGACACTTCGCGATGAATATTATATCTTATCATGAAACATAAAAGTGAGATGCTATATCGCGTTCTAAGTAGCATTAGAACTCTATTGCTACGATACGTAGACATCTGCAAAGGCTATTCCCTGGCATGGAAGGGTCGCATTTACTTTCTTTTGAAGTGAGTACGAGGTATACATATCACTCCATAATGAATATTATATCTTCTCATGAGACATAGCAGTGGGATGCGATGTCGCGTTTTAAGAAGCATTAGAACTCTATTGCTACGATACGTAGACATCTGCAAACGCCATTTCCTAGCATGGAAGTTTCGTATTTACATTCGTTTGAAGTGAATACGAGATATACATGACACTTCGCAATGAATATTATATCTTATCACGGAACATAGAAATGAAATGAGGCATCAAGTTTTAAGAGCCATTAGTACTCTATTGCTACGATACGTAGACATCTGCAAACGCTATTTCCTAGCATGGAAGTGTTGCAGTTACATTCGTTTGAAGTGAATACGAGATATACATGGCACTTCGCAATGAATATTATATCTTATCATGAAACATAGGAATGAGGTGCTACATCGCGTTTTGAGAAGCATTAGAACTCTATTGCCTATATACGTAGACATCTGCAAACTCTATTTCCTAGCAAGGAAATTTCGCACTTACAATCCACTGAAGTGAATACGAGGTATACATAACATTACACAATGAATATTATATCTTATTACGAATCATAGATATGAAATACGTCATCTCGTTTTAAGAAGCATTAGTACTCTATTGCTGTGATACGTAGACATCTGCAAACAATATTTCCTAGCAAGGAAGTGTCGCATTTACATTCTTGTGAAGTGAAATCGAGGTATACATGACACTTCGCAATGAATATTATATCTTATCATGAAACATAGAAGGGAGATGCGATATCGCGTTTTAGGAAGCATTGGAACTCTATTGCTGCGATACGTAGACATCTGCAAACTCTATTTCCTAGCAAGGAAATTTCGCACTTACATGCCACTGAAGTGAATACGAGGTATACATAACATTACACAATGAGTATTATATCTTATTACGAAACATAGATATGAAATACGACATCTCGTTTTAAGAAGCATTAGTACTCTATTGCTGTGATACGTAGACATCTGCAAACGCTATTTCCTAGCATGGAAGTGTCGCATTTACATTCATTTGAAGTGAATACGAGGTATACATGACACTTCGCAATGAATATTATACCTTATCATGAAACATAGAAGGGAGATGCGATATCGCGTTTTAGGAAGCATTGGAACTCTATTGTTTCGACACGTAGTCATCTGGAAACGCTATTTCCTGGCAGGGAAGTGTCGCATTTACATCCTTTTGAAGTGAATACGAGGTATACATGACACTTCGCAATGAATATTATATCTGACCATGAAACATAGATATGAGATGCGACATCTCGTTTTAAAAAGCATTAGAACTCTATTGCTACGATACGTAGACATCTGCAAACGCTATTTCCTAGCATGTAAGTGTCGCATTTACATTCTTTTGATGTGAATACAAGATATACATGACACTTCGGAATGAACATTATATCTTCTCTTGAAACATAGCAGTGAGATGCGATATCGCGTTTTAAGAAGCATTAGAACTCTATTGCTACGATACGTAGTCATCTGGAAACGCTATTTCCTAGCAAGGAAGTGTCGAATTTACATTCTTTTGAAGTGAATACGAGGTATACATGACACTTCGCAATGAATATTATATCTTATCATGAAACATAAAAGTGAGATGCGATTTCGCGTTCTAAGAAGCATTAGAACTCTATTGCTACGATTCGTAGACATCTGCAAAGGCTATTCCCTAGCATGGAAGGGTCGCATCTACTTTCTTTTGAAGTGAATACGAGATATACATGACAGTTCGCAATGAATACTATTTCTTATCATGAAACATAGAAGAGTGATGCGATATCGCGTTTTAGGAAGCAATGGAACTCTATTGCTGCGATACGTAGACATCTGCAAACGCTATTTCCTAGCATGGAAGTGTCGCATTTACATTCGTTTGAAGTGAATACGAGATATACATGACAGTTCGCAATGAATATTATATCTTATCATGAAACATACGAAGGAGGTGCTATATCGCGTTTTTAGAAGCACTAGAACTCTATTGCTACGATACGTAGACATCTGCAAACGCTATTTCCTAGCATGGAAGTGTCGCATTTTCATTCTTTTGAAGTGAATACGAGGTATACATGACACTTCGCAATGAATATTATATCTTATCATGAAACATAAAAGTGAGATGCGATTTGGCGTTCTAAGAAGCATTAGAACTCTATTGCTACGATTCGTAGACATCTGCAAAGGCTATTCCCTAGCATGGAAGGGTCGCATCTACTTTCTTTTGAAGTGAGTACGAGGTATACATAACACTCCATAATGAATATTATATCTTATCATGAAACATAGCAGTGAGATGCGATATCGCATTTTAAGAAGTATTAGAACCCTATTGCTACGATACGTAGACATCTGCAAACGCTACTTCCTAGCATGGAAGTGTCGCATTTACATTCTTTTGAAGTGAATACGAGGTATACATGACACTTCGCAATGAATATTATATCTTATCATGAAACATAGAAGTGAGAAGCGATATGGCATTTTAAGAATCATTAGAACTCTATTGTTTCGACACGTAGTCATCTGTAAACGCTATTTCCTAGCAAGGAAGTGTCGCATTTACATTCTTTTGATGTGAATACGAGATATACATGACACTTCGCAATGAATATTATATCTTCTCATGAAACATAGCAGTGAGATGCGATATCGCGTTTTAAGAAGCATTAGAACTCTATTGCTACGATACGTAGACATCTGCAAACGCTATTTCCTAGCATGGAAGTGTCGCATTTACATTCGTTTGAAGTGAATACGAGATATACATGACACTTCGCAATGAATATTATATCTTATCATGAAACATAGAAGTGAGAAGCGATATGGCATTTTAAGAATCATCAGAACTCTATTGTTTCGACACGTAGTCATCTGGAAACGCTATTTCCTAGCAAGGAAGTGTCGCATTTACATCCTTTTGAAGTGAATTCGAGGTATACATGACACTTCGCAATGAATATCATATCTGATCATGAAACATAGATATGAGATGCGACATCCCGTTTTAAGAAGCATTAGAACTCTATTGCTACGATACGTAGACATCTGCAAAGGCTATTGCCTAGCATGGAAGGGTCGCATTTACTTTCTTTTGAAGTGAGTACGAGGTATACATATCACTCCATAATGAATATTATATCTTCTCATGAAACATAGCAGTGGGATGCGATATCGCGTTTTAAGAAGCATTAGAACTCTATTGCTACGATACGCAGACATCTGCAAACGCTATTTCCTAGCATGGAAGTGTCGCATTTACATTCGTTTGAAGTGAATACGAGATATACATGACACTTCGCAATGAATATTATATCTTATCATGAAACATAGGAATGAGGTGCTATATCGCGTTTTGAGAAGCATTAGAACTCTATTGCTACGATACGTAGACATCTGCAAAGGCTATTCCCTAGCATGGAAGGGTCGCATTTACTTTCTTTTGAAGTGAGTACGAGGTATACATATCACTCCATAATGAATATTATATCTTATCATGAAACATAGCAGTGAGATGCGATATCGCGTTTTAAGAAGCATTAGAACTCTATTGCTACGATACGTAGACATCTGCAAACGCTATTTCCTAGCATGTAAGTGCCGCATTTACATTCTTTTGATGTGAATACGAGATATACATGACACTTCGCAATGAACATTATATCTTCTCTTGAAACATAGCAGTGAGATGCGATATCGCGTTTTAAGAAGCATTAGAACTCTATTGCTACGATACGTAGACATCTGCAAAGGCTATTCCCTGGCATGGAAGGGTCGCATTTACTTTCTTTTGAAGTGAGTACGAGGTATACATATCACTCCATAATGAATATTATATCTTCTCATGAGACATAGCAGTGGGATGCGATGTCGCGTTTTAAGAAGCATTAGAACTCTATTGCTACGATACGTAGACATCTGCAAACGCCATTTCCTAGCATGGAAGTTTCGTATTTACATTCGTTTGAAGTGAATACGAGATATACATGACACTTCGCAATGAATATTATATCTTATCACGGAACATAGAAATGAAATGAGGCATCACGTTTTAAGAGCCATTAGTACTCTATTGCTGTGATACGTAGACATCTGCAAACAATATTTCCTAGCAAGGAAGTGTCGCATTTACATTCTTGTGAAGTGAAATCGAGGTATACATGACACTTCGCAATGAATATTATATCTTATCATGAAACATAGAAGGGAGATGCGATATCGCGTTTTAGGAAGCATTGGAACTCTATTGCTGCGATACGTAGACATCTGCAAAATCTATTTCCTAGCAAGGAAATTTCGCACTTACATGCCACTGAAGTGAATACGAGGTATACATAACATTACACAATGAGTATTATATCTTATTACGAAACATAGATATGAAATACGACATCTCGTTTTAAGAAGCATTAGTACTCTATTGCTGTGATACGTAGACATCTGCAAACGCTATTTCCTAGCATGGAAGTGTCGCATTTACATTCATTTGAAGTGAATACGAGGTATACATGACACTTCGCAATGAATATTATACCTTATCATGAAACATAGAAGGGAGATGCGATATCGCGTTTTAGGAAGCATTGGAACTCTATTGTTTCGACACGTAGTCATCTGGAAACGCTATTTCCTGGCAGGGAAGTGTCGCATTTACATCCTTTTGAAGTGAATACGAGGTATACATGACACTTCGCAATGAATATTATATCTGACCATGAAACATAGATATGAGATGCGACATCTCGTTTTAAAAAGCATTAGAACTCTATTGCTACGATACGTAGACATCTGCAAACGCTATTTCCTAGCATGTAAGTGTCGCATTTACATTCTTTTGATGTGAATACAAGATATACATGACACTTCGGAATGAACATTATATCTTCTCTTGAAACATAGCAGTGAGATGCGATATCGCGTTTTAAGAAGCATTAGAACTCTATTGCTACGATACGTAGTCATCTGGAAACGCTATTTCCTAGCAAGGAAGTGTCGAATTTACATTCTTTTGAAGTGAATACGAGGTATACATGACACTTCGCAATGAATATTATATCTTATCATGAAACATAAAAGTGAGATGCGATTTCGCGTTCTAAGAAGCATTAGAACTCTATTGCTACGATTCGTAGACATCTGCAAAGGCTATTCCCTAGCATGGAAGGGTCGCATCTACTTTCTTTTGAAGTGAATACGAGATATACATGACAGTTCGCAATGAATACTATATCTTATCATGAAACATAGAAGAGTGATGCGATATCGCGTTTTAGGAAGCAATGGAACTCTATTGCTGCGATACGTAGACATCTGCAAACGCTATTTCCTAGCATGGAAGTGTCGCATTTACATTCGTTTGAAGTGAATACGAGATATACATGACAGTTCGCAATGAATATTATATCTTATCATGAAACATACGAAGGAGGTGCTATATCGCGTTTTTAGAAGCACTAGAACTCTATTGCTACGATACGTAGACATCTGCAAACGCTATTTCCTAGCATGGAAGTGTCGCATTTTCATTCTTTTGAAGTGAATACGAGGTATACATATCACTCCATAATGAATATTATATCTTATCATGAAACATAGCAGTGAGATGCGATATCGCGTTTTAAGAAGCATTAGAACTCTATTGCTACGATACGTAGACATCTGCAAACGCTATTTCCTAGCATGTAAGTGCCGCATTTACATTCTTTTGATGTGAATACGAGATATACATGACACTTCGCAATGAACATTATATCTTCTCTTGAAACATAGCAGTGAGATGCGATATCGCGTTTTAAGAAGCATTAGAACTCTATTGCTACGATACGTAGTCATCTGGAAACGCTATTTCCTAGCATGGAAGTGTCGCATTTACATTCTTTTGATGTGAATACGAGATATACATGACACTTCGCAATGAATATTATATCTTCTCATGAAACATAGCAGTGAGATGCGATATCGCGTTTTAAGAAGCATTAGAACTCTATTGCTACGATACGTAGACATCTGCAAAGGCTATTCCCTAGCATGGAAGGGTCGCATTTACTTTCTTTTGAAGTGAGTACGAGGTATACATGTCACTCCATAATGAATATTATATCTTCTCATGAAACATAGCAGTGGGATGCGATATCGCGTTTTAAGAAGCATTAGAACTCTATTGCTACGATACGTAGACATCTGCAAACGCCATTTCCTAGCATGGAAGTGTCGCATTTACATTCGTTTGAAGTGAATACGAGATATACATGACACTTCGCAATGAATATTATATCTTATCACGGAACATAGAAATGAAATGAGGCATCTCGTTTTAAGAAGCATTAGAACTCTATTGCTACGATACGTAGACATCTGCAAACGCTATTTCCTAGCATGGAAGTGTCGCATTTACATTCGTTTGAAGTGAATACGAGATATACATGACACTTCGCAATGAATATTATATCTTATCATGAAACATAGGAATGAGGTGCTATATCGCGTTTTGAGAAGCATTAGAACTCTATTGCCTACATACGTAGACATCTGCAAAGGCTATTCCCTAGCATGGTAGGGTCGCATTTACTTTCTTTTGAAGTGAGTACGAGGTATACATATCACTCCATAATGAATATTATATCTTATCATGAAACATAGCAGTGAGATGTGATATCGCGTTTTAAGAAGCATTAGAACTCTATTGCTACGATACGTAGACATCTGCAAACGCTATTTCCTAGCATGGAAGTGTCGCATTTACATTCATTTGAAGTGAATACGAGGTATACATGACACTTCGCTATGAATATTATACCTTATCATGAAACATAGAAGAGTGATGCGATATCGCGTTTTAGGAAGCATTGGATTCTATTGCTACGATACGTAGACATCTGCAAACGCTATTTCCTAGCATGGAAGTGTCGCATTTACATTCGTTTGAAGTGAATACGAGATATACATGACACTTCGCAATGAATATTATATCTTATCATGAAACATAGGAATGAGGTGCTATATCGCGTTTTGAGAAGCATTAGAACTCTATTGCCTACGATACGTAGACACCTGCAAAGGCTATTCCCTAGCATGGAAGGGTCGCATCTACTTTCTTTTGAAGTGAGTACGAGATATACATAACATTCCATAATGAATATTATATCGTATCATGAAACATAGCAGTGAGATGCGATATCGCGTTTTTAGAAGCATTTGAACTCTATTGCTACGATACGTAGACATCTGCAATCGCCATTTCCTAGCATGGAAGTGTCGCATTTACATTCATTTGAAGTGAATACGAGGTATACATGACACTTCGCAATGAATATTATATCTTATCATGAAACATAGGAATGAGGTGCTATATCTCGTTTTAAGAAGCATTAGAACTCTATTGCTACGATACGTAGACATCTGCAAACGCTATATCCTAGCATGGAAGTGTCGCATTTACATTCTTTTGATGTGAATACGAGATATACATATCATTCCATAATGTATATTATATCTTATCATGAAACATAGGAATGAGGTGCTATATCGCGTTTTGAGAAGCATTAGAACTCTATTGCTACGATACGTAGATATCTGCAAACGCTATTTCCTAGCATGGAAGTGTCGCATTTACATTCTTTTGAAGTGAATACGAGGTATATATGACACTTCGCAATGAATATTATATCTTATCATGAAACATACATGTGAGATGCGATATCGCGTTCTAAGAAGCATTAGAACTCTATTGCTACGATACGTAGACATCTGCAAAGGCTATTCCCTAGCATGGAAGGGTCGCATTTACATTCTTTTGAAGTGAGTACGAGGTATACATATCACTCCATAATGAATATTATATCTTATCATGAAACATAGCAGTGAGATGCGACATCTCGTTTTAAGAAGCATTATTACTCTATTGCTACGATACGTAGACATCTGCAAACGCTATTTCCTAGCATGGAAGTGTCGCATTTACATTCTTTTGATGTGAATACGAGATATACATGACACTTCGCAATGAATATTATATCTTATCATGAAACATAGGAATGAGGTGCTACATCGCCTTTTGAGAAGCACTAGAACTCTATTGCTGCGATACGTAGACATCTGCAAACGCTATTTCCTAGCATGGAAGTGTCGCAATTTACATTCATTTGAAATGAATACGAGGTATACATGACACTTCGCAATGAATATTATACCTTATCATGAAACATAGAAGGGAGATGCGATATCGCGTCTTAAGAAGCATTAGAACCCTATTGCTATGATACGTAGACATCTGCAACCGCTACTTCCTAGCATGGAAGTGTCGCATTTACATTCATTTGAAGTGAATACGAGGTATACATGACACTCCACAATGAATATTATATCTTATCACGGAACATAGAAATGAAATGAGGCATCTCGTTTTAAGAAGCATTAGAACTCTATTGCTACGATACGTAGACATCTGCAAACGATATTTCCTAGCATGGAAGTGTCGCAATTACATTCTTTTGATGTGAAAACGAGATATACATGACACTTCGCAATGAATATTATATCTTCTCATGAAACATAGCAGTGAGATGCGATATCGCGTTTTAAGAAGCATTAGGGCTCTATTGCTACGATACGTAGACATCTGCAAACGCTATTTCCTAGCATGGAAGGGTCGCATTTACATTCATTTGAAGTGAGTACGATGTATACATATCAGCCCATAATGAATATTATATCTTATCATGAAACATAGCAGTGAGGTGCGATATCGCGTTGTAAGAAGCATTAGAACTCTATTGCTACGATACGTAGACATTTGCAAACGCTATTTCCTAGCATGGAAGTGTCGCATTTACATTCATTTGAAGTGAATACGAGGTATACATGACACTTCGCAATGAATATTATACCTTATCATGAAACATAGAAGGGTGATGCGATATCGCGTTTTAGGAAGCATTGGAACTCTATTGCTGCGATACGTAGACATCTGCAAACGCTATTTCCTAGCATGGAAGTGTCGCATTTATATTCTTTTGATGTGAATACGAGATATACATGACACTTCGCAATGAATATTATATCTTATCATGAAACATAGGAATGAGGTGCTATATCGCGTTTTGAGAGGCATTAGAACTCTATTGCTACGATACGTAGACATCTGCAAACGCTATTTCCTAGCATGGAAGTGTCGCATTTACATTCTTTTGATGTGAATACGAGATATACATGACACATCGCAATGAATATTATATCTTATCATGAAGCATAGGAATGATGTGCTATATCGCGTTCTGAGAAGCATTAGAACTCTATTGCCAATATACGTATACATCTGCAAACTCTATTTCCTAGCAAGGAAATTTCGCACGTACATTTCACTGAAGTGAATACGAGGTATACATAGCATTACACAATGAATATTATATCTTATTACGAAACATAGAAATGAAATACATCTCGTTCTAAGAAGCATTATTGCTCTATTGCTGTGATACGTAGACATCTGCAAACGCTACTTCCTAGCATGGAAGTGTCGCATTTACATTCTTTTGATGTGAATACGATATATACATGACACTTCGCAATGAATATTATATCTTATCATGAAACATAGGAATGAGGTGCTATATCGCGTTTTAAGGAGCATCAGAGCTCTATTGCTACGATACGTAGGCATCTGCAAACGCTATTTCCTAGCATGGAAGTGTCGCATTTACTTTCTTTTGAAGTGAATACGAGGTATACATGACACTTCGCAATGAATATTATATCTTATCGTGAAACATAAAAGTGAGATGCGATATCGCGTTCTAAGAAGCATTGGAACTCTATTTCTACGATACGTAGACATCTGCAAAGGCTATTCCCTAGCATGGATGGGTCGCATTTACATTCTTTTGAAGTGAGTACGAGGTATCACTCCATAATGAATATTATATCTTATCATGAAACATAGCAGTGAGATGCGACATCTCGCTTTAAGAAGCATTATTACTCTATTGCTACGATACGTAGACATCTGCAAACGCTATTTCCTAGCATGGAAGTGTCGCATTTACATTCGTTTGAAGTGAATACGAGGTATACATGACACTTCGCTATGAAAATTATATCTTATCATGAAACATAGAAGTGAGATGCGATATGGCATTTTAAGAATCATTAGAACTCTATTGTTTCGACACGTAGTCATCTGCAAACGCTATTTCCTAGCATGTAATTGCCGCATTTACTTTCTTTTGATGTGAATACGAGATATACATGACACTTCGCAATGAACATTATATCGGATCATGAAACATTGATATGAGATGCGACATCTCGTTTTAAGAAGCATTAGAACTCTATTGCTACGATACGTAGACATCTGCAAACGCTATATCCTAGCATGGAAGTGTCGCATTTACATTCTTTTGATGTGAATGCGAGATATACATATCACTCCATAATGTATAATATATCTTATCATGAAACATAGGAATGAGGTGCTATATCGCGTTTTGAGAAGCATTAGAACTCTATTGCTACGATACGTAGACATCTGCAAACGCTATTTCCTAGCATGGAAGTGTCGCATTTACATTCTTTTGAAGTGAATACGAGGTATATATGACACTTCGCAATGAATATTATATCTTATCATGAAACATACATGTGAGATGCGATATCGCGTTCTAAGAAGCATTAGAACTCTATTGCTACGATACGTAGACATCTGCAAAGGCTATTCCCTAGCATGGAAGGGTCGCATTTACATTCTTTTGAAGTGAGTACGAGGTATACATATCACTCCATAATGAATATTATATCTTATCATGAAACATAGCAGTGAGATGCGACATCTCGTTTTAAGAAGCATTAGAACTCTATTGCTACGATACGTAGACATCTGCAAACGATATTTCCTAGCATGGAAGTGTCGCAATTACATTCTTTTGATGTGAAAACGAGATATACATGACACTTCGCAATGAATATTATATCTTCTCATGAAACATAGCAGTGAGATGCGATATCGCGTTTTAAGAAGCATTAGAACTCTATTGCCACGATACGTAGTCATCTGCAAACGCTATTTCCTAGCATGGAAGTGTTGCATTTACATTCGTTTGAAGTGAATACGAGATATACATGACACTTCGCAATGAATATTATATCTTCTCATGAAACATAGCAGTGAGATGCGATATCGCGTTTTAAGAAGCATTAGAACTCTATTGCCACGATACGTAGTCATCTGCAAACGCTATTTCCTAGCATGGAAGTGTCGCATTTACATTCTTTTGAAGTGAATACGAGGTATATATGACACTTCGCAATGAATATTATATCTTATCATGAAACATACATGTGAGATGCGATATCGCGTTCTGAGAAGCATTAGAACTCTATTGCTACGATACGTAGACATCTGCAAAGGCTATTCCCTAGCATGGAAGGGTCGCATTTACATTCTTTTGAAGTGAGTACGAGGTATACATATCACTCCATAATGAATATTATATCTTATCATGAAACATAGCAGTGAGATGCGACATCTCGTTCTAAGAAGCATTATTACTCTATTGCTACGATACGTAGACATCTGCAAACGCTATTTCCTAGCATGGAAGTGTCGCATTTACATTCGTTTGAAGTGAATACGAGGTATACATGACACTTCGCAATGAAAATTATACCTTATCATGAAACATAAAAGTGAGATGCGATATCGCGTTCTAAGAAGCAATAGAACTCTATTGCTACGATACGTAGACATCTGCAAAGGCTATTCCCTAGCATGGAAGGGTCGCATTTACAATGATTTGAAGTGAATACGAGGTATACATGACACTTCGTAATGAATATTATACCTTATCATGAAACATAGAAGGGTGATGCGATATCGCGTTTTAGGAAGCATTTGAACTCTATTGCTGCGATACGTAGACATCTGCAAACGCTATTTCCTAGCATGGAAGTGTCGCGTTTACATTCTTTTGAAGTGAATACGAGGTATACATGACACTTCGCAATGAATATTATATCTTATCATGAAACATAAAAGTGAGATGCGATATCGCGTTCTAAGAAGCATTAGAACTCTATTGCTACGATACGTAGACATCTGCAAACTCTATTTCCTAGCAAGGAAATTTCGCACTTACATTCCACTGAAGTGAATACGAGGTATACATAACATTACACAATGAATATTATATCAGATCATGAAACATAGATATGAGATGCGACATCTCGTTTTAAGAAGCATTAGAACTCTATTGCTACGATACGTAGACATCTGCAAACGCTATTTCCTAGCATGGAAGTGTCGCATTTACATTCTTTTGATGTGAATACGAAATATACATATCACTCCATAATGTATATTATATCTTATCGTGAAACATAGGAATGAGGTGCTATATCGCGTTTTGAGAAGCATTAGAACTCTATTGCTACGATACGTAGACATCTGCAAACGCTATTTCCTAGCATGGAAGTGTCGCATTTACATTCTTTTGAAGTGTATACGAGGTATATATGACACTTCGCAATGAATATTATATCTTATCATGAAACATACATGTGAGATGCGATATCGCGTTCTATTAAGCATTAGAACTCTATTGCTACGATACGTAGACATCTGCAAAGGCTATTCCCTAGCATGGAAGGGTCGCATTTACATTCTTTTGAAGTGAGTACGAGGTATACATATCACTCCATAATGAATATTATATCTTATCATGAAACATAGCAGTGAGATGCGACATCTCGTTTTAAGAAGCATTATTACTCTATTGCTACGATACGTAGACATCTGCAAACGCTATTTCCTAGCATGGAAGTGTCGCATTTACATTCTTTTGAAGTGAATACGAGGTATACATGGCACTTCGCAATGAATATTATACCTTATCATGAAACATAGAAGGGAGATGCGATATCGCGTTTTAGGAAGCATTGGAACTCTATTGCTGCGATACTTAGACATCTGCAAACGCTATTTCCTAGCATGGAAGCGTCGCATTTACATTCGTTTGAAGTGAATACGAGATATACATGACACTTCGCAATGAATATTATATCTTATCATGAAACATAGGAATGAGGTGCTATATCGCGTTTTGAGAAGCATTAGAACTCTGTTGCCTATATACGTAGACATCTGCAAACTCTATTTCCTAGCAAGGAAATTTCGCACTTACATTCCACTGAAGTGAATACGAGGTATACATAACATTACACTATGAATATTATATCTTATTACGAAACATAGAAATGAAATACGGCATCTCGTTTTAAGAAGCATTAGTGCTCTATTGCTGTGATACGTAGACATCTGCAAACGCTATTTCCTAGCATGGAAGTATCTTATTTACGTTCTTTTGAAGTGAATACGAGGTATACATGACACTTCGCAATGAATATTATATCTGATCATGAAACATAGATATGAGATGCGACATCTCGTTTTAAAAAGCATTAGAACACTATTGTTACGATACGTAGACATCTGCAAACGCTATTTCCTAGCATGTAAGTGCGGCATTTACATTCTTTTGATGTGAATACGAGATATACATGACACTTCGCAATGAACATTACATCTTCTCTTGAAACATAGCAGTGAGATGCGATATCGCGTTTTAAGAAGCATTAGAACTCTATTGCTACGATACGTAGACATCTGCAAACGCTATTTCCTAGCATGGAAGTGTCGCATTTACATTCGTTTGAAGTGAATACGAGATATACATGACACTTCGCGATGAATATTATATCTTATCATGAAACATAAAAGTGAGATGCGATATCGCGTTCTAAGTAGCATTAGATCTCTATTGCTACGATACGTAGACATCTGCAAAGGCTATTCCCTGGCATGGAAGGGTCGCATTTACTTTCTTTTGAAGTGAGTACGAGGTATACATATCACTCCATAATGAATATTATATCTTATCATGAAACATAGCAGTGAGATGCGACATCTCGTTTTAAGAAGCATTATTACTCTATTGCTACGATACGTAGACATCTGCAAACGCCATTTCCTAGCATGGAAGTGTCGCATTTACATCCTTTTGAAGTGAATACGAGGTATACATGACACTTCGCAATGAATATTATTTCTGACCATGAAACATAGATATGAGATGCGACATCTCGTTTTAAAAAGCATTAGAACTCTATTGCTACGATACGTAGACATCTGCAAACGCCATTTCCTATCATGGAAGTGTCGCATTTACATTAGTTTGAAGTGAATACGAGATATACATGACACTTCGCAATGAATATTATATCTTATCACGGAACATAGAACTGAAATGTGGCATCTCGTTTTAAGAAGCATTAGAACTCTATTGCTACGATACGTAGACATCTGCAAACGCTATTTCCTAGCATGGAAGTGTCGCATTTACATTCGTTTGAAGTGAATACGAGATATACGTGACACTTCGCAATGAATGTTATATCTTATCATGAAACATAGGAATGAGGTGCTATATCGCGTTTTGAGAAGCATTAGAACTCTATTGCTACGATACGTAGACATCTGCAAAGGCTATTCCCTAGCATGGAAGGGGCGCATTTACTTTCTTTTGAAGTGAGTACGAGGTATACATATCACTCCATAATGAATATTATATCTTATCATGAAACATAGCAGTGAGATGCGATATCGCGCTTTAAGAAGCATTAGAACTCTATTGCTACGATACGTAGACATCTGCAAACGCTATTTCCTAACATGTAAGTGCCGCATTTACATTCTTTTGATGTGAATACGAGATATACATGACACTTCGCAATGAACATTATATCTTCTCTTGAAACATAGCAGTGAGATGCGATATCGCGTTTTAAGAAGCATTAGAACTCTATTGCTACGATACGTAGTCATCTGGAAACGCTATTTCCTAGCATGGAAGTGTCGCATTTACATTCTTTTGATGTGAATACGAGATATACATGACACTTCGCAATGAATATTATATCTTCTCATGAAACATAGCAGTGAGATGCGATATCGCGTTTTAAGAAGCATTAGAACTCTATTGCTACGATACGTAGACATCTGCAAACGCTATTTCCTAGCATGGAAGTGTCGCATTTACATTCGGTTGAAGTGAATACGAGATATACATGACACTTCGCGATGAATATTATATCTTATCATGAAACATAAAAGTGAGATGCGATATCGCGTTCTAAGAAGCATTAGAACTCTATTGCTACGATACGTAGACATCTGCAAAGGCTATTCCCTAGCATGGAAGGGTCGCATTTACTTCCTTTTGAAGTGAGTACGAGGTATACATATCACTCCATAATGAATATTATATCTTCTCATGAAACATAGCAGTGGGATGCGATATCGCGTTTTAAGAAGCATTAGAACTCTATTGCTACGATACGTAGACATCTGCAAACGCCATTTCCCAGCATGGAAGTGTCGCATTTACATTCGTTTGAAGTGAATACGAGATGTACATGACACTTCGCAATGAATATTGTATCTTATCACGGAACATAGGAATGAGGTGCTACATCGCGTTTTGAGAAGCATTAGAACTCTATTGCCTATATACGTAGACATCTGCAAACTCTATTTCCTAGCAAGGAAATTTCGCACTTACATCCCACTGAAGTGAATACGAGGTATACATAACATTACACAATGAATATTATATCTTATTACGAAACATAGATGTGAAATACGACATCTCGTTTTAAGAAGCATTAGTACTCTATTGCTGTGATACGTAGACATCTGCAAACGCTATGTCCTAGCATGGAAGTGTCGCATTTACATTCATTTGAAGTGAATACGAGGTATACATGACACTTCGCAATGAATATTATACCTTATCATGAAACATAGAAGGGAGATGCGATATCGCGTTTTAGGAAGCATTGGAACTCTATTGCTTCGACACGTAGTCATCTGGAAACGCTATTTCCTAGCAAGGAAGTGTCGCATTTACATCCTTTTGAAGTGAATACGAGGTATACATGACACTTCGCACTGAATATTATATCTGACCATGAAACATAGATATGAGATGCGATATCGCGTTTTAAGATGCATTAGAACTCTATTGCTACGATACGTAGACATCTGCAAACGCTATTTCCTAGCATGGAAGTGTCGCATTTACATTCATTTGAAGTGAATACGAGATATACATGACAGTTCGCAATGAATATTATATCTTATCATGAAACATAGAAGAGTGATGCGATATCGCGTTTTAGGAAGCATTGGAACTCTATTGCTGCGATACGTAGACATCTGCAAACGCTATTTCCTAGCATGGAAGTGTCGCATTTACATTCGTTTGAAGTGAATACGAGATATACATGACAGTTCGCAATGAATATTATATCTTATCATGAAACATAGGAATGAGGTGCTATATCGCTTTTTTAGAAGCACTAGAACTCTATTGCTACGATACGTAGACATCTGCAAACGCTATTTCCTAGCATGGAAGTGTCGCATTTTCATTCTTTTGAAGTGAATACGAGGTATACATGACACTTCGCAATGAATATTATATCTTATCATGAAACATAAAAGTGAGATGCGATTTCGCGTTCTAAGAAGCATTAGAACTCTATTGCTACGATACGTAGACATCTGCAAAGGCTATTCCCTAGCATGGAAGGGTCGCATTTACTTCCTTTTGAAGTGAGTACGAGGTATACATAACACTCCATAATGAATATTATATCTTATCATGAAACATAGCAGTGAGATGCGATATCGCGTTTTTAGAAGCATTTGAACTCTATTGCTACGATACGTAGACATCTGCAATCGCCATTTCCTAGCATGGAAGTGTCACATTTACATTCATTTGAAGTGAATACGAGGTATACATGACACTTCGCTATGAATATTATACCTTATCATGAGACATAGAAGAGTGATGCGATATCGCGTTTTAGGAAGCATTGGAACTCTATTGCTGCGATACGTAGACATCTGCAACCGCTACTTCCTAGCATGGAAGTGTCGCATTTACATTCACTTGAAGTGAATACGAGGTATACATGACACTCCACAATGAATATTATATCTTATCACGGAACATAGAAATGAAATGAGGCATCTCGTTTTAAGAAGCATTAGAACTCTATTGCTACGATACGTAGACATCTGCAAACGCTACTTCCTAGCATGGAAGTGTCGCATTTACATTCTTTTGAAGTGAATACGAGGTATACATGACACTTCGCAATGAATATTATATCTTATCATGAAACATAGAAGTGAGAAGCGACATGGCATTTTAAGAATCATTAGAACTCTATTGTTTCGAGACGTAGTCATCTGTAAACGCTATTTCCTAGCAAGGAAGTGTCGCATTTACATCCTTTTGAAGTGAATACGAGGTATACATGACACTTCGCAATGAATATTATATCTGATCATGAAACATAGATATGAGATGCGACATCCCGTTTTAAGAAGCATCAGAACTCTATTGCTACGATACGTAGACATCTGCAAAGGCTATTCCCTAGCATGGAAGGGTCGCATTTACTTTCTTTTGAAGTGAGTACGAGGTATACATATCACTCCATAATGAATATTATATCTTCTCATGAAACATAGCAGTGGGATGCGATATCGCGTTTTAAGAAGCATTAGAACTCTATTGCTACGATACGTAGACATCTGCAAACGCCAATTCCTAGCATGGAAGTGTCGCATTTACATTCGTTTGAAGTGAATACGAGATATACATGACACTTCGCAATGAACATTATATCTTCTCTTGAAACGTAGCAGTGAGATGCGATATCGCGTTCTTAGAAGCATTTGAACTCTATTGCTACGATACGTAGACATCTGCAATCGCCATTTCCTAGCATGGAAGTGTCGCATTTACATTCATTTGAAGTGAATACGAGGTATACATGACACTTCGCTATCAATATTATACCTTATCATGAGACATAGAAGAGTGATGCGATATCGCGTTTTAGGAAGCATTGGAACTCTATTGTTTCGACACGTAGTCATCTGGAAACGCTATTTCCTAGCACGGAAGTGTTGCATTTACATCCTTTTGAAGTGAATACGAGGTATACATGACACTTCGCAATGAATATTATATCTGACCATGAAACATAGATATGAGATGCGACATCTCGTTGTAAAAAGCATTAGAACTCTATTGCTACGATACGTAGACATCTGCAAACGCTATTTCCTAGCATGTAAGTGTCGCATTTGCATTCTTTTGATGTGAATACAAGATATACATGACACTTCGGAATGAACATTATATCTTCTCTTGAAACGTAGCAGTGAGATGCGATATCGCGTTTTAAGAAGCATTAGAACTCTATTGCTACGATACGTAGTCATCTGGAAACGCTATTTCCTAGCAAGGAAGTGTCGCATTTACATTCTTTTGAAGTGAATACGAGGTATACATGACACTTCGCAATGAATATTATATCTTATCATGAAACATAAAAGTGAGATGCGATATCGCGTTCTAAGAAGCATTGGAACTCGATTGCTACGATACGTAGACATCTACAATCGCTATTTCCTAGCATGGAAGTGTCGCATTTACATTCATTTGAAGTGAATACGAGATATACATGACAGTTCGCAATGAATATTATATCTTATCATGAAACATAGGAATGAGGTGCTATATCGCGTTTTTAGAAGCACTAGAACTCTATTGCTACGATACGTAGACATCTGCAAAGGCTATTCCCTAGCATGGAAGGGTCGCATCTACTTTCTTTTGAAGTGAGTACGAGGTATACATAACACTCCATAATGAATATTATATCTTATCATGAAACATAGCAGTGAGATGCGATATCGCGTTTTTAGAAGCATTTGAACTCTATTGCTACGATACGTAGACATCTGCAATCGCCATTTCCTAGCATGGAAGTGTCGCATTTACATTCATTTGAAGTGAATACGAGGTATACATGACACTTCGCTATGAATATTATACCATATCATGAGACATAGAAGAGTGATGCGATATCGCGTTTTAGGAAGCATTGGAACTCTATTGCTGCGATACGTAGACATCTGCAACCGCTACTTCCTAGCATGGAAGTGTCGCATTTACATTCATTTGAAGTGAATACGAGGTATACATGACACTCCACAATGAATATTATATCTTATCACGGAACATAGAAATGAAATGAGGCATCTCGTTTTAAGAAGCATTAGAACTCTATTGCTACGATACGTAGACATCTGCAAACGCTACTTCCTAGCATGGAAGTGTCGCATTTACATTCTTTTGAAGTGAATACGAGGTATACATGACACTTCGCAATGAATATTATATCTTATCATGAAACATAGAAGTGAGAAGCGACATGGCATTTTAAGAATCATTAGAACTCTATTGTTTCGACACGTAGTCATCTGGAAACGCTATTTCCTAGCAAGGAAGTGTCGCATTTACATCCTTTTGAAGTGAATACGAGGTATACATGACACTTCGCAATGAATATTATATCTGATCATGAAACATAGATATGAGATGCGACATCCCGTTTTAAGAAGCATCAGAACTCTATTGCTACGATACGTAGACATCTGCAAAGGCTATTCCCTAGCATGGAAGGGTCGCATTTACTTTCTTTTGAAGTGAGTACGAGGTATACATATCACTCCATAATGAATATTATATCTTCTCATGAAACATAGCAGTGGGATGCGATATCGCGTTTTAAGAAGTATTAGAACTCTATTGCTACGATACGTAGACATCTGCAAACGCCAATTCCTAGCATGGAAGTGTCGCATTTACATTCTTTTGAAGTGAATACGAGGTATACATGACACTTCGCAATGAATATTATATCTTATCATGAAACATAGAAGTGAGAAGCGATATGGCATTTTAAGAATCATTAGAACTCTATTGTTTCGACACGTAGTCATCTGGAAACGCTATTTCCTAGCAAGGAAGTGTCGCATTTACATCCTTTTGAAGTGAATACGAGGTATACATGACACTTCGCAATGAATATTATATCTGATCATGAAACATAGATATGAGATGCGACATCCCGTTTTAAGAAGCATTAGAACTCTATTGCTACGATACGTAGACATCTGCAAAGGCTAATCCCTAGCATGGAAGGGTCGCATTTACTTTCTTTTGAAGTGAGTACGAGGTATACATATCACTCCATAATGAATATTATATCTTCTCATGAAACATAGCAGTGGGATGCGATATCGCGTTTTAAGAAGCATTAGAACTCTATTGCTACGATACGTAGACATCTGCAAACGCCAATTCCTAGCATGGAAGTGTCGCATTTACATTCATTTGAAGTGAATACGAGATATACATGACACTTCGCAATGAATATTATATCTTATCATGAAACATAGCAGTGAGATGCGATATCGCGTCTTAAGAAGCATTAGAACCCTATTGCTACGATACGTAGACATCTGCAACCGCTACTTCCTAGCATGGAAGTGTCGCATTTACATTCATTTGAAGTGAATACGAGGTATACATGACACTCCACAATGAATATTATATCTTATCACGGAACATAGAAATGAAATGAGGCATCTCGTTTTAAAAAGCATTAGAACTCTATTGCTACGATACGTAAGACATCTGCAAACGCTATTTCCTAGCATGGAAGTGTCGCAATTACATTCTTTTGACGTGAATACGAGATATACATGACACTTCGCAATGAATATTATATCTTCTCATGAAACATAGCAGTGAGATGCGATATCGCGTTTTAAGAAGCATTAGAACTCTATTGCTGCGATACGTAGACATCTGCAAACGCTATTTCCTAGCATGGAAGTGTCGCATTTACATTCATTTGAAGTGAATACGAGGTATACATGACACTTCGCAATGAATATTATACCTTATCATGAAACATAGAAGGGAGATGCGATATCGCGTTTTAGGAAGCATTGGAACTCTATTGTTTCGACACGTAGTCATCTGGAAACGCTATTTCCTAGCAAGGAAGTGTTGCATTTACATCCTTTTGAAGTGAATACGAGGTATACATGACACTTCGCAATGAATATTATATCTGACCATGAAACATAGATATGAGATGCGACATCTCGTTGTAAAAAGCATTAGAACTCTATTGCTACGATACGTAGACATCTGCAAACGCTATTTCCTAGCATGTAAGTGTCGCATTTACATTCTTTTGATGTGAATACAAGATATACATGACACTTCGGAATGAACATTATATCTTCTCTTGAAACGTAGCAGTGAGATGCGATATCGCGTTTTAAGAAGCATTAGAACTCTATTGCTACGATACGTAGTCATCTGGAAACGCTATTTCCTAGCAAGGAAGTGTCGCATTTACATTCTTTTGAAGTGAATACGAGGTATACATGACACTTCGCAATGAATATTATATCTTATCATGAAACATAAAAGTGAGATGCGATATCGCGTTCTAAGAAGCATTGGAACTCGATTGCTACGATACGTAGACATCTACAATCGCTATTTCCTAGCATGGAAGTGTCGCATTTACATTCATTTGAAGTGAATACGAGATATACATGACAGTTCGCAATGAATATTATATCTTATCATGAAACATAGGAATGAGGTGCTATATCGCGCTTTTAGAAGCACTAGAACTCTATTGCTACGATACGTAGACATCTGCAAACGCTATTTCCTAGCATGGAAGTGTCGCATTTTCATTCTTTTGAAGTGAATACGAGATATACATGACACTTCGCAATGAATATTATATCTTATCATGAAACATAAAAGTGAGATGCGATTTCGCGTTCTAAGAAGCATTAGAACTCTATTGCTACGATACGTAGACATCTGCAAAGGCTATTCCCTAGCATGGAAGGGTCGCATTTACTTTCTTTTGAAGTGAGTACGAGGTATACATATCACTCCATAATGAATATTATATCTTCTCATGAAACATAGCAGTGGGATGCGATATCGCGTTTTAAGAAGCATTAGAACTCTATTGCTACGATACGTAGACATCTGCAAACGCCAATTCCTGGCATGGAAGTGTCGCATTTACATTCGTTTGAAGTGAATACGAGGTATACATGACACTTCGCAATGAATATTATATCTGATCATGAAACATAGATATGAGATGCGACATCCCGTTTTAAGAAGCATCAGAACTCTATTGCTACGATACGTAGACATCTGCAAAGGCTATTCCCTAGCATGGAAGGGTCGCATTTACATTCTTTTGAAGTGAGTACGAGGTATACATATCACTCCATAATGAATATTATATCTTCTCATGAAACATAGCAGTGGGATGCGATATCGCGTTTTAAGAAGCATTAGAACTCTATTGCTACGATACGTAGACATCTGCAAACGCCAATTCCTAGCATGGAAGTGTCGCATTTACATTCGTTTGAAGTGAATACGAGATATACATGACACTTCGCAATGAATATTATATCTTATCATGAAACATAGCAGTGAGATGCGATATCGCGTCTTAAGAAGCATTAGAACCCTATTGCTACGATACGTAGACATCTGCAACCGCTACTTCCTAGCATGGAAGTGTCGCATTTACATTCATTTGAAGTGAATACGAGGTATACATGACACTCCACAATGAATATTATATCTTATCACGGAACATAGAAATGAAATGAGGCATCTCGTTTTAAAAAGCATTAGAACTCTATTGCTACGATACGTAAGACATCTGCAAACGCTATTTCCTAGCATGGAAGTGTCGCAATTACATTCTTTTGACGTGAATACGAGATATACATGACACTTCGCAATGAATATTATATCTTATCATGAAACATAAAAGTGAGATGCGATATCGCGTTCTAAGAAGAATTAGAACTCTATTGCTACGATACGTAGACATCTGCAAAGGCTATTCCCTAGCATAGAAGGGTCGCATTTACTTTCTTTTGAAGTGAGTACGAGGTATACATAACACTCCATAATGAATATTATATCTTCTCATGAAACATAGCAGTGAGATGCGATATCGCGCTTTAAGAAGCATTAGAACTCGATTGCTACGATACGTAGACATTTGCAAAGGCTATTCCCTAGCATGGAAGGGTCGCATTTCCATTCTTTTGAAGTGAATACGAGGTATACATATCACTCCATAATGAATATTATATCTTATCATGAAACTTAGCAGTGAGATGCGATATCGCGTTTTAAGAAGCATTAGAACTCTATTGCTACGATACGTAGACATCTGCAACCGCTACTTCCTAGCATGGAAGTGTCGCATTTACATTCATTTGAAGTGAATACGAGGTATACATGACACTCCACAATGAATATTATATCTTATCACGGAACATAGAAATGAAATGAGGCATCTCGTTTTAAAAAGCATTAGAACTCTATTGCTACGATACGTAAGACATCTGCAAACGCTATTTCCTAGCATGGAAGTGTCGCAATTACATTCTTTTGACGTGAATACGAGATATACATGACACTTCGCAATGAATATTATATCTTATCATGAAACATAAAAGTGAGATGCGATATCGCGTTCTAAGAAGAATTAGAACTCTATTGCTACGATACGTAGACATCTGCAAAGGCTATTCCCTAGCATAGAAGGGTCGCATTTACTTTCTTTTGAAGTGAGTACGAGGTATACATAACACTCCATAATGAATATTATATCTTATCATGAAACATAGCAGTGAGATGCGATATCGCGTTTTTAGAAGCATTTGAACTCTATTGCTACGATACGTAGACATCTGCAATCGCCATTTCCTAGCATGGAAGTGTCGCATTTACATTCATTTGAAGTGAATACGAGGTATACATGACACTTCGCTATGAATATTATACCTTATCATGAGACATAGAAGAGTGATGCGATATCGCGTTTTAGGAAGCATTGGAACTCTATTGCTGCGATACGTAGACATCTGCAACCGCTACTTCCTAGCATGGAAGTGTCGCATTTACATTCACTTGAAGTGAATACGAGGTATACATGACACTCCACAATGAATATTATATCTTATCACGGAACATAGAAATGAAATGAGGCATCTCGTTTTAAGAAGCATTAGAACTCTATTGCTACGATACGTAGACATCTGCAAACGCTACTTCCTAGCATGGAAGTGTCGCATTTACATTCTTTTGAAGTGAATACGAGGTATACATGACACTTCGCAATGAATATTATATCTTATCATGAAACATAGAAGTGAGAAGCGACATGGCATTTTAAGAATCATTAGAACTCTATTGTTTCGAGACGTAGTCATCTGTAAACGCTATTTCCTAGCAAGGAAGTGTCGCATTTACATCCTTTTGAAGTGAATACGAGGTATACATGACACTTCGCAATGAATATTATATCTGATCATGAAACATAGATATGAGATGCGACATCCCGTTTTAAGAAGCATCAGAACTCTATTGCTACGATACGTAGACATCTGCAAAGGCTATTCCCTAGCATGGAAGGGTCGCATTTACTTTCTTTTGAAGTGAGTACGAGGTATACATATCACTCCATAATGAATATTATATCTTCTCATGAAACATAGCAGTGGGATGCGATATCGCGTTTTAAGAAGCATTAGAACTCTATTGCTACGATACGTAGACATCTGCAAACGCCAATTCCTAGCATGGAAGTGTCGCATTTACATTCGTTTGAAGTGAATACGAGGTATACATGACACTTCGCAATGAATATTATATCTGATCATGAAACATAGATATGAGATGCGACATCCCGTTTTAAGAAGCATCAGAACTCTATTGCTACGATACGTAGACATCTGCAAAGGCTATTCCCTAGCATCGAAGGGTCGCATTTACATTCTTTTGAAGTGAGTACGAGGTATACATATCACTCCATAATGAATATTATATCTTCTCATGAAACATAGCAGTGGGATGCGATATCGCGTTTTAAGAAGCATTAGAACTCTATTGCTACGATACGTAGACATCTGCAAACGCCAATTCCTAGCATGGAAGTGTCGCATTTACATTCGTTTGAAGTGAATACGAGATATACATGACACTTCGCAATGAATATTATATCTTATCATGAAACATAGCAGTGAGATGCGATATCGCGTCTTAAGAAGCATTAGAACCCTATTGCTACGATACGTAGACATCTGCAACCGCTACTTCCTAGCATGGAAGTGTCGCATTTACATTCATTTGAAGTGAATACGAGGTATACATGACACTCCACAATGAATATTATATCTTATCACGGAACATAGAAATGAAATGAGGCATCTCGTTTTAAGAAGCATTAGAACTCTATTGCTACGATACGTAGACATCTGCAAACGCTACTTCCTAGCATGGAAGTGTCGCATTTACATTCTTTTGAAGTGAATACGAGGTATACATGACACTTCGCAAAGTGAATATTATATCTTATCATGAAACATAGAAGTGAGAAGCGACATGGCATTTTAAGAATCATTAGAACTCTATTGTTTCGACACGTAGTCATCTGGAAACGCTATTTCCTAGCAAGGAATTGTCGGATTTACATCCTTTTGAAGTGAATACGAGGTATACATGACATTTCGCAATGAATATTATATCTGATCATGAAACATAGATATGAGATGCGACATCCCGTTTTAAGAAGCATTAGAACTCTATTGCTACGATATGTAGACATCTGCAAACGCTATTTCCTAGCATGGAAGTGTCGCTTTTACATTCGTTTGAAGTGAATACGAGATATACATGACACTTCGCAATGAATATTATATCTTATCATGAAACATAGGAATGAGGTGCTATATCGCGTTTTGAGAAGCATTAGAAATCTATTGCTACGATACGTAGACATCTGCAAACGCTATTTCCTAGCATGGAAGTGTCGCATTTACATTCGTTTGAAGTGAATACGAGATATACATGACACTTCGCAATGAATATTATATCTTATCATGAAACATAGGAATGAGGTGCTATATCGCGTTTTGAGAAGCATTAGAACTCTATTGCTACGATACGTAGACATCTGCAAACGCTATTTCCTAGCATGGAAGTGTCGCATTTACATTCGTTTGAAGTGAATACGAGATATACATGACACTTCGCAATGAATATTATATCTTATCATGAAACATAGGAATGAGGTGCTATATCGCGTTTTGAGAAGCATTAGAACTCTATTGCTACGATACGTAGACATCTGCAAACGCTATTTCCTAGCATGGAAGTGTCGCATTTACATTCGTTTGAAGTGAATACGAGATATACATGACACTTCGCAATGAATATTATATCTTATCATGAAACATAGGAATGAGGTGCTATATCGCGTTTTGAGAAGCATTAGAACTCTATTGCTACGATACGTAGACATCTGCAAACGCTATTTCCTAGCATGGAAGTGTCGCATTTACATTCGTTTGAAGTGAATACGAGATATATATGACACTTCGCAATGAATATTATATCTTATCATGAAACATAGGAATGAGGAGTTATATCGCGTTTTGAGAAACATTAGAACTCTATTGCTACGATACCTAGACATCTGCATACGCTATTTCCTAGCAAGGAAGTGTCGCATTTACATTCTTGTGAAGAGAAATCGAGGTATACATGACACTTCGCAATGAATATTATATCTTATCATGTAACATAGAAGGGAGATGCGATATCGCGTCTTAAGAAGCATTAGAACCCTATTGCTACGATACATAGACATCTGCAACCGCTACTTCCTAGCATGGAAGTGTCGCATTTACATTCATTTGAAGTGAATACGAGGTATACATGACACTCCACAATGAATATTATATCTTATCACGGAACATAGAAATGAAATGAGGCATCTCGTTTTAAAAAGCATTAGAACTCTATTGCTACGATACGTAAGACATCTGCAAAGGCTATTCCCTAGCATGGAAGGGTCGCATTTACTTTCCCTTGAAGTGAGTGCGAGGTATACATATCACTCCATAATGAATATTATATCTTCTCATGAAAAATAGCAGTGAGATGCGATATCGCGTTTTAAGAAGCATTAGAACTCTATTGCTACGATACGTAGACATCTGCAAACGCTATTTCCTAGCATGGAAGTGTCGCATTTACATTCGTTTGAAGTGAATACGAGATATACATGACACTTCGCAATGAATTTTATATCTTACCATGAAACATAGGAATGAGGTGCTATATCTCGTTTTGAGAAGCATTAGAACTCTATTGCTACGATACGTGGACATCTGCAAACGCTATTTCCTAGCATGGAAGTGTCGCATTTACATTCGTTTGAAGTGAATACGAGATATACATGACACTTCGCAATGAATTTTATATCTTACCATGAAACATAGGAATTTAGGTGCTATATCGCGTTTTGAGAAGCATTAGAACTCTATTGCTACGATACGTAGACATCTGCAAACGCTATTTCCTAGCAAGGAAGTGTCGCATTTACATTCTTGTGAAGAGAAATCGAGGTATACATGACACTTCGCAATGAATATTTTATCTTATCATGTAAAATAGAAGTGAGATGCGATATCGCGTCTTAAGAAGCATTAGAACCCTATTGCTACGATACGTAGACATCTGCAACCGCTACTTCCTAGCATGGAAGTGTCGCATTTACATTCATTTGAAGTGAATACGAGGTATACATGACACTCCACAATGAATATTATATCTTATCACGGAACATAGAAATGAAATGAGGCATCGCGTTTTGAGAAGCATTAGAACTCTATTGCTACGATACGTAGGCATCTGCAAACTCTATTTCCTAGCAAGGAAATTTCGCACTTACATTCCACTGAAGTGAATACGAGGTATACATAACATTACACAATGAATATTATATCTTATTACGAAACATAGATATGAAATACGACATCTCGTTTTAAGAAGCATTAGTACTCCATTGCTGTGATACGTAGACATCGGCAAACAATATTTCCTAGCAAGGAAGTGTCGCATTTACATTCTTGTGAAGTGAAATCGAGGTATACATGACACTTCGCAATGAATATTATATCTTATCACGAAACATAGAAGTGTGATGCGATATCGCATTTTAAGAAGTATTAGAACCCTATTGCTACGATACGTAGACATCTGCAAACGCTACTTCCTAGCATGGAAGTGTCGCATTTACATTCTTTTGAAGTGAATACGAGGTATACATGACACTTCGCAATGAATACTATATCTTATCATGAAACATAGAAGTGAGAAGCGATATGGCATTTTAAGAATCATTAGAACTCTATTGTTTCGACATGTAGTCATCTGGAAACGCTATTTCCTAGCAAGGAAGTGTCGCATTTACATCCTTTTTAAGTGAATACGAGGTATACATGACACTTCGCAATGAATATTATATCTGATCATGAAACATAGATATGAGATGCGACATCTCGTTTTACGAAGCATTAGAACTCTATTGCTACGATACGTGGACATCTGCAAACGCTATTTCCTAGCATGGAAGTGTCGCATTTACATTCTTTAGAAGTGAATACGAGGTATACATGACACTTAGCAATGAATATTATATCTTATCATGAAACATAGGAATGAGGTGCTATATCGCGTTTTGAGAAGCATTAGAACTCTATTGCTACGATACGTAGACATCTGCAAACGCTATTTCCTAGCATGGAAGTGTCGCATTTACATTCGTTTGAAGTGAATACGAGATATACATGACACTTCGCAATGAATTTTATATCTTATCATGAAACATAGGAATGAGGTGCTATATCGCGTTTTGAGAAGCATTAGAACTCTATTGCTACGATACGTAGACATCTGCAAACGCTATTTCCTAGCATGGAAGTGTCGCATTTACATTCGTTTGAAGTGAATACGAGATATATATGACACTTCGCAATGAATATTATATCTTATCATGAAACATAGGAATGAGGTGTTATATCGCGTTTTGAGAAACATTAGAAATCTATTGCTACGATACGTAGACATCTGCATACGCTATTTCCTAGCAAGGAAGTGTCGCATTTACATTCTTGTGAAGAGAAATCGAGGTATACATGACACTTCGCAATGAATATTATATCTTATCATGTAACATAGAAGGGAGATGCAATATCGCGTCTTAAGAAGCATTAGAACCCTATTGCTACGATACGTAGACATCTGCAACCGCTACTTCCTAGCATGGAAGTGTCGCATTTACATTCATTTGAAGTGAATACGAGGCATACATGACACTCCACAATGAATATTATATCTTATCACGGAACATAGAAATGAAATGAGGCATCTCGTTTTAAAAAGCATTAGAACTCTATTGCTACGATACGTAAGACATCTGCAAAGGCTATTCCCTAGCATGGAAGGGTCGCATTTACTTTCCCTTGAAGTGAGTGCGAGGTATACATATCACTCCATAATGAATCTTATATCTTCTCATGAAAAATAGCAGTGAGATGCGATATCGCGTTTTAAGAAGCATTAGAACTCTATTGCTACGATACGTAGACATCTGCAAACGCTATTTCCTAGCATGGAAGTGTCGCATTTACATTCGCTTGAAGTGAATACGAGATATACATGACACTTCGCAATGAATTTTATATCTTATCATGAAACATAGAAGTGAGATGCGATATCGCGTTTTAAGAAGTATTAGAACTATATTGCTACGATACGTAGACATCTGCAAACAATATTTCCTAGCAAGGAAGTGTCGCATTTACATTCATTTGAAGTGAATACGAGGTATACATAATACTCTACAATGAATATTATATCTTACCAAGAAACATAGAAATGAAATGCGACATCTCGTTTTATAAAGCATTAGAATTCTATTGCTGCGATACGTAGACATCTGCAAACGCTATTTCCTAGCATGTAAGTGTCGCATTTACATTCTTTTGAAGTGAATACGAGGTATACATGACACATCGCTATGATTATTATATCTTATCATGAAACATAGGTGTGAGATGCGATATCGCGTTTTAAGAAGCATTAGAACTCTATTGCCTCGACGCGTAGACATCTGCAGACGCTATTTCCTAGCATGGAAGTGTCGCATTTACATTCTTTTGCAGTGAATACGAGGCATACAAGACACTTCGCAATGAATATTATATCTTATCATGAAACATAGAAGTGAGATGCGATATCGCGATATAAGAAGCAGTAGAACTCTATTGCTACGATACGTAGACATCTGCAAAATGCTATTTCCTAGCATGAAAGTGTCGCATTTACATTCTTTTGAAGTGAATACGAGGTATACATGGCAGTTCGCAATGAATATTATATCTTATCATGAAACATAGAAGTGAGATGCGATATCGCGATTTAAGAAGCAGTAGAACTCTATTGCTACGATACGTAGACATCTGCAAATGCTATTCCCTAGCATGGAAGGGTCGCATTTCCATTCTTTTAAAGTGTGTACGAGGTATACATATCACTCCATAATGAATATTATATCTTATCATGAAACATAGCAGTGAGATGCGATATCGCGATTTAAGAAGCAGTAGAACTCTATTGCTACGATACGTAGACATCTGCAAATGCTATTTCCTAGCATGAAAGTGTCGCATTTACATTCTTTTGAAGTGAATGCGAGGTATACATGGCAGTTCGAAATGAATATTATATCTTATCATGAAACATAGATGTGAGATGCGATATCGCGTTTTAAGATGTATTAGAAATATATTGCTAGGGTACGTAGACATCTGCAAACAATATTTCCTAGCAAGGAAGTGTCGCATTTACATTCATTTGAAGTGAATACGAGGTATACATAATACTCTACAATGAATATTATATCTTACCAAGAAACATAGAAATGAAATGCGACATCTCGTTTTATAAAGCATTAGAATTCTATTGCTGCGATACGTAGACATCTGCAAACGCTATTTCCTAGCATGTAAGTGTGGCATTTACATTCTTTTGGAGTGAATACGTGGTATACATGACACATCGCTATGATTATTATATCTTATCATGAAACATAGGTGTGAGATGCGATATCGCGTTTTAAGAAGCATTAGAACTCAATTGCCTCGACGCGTAGACATCTGCAGACGCTATTTCCTAGCATGGAAGTGTCGCATTTACATTCTTTTGAAGTGAATACGGGGTATACATGACACTTCGCAATGAATATTATATCTTATCATGAAACATAGAAGTGAGATGCGATATCGCGTTCTAAGAAGCAGTAGAACTCTATTGTTTCGACACGTAGTCATCTGGAAACGCTATTTCCTAGCAAGGAAGTGTCGCATTTACATCCTTTTGAAGTGAATACGAGGTATACATGACACTTCGCAATGAATATTATATCTGATCATGAAACATTGAAATGAGATGCCATATCGCGTTCTAAGAAACATTAGAACACTATTGCTACGATACGTAGACATCTGCAAAGGCTATTTCCTAGCATGAAAGTGTCACATTTACATACTTTTGAAATGAATACGAGGTATACATGGCAGTTCGCAATGAATATTATATCTTATCATGAAACATAGATGTGAGATGCGATATCGCGTTTTAAGAAGTATTAGAACTATATTGCTAGGATACGTAGTCATCTGCAAACAATATTTCCTAACAAGGAAGTGTCGCATTTACATTCATTTGAAGTGAATACGAGGTATACATAATACTCTACAATGAATATTATATCTTACCAAGAAACATAGAAATGAAATGGGACATCTCGTTTTATAAAGCATTAGAGTTCTATTGCTGCGATACGTAGACATCTGCAAACGCTATTTCCTAGCATGTAAGTGTCGCATTTACATTCTTTTGAAGTGAATACGAGGTATACATGACACATCGCTATGATTATTATATCTTATCGTGAAACATAGGTGCGAGATGCGATATCGCGTTTTAAGAAGCATTAGAACTCTATTGCCTCGACGCGTAGACATCTGCAGACGCTATTTCCTAGCATGGAAGTGTCGCATTTACATTCTTTTGAAGTGAATACGAGGTATACATGACACTTCGCAATGAATACTATATCTTATCATGAAACATAGAAGTGAGAAGCGATATGGCATTTTAAGAATCATTAGAACTCTATTGTTTCGACATGTAGTTATCTGGAAACGCTATTTCCTAGCAAGGAAGTGTCGCATTTACATCCTCTTTAAGTGAATACGAGGTATACATGACACTTCGCAATGAATATTATATCTGATCATGAAACATAGATATGAGATGCGACATCTCGTTTTACGAAGCATTAGAACTCTATTGCTACGATACGTGGACATCTGCAAACGCTATTTCCTAGCATGGAAGTGTCGCATTTACATTCTTTAGAAGTGAGTACGAGGTATACATGACACTTAGCAATGAATATTATATCTTATCATGAAACATAGAAGTGAGATGCGATATCGCGTTTTAAGAAGTATTAGAACTATATTGCTACGATACGTAGACATCTGCAAACAATATTTCCTAGCAAGGAAGTGTCGCATTTACATTCATTTGAAGTGAATACGAGGTATACATAATACTCTACAATGAATATTATATCTTACCAAGAAACATAGAAATGAAATGCGACATCTCGTTTTATAAAGCATTAGAATTCTATTGCTGCGAAACGTAGACATCTGCAAACGCTATTTCCTAGCATGTAAGTGTCGCATTTACATTCTTTTGAAGTGAATACGAGGTATACATGACACATCGCTATGATTATTATATCTTATCATGAAACATAGGTGTGAGATGCGATATCGCGTTTTAAGAAGCATTAGAACTCTATTGCCTCGACGCGTAGACATCTGCAGACGCTATTTCCTAGCATGGAACTGTCGCATTTACATTCTTTTGCAGTGAATACGAGGCATACAAGACACTTCGCAATGAATATTATATCTTATCATGAAACATAGAAGTGAGATGCGATATCGCGATATAAGAAGCAGTAGAACTCTATTGCTACGATACGTAGACATCTGCAAATGCTATTTCCTAGCATGAAAGTGTCGCATTTACATTCTTTTGAAGTGAATACGAGGTATACATGGCAGTTCGAAATGAATATTATATCTTATCATGAAACATAGATGTGAGATGCGATATCGCGTTTTAAGAAGCATTAGATCTCAATTGCCTCGACGCGTAGACATCTGCAGACGCTATTTCCTAGCATGGAAGTGTCGCATTTACATTCTTTTGAAGTGAATACGAGGTATACATGACACATCGCTATGATTATTATATCTTATCATGAAACATAGGTGTGAGATGCGATATCGCGTTTTAAGAAGCATTAGAACTCTATTGCCTCGACGCGTAGACATCTGCAGACGCTATTTCCTAGCATGGACGTGTCGCATTTACATTCTTTTGCAGTGAATACGAGGCATACAAGACACTTCGCAATGAATATTATATCTTATCATGAAACATAGAAGTGAGATGCGATATCGCGATATAAGAAGCAGTAGAACTCTATTGCTACGATACGTAGACATCTGCAAATGCTATTTCCTAGCATGAAAGTGTCGCATTTACATTCTTTTGAAGTGAATACGAGGTATACATGGCAGTTCGAAATGAATATTATATCTTATCATGAAACATATATGTGAGATGCGATATCGCGTTTTAAGAAGCATTAGATCTCAATTGCCTCGACGCGTAGACATCTGCAGACGCTATTTCCTAGCATGGAAGTGTCGCATTTACATTCTTTTGAAGTGAATACGAGGTATACATGACACTTCGCAATGAATATTATATCTTATCATGAAACATAGAAGTGAGATGCGATATCGCAATCTAAGAAGCAGTAGAACTCTATTGCTACGGTACGTAGACATCTGCAAACGCTATTTCCTAGCATGAAAGTGTCACATTTACATTCTTTTGAAGTGAATACGAGGTATACATGGCAGTTCGCAATGAATATTATATCTTATCATGAAACATAGAAGTGAGATGCGATATCGCGATTTAAGAAGCAGTAGAACTCTATTGCTACGATACGTAGACATCTGCAAATGCTATTCCCTAGCATGGAAGGGTCGCATTTCCATTCTTTTAAAGTGTGTACGAGGTATACATATCACTCCATAATGAATATTATATCTTATCATGAAACATAGCAGTGAGATGCGATATCGCGATTTAAGAAGCAGTAGAACTCTATTGCTACGATACGTAGACATCTGCAAATGCTATTTCCTAGCATGAAAGTGTCGCATTTACATTCTTTTGAAGTGAATACGAGGTATACATGGCAGTTCGAAATGAATATTATATCTTATCATGAAACATAGATGTGAGATGCGATATCGCGTTTTAAGAAGTATTAGAAATATATTGCTAGGGTACGTAGACATCTGCAAACAATATTTCCTAGCAAGGAAGTGTCGCATTTACATTCATTTGAAGTGAATACGAGGTATACATAATACTCTACAATGAATATTATATCTTACCAAGAAACATAGAAATGAAATGCGACATCTCGTTTTATAAAGCATTAGAATTCTATTGCTGCGATACGTAGACATCTGCAAACGCTATTTCCTAGCATGTAAGTG
The DNA here is from genome assembly GCF_050948175.1 of Xylocopa sonorina. Lineage (NCBI taxonomy): Eukaryota > Metazoa > Arthropoda > Insecta > Hymenoptera > Apidae > Xylocopa > Xylocopa sonorina. The sequence continues at coordinate 177,802 of NW_027490112.1, read as the reverse complement.
TGGCATTTACATTCTTTTGGAGTGAATACGTGGTATACATGACACATCGCTATGATTATTATATCTTATCATGGAACATAGGTGTGAGATGCGATATCGCGTTTTAAGAAGCATTAGAACTCAATTGCCTCGACGCGTAGACATCTGCAGACGCTATTTCCTAGCATGGAAGTGTCGCATTTACATTCTTTTGAAGTGAATACGAGGTATACATGACACTTCGCAATGAATATTATATCTTATCATGAAACATAGAAGTGAGATGCGATATCGCGTTCTAAGAAGCAGTAGAACTCTATTGTTTCGACACGTAGTCATCTGGAAACGCTATTTCCTAGCAAGGAAGTGTCGCATTTACATCCTTTTGAAGTGAATACGAGGTATACATGACACTTCGCAATGAATATTATATCTGATCATGAAACATTGAAATGAGATGCCATATCGCGTTCTAAGAAACATTAGAACACTATTGCTACGATACGTAGACATCTGCAAAGGCTATTTCCTAGCATGAAAGTGTCACATTTACATACTTTTGAAATGAATACGAGGTATACATGGCAGTTCGCAATGAATATTATATCTTATCATGAAACATAGATGTGAGATGCGATATCGCGTTTTAAGAAGTATTAGAACTATATTGCTAGGATACGTAGTCATCTGCAAACAATATTTCCTAACAAGGAAGTGTCGCATTTACATTCATTTGAAGTGAATACGAGGTATACATAATACTCTACAATGAATATTATATCTTACCAAGAAACATAGAAATGAAATGGGACATCTCGTTTTATAAAGCATTAGAGTTCTATTGCTGCGATACGTAGACATCTGCAAACGCTATTTCCTAGCATGTAAGTGTCGCATTTACATTCTTTTGAAGTGAATACGAGGTATACATGGCAGTTCGAAATGAATATTATATCTTATCATGAAACATATATGTGAGATGCGATATCGCGTTTTAAGAAGCATTAGATCTCAATTGCCTCGACGCGTAGACATCTGCAGACGCTATTTCCTAGCATGGAAGTGTCGCATTTACATTCTTTTGAAGTGAATACGAGGTATACATGACACTTCGCAATGAATATTATATCTTATCATGAAACATAGAAGTGAGATGCGATATCGCAATCTAAGAAGCAGTAGAACTCTATTGCTACGGTACGTAGACATCTGCAAACGCTATTTCCTAGCATGAAAGTGTCACATTTACATTCTTTTGAAGTGAATACGAGGTATACATGGCAGTTCGCAATGAATATTATATCTTATCATGAAACATAGAAGTGAGATGCGATATCGCGATTTAAGAAGCAGTAGAACTCTATTGCTACGATACGTAGACATCTGCAAATGCTATTCCCTAGCATGGAAGGGTCGCATTTCCATTCTTTTAAAGTGTGTACGAGGTATACATATCACTCCATAATGAATATTATATCTTATCATGAAACATAGCAGTGAGATGCGATATCGCGATTTAAGAAGCAGTAGAACTCTATTGCTACGATACGTAGACATCTGCAAATGCTATTTCCTAGCATGAAAGTGTCGCATTTACATTCTTTTGAAGTGAATACGAGGTATACATGGCAGTTCGAAATGAATATTATATCTTATCATGAAACATAGTTGTGAGATGCGATATCGCGTTTTAAGAAGTATTAGAAATATATTGCTAGGGTACGTAGACATCTGCAAACAATATTTCCTAGCAAGGAAGTGTCGCATTTACATTCATTTGAAGTGAATACGAGGTATACATAATACTCTACAATGAATATTATATCTTACCAAGAAACATAGAAATGAAATGCGACATCTCGTTTTATAAAGCATTAGAATTCTATTGCTGCGATACGTAGACATCTGCAAACGCTATTTCCTAGCATGTAAGTGTGGCATTTACATTCTTTTGGAGTGAATACGTGGTATACATGACACATCGCTATGATTATTATATCTTATCATGGAACATAGGTGTGAGATGCGATATCGCGTTTTAAGAAGCATTAGAACTCAATTGCCTCGACGCGTAGACATCTGCAGACGCTATTTCCTAGCATGGAAGTGTCGCATTTACATTCTTTTGAAGTGAATACGAGGTATACATGACACTTCGCAATGAATATTATATCTTATCATGAAACATAGAAGTGAGATGCGATATCGCGTTCTAAGAAGCAGTAGAACTCTATTGTTTCGACACGTAGTCATCTGGAAACGCTATTTCCTAGCAAGGAAGTGTCGCATTTACATCCTTTTGAAGTGAATACGAGGTATACATGACACTTCGCAATGAATATTATATCTGATCATGAAACATTGAAATGAGATGCCATATCGCGTTCTAAGAAACATTAGAACACTATTGCTACGATACGTAGACATCTGCAAAGGCTATTTCCTAGCATGAAAGTGTCACATTTACATACTTTTGAAATGAATACGAGGTATACATGGCAGTTCGCAATGAATATTATATCTTATCATGAAACATAGATGTGAGATGCGATATCGCGTTTTAAGAAGTATTAGAACTATATTGCTAGGATACGTAGTCATCTGCAAACAATATTTCCTAACAAGGAAGTGTCGCATTTACATTCATTTGAAGTGAATACGAGGTATACATAATACTCTACAATGAATATTATATCTTACCAAGAAACATAGAAATGAAATGGGACATCTCGTTTTATAAAGCATTAGAGTTCTATTGCTGCGATACGTAGACATCTGCAAACGCTATTTCCTAGCATGTAAGTGTCGCATTTACATTCTTTTGAAGTGAATACGAGGTATACATGACACATCGCTATGATTATTATATCTTATCATGAAACATAGGTGTGAGATGCGATATCGCGTTTTAAGAAGCATTAGAACTCTATTGCCTCGACGCGTAGACATCTGCAGACGCTATTTCCTAGCATGGAACTGTCGCATTTACATTCTTTTGCAGTGAATACGAGGCATACAAGACACTTCGCAATGAATATTATATCTTATCATGAAACATAGAAGTGAGATGCGATATCGCGATATAAGAAGCAGTAGAACTCTATTGCTACGATACGTAGACATCTGCAAATGCTATTTCCTAGCATGAAAGTGTCGCATTTACATTCTTTTGAAGTGAATACGAGGTATACATGGCAGTTCGAAATGAATATTATATCTTATCATGAAACATAGATGTGAGATGCGATATCGCGTTTTAAGAAGCATTAGATCTCAATTGCCTCGACGCGTAGACATCTGCAGACGCTATTTCCTAGCATGGAAGTGTCGCATTTACATTCTTTTGAAGTGAATACGAGGTATACATGACACATCGCTATGATTATTATATCTTATCATGAAACATAGGTGTGAGATGCGATATCGCGTTTTAAGAAGCATTAGAACTCTATTGCCTCGACGCGTAGACATCTGCAGACGCTATTTCCTAGCATGGACGTGTCGCATTTACATTCTTTTGCAGTGAATACGAGGCATACAAGACACTTCGCAATGAATATTATATCTTATCATGAAACATAGAAGTGAGATGCGATATCGCGATATAAGAAGCAGTAGAACTCTATTGCTACGATACGTAGACATCTGCAAATGCTATTTCCTAGCATGAAAGTGTCGCATTTACATTCTTTTGAAGTGAATACGAGGTATACATGGCAGTTCGAAATGAATATTATATCTTATCATGAAACATATATGTGAGATGCGATATCGCGTTTTAAGAAGCATTAGATCTCAATTGCCTCGACGCGTAGACATCTGCAGACGCTATTTCCTAGCATGGAAGTGTCGCATTTACATTCTTTTGAAGTGAATACGAGGTATACATGACACTTCGCAATGAATATTATATCTTATCATGAAACATAGAAGTGAGATGCGATATCGCAATCTAAGAAGCAGTAGAACTCTATTGCTACGGTACGTAGACATCTGCAAACGCTATTTCCTAGCATGAAAGTGTCACATTTACATTCTTTTGAAGTGAATACGAGGTATACATGGCAGTTCGCAATGAATATTATATCTTATCATGAAACATAGAAGTGAGATGCGATATCGCGATTTAAGAAGCAGTAGAACTCTATTGCTACGATACGTAGACATCTGCAAATGCTATTCCCTAGCATGGAAGGGTCGCATTTCCATTCTTTTAAAGTGTGTACGAGGTATACATATCACTCCATAATGAATATTATATCTTATCATGAAACATAGCAGTGAGATGCGATATCGCGATTTAAGAAGCAGTAGAACTCTATTGCTACGATACGTAGACATCTGCAAATGCTATTTCCTAGCATGAAAGTGTCGCATTTACATTCTTTTGAAGTGAATACGATGTATACATGGCAGTTCGAAATGAATATTATATCTTATCATGAAACATAGATGTGAGATGCGATATCGCGTTTTAAGAAGTATTAGAAATATATTGCTAGGGTACGTAGACATCTGCAAACAATATTTCCTAGCAAGGAAGTGTCGCATTTACATTCATTTGAAGTGAATACGAGGTATACATAATACTCTACAATGAATATTATATCTTACCAAGAAACATAGAAATGAAATGCGACATCTCGTTTTATAAAGCATTAGAATTCTATTGCTGCGATACGTAGACATCTGCAAACGCTATTTCCTAGCATGTAAGTGTGGCATTTACATTCTTTTGGAGTGAATACGTGGTATACATGACACATCGCTATGATTATTATATCTTATCATGGAACATAGGTGTGAGATGCGATATCGCGTTTTAAGAAGCATTAGAACTCAATTGCCTCGACGCGTAGACATCTGCAGACGCTATTTCCTAGCATGGAAGTGTCGCATTTACATTCTTTTGAAGTGAATACGAGGTATACATGACACTTCGCAATGAATATTATATCTTATCATGAAACATAGAAGTGAGATGCGATATCGCGTTCTAAGAAGCAGTAGAACTCTATTGTTTCGACACGTAGTCATCTGGAAACGCTATTTCCTAGCAAGGAAGTGTCGCATTTACATCCTTTTGAAGTGAATACGAGGTATACATGACACTTCGCAATGAATATTATATCTGATCATGAAACATTGAAATGAGATGCCATATCGCGTTCTAAGAAACATTAGAACACTATTGCTACGATACGTAGACATCTGCAAAGGCTATTTCCTAGCATGAAAGTGTCACATTTACATACTTTTGAAATGAATACGAGGTATACATGGCAGTTCGCAATGAATATTATATCTTATCATGAAACATAGATGTGAGATGCGATATCGCGTTTTAAGAAGTATTAGAACTATATTGCTAGGATACGTAGTCATCTGCAAACAATATTTCCTAACAAGGAAGTGTCGCATTTACATTCATTTGAAGTGAATACGAGGTATACATAATACTCTACAATGAATATTATATCTTACCAAGAAACATAGAAATGAAATGGGACATCTCGTTTTATAAAGCATTAGAGTTCTATTGCTGCGATACGTAGACATCTGCAAACGCTATTTCCTAGCATGTAAGTGTCGCATTTACATTCTTTTGAAGTGAATACGAGGTATACATGACACATCGCTATGATTATTATATCTTATCGTGAAACATAGGTGTGAGATGCGATATCGCGTTTTAAGAAGCATTAGAACTCTATTGCCTCGACGCGTAGACATCTGCAGACGCTATTTCCTAGCATGGAAGTGTCGCATTTACATTCTTTTGAAGTGAATACGAGGTATACATGACACTTCGCAATGAATACTATATCTTATCATGAAACATAGAAGTGAGAAGCGATATGGCATTTTAAGAATCATTAGAACTCTATTGTTTCGACATGTTGTCATCTGGAAACGCTATTTCCTGGCAAGGAAGTGTCGCATTTACATCCTCTTTTAGTGAATACGAGGTATACATGACACTTCGCAATGAATATTATATCTGATCATGAAACATAGATATGAGATGCGACATCTCGTTTTACGAAGCATTAGAACTCTATTGCTACGATACGTGGACATCTGCAAACGCTATTTCCTAGCATGGAAGTGTCGCATTTACATTCTTTAGAAGTGAATACGAGGTGTACATGACACATCGCTATGATTATTATATCTTATCATGAAACATAGGTGTGAGATGCGATATCGCGTTTTAAGAAGCATTAGAACTCTATTGCCTCGACGCGTAGACATCTGCAGACGCTATTTCCTAGCATGGAAGTGTCGCATTTACATTCTTTTGCAGTGAATACGAGGCATACAAGACTCTTCGCAATGAATATTATATCTTATCATGAAACATAGAAGTGAGATGCGATATCGCGATATAAGAAGCAGTAGAACTCTATTGCTACGATACGTAGACATCTGCAAATGCTATTTCCTAGCATGAAAGTGTCGCATTTACATTCTTTTGAAGTGAATACGAGGTATACATGGCAGTTCGAAATGAATATTATATCTTATCATGAAACATAGATGTGAGATGCGATATCGCGTTTTAAGAAGCATTAGATCTCAATTGCCTCGACGCGTAGACATCTGCAGACGCTATTTCCTAGCATGGAAGTGTCGCATTTACATTCTTTTGAAGTGAATACGAGGTATACATGACACTTCGCAATGAATATTATATCTTATCATGAAACATAGAAGTGAGATGCGATATCGCAATCTAAGAAGCAGTAGAACTCTATTGCTACGGTACGTAGACATCTGCAAACGCTATTTCCTAGCATGAAAGTGTCACATTTACATTCTTTTGAAGTGAATACGAGGTATACATGGCAGTTCGCAATGAATATTATATCTTATCATGAAACATAGAAGTGAGATGCGATATCGCGATTTAAGAAGCAGTAGAACTCTATTGCTACGATACGTAGACATCTGCAAATGCTATTCCCTAGCATGGAAGGGTCGCATTTCCATTCTTTTAAAGTGTGTACGAGGTATACATATCACTCCATAATGAATATTATATCTTATCATGAAACATAGCAGTGAGATGCGATATCGCGATTTAAGAAGCAGTAGAACTCTATTGCTACGATACGTAGACATCTGCAAATGCTATTTCCTAGCATGAAAGTGTCGCATTTACATTCTTTTGAAGTGAATACGAGGTATACATGGCAGTTCGAAATGAATATTATATCTTATCATGAAACATAGATGTGAGATGCGATATCGCGTTTTAAGAAGTATTAGAAATATATTGCTAGGGTACGTAGACATCTGCAAACAATATTTCCTAGCAAGGAAGTGTCGCATTTACATTCATTTGAAGTGAATACGAGGTATACATAATACTCTACAATGAATATTATATCTTACCAAGAAACATAGAAATGAAATGCGACATCTCGTTTTATAAAGCATTAGAATTCTATTGCTGCGATACGTAGACATCTGCAAACGCTATTTCCTAGCATGTAAGTGTGGCATTTACATTCTTTTGGAGTGAATACGTGGTATACATGACACATCGCTATGATTATTATATCTTATCATGGAACATAGGTGTGAGATGCGATATCGCGTTTTAAGAAGCATTAGAACTCAATTGCCTCGACGCGTAGACATCTGCAGACGCTATTTCCAAGCATGGAAGTGTCGCATTTACATTCTTTTGAAGTGAATACGAGGTATACATGACACTTCGCAATGAATATTATATCTTATCATGAAACATAGAAGTGAGATGCGATATCGCGTTCTAAGAAGCAGTAGAACTCTATTGTTTCGACACGTAGTCATCTGGAAACGCTATTTCCTAGCAAGGAAGTGTCGCATTTACATCCTTTTGAAGTGAATACGAGGTATACATGACACTTCGCAATGAATATTATATCTGATCATGAAACATTGAAATGAGATGCCTTATCGCGCTCTAAGAAACATTAGAACACTATTGCTACGATACGTAGACATCTGCAAAGGCTACTTCCTAGCATGAAAGTGTCACATTTACATACTTTTGAAATGAATACGAGGTATACATGGCAGTTCGCAATGAATATTATATCTTATCATGAAACATAGATGTGAGATGCGATATCGCGTTTTAAGAAGTATTAGAACTATATTGCTAGGATACGTAGTCATCTGCAAACAATATTTCCTATCAAGGAAGTGTCGCATTTACATTCATTTGAAGTGAATACGAGGTATACATAATACTCTACAATGAATATTATATCTTACCAAGAAACATAGAAATGAAATGGGACATCTCGTTTTATAAAGCATTAGAATTCTATTGCTGCGATACGTAGACATCTGCAAACGCTATTTCCTAGCATGTAAGTGTCGCATTTACATTCTTTTGAAGTGAATACGAGGTATACATGACACATCGCTATGATTATTATATCTTATCGTGAAACATAGGTGTGAGATGCGATATCGCGTTTTAAGAAGCATTAGAACTCTATTGCCTCGACGCGTAGACATCTGCAGACGCTATTTCCTAGCATGGAAGTGTCGCATTTACATTCTTTTGAAGTGAATACGAGGTATACATGACACTTCGCAATGAATACTATATCTTATCATGAAACATAGAAGTGAGAAGCGATATGGCATTTTAAGAATCATTAGAACTCTATTGTTTCGACATGTAGTCATCTGGAAACGCTATTTCCTGGCAAGGAAGTGTCGCACTTACATCCTCTTTTAGTGAATACGAGGTATACATGACACTTCGCAATGAATATTATATCTGATCATGAAACATAGATATGAGATGCGACATCTCGTTTTACGAAGCATTAGAACTCTATTGCTACGATACGTGGACATCTGCAAACGCTATTTCCTAGCATGGAAGTGTCGCATTTACATTCTTTAGAAGTGAATACGAGGTATACATGACACATCGCTATGATTATTATATCTTATCATGAAACATAGGTGTGAGATGCGATATCGCGTTTTAAGAAGCATTAGAACTCTATTGCCTCGACGCGTAGACATCTGCAGACGCTATTTCCTAGCATGGAAGTGTCGCATTTACATTCTTTTGCAGTGAATACGAGGCATACAAGACTCTTCGCAATGAATATTATATCTTATCATGAAACATAGAAGTGAGATGCGATATCGCGATATAAGAAGCAGTAGAACTCTATTGCTACGATACGTAGACATCTGCAAATGCTATTTCCTAGCATGAAAGTGTCGCATTTACATTCTTTTGAAGTGAATACGAGGTATACATGGCAGTTCGAAATGAATATTATATCTTATCATGAAACATAGATGTGAGATGCGATATCGCGTTTTAAGAAGCATTAGATCTCAATTGCCTCGACGCGTAGACATCTGCAGACGCTATTTCCTAGCATGGAAGTGTCGCACTTACATTCTTTTGAAGTGAATACGAGGTATACATGACACTTCGCAATGAATATTATATCTTATCATGAAACATAGAAGTGAGATGCGATATCGCAATCTAAGAAGCAGTAGAACTCTATTGCTACGGTACGTAGACATCTGCAAACGCTATTTCCTAGCATGAAAGTGTCACATTTACATTCTTTTGAAGTGAATACGAGGTATACATGGCAGTTCGCAATGAATATTATATCTTATCATGAAACATAGAAGTGAGATGCGATATCGCGATTTAAGAAGCAGTAGAACTCTATTGCTACGATACGTAGACATCTGCAAATGCTATTCCCTAGCATGGAAGGGTCGCATTTCCATTCTTTTAAAGTGTGTACGAGGTATACATATCACTCCATAATGAATATTATATCTTATCATGAAACATAGCAGTGAGATGCGATATCGCGATTTAAGAAGCAGTAGAACTCTATTGCTACGATACGTAGACATCTGCAAATGCTATTTCCTAGCATGAAAGTGTCGCATTTACATTCTTTTGAAGTGAATACGAGGTATACATGGCAGTTCGAAATGAATATTATATCTTATCATGAAACATAGATGTGAGATGCGATATCGCGTTTTAAGAAGTATTAGAAATATATTGCTAGGGTACGTAGACATCTGCAAACAATATTTCCTAGCAAGGAAGTGTCGCATTTACATTCATTTGAAGTGAATACGAGGTATACATAATACTCTACAATGAATATTATATCTTACCAAGAAACATAGAAATGAAATGCGACATCTCGTTTTATAAAGCATTAGAATTCTATTGCTGCGATACGTAGACATCTGCAAACGCTATTTCCTAGCATGTAAGTGTGGCATTTACATTCTTTTGGAGTGAATACGTGGTATACATGACACATCGCTATGATTATTATATCTTATCATGGAACATAGGTGTGAGATGCGATATCGCGTTTTAAGAAGCATTAGAACTCAATTGCCTCGACGCGTAGACATCTGCAGACGCTATTTCCAAGCATGGAAGTGTCGCATTTACATTCTTTTGAAGTGAATACGAGGTATACATGACACTTCGCAATGAATATTATATCTTATCATGAAACATAGAAGTGAGATGCGATATCGCGTTCTAAGAAGCAGTAGAACTCTATTGTTTCGACACGTAGTCATCTGGAAACGCTATTTCCTAGCAAGGAAGTGTCGCATTTACATCCTTTTGAAGTGAATACGAGGTATACACGACACTTCGCAATGAATATTATATCTGATCATGAAACATTGAAATGAGATGCCTTATCGCGCTCTAAGAAACATTAGAACACTATTGCTACGATACGTAGACATCTGCAAAGGCTACTTCCTAGCATGAAAGTGTCACATTTACATACTTTTGAAATGAATACGAGGTATACATGGCAGTTCGCAATGAATATTATATCTTATCATGAAACATAGATGTGAGATGCGATATCGCGTTTTAAGAAGTATTAGAACTATATTGCTAGGATACGTAGTCATCTGCAAACAATATTTCCTATCAAGGAAGTGTCGCATTTACATTCATTTGAAGTGAATACGAGGTATACATAATACTCTACAATGAATATTATATCTTACCAAGAAACATAGAAATGAAATGGGACATCTCGTTTTATAAAGCATTAGAATTCTATTGCTGCGATACGTAGACATCTGCAAACGCTATTTCCTAGCATGTAAGTGTCGCATTTACATTCTTTTGAAGTGAATACGAGGTATACATGACACATCGCTATGATTATTATATCTTATCGTGAAACATAGGTGTGAGATGCGATATCGCGTTTTAAGAAGCATTAGAACTCTATTGCCTCGACGCGTAGACATCTGCAGACGCTATTTCCTAGCATGGAAGTGTCGCATTTACATTCTTTTGAAGTGAATACGAGGCATACATGACACTTCGCAATGAATATTATATCTTATCATGAAACATAGAAGTGAGATGCGATATCGCGATTTAAGAAGCAGTAGAACTCTATTGCTACGATACGTAGATATCTGCAAATGCTATTTCCTAGCATGAAAGTGTCGCATTTACATTCATTTGAAGTGAATGCGAGGTATACATGGCAGTTCGAAATGAATATTATATCTTATCATGAAACATAGATGTGAGATGCGATATCGCGTTTTAAGAAGTATTAGAAATATATTGCTAAGATACGTAGACATCTGCAAACAATATTTCCTAGCAAGGAAGTGCCGCATTTACATTCATTTGAAGCGAATACGAGGTATACATAATACTCTACAATGAATATTATATCTTACCAAGAAACATAGAAATGAAATGCGACATCTCGTTTTATAAAGCATTAGAATTCTATTGCTGCGATACGTAGACATCTGCAGACGCTATTTCCTAGCATGGAAGTGTCGCATTTACATTCTTTTGAAGTGAATACGAGGTATACATGACACTTCGCAATGAATATTATATCTTATCATGAAACATAGAAGTGAGATGCGATATCGCAATCTAAGAAGCAGTAGAACTCTATTGCTACGATACGTAGACATCTGCAAATGCTATTTCCTAGCATGAAAGTGTCACATTTACATTCTTTTGAAGTGAATACGAGATATACATGGCAGTTCGCAATGAATATTATATCTTATCATGAAACATAGATGTGAGATGCGATATCGCGTTTTAAGAAGTATTAGAACTATATTGCTAGGATACGTAGACATCTGCAAACAATATTTCCTAGCAAGGAAGTGTCGCATTTACATTCATTTGAAGTGAATACGAGGTATACATAATACTCTACAATGAATATTATATCTTACGAAGAAACATAGAAATGAAATGCGACATCTCGTTTTATAAAGCATTAGAATTCTATTGCTGCGATACGTAGACATCTGCAAACGCTATTTCCTAGCATGTAAGTGTCGCATTTACATTCTTTTGAAGTGAATACGAGGTATACATGACACATCGCTATGATTATTATATCTTAACATGAAACATAGGTGTGAGATGCGATATCGCGTTTTAAGAAGCATTAGAACTCTATTGCCTCGACGCGTAGACATCTGCAGACGCTATTTCCTAGCATGGAAGTGTCGCATTTACATTCTTTTGAAGTGAATACGAGGCATACATGACACTTCGCAATGAATATTATATCTTATCATGAAACATAGAAGTGAGATGCGATATCGCGATTTAAGAAGCAGTAGAACTCTATTGCTACGATACGTAGACATCTGCAAATGCTATTTCCTAGCATGAAAGTGTCGCATTTACATTCTTTTGAAGTGAATACGAGGTATACATGGCAGTTCGAAATGAATATTATATCTTATCATGAAACATAGATGTGAGATGCGATATCGCTTTTTAAGAAGTATTAGAACTATATTGCCAGGATACGTAGACATCTGCAAACAATATTTCCTAGCAAGGAAGTGTCGCATTTACATTCATTTGAAGTGAATACGAGGTATACATAATACTCTACAATGAATATTATATCTTACCAAGAAACATAGAAATGAAATGCGACATCTCGTTTTATAAAGCATTGGAATTCTATTGCTGCGATACGTAGACATCTGCAAACGCTATTTCCTAGCATGTAAGTGTCGCATTTACATTCTTTTGAAGTGAATACGTGGTATACATGACACATCGCTATGATTATTATATCTTATCATGAAACATAGGTGTGAGATGCGATATCGCGTTTTAAGAAGCATTAGATCTCAATTGCCTCGACGCGTAGACATCTGCAGACGCTATTTCCTAGCATGGAAGTGTCGCATTTACATTCTTTTGAAGTGAATACGAGGCATACATGACACTTCGCAATGAATATTATATCTTATCATGAAACATAGAAGTGAGATGCGATATCGCAATCTAAGAAGCAGTAGAACTCTATTGCTACGATACGTAGACATCTGCAAATGCTATTTCCTAGCATGAAAGTGTCACATTTACATTCTTTTGAAGTGAATACGAGGTATACATGGCAGTTCGCAATGAATATTATATCTTATCATGAAACATAGATGTGAGATGCGATATCGCGTTTTAAGAAGTATTAGAACTATATTGCTAGGATACGTAGACATCTGCAAACAATATTTCCTAGCAAGGAAGTGTCGCATTTACATTCACTTGAAGTGAATACGAGGTATACATAATACTCTACGATGAATATTATATCTTACCAAGAAACATAGAAATGAAATGCGACATCTCGTTTTATAAAGCATTAGAATTCTATTGCTGCGATACGTAGACATCTGCAAACGCTATTTCCTAGCATGGATGTGTCGCATTTACATTCTTTTGTAGTGAATACGAGGTATACATAACACTCTACAATGAATATTATATCTTATCATGAAACACAGCAGTGAGATGCGATATCGCGTTTTAAGAAGCATTAGAACTCTACTGCTACGGTACGCAAACATCTGCAAACGCTATTACCTAGCATGGAAATGCCGCATTTACATTCTTTTGAAGATAATACGAGGTATACATAACCGTACGCAATGAATATTATATCTTATCTCGAAACATAGAAGTGAGATGCGATATCGCGTTCTAAGAAGCATTAGAACTCTATTGCTACGATACGTAGACATCTGCAAACGCTATTTCCTAGCATGGAAGGGTCGCATTTACATTCTTATGAAGTGAATACGAGGTATACATAACACTCCATAATGAATATTATATCTCATAATGAAACATAGCAGTGAGATGCGACATCTCCTTTAAGAAGCATTAGAACTCTATTGCTACGATACGTAGACATCTGCAAACGCTATTTCCTAGCATGGAAGTGTCGCATTAACATTCTTGTGATGTGAGTACGAGGTATGCATGACACTTCGCAATGAATATTATACCTTATCACGAAACATGGAAGCGAGATGCGATATCGCATTTAAAGAAGCATTAGAACTCTATAGCTACGATGCGTTGACATCTGCAAATGCTATTTCCTAGCATGGAAGTGTCGCATCTACATTCTTGTGACGTGAGTACGAGGTATACATGACACTTCGCAATGAATATTATATCTTATCATGAAACATAGAAGTGAGATGCGATATGGCGTTTTAGAAAGCATTAGAACTCTATTGCTACGATACGTAGACATCTGCAAACGCTATTTCCTAGCATGGAAGTGTCGCATTTACATTCTTTTGGAGTGAATACGAGGTATACATGACAGTTCGCTATGAGTATTATATCTTATAATGAAACATAGGAATGAGATGCGATATCGCGTTTTGAGAAGCGTTAGAATCCTATTGCTAATATACGTAGACATCTGCGTTTAAAGAAGCATTAGACCTCTATTGCTACGATACGTAGACATCTGCAAACGCTATGTCCTAGCAAGCAAGTGTCGCATTTACATTCCTTTGAAGTGAATGCGAAGTATACATAACACTCCACAATGAATATTATATCTTACCAAGAAACATAGAAATGAAATGCGACATCTCGTTTTATAAAGCATTGGAATTCTATTGCTGCGATACGTAGACATCTGCAAACGCTATTTCCTAGCATGTAAGTGTCGCATTTACATTCTTTTGAAGTGAATACGTGGTATACATGACACATCGCTATGATTATTATATCTTATCATGAAACATAGAAGTGAGATGCGATATCGCAATCTAAGAAGCAGTAGAACTCTATTGCTACGATACGTAGACATCTGCAAATGCTATTTCCTAGCATGAAAGTGTCACATTTACATTCATTTGAAGTGAATACGAGGTATACATGGCAGTTCGCAATGAATATTATATCTTATCATGAAACATAGATGTGAGATGCGATATCGCGTTTTAAGAAGTATTAGAACTATATTGCTAGGATACGTAGACATCTGCAAACAATATTTCCTAGCAAGGAAGTGTCGCATTTACATTCATTTGAAGCGAATACGAGGTATACATAATACTCTACAATGAATATTATATCTTACCAAGAAACATAGAAATGAAA
The DNA here is from genome assembly GCF_050948175.1 of Xylocopa sonorina. NCBI lineage: Eukaryota > Metazoa > Arthropoda > Insecta > Hymenoptera > Apidae > Xylocopa > Xylocopa sonorina. The sequence continues at coordinate 162,354 of NW_027490112.1, read as the reverse complement.
TGCGACATCTCGTTTTATAAAGCATTCGAATTCTATTGCTGCGATACGTAGACATCTGCAGACGCTATTTCCTAGCATGGAAGTGTCTCATTTACATTCGTTTGAAGTGAATACGAGAGATACATGACACTTCGCAATGAATATTATATCTTACCATGAAACATAGGAATGAGGTGCTATATCGCGTTTTGAGAAGCATTAGAACTCTATTGCTACGATACGTAGACATCTGCAAACGCTATTTCCTAGCATGGAAGTGTCGCATTTACATTCTTTTGAAGTGAATACGAGGTATACATGACACTTCGCAATGAATATAATATCTTATCATGAAACATAGCAGTGAGATGCGATATCGCGTTCTAAGAAGCATTAGAACTCTATTGCTACGATACGTAGACATCTGCAAACGCTATTTGCTAGCATGGAAGTGTCGCATTTACATTCGTTTGAAGTGAATACGAGATATACATGACACTTCGCAATGAATATTATATCTTATCATGAAATATAGGAATGAGGTGCTGTATCGCGATTTGAGAAGCATTAGAACTCTATTGCCACGATACGTAGACATCTGCAAACGCTATTTCCTAGCATGGAAGTGTCTCATTTACATTCGTTTGAAGTGAATACGAGAGATACATGACACATCGCAATGAATATTATATCTTATCATGTAACATAGAAGTGAGATGCGATATCGCGTCTTAAGAAGCATTAGAACCCTATTGCTACGATACGTAGACATCTGCAACCGCTACTTCCTAGCATGGAAGTGTCGCATTTACATTCATTTGAAGTGAATACGAGGTATACATGACACTCCACAATGAATATTATATCTTATCACGGAACATAGAAATGAAATGAGGCATCGCGTTTTGAGAAGCATTAGAACTCTATTGCTACGATACGTAGACATCTGCAAACGCTATTTCCTAGCATGGAAGTGTCGCATTACATTCGTTTGAAGTGATTACGAGATATACATGACACTTCGCAATGAATATTATATCCTATCATGAAACATAAAAGTGAGATGCGATATCGCGTTCTAAGAAGCATTAGAACTCTATTGCTACGATACGTAGACATCTGCAAAGGCTATTCCCTTGCATGGAAGGTTCGCATTTCCATTCTTTTGAAGTGAGTACGAGGTATACATATCACTCCATAATGAATATTATATCTTATCATGAAACATAGCAGTGAGATGCGATATCGCGTTTTAAGAAGCATTAGAACTCTATTGCTGCGATACGTAGACATCTGCAAACGCTATTTCCTAGCATGGAAGTGTCGCATTTACATTCTTTTGATGTGAATACGAGATATACATGACACTTCGCAATGAATATTATATCTTATCATGAAACATGGACGTGAGATGCGATATCGCGTTCTAAGAACCAGTAGAACTCTATTGTTTCGACACGTAGTCATCTGGAAACGCTATTTCCTAGCAAGGAAGTGTCGCATTTACATCCTTTTGAAGTGAATACGAGGTATACATGACACTTCGCAATGAATATTATATCTGATCATGAAACATTGAAATGAGATGCGATATCGCGTTCTAAGAAACATTAGAACACTATTGCTACGATACGTAGACATCTGCAAAGGCTATTTCCTAGCATGAAAGTGTCACATTTACATACTTTTGAAATGAATACGAGGTATACATGGCAGTTCGCAATGAATATTATATCTTATCATGAAACATAGATGTGAGATGCGATATCGCGTTTTAAGAAGTATTAGAACTATATTGCTAGGATACGTAGACATCTGCAAACAATATTTCCTAGCAAGGAAGTGTCGCATTTACATTCATTTGAAGTGAATACGAGGTATACATAATACTCTACAATGAATATTATATCTTACCAAGAAACATAGAAATGAAATGCGACATCTCGTTTTATAAAGCATTAGAATTCTATTGCTGCGATACGTAGACATCTGCAAACGCTATTTCCTAGCATGTTAGTGTCGCATTTACATTCTTTTGAAGTGAATACGAGGTATACATAAAACAACGCTATGATTATTATATCTTATCATGAAACATAGGTGTGAGATGCGATATCGCGTTTTAAGAAGCATTAGAACTCTATTGCCTCGATGCGTAGACATCTGCAGACGCTATTTCCTAGCATGGAAGTGTTGCATTTACATTCTTTTGAAGTGAATACGAGGCATACATGACACTTCGCAATGAATATTATATCTTATCATGAAACATAGAAGTGAGATGCGATATCGCGATTTAAGAAGCAGTAGAACTCTATTGCTACGATACGTAGACATCTGCAAACGCTATTTCCTAGGAAGGAAGTGTCGCATTTACATTCATATGATGTGCACACGAGGAATACATAAGGCTTCGCAATGAATATTAAATATTATCATAAAACATAGAAATGAGGAGCGATTTCGCGTCTTAAGAAGCATTAGAACTCTGTTGCTTCGATACGTAGACATCTGGAAACGTAATTTCCTAGAAAGGAAGTGTCGCATTTACATTCTCTTGAGAGGAATACGATGTATACATGACACTTCGCAATGAATATTATATCTTATGATGAAACATAGAAATGAGATGCGATATGGCGATTCAAGAAGCATTAGAACTCTGTTTCTTCGATACGTAGATATCTGCAAACCTTATTTCCTAGCAAGGAAGTGTCGCATTTACATTCTTTTGAAGTGAATTCGAGGTGTCACGTCCGGCGAAACTATTTTCCGATGCTCCGGAGGCTTTACGACACGAGCCTATTTTTCGGTAATTCTTTCCGCGGGAACGCGTTAAGACCGGGTCCGACAATTTCGGCTGACGCGACACTAGCGAAAACACTCGCGATAATAAGGGAATGACCCTACCTTTCGATGACTTCTCTCTCGATTTGTAGGTAGAAACGGCGTGGAGGATCGTTCGCTGGGATCGTAGCGGATATCGTTCTGTTGGCTGTTACAGAAATCTCGATCAGTCGCCAGCGAAGACGAGGACGGCGGTCGGAATTCAGCGATGATGCTGAATGTGGCAGAATCGTCGTGATGCGTCGTGGTGTCTGGATTGGAGGCGTCGACGGTCGCTTCGAAAAGCGGCGTCTGGACTGGTGCGAAGGCAGGTCGATGTTATACGACGACTCTCGGAACACCCTCCAAATATTCACGCACAAGTGATCGTATGAAATTCTTCCTACTCGCACGTCGCGTTCTTCGCAAACCGGAAGCACGATTCATTCACCAGGTTTTTCTGTACTTTCAACTAAGATCTGAAGGATAAGTGGCGGTCTCAACGTCACAAAGCCGATTTCTATACACCTTCAATTTGATGAAGTGCAACCCCAGTTGTATGGAAGAACCCGTGGAAGAATTCGTAGTTAAATGTAATGTTAAAAGTAGAACTAGTATTGTTAACACTTGATAAAATTAATGGATGTGGAAATAGTAGACTTGGTAAAAGAACTTGTACTTGGATATAGTAAAAGTAAAAATAAAATATATTCTAGGTTTAAAGTATACATGAACTGGACCTCCTCGGTTCGCGGGGCACTACGGTCGCGGAGGCTCGCGGTAGGCAGATCGCGGTCCCGCGAGTGGGGGACTCGCGTCTCGAGGCGGAGAGCGCGCGGTCCAGCGAGTGGGGACTCGCGGCTCGTGGTGGGGCCAACGGCGCATGCCGCTGGCCGGACGCATCTTACTTAGTGTAACTTAGATCTAGGAATTCTTATATATGCGTCATGATATGGTATGTATGTCCTAGCTTAGATGTAATATATAGGTTCTAGCAGATCCTGTTCCCGGAATTGGAAAAGACCCCATTCAGGTGATGGGCTGCGGCTATGTCTTCCTGCAGGACGGAATCCTCGGTGCGAGGGAGATAGGGCTGCCCGTCCTTGGTGCGGGCGAGACAGGTATACTCGGTGGTGCGAGTGAGACACTGGTGCCCGGTACGAGCGAAACAGGTATACTCGGCGGTGCGAGTGAGGCAGCGGAACTCGGTGTGAGTGAGCGCGTGCAGGTATGCGCGCGCGAACTCTTCCAGTTGCTGGTTCTGCAGGCGAGTTTGGCTGGTTGCATGCGTCCAGGGGTTGATGCTGGGGGGTGCGAGGTGGTTCCTTTCTAGGAAATTACGTTCCCAGATATCTCTGTATCGAAGCTATAGAGTACTAATGCCCCTTAAAACGCCATATCGCATCTCATTTCTATGTTTCGTGATAAGATATAATATTCATTGTTGACTGTTATCTATACCTCGCATTCACTTCAAATGAATGTAAATGCGACACTTCCTTGCTAGGAAATAGCGTCTGTAGATGTATCGTCTATGTATCGTAGAAATAGAGTTCTAAAGCTTCTTAAAACTCGATATCGCATCTCATTTCTATGATTCATGATAAGATAGAATATTCATTGCGAAGTATCATGTATACCTCGTATTCACTTGAAAGAATGTAAATGCGACTCTCCCTTGCTAGGAAGTAGCATTTGCAGATGTCTACGTATCGAAGCTATAGAGTTCTAATGCTTCTTAAAACGCGATATCGCATCTTATTTCTATGTCTCATGATAAGATATAATATTCAATGGGAAGTATCATGTATACATCGCGTACACTTCAAATGAATGTAAATGCGACATTTCCTTGCTAGGAAATACGGTTTGCAGATGTCTACGTACCGTAGCGATAGTGTTCTAATGCTTCTCAAAGCGCAATATCGCATCTCATTTCCATGTTTCATGAAAGGATATAATTTTCATTGTGCAGTGTTATGTAAACCTCGTATTCACTTAAAAAGAGAGTAAATGCGACACTTCCTTGTTAGGTAGTTGCGTATGAAGTAGTCTACGTATCGTAGAAATAGAGTTCTAATGCTTCTCAAAATGCGATATCGCATCTCATTTCTATGTCTCATGATGAGATATAATATTCATTGCGGAGTGGCATGTATACCTCGCATACACTTCAAATGAATGTAAATGCGACACATCCGTGCTAGGAAATATTGTTTGCAGATGTCTACGTATCCTAGCAATATAGTTCTAATATTTCTTAAAACGCGATATCGCATCTCACATCTATGTTTCATGATAAGATATAATATTCATTGCGAACTGCCATGTATACCTCGTATTCACTTCAAAAGAATGTAAATGTGACACTTTCATGCTAGGAAATAGCATTTGCAGATGTCTACATATCGTAGCAATAGAGTTCTACTGCTTCTTAGATTGCGATATCGCATCTCACTACTATGTTTCATGATAAGATATAGTATTCATTGCGAAGTGTCACGTATACCTCGGATGCACATCAAATGAATTTAAATGCGACGCTACCTTGCTAGGAAATAGCGTTTGCAGATGTCGACGTATTCTAGCAATACAGCTCTAATGCTTCCCAGAACGAGATATCGCATCTCTTTTCTATGTCCCAAGATAAGATGTAATATTCAATGCGAAGTGTTATGTATTCCTCGTCTACACTTCAAATGAATGCAAATGCGACACTTCCTTGCTAGGAAGTAGCGTTTGCAGAGGTCTACGTATCGTAGCAATAGAGTTCTGATGCTTCTCAAAACGCGATATCGCATCTCATTTCTATGTCTCATGATAAGATATAATATTCATTGCAGAGTGGCATGTATACCTCGTCTACACTTGCAATGAATGTAAATGCCACACTTCCTTGCTAGGAAGTAGCGTTTGCAGATGTCTACGTATCGAAGCAATAGGGATTTAATGCTTCTCAAATCGCGATATCGCTTCTCATTTCTATGATTCATGATAATATATAATATTCACTGCGAAGTGTCATGTATACCTCGCATACACTTCAAATGAATGTGAATGAGACAGTTCCTTGCTAGGAAACAGTGTTTGCAGATATCTACGAATCGAAGCAATAGAGTTCTAAAGCATCATAAATCGCGATATCGCATCTCAATCCAATGTTTCATGATGAGATATAATATTCATTGTGCAGTGTTATGAATACCTCGTATTCACTTCAAAGGAATGCAAACGCTACACTTCCTTGCCAGGAAATAACGTTTGCAGATGTCTACGTATCGTAGCATTAGAGTTCTAATGCTTCTCAAAAGGCGATATCGCTACTCATTACTATGTTTCATGATAATATATAATATTCATTGTGGAGCGTCATGTATACCTCGTATTTCAAAAGAATGTAAATGCGACACTTCCTTGCTAGGAAGTAGCGTTTGCAGATGTCTACGTATCGAAGCAATAGGGATCTAATGCTTCTTAAATCGCGATATCGCGTCTCATATCAATGTTTCATGATAATACATAATATTCGTTGCGAAGTGTCATGAATGCATCGCATACACTTCAAATGAATGTGAATGCGACAGTTCCTTGCCAGGGAATAGCGTTTGCAGATGTCTACGTATCGAAGAAATAGAATTCTAATGCTTCTTAATAGGTCATATCGCATTTCATTTCTATGTTACATGATAAGATATAATATTCATTGCGAAGTGTCATATATACCTCGTATTCCTTTCAAAGGAATGTAAATGCGACACGTCCTTGTTAGGGAAAGCGTTTGCAGATGTCTACGTATCGAACCAATAGAATTCTAATGCTTCTTAAATCGCCATATTACTTCTCATTCCTATGTTTCATGACGAGATATAATTTTCATTGTGGAGTGTTATGTATACCTCGCATACACTTCAACTGAATGTACATGCGACACTTCCTTGCTAGGAAATAGCGTTTGCAGATGTCTACGTATGGAAGTAATAGAATTCTAATGCTCCTTAAATCGTCACATTGCATCTCATTTCTATGTTTCATGATAAGATACAATATTCATTGCGAAGTATCATGTATGCCTCGTATTCCTTTCAGAAGAATGTAAATGCGACACTTCCTTGTTAGGGATAGCGTTTGCAGATGTCTACGTATCCAAGCAATAGAGTTCTAATGCTTCTTAAATCGTCATATCGCATCTCATTTCTATGTATCATGATAAGATATAATATTCATTGCGAAGTGCCATGTATACCTCGCATACACTTCAATTGAATGTACATGCGACACTTCCTTGCTAGAAAATAGCGTTTGCCGATGTCTACGTATCGAAGCATTAGAGTTCTGGTGCATGCTAAATCGCGATATCGCTTCTCATTTCTATGTTTCATGATAAGATATAATATTCATTGCGAAGTGTCATGTATAGCTGGCATACACTTCAAAAGAATGTAAAGGCGTCACTTCCTTGCTAGGAGATAGCGTTTGCAGATGTCTACATATCGAAGCAATACAGTTGTTATGCTTCTTAAATCGAGATATCGCATCTCATTTCTATGACCCATGATAAGGTATAATATACATTGCGAAGTGTTATGTATTCCCCGTATACTCTTCAGATGAATGTAAATGCGACACTTCCTTGCTAGGAAATAGCGTTTGCAGATGTCTACGTATCGAAGCAATAGATTTCTAAATCTTGCTAATTCGCGATATTGCATCTCATATCTATGTTTCATGATAATATATAATATTCATTGCGAAGTGCCATGAATACCTCGCATACACTTCAAATGAATGTGAATGCGACAGTTCCTTGCCAGGAAATAGCGTTTGCAGATATCTACGTATCGAAGCAATAGAGTTGTAATGCTTCTTAAATCGCCATATTACATCTCATTTCTATGTTTCATGATAAGATATAATTTTCATTGTGGAGTGTTATGTATACCTCGTATTCACTTCAAAAGAATGTAAATGCGACACTTCCTTGCCAGGAAATAGCGTTTGCAGATGTCTACGTGTCGTGTCATTAGAGTTCTAATACTTCTCAAAACGCGATAGCGCTTCTCATTTCTATGTTTCATGATAATATATAGTATTAATTGCGAAGTGTCATGTATACCTCGCATACACTTAAGATGAATGTAAATGTGATACTTACTTGCTAGGAAATAGCATTTGCAGATGTCTACGTATCGAAGCAATAGTGTTCTAATGCTTCTTAAATCGAGATATCACATCTCATTTCTATGTTTCATGATAATATATAATATTCACTGCGCAGTGTCATGTATACCTCGCATACACTTCAAAAGAATGTAAATGCGACTCTTCCTTGCTAGGAAATAGCGTTTGCAGATGTCTACGTATCGATGCAATAGATTGCTAAAGCAGGCTAATTCGCGATATCGCATCTCATATCTATGTTTCATGATAAGATATAATATTCATTGCGAAGTGTCATGTAAATCTCGTATTCACTTCAAAAGAATGTAAATACGACACTTCCATGCTAGGAAATAGCGTTTGCATATGTCTACGTATCGCAGCAATAGAGTTCTAATGGTTCCTAAAACGCGATATCGCATCTCACTGCTATGTTTCATGAGAAGATATAATATTCATTATGGAGTGTTATGTACACCTCGTACTCACTTCAAAAGAATGTACATGCGACCCTTCCATGCTAGGAAATAGCGTTTGCAGATGTCTACGTATCGTAGAAATATATTTTGTAATGCTTCTTAGAACGCGATATCGCATCTCACTTCTATGTTTCATGATGAGATATAATTTTCATTGCGAAGTGTCATGTATACCTCGATTTCACTTCACAAGAATGTAAATGCGACACTTCCTTGCTAGGAAATATTGTTTGCAGATGTCTACGTATCACAGCAATAGAGTTCTAATGCTTCTTAGAACGCGATATCGCATCTCACTTCTATGTTTCATGATAAGATATAATATTCATTGCGAAGTGTAATGTATACCTCGTACTCACTTCAAAAGAACGTAAATAAGACACTTCCGCGCTAGGAAATAGCGTTTGCAGATGTCTACGTATCGTAGCAATAGAGTTCTAATGCTCCTTAAAACGCGATATAGCACCTCACTCCTATGTTTCATGATAAGATATAATATTCATTGCGAAGTGTCATGTATATCTCGCATTCACATCAAAAGAATGTAAATGCGACACTTCCTTGCTAGGAAATAGCATTTGCAGATGTCTACGCATCGTAGGAATAGAGTTCTAATGTTTCTTAAAACGAGATGTCGCATTTCATTTCTATGTTGCGTGATAAGGTATAATATTCATTGTGGAGTGTTATGAATACCTCGTATTCACTTCAAAAGAATGTAAATGCGACACTTTCTTGCTAGGAAATAGCGTTTCCAGATGACCACGTATCGAAAGAATAGAGTTCTAATACTTCTTAAAACGAGATGTCGCATCTCATTTCTATGTTTCACGATAAGATATAGTATCCATTGCGAAGTGTCATGTATACCTCATATTCACTTCAATGGAATGTAAATGCGACATTTCCTTTCTAGGAAATAGCGTTTGCAGATGTCTACGTATCGTAGCAATAGAGTTCTAATGCTTCTCAAAACGCGATATAGCACCTCATTCCTATGTTTCATGATAAGATATAATATTCATTGCGATGTGTCATGTATATCTCGTATTCACTTCAAAAGAATGTAAATGCGACACTTCCATGCTAGGAAATAGCGTTTGCAGATATCTACGTATCGTAGCAATAGAGTTCTAATGCTACTTAAGACGAGATGTCGCATTTCATTTCTATGTTTCGTAATAAGATATAATCTTCATTGCGAAGTGTCATGTATACCTCGTATTAACTTCTAAAGAACGTAAATGCGACACTTCCTTGCTAGGAAATAACATTTGCAGATGTCTACGCATCGCAGGAATAGAGTTCTAATGCTTCTTAAATCGCGATATCGCATCTCAGTTCTATGTTTCATTATAAGTTATAATATTTATTGCGAAGTGTTATGTATACCTCGTATACACTTCAAATGGATGTAAATGCCACACACCCTTGCTAGGAAATGCGTCTCGAGATGTCTACGTATGGAGGAAATAGAGTTCTAATTCTTCTTAAAACGCGATATCGCTTCTCATTTCTATGTTCCATGATATGATGTAATATTCACTGAGTAGTATTATGTTTACCTCGTCTACACTTCAGAAGGATGTAAATGACTTATTTCCTTGCTAGGAAAATGCGTTTCCAGATATCTACGTATCGAAGCATTAGAGTTCTAGTGCTTCCAAACGCAATATCGCATCTCATTTCTGGGTTTCAAGATAAGTTATAATATTCATTGCGAAGTATTATGTATACCTCGACTACACTTCCAAAGATACTACCCGGTAATTTGCGGCGTGTTGCGTAGTTTCCCGTAGCCCTTGTTAGTTAAACCCACGTCGAGACCATAAATAGACATGCCGTGACTTCAGTATCTCGCGACCTGAGTGTGTGTACTTGGCTAGGCGTAGTCGAGAGGAGGAGCATTTCGAAGTTTCAAGGGTTGTTCCGCCCCAGGGTTCCCGGGGTCGTGTAGTCTATCCCCTTTGCTACTTTCTGAGCAGCTGGCGCCCAAGAAAAGTTGTACGTGAGCGGATACCTTGGAACGATAGATCGCTTTAGATTAAAGTACGTTTTACACCTTAAAGCATTTAGATAATTAACCCCTTCGAGCTTCTCTGACTTACTATATATAGGTTTCCGTCACAACTAATAGGAACCATCACTTTACATAGATATATAGAACACACATAGTTTTAAACGTAGAACTGAGAATTTGAGAACTTACGTTGAAACGTTAGTAGTGAGAAATTCCATCGGATTTCATAGAAATTCAGAACTTACTTGCTATGAGACATAGGCAGATAAGGGCCATCGCGTTGCTTAAAACTTTAGAACTTGCTTACTTCAACAAAGATTTCTATTGGCTTCGTCCGTTCTTTTAGAAGAATTTTTGATAAACCACATACTTTTCACGCTTCTGATATCTTTGAAAGTTCGCGAGATGTAATCGTTTAAGTTTTAAAATGATTATTTAGTGTGGATTATTATTTAGTAACTCGCTCATAAACGAGTCTGCATAGGATTTAATCCATAAGTTTTTAAGCCTGGAATTTATGCAGTTATTTGTTATTCACTTATTGCTCAAACGACAAAGATTCTGACCACTTCAAAATGGTTGACTTTCATCAATTTTCTTAAAAATTGAAATACTGCCCAACTGCTTGCATTAAAGACTGTAATTAAAGCTTTCGAATCATTTTACCTCTTATAGGTGAATTCTGGAATTGAAATTGAATGTTTGACTTTTCTAGCTCCTGTTTAGACATCTTTCTATTGGAATGTCCAAGTATTTTTTATATTCGTAATTATTAAAAATGTTTTACTTGATTCTTTTATTTAATATTTAGAATTTTCTGAGAAATATTTTTTATCGTAATGAACTATATAATTGCAATTATAATTCTTTATGAAGTAATAATAACAGAAAGGTATGTATCCATTCTTGTAGTTTTGTAAAGAGTATTTAATCTTACTATCTAAAATGAAACATTGAGATCTGTTTACAATCTAATGGAATTTAATTACCTTTTGATTCAAATTCACAATGATAATCTTCCATAGTTCAACAATTTTGTGAGCTGTCCTCAGGAATCCGCAGCTCTGTACTTATAAAATGAACGACACAAAGAACAGCCTAACCAAACGTATTCGAACCGATTTTTCAATACTAATGTTATCATGTTTAACTTATGCTGCAAACTATTGAAATGCCCTTCGAAAAGTGTTTATTCACAGTGAAGTAAACGGTAAGTATTACGCCTTCCACCACTGTTTACAATACGTATGTTTCATTTACTATCAAAACCGTGAGTATTATCGCCTTTGTTTACTCTTTGTAACCTTCAATGCCTTCATGTTACAGATCGTTAAACTTGCTTTAAAATGCTCTATCGTATTACGGAAGAATGGACATACCAATTCATTTTAAAAAATGAAGGTAACCTTCATATGTCCAACATAACTCCACTTACAAAAAAACTATTTTCATCAACGGATGGCCCCTTTGTACTGTGCAATTTTATATTAGCAAAAACTTCTATGAAACTTATAGTTTCGTGGATATCTGAGGTGCTAATTATTACTGCCCCACCCTGTATATTGTTATGGATGTGTCCAACAAGGCAAAGATGAACAGAGTTAAATTTAATATTATGATGTTTATTATTTTACTTATAGCATATTTGTTTTTCTGGAATTTTGCCAAAAAACAATGTTCACGATGTCGACAGATGAATATATTTGCCTTAGAATTACAAGAGCCAACAATTTCGAAAGTAGAATATTACTTTACTTCGCTAACCGAATCATTGCAAACGTTAAGTAAAGTGCGTGCCTTTCAAAACAGTCAGATGCAAATTACGATACAACGTTTCCAAGAAATGGTACGTGCCACTGTTTTTTAATTTCCGTTTATTTAATCAAAGGAAATTTAATTGAAATATCCGCAAAATTTGAGAACAAAAAGTTATTGTAATTTTACGCAACATATATGATGGTGATAAAGGATAAGTATACGGAACTGAAAATGGAAAGTAGCGAGCAGAAAAAGAAACTGATGGAGCTACAAAGTAGATTGATACATCCGTCAAATGATGATTCTAGGTTAATAAAATCTGTTAATTAAAGAACTATTGCAAAAATCAAGTATAATCAATATTACTTCTGCTCAAAGGCTATAATAGAATTGGACCGAAATGGGTACAAAACCGGCAATTATATCTATACGTTCTATTCTATGCAAAGGCAAATATTTCAAAGAGAGAAGATGTGTTACTTACAAATTACTTATGTTCCTAGATATCTCACTAATTTAGGCTTCTTGTCTTACAGAACTTATCATTCATGTAACATGTAAAGGGGTCGAAGAATAGTAAAAGATTTTTAAATTTCATAGCCTCACTTGATACGTCGATTGGATCACGTAAAATATCGGACATTAATTGCATCTACATCTTCAGACCTTAAATATATAATTGCAACAACATATTTAATAGCGTTTTAATAACATTTTTCTAATTGTTTATATCTATGTCTAATAAATATATATTAATCGAATAAGTTGCTTTACCAAAGAATAAAAGTATCTGAGGCTTACAAATCGGAGCATTACATAACAAGCGTGCATCACATATATAATATTACATGTAATAAAAGATGAAGACCAAAAAGATCGTACATAAGTTGAATCCACAATGCGGTCATAGAGATACAGAAGCGGCAAAAATTCCAAACAATAATTTAAAAAATTCAAAAAGGGGGGAGTGAAAATCCATCTCCTTGACGATGATAAGGAACAAGTCTGCCTCATGCACTACAATATCCCAAACAGCCAGCGATTGGCACGCCAATGACAACGGATGGTACGAATTCCGTGACAGAACTGTGCTAACAAAGTGCTCCTACTCAGCTTTCGAAATGGCATACTGTTAGTACTGGGGCGGCATTCGTATCACGGCACTATTCAGCAGTAGGCTGACATTTACTAATGGGGAAGCTGTTTCTATAAAAATTATAAGCAAATATGAAAAATGACTAAACTGTGCAATTTATTTATCTTGATTCCAATATAGATACACCGGCACAAAACAAAGATATAAGAACTCGATTTTATTATTTTCTATAAACTAGCTCGATAGGGCGATTTTTTCCATAAAGTCGATAATTACTTTGTCATAAAAATATATACACTTACTTTATATATATTTTCTTCAATTTATTGTTACAAATTCATGCAATTGAGGGTTACATTATATACGATGACAGCATGTTATTTCAGAAATTACACAAGGCGAAGTTAGGGACGCAACAGCATGAATTTTTATTTTATAAGTAATATTTTTTTATAAATAATATTTTTAGTCTATGATGGATTGAAAGAAATATATACGACTCGCTCAATAACTATAAATATAGGAAAACGACCATCAAAATGTCTATCAATACTCATATGCTGAACATCTACTGACATCTAACGGTTCTAATTTGTATGAAAGCACAGGTTCCCCATTGCCAAATGTGATCCTGCGTCATTGCTGAGGAGATTCATGAATGGAGCGATGATACGCGTGTCACCATGGTGCTGGTTCTGCGCGATTCGCTTGTCTAGAACGTGCTGGTAACACGATCTGGCATTTTAGTCAACGAATCCGGTCACAGATGACTACGAATCAGTTGACACTCCTCGGAAGTGGCAATATAGTGCCGGCATGGTGTCGCTACCATCTTGCCGTTTGTTATCTGGGATGCTTTTTAGTGCATTATTCGGAATTGAATTTGAACACATAGTTACTTAATCGCAAATTTGTATGTACTGTGACGTGGTGAAGTCACAAGGCTCGCTCACCCCCCCCCCCCCCCCCCCCCCCCCTCCCCACCCTGCTTCGGTTAGACTAGCTCGCAGATCACCACCCATGCGAGAAGCGCGACACGGACCATCGCGATAGCTGTATTTGCGAGGAGCGTGAAATACACGATGGTAGAAACTTCCCCCCCCCCCCCCCCCCCCCCGCGTTCGTATCTCTCTCTCTGTTCTACGGATTAGACTGGCGAGCTGATGGAAGAAGCAACCCATAAGACGCCTCTTCGGCGGATAGTAAGACCGCAGGTTCGCGGAAGGGCTGTACGCCGAGGTAGCGTGACGGGCTCGACGGCGGAGGAGTCGGGAAGTGAGCAAGAAGAGACCCTGAAGCCCGAAGGATAGGATCCAGAGCTCTGCAACGATAAGACCGCTGCCATAGTCCATGGAGACAAACAGGATGGCTCTCGGGTGTGAGAAGGACCTCTACCCCTCCCCATTAGAACTCTATTGCTTCGATACCTAGACATCTAGAAACGCTATTCCCTAGCAACGAAGTGTTGCATTTACATTCTTTTGACGTGTAGACGAGAATACATGACAATTCGCAATGAATATTATATCTTATCATGAAAAATAGAAATGAGATGCGATATCGCGTTCTAAGAAGCATTAGAACTCTATTGCTTCGATAAGTAGACATCTGGAAACGTAATTTCCTTGAGAGGAAGTGTCGCATTTACATTCATTTGAAGTGTAAGCGAGGAATACATGACACTGCGCAATGAATATTATATCTTATCATGAAACATAGAAATGTGATGCTATATCACGAATTAAGAAGCATTAGAACACTATTGCTTCGATACGTAGACATCTGCAAACGCTACATCCTAGCAAGGAAGTGTTGCACTTACATTCTTTTGAAGTCTATGCGAGGTATACGTGGCATCTCGCAAAGAATATTATATCTTATCATGAAACCTAGAAATGGGATGCGATATCCCGTTTTAAGAAGCATTAAATATCTATTGCTACGATACGTAGACATCTGCAGACGCTATTTCCAAGCAAGGGAGTGTCGCATTTACAATCTTTTGAAATGTATGCGAGGTATAAGTGACACTTCGCAAAGAGTATTATAACTTATAATGAAACAGAAATGAGATGCGAAATCGCGGTCTAAGAAGCATTACAACTCTATTGCTTCGATACGTAGACATCTGGAAACGCATTTCCTAGCAAGGAAGTGTGGCATTTACATTATTTTAAATTGTAGACGTGGTGTACATAACACTTCGTAATTAATATATCTTATCATGATTCTTAGAACTGAGATGCGACTTCGCGTTCTAAGAAGCACTAGAACTTCGTTGCTTCGATTCGTAGACATATGCAAACGCTATTTCCTAGCAAGCAAGTGTCGCATTTACATTCTTTAGCTGTGTATGCGAGGAATACATGACACTTCGCAATGAATATTATATCTTGACATGAAACATTGAAATGAGATCCGATATCCCGCTTTAAGAAGCATTAGAACTATTGGTACGATACGTAGAACTTTGCAAACGCTATTTCCTAGCAAGCAATAGTCGCATTTACTTCCTTTTGAAGTGAATACGAGGTGTACATGACACTTCGCAATGAATATTATATCTTATCAGGAAACATAGAAATGAGATGCTATAACGCGTTTTGAGAAGCATTAGAACTCTATTGCTACGATACGTAGACATCTGCAATCGCTATTTCCTAGCAACCAATAGTCGCATTTACATTCTTTTGAAGTGAATTCGAGGTTTACATGACACTTCGGAATGAATATTATAACTTATCACGAAACATAGAAATGAGATGCGATATCGCGATCTAAGAAGCATTAGAAATCTATTGCTACGATACGTAGGCATCTGCAAACGCTATGCCCTAGCAAGGAATAGTCGCATATACATTCTTTTTATGTGAATTCGAGGTATACATGACACTTCGCAATGAATATTATATCTTATTACGAAACATATATATGAGTTGCGATATCGCGATTTAAGTAGCACCAGAACTCTATTGCTACGATACGTAGACATCTGCAAGCGCTATTTCGTAGCAAGCAATAGTCGCATTTACATTCTTTTGGAGTGAATACGAGGTATACATGACACTTCGCAATGAATATTATATCTTATCACGAAACATATAAAATGAGATGCGATATCGCGATTTAAGTAGCATTAGAACTCTATTTCTACGATACGTAGACATTTGAATACGCCATTTCCTAGCAAGGAAGTGTCGCATTTACATTCGTTTGGAGAGAATTCGAGGAATACATGACACTTCGCAATGAATATTATATCTTGTCATGAAACATAGAAGAGAGATGCGTTATCGCCATTTAAGATTCATTAGAACTCTATGGCCTCGATGCGGAGACATCTGCAAACGCTATTTCCTAGCATGGAAGTGTCGCACTTACGTTCTTTTGAAGTGAATACGAGGTATACATGACACTTCGCAATGAATATTACATCTTATAATGAAACATAGAATTGAGATTCGATATCGCGTTTTAAGAAGCATTAGAACTCTATTGCCTCGACGCGTAGACATCTGCAGATGCTACTTCCTAGCATGGAAGTGTCGCATTTACATTCTTTTGAAGTGAATACGAGGTATACCTGACACTTCGCGATGAATATTATATCTTATCAAGAAACATATAAATGAGATGCGATATTGCGATTCAAGTAGCATTAGAACTCTATTGCTACGATACGTAGACATCTGAATACGTCATTTCCTAGCAAGGATGTGTCGCATTTACATTCGTTTGGAGGGAATACGAGGTATACATGAAACTTCGCAATGAATATTATATCTTATCATGAAACATAGAAGTGAGATGCGATATCGCGTTTTAAGAAGCATTAGAACTCTATTGCCTCGACGCGTAGACATCTGCAGTCGCTATTTCTTAGCATGGAAGTGTCGCATTTACATTCTTTTGAAATGAATACGAGGTGTACATGACACTTCGCAATGGATATTATATCTTATCGGGAAACATAGAAATGAGATGCGATATCGCGTTTTGAGAAGCATTAGAACTCTATTGCTATGATACGTAGACATCTGCAATTGCTATTTCCTAGCAACCAATAGTCGCATTTACATTCTTTTGAAGTGAATTCGAGGTATTCATGACACTTCGGAATGAATATTATAACTTATCACGATACATAGATATGAGATGCGATATCGCGATCTAAGAAGCATTAGAACCCTATTGCTACGATACGTAGGCATCTGCAATCGCTATGCCCTAGCAAGGAATAGTCGGATTTACATTCTTTTGATGTGAATACGAGGTATACATGACACTTCGCAATGAATATTATATCTTATAATGAAACATAGAATTGAAATTCGATATCGCGTTTTAAGAAGCATTAGAACTCTATTGCCTCGACGCGTAGACATCTGCAGACGCTATTTCCTAGCATGGAAGTGTCGCATTTACATTCTTTTGAAGTGAATACGAGGTATACCTGACACTTCGCGATGAATATTATATCTTATCACGAACCATATAAATGAGATGCGATATCGCGATTTAACTAGCATTAGAACTCTATTGCTACGATACGTAGACATCTGAATACGCCATTTCCTAGCAAGGAAGAGTCGCATTTACATTCGTTTGGAGGGAATACGAGGTATACATGACACTTCGCAATGAATATTATATCTTATCATGTAACATAGAAGAGAGATGCGATTTCGCGTTTTAAGAAGCATTAGAACACTATGGCCTCGATGCGGAGACATCTGCAAACGCTATTTCCTAGCATGGTAGTGTCGCACTTACATTCTTTTGAAGTGAATACGTGGTATACATGACACTTCGCAATGAATATTATATCTTATTACGAAACATATATATGAGTTGCGATATCGCGATTTAAGTAGCACTAAACTCTATTGCTACGATACGTAGACATCTGCAAACGCTATTTCGTAGCAAGCAATAGTCGCATTTACATTCTTTTGGAGTGAATACGAGGTATACATGACACTTCGCAATGAATATTATATCTTATCACAAAACATATAAAATGAGATGCGATATCGCGATTTAAGTAGCATTAGAACTCTATTTCTGCGATACGTAGACATTTCAATACGCCATTTCCTAGCAAGGAAGTGTCGCATTTACATTCGTTTGGAGAGAATTCGAGGAATACATGACACTTCGCAATGAATATTATATCTTGTCATGAAACATAGAAGAGAGATGCGTTATCGCGTTTTAAGATTCACTAGAACTCTATGGCCTCGATGCGGAGACATCTGCAAACGCTATTTCCTAGCATGGAAGTATCGCATTTACATTCTCTTGAAGTGAATACGAGGTATACATGACACTTCGCAATGAATATTATATCATATCATGAAACATAGAAGAGAGAAGCGATATCGCGTTTTAAGAAGCATTAGAACTCCATGGCCTCGATGCGGAAACATCTGCAAACGCTATTTCCTAGCATGGAAGTGTCGCACTTACATTCTTTTGAAGTGAATACGAGGTGCACATGACACTTCGCAATGAATATTATATCTTATCACGAAACATATAAATGAGATGCGATATTGCGATTTAAGTAGCATTAGAACTCTATTGCTACGATACGTAGACATCTGCAAACGCTATTTCCCAGCAAGCAGTAGTCGCATTTACTTTCTTTTGAATTGAAAACAAGGTGTACATGACACTTCGCATTGAATATTATATCTTATCATGAAACACAGAAGTGAGATGCGATATCGCGTTTTAAGAAGCATTAGAACTATATTGCCCCGACGCGTAGACATCTGCATACGCTATTTCCTAGCATGGAAGTGTCGCACTTACGTTCTTTTGAAGTGAATACGGGGTATACATGACACTTCGCATTGAATATTATATCTTATCATGAAACATAGAAGTGAGATGCGATATCGCGTCTTAAGAAGCATTAGAACTCTATTGCCTCGACGCGTAGACATCTGCAGACGCTACTTCCTAGCATGGAAGTGTCGCATTTAGATTCTGTTGAAGTGAATACGAGGTATACCTGACACTTCGCGATGAATATTATATCTTATCAAGAAACATATAAATGAGATGCGATATTGCGATTCAAGTAGCATTAGAACTCTATTGCTACGATACGTAGACATCTGAATACGCCATTTCCTAGCAAGGATGTGTCGCATTTACATTCGTTTGGAGGGAATACGAGGTATACATGACACTTCGCAATGAATATTATATCTTATCATGAAACATAGAAGTGAGATGCGATATCGCGTTTTAAGAAGCATTAGAACTCTATTGCCTCGACGCGTGGACATCTGCAGTCGCTATTTCCTTGCATGGAAGTGTCGCATTTACATTCTTTTGAAATGAATACGAGGTGTACATGACACTTCGCAATGAATATTATATCTTATCACGAAACATATAAAATGAGATGCGATATCGCGATTTAAGTAGCATTAGAACTCTACTTCTACGATACGTAGACATTTGAATACGCCATTTCCTAGCAAGGAAGTGTCGCATTTACATTCGTTTGGAGAGAATTCGAGGAATACATGACACTTCGCAATGAATATTATATCTTATCATGAAACATAGAAGAGAGATGCGTTATCGCGATTTAAGATTCATTAGAACTCTATGGCCTCGATGCGGAGACATCTGCAAACGCTATTTCCTAGCATGGAAGTGTCGCACTTACGTCCTTTTGAAGTGAATACGAGGTATACATGACACTTCGCAATTAATATTACATCTTATAATGAAACATAGAATTGAGATTCGATATCGCGTTTTAAGAAGCATTTGAACTCTATTGCCTCGACGCGTAGACATCTGCAGATGCTACTTCCTAGCATGGAAGTGTCGCATTTACATTCTTTTGAAGTGAATACGAGGTATACCTGACACTTCGAGATGAATATTATATCTTATCAAGAAACATATAAATGAGATGCGATATTGCGATTCAAGTAGCATTAGAACTCTATTGCTACGATACGTAGACATCTGAATACGCCATTTCCTAGCAAGGATGTGTCGCATTTACATTCGTTTGAAATGAAAACGAGGTGTACATGACAATTCGCAATGAATATTATATCTTATCGGGAAACATAGAAATGAGATGCGATATCGCGTTTTGAGAAGCATTAGAACTCTATTGCTACGATACGTAGACATCTGCAATTGCTATTTCCTAGCAACCAATAGTCGCATTTACATTCTTTTGAAGTGAATTCGAGGTTTACATGACACTTCGGAATGAATATTATAACTTATCACGATACATAGATATGAGATGCGATATCGCGATCTAAGAAGCATTAGAACCCTATTGCTACGATACGTAGGCATCTGCAAACGCTATGCCCTAGCAAGGAATAGTCGCATTTACATTCTTTTGATGTGAATACGAGGTATACATGACACTTCGCAATGAATATTATATCTTATAATGAAACATAGAATTGAAATTCGATATCGCGTTTTAAGAAGCATTAGAACTCTATTGCCTCGACGCGTAGACATCTGCAGACGCTATTTCCTAGCATGGAATTGTCGCGTGTACATTCTTTTGAAGTGAATACGAGGTATACCTGACACTTCGCGATGAATATTATATCTTATCACGAACCATATAAATGAGATGCGATATCGCGATTTAACTAGCATTAGAACTCTATTGCTACGATACGTAGACATCTGAATACGCCATTTCCTAGCAAGGAAGAGTCGCATTTACATTCGTTTGGAGGGAATACGAGGTATACATGACACTTCGCAATGAATATTATATCTTATCATGAAACATAGAAGTGAGATGCGATATCGCGTTTTAAGGAGCATTAGAATTATATTGCACCGACGCGTAGACATCTGCAGACGCTATTTCCTAGCATGGAAGTATCGCATTTACATTCTTTTGAAGTGAATACGAGGTATACCTGACACTTCGCGATGAACATTATATCTTATCACGAAACATATTAATGAGATGCGATATCGCGATTTAAGTAGCATTAGAACTCTATTGCTACGATACGTAGACATCTGAATACGCCATTTCCTAGCAAGGAAGTGTCGCATTTACAGTCGTTTGGAGGGAATACGAGGTATACATGACACTTCGCAATGAATATTATATCTTATCATGTAACATAGAAGAGAGATGCGATATCGCGTTTTAAGGAGCATTAGAACTCTATTTCTACGATACGTAGACATCTGCAAACCCTATTTCCTAGCAAGCAGTAGTCGCATTTACTTTCTTTTGAAGTGAAAACGAGGTATACATGGCACTTCGCAAAGAACATTATATCTCATCACGAGACATAGAAATGAGATGCTATATCACGATCTAAGAAACATCAGAACTCTATTGCTACGATACGTAGGCACCTGCAAACGCTGTTTCCTAGCAAGGAATAGACGCATTTACATTCTTTAGAAGTGAATACGAGCTATACATGACACTTCGCAATGAATATTATATCTTATCATGAAACATAAAAATGAGATGTGATATCGCGTTTTAAGAAACATTAGAACTTTATTCCATCGATACGTAGACATCTGCAAACGCTACTTCCTAGCAAGCAAGTGTCGCATTTACATTCTATTGAGGTGAATACGAGGTATACATGACACATCGCAATGGATATTATATCATATAATGAAACATAGGAATGAGATGCGATATCGCGTTTTAAGAAGCATTAGAACACCATTGCCTCGATACGTACACATTTGCAAACGCTATTTCCTAGCAAGGTTGCGTCCCATTTACAGACATTTGAAGTGAATACGAGGTTAAATGACATTTCGCAATGAATATTATACCTTATCATGAAACATAGAAGTGAGGTGCGATATCGCGTTATAAGAAGCATTAGAACTCTATTGCTACGATACATAGACATCTGCAAACGCTATTTAATAGCAAGGAAGTGTCGCATTTACATTCTTACGAAGTGAATGCGAGGTATACATAACACTCCACAATGAATATTATATCCTATCATGAAACATTGAAATGAGCTGCGATATCGCGTTTTAAGAAGCATTAGAACTCTAATGCTTCGATACGTAGAAATCTGCAAACGCCATTTCCTGGCAAGGATGTGTCGCATTTACATTCATTTGAAGTGTAGACGAGGAATACATAACACCTTGCAATGAATATTATATCTTATCATGAGACATAGAGATGAGGTGCGATATCGCGTTTTAAGGAGAATTAGAAATCTATAGCTTCGATACAGAGATATCTGGGAACGTAATTTCCTAGAAAGGAAGTGTCGCATTTTGTGACGTCAGGCGTACCGCCTGCCACCCATCAACCTCTTCGCACCCCTCAGCATCAACCCCTGGACGCATGCAACCAGCCAAACTCGCCTGCTGAACCAGCAACTGGAAGTGTTCGCGCGCGCATACCTGCACGCGCTCACTCACACCGAGTTCCGCTACCACACTCGCACCGCCGAGTATACCTGTCTTGCTCGTACCGGGCATCAGTGTCTCACTCGCACCACCGAGTATACCTGTCTCGCCCGCACCAAGGACAGGCAGCCCTGTCTCCCTCACACCGAGGATTCCGTCCTGCAGGAAGACGTAGCCGCAGCCCATCACCTGAATGGGGTCTTTTCCAATTCCGGGAACAGGATCTGCTAGAACCTATATGTTACTTCTAAGCTAGGACATACATACCATATCATGACGCGTATATAAGAATTCCTATATCTAAGTAACACTAAGTAAGATGCGTCCGGCCAGCGGCATGCGCCGCTAGCCCCACCACGAGCCGCGGGTCCCCACTCGCTGGACCGCGCGCTCTCCGCCTCGAAACGCGAGTCCCCCACTCGCGGGACCGCGATCTCCCTACCACGAGAGTCCGCGACCGTAGCGCCCCGCGAACCGAGGAGGTCAGAGACGCGTCTCCAGAGCACACACTCTGACTCGAGATCTCCTACCGAGGAGTCGAAACTTCTAGTTCTAGATCGTTAGCCACCTCAATGTGGGGTTCAGGCATCGTATTTCTATTTCCATTTTAACTTAGTCTTAGTCTTAGAATAATTCCAGTTCTTGTATACTTTAAACCTAGAATATATTTTATTTTTACTTTTACTTTATCCAAGTACAAGTTCTTTTACCAAGTATACTATTTCCACATCCATTAATTTTATCAAGTGTTTATAATACTAGTTCTACTTTTAACATTACATTTAATTACGAATTCTTCCACGGGTTCTTCCATGCAACTGGGGTTGATCTTCATCAAATTGAAGGAGTATAGAAATCGGCTTTGTGACGTTGAGACCGCCGCTTATCCCTCAGATCTTAGTCGAAAGTACAGAAAAACCTGGTGAATGAATCGTGCTTCGTGGTTTGCGAAGAACGCGACGTGCGAGTAGGAAGAATTTCATACGATCACTTGTGCGTGAATATTTGGAGGGTGTTCCGAGAGTCCTCGTATACCAGCGACCTGCCTTCGCACCAGCCCAGACGCCGCTTTCCGAAGCGACCGTCGACGCATCCGATCCAGACACACGACGTATCAGGCCGATTATGCCACATCCAGCATCATCGCTGAATTCCGACCGCCGTCCTCCTCTTCGCTGGCGACTGATCGAGATTTCCGTAGCAGCCAACAGAACGAAATTCGCTACGATCCCAGCAAACGATCCTCCACGCCGTTTCTACGTACAAATCGAGAGAGAAGTCATCGAAAGGTAGGGTCATTCCCTTATTATCGCGAGTGTTTTCGCTAGTGTCGTGTCAGCCGAAATTGTCGGACCCGGTCCTAACGCGTTCCCGCGGACCGAATTACCGAAAAATAGGCCTGTGTCGTAAAGCCTCAGGAGCAACGGAAAATAGTTTCACCGGACGTGATACCTCGTATTCACATCAAAAGAATGTAAATGCGACACTTCCTTGCTAGGAAATAAGGTTTGCAGATATCTACATATCGAAGAAATAGAGCTCTAATGCTTCTTGAATCGCCATATCGCATCTCATTTCTATGTTTCATCATAAGATATAATATTCATTGCGAAGTGTCATGTATACATCGTATTCCTCTCAAGAGAATGTAAATGCTACCCTTCCTTTCTAGGAAATTACGTTTCCAGATGTCTACGTATCGAAACAATAGAGTTCTAATGTTTTCTAAAACGCGATATCGCATCTCATTTCTATGTTCCATGATAAGATGTAATATTCATTGTGCAGTGTTATGTATATCTCGTCTACACTTCAAATGAATGTAAATGCGATACCTACATGCTAGGAAATAGCGATTGCAGATGTCTAAGTATCGTAGCAACGGAGTTTTAATGCTTCTCAAAACGCGATATAGCAACTCATTCCTATGTTGCATCATAAGATATAATACTCGGTGCGAAGTGTCATGTATATCTCGTATTCACTTCAAAAGAATGTAAATACGACACTTCCATGCTAGGAAAGAGCGTTTCCAGATGACCACGGATCGTAAGAATAGAGTTCTAATACTTCTTAAAACGAGATGTCGCATCTCATTTATATATTTCATGATAAGATATAATATCCATTGCGAAGTGTCATGCATACCTCGTATTCACATCAATGGAACGTAAATGCGACACTTCCATGCTAGGAAATAGCGTTTGCAGATGTCTACGTATCGTAGCAATAGAGTTCTAATGCTTCTTAGAACGCGATATCGCATCTCACTTCTATGTTTCATGATAAGATATAATATTCATTGCGAAGTGTCATGTATACCTCGTATTCACTTCAAAAGAATGTAAATAAAACACTTCCATGCTAGGAAATAGCGTTTGCAGATGTCTACGTATCGTAGCAATAGAGTTCTAATGCTTCTTAAAACGAGATGCCGCATTTCATTTCTATGTTTCGTGATAAGATATAATATTCATTGTGGAGTGTTATGTATACCTCGTATTCACTTCAAAAGAATGTAAATGCGACACTTCCTTGCTAGGAAATAACATTTCCAGATGACTACGCATCGTAGCAATAGAGTTATAGCGCTTCTTAAATCGCGATATCGCATCTCTTTCTATGTTTCATGATAAGGTATAACATTCATTGCGGAGTGTCATGTATACCTCGTATTCACTTCAAAAGAATGTAAATGCGACAATTGCATGCTAGGAAGTAGCGCTTGCAGATGTCCACGTATCGTAGCAATAGAGTTCTAATGCTTCTTAAAACGCGATATCGCATATCACTTCTAGGTTTCATGATAAGATATAATATTCATTGCGAAGTGTCATGTATACCTCGTATTCACTTCAAAAAAATGTAAATGCGACACTTCCATGCTAGGATATAGCGTTCGCAGATGTCTACATATCGTAGCAATAGAGTTCTAATGCTTCTTAAATCGCGATATCGCATCTCACTTCTATGTTTCTTGATAAGATATAATATTCATTGCGAAGTGTCATGTATACCTCGTATTCACTTCAAAGCAATGTAAATGCGACACTTCCATGCTAGGAAATAGCGTTTGCAGATGTCTACGTATCACAGCAGTAGAGTACTAATGCTTCTTAAAGCGAGATGTCGTATTTCATTTCTATGTTTCGTAATAAGATATAATATTCATTGTGTAATGTTATGTATACCTCGTATTCACTTCAATGGAATGTAAGTGCGACGTTTCCATGGTAGGAAATAGAGTTTGCAGATGTCTACGTATATTAGCAACAGAGTTCTAATGCATCTCAAAACGCGATATAGCACCACATTCCTATGTTTCATGATAAGACATAATATTCATTGCGAAGTGTCATGTATATCTCGTATTCACTTCAAAAGAATGTAAATGCGACACTTGCATGCTAGGATATAGCGTTTGCAGATGTCTACGTATCGTAGCAATAGAGTTCTATTGCTTCTTAAAGAGAGATGTCGTATTTCATTTCTATGTTTCATAATAAGATATAATATTCATTGTGTAATGTTATGTATACCTCGTATTCACTTCAATGGAATGTAAGTGCGACATTTCCATGGTAGGAAATATTTTTTGCAGATGTCTACGTATATTAGCAATAGAGTTCTAATGCTTCTCAAAACGCAATATAGCAGCTCATTCCTATGTTTCATGATAATATATAATATTCATTGCGAAGTGTCATGTATACCTCGTATTCACTTCAAACGAATGTAAATGCGATACTTCCTTGCTAGGAAATAGCGTTTCCAGATGACCACGTATCGAATGAATAGAGTCCTAATACTTCTTAAAAGGAGATATCACATCACATTTCTATGTTTCATGATAAGATATAATATCCATTGCGAAGTGTCATGTATATCTCGTACTCACTTCAAAAGAATGTAAATGCGACACTTCCATGCTAGGAAGTAGCGTTTGCAGATGTCTACGTATCGCAGCAATAGAGTTCTAATGCTTCCTAAAACGCGATATCGCATCTCTCTTCTATGTTTCATGGTAAGATATAATATCCATTGCGAAGTGCCATGTATACCTCGTATTCACTTCAATGGAATGTAAATGCGACATTTCCTTGCTAGGAAATAGAGTTTCTAGAAGTCTACGTATATTAGCAATAGAGTTCTAATGCTTCTCAAAACGCTATATAGCACCCCATTCCTATGTTTCATGATAAGACATAATATTCATTGCGAAGTGTCATGTATAACACGTATTCACATCAAAAGAATGTAAATGCGACACTTGCATGATAGGAAGTAGCGCTTGCAGATGACTACGTATCGTAGCAATAGAGTTCTAATGCTTCTTAAAACGAGATGCCGCATTTCATTTCTGTGTTTCGTGATAAGATATAATATTCATTGTGGAGTGTTATGTATACCTCGTATTCACTTCAAAAGAATGTAAATGCGACACTTCCTTGCTAGGAAATAACATTTCCAGATGTCTACGCATCGTAGCAATAGAGTTCTAATGCTTCTTAAATCGCGATATCGCATCTCACTTCCATGTTTCATGATAAGATATAATATTCATTGTGAAGTGTCATGTATACCTCGTATTCACTTCAAAACAATGTAAATGCGACACTTCCATGCTAGGAAATAGCGTTTGCAGATGTCTACGTATCACAGCAATAGAGTACTAATGCTTCGTAAAGCGAGATGTCGTATTTCATTTCTATGTTTCGTAATAAGATATAATATTCATTGTGTAATGTTATGTATACCTCGTATTCACTTCAATGGAATGTAAGTGCGACGTTTCCATGGTAGGAAATAGAGTTTGCAGATGTCTACGTATATTAGCAGCAGAGTTCTAATACATCTCAAAACGCGATATAGCACCACATTCCTATGTTTCATGATAAGACATAATATTCATTGCGAAGTGTCATGTATATCTCGTATTCACTTCAAAAGAATGTAAATGCGACACTTGCATGCTAGGAAATAGCGTTTGCAGATGTCTACGTATCGTAGCAATAGAGTTCTAATGCTTCTTAAATCGCGATATCGCATCTCACTTCTATGTTTCGAGATAAGATATAATATTCTTCGCGAAGTGTCATAATACCTCGTATTCACTTCAAAAGAATGTAAGTGCGACCCTTCATTGCTAGGAAATAGCGTTTGCAGATGTCTACGTATCGTAGCAAGAGTGTTCTTATGCTTCTTAAAACGCGATATCGTATCTCACTTCTATGTTTCATGATAAGATATAATATTCATTGCGAAGTGTCATGTATACCTCGTATTCACTTCAAAAGAATGTAAATGCGACACTTCCATGCTAGGAAATAGCGTTTGCAGATGTCTACGTATCGTAGCAATAGAGTTCTAATGCTTCTTAAAACGAGATGCCGCATTTCATTCCTATGTTTCGTGATAAGATATAATATTCATTGTGGAGTGTTATGTATACCTCGTATTCACTTCAAAAGAATGTAAATGCGACACTTCCTTGCTAGGAAATAACATTTCCAGATGACTACGCATCGTAGCAATAGAGTTATAGCGCTTCTTAAATCGCGATATCGCATCTCATTTCTATGTTTCATGATAAGGTATAACATTCATTGCGGAGTGTCATGTATACCTCGTATTCACTTCAAAAGAATGTAAATGCGACAATTGCATGCTAGGAAGTAGCGCTTGCAGATGTCCACGTATCGTAGCAATAGAGTTCTAATGCTTCTTAAAACGCGATATCGCATATCACTTCTAGGTTTCATGATAAGATATAATATTCATTGCGATGTGTCATGTATACCTCGTATTCACTTCAAAAAAATGTAAATGCGACACTTCCATGCTAGGATATAGCGTTCGCAGATGTCTACATATCGTAGCAATAGAGTTCTAATGCTTCTTAAATCGCGATATCGCATCTCACTTCTATGTTTCTTGATAAGATATAATATTCATTGCGAAGTGTCATGTATACCTCGTATTCACTTCAAAACAATGTAAATGCGACACTTCCATGCTAGGAAATAGCGTTTGCAGATGTCTACGTATCACAGCAGTAGAGTACTAATGCTTCTTAAAGCGAGATGTCGTATTTCATTTCTATGTTTCGTAATAAGATATAATATTCATTGTGTAATGTTATGTATACCTCGTATTCACTTCAATGGAATGTAAGTGCGACGTTTCCATGGTAGGAAATAGAGTTTGCAGATGTCTACGTATATTAGCAACAGAGTTCTAATGCATCTCAAAACGCGATATAGCACCACATTCCTATGTTTCATGATAAGACATAATATTCATTGCGAAGTGTCATGTATATCTCGTATTCACTTCAAAAGAATGTAAATGCGACACTTGCATGCTAGGATATAGCGTTTGCAGATGTCTACGTATCGTAGCAATAGAGTTCTATTGCTTCTTAAAGAGAGATGTCGTATTTCATTTCTATGTTTCATAATAAGATATAATATTCATTGTGTAATGTTATGTATACCTCGTATTCACTTCAATGGAATGTAAGTGCGACATTTCCATGGTAGGAAATATTTTTTGCAGATGTCTACGTATATTAGCAATAGAGTTCTAATGCTTCTCAAAACGCAATATAGCAGCTCATTCCTATGTTTCATGATAATATATAATATTCATTGCGAAGTGTCATGTATACCTCGTATTCACTTCAAACGAATGTAAATGCGATACTTCCTTGCTAGGAAATAGCGTTTCCAGATGACCACGTATCGAATGAATAGAGTCCTAATACTTCTTAAAAGGAGATATCACATCACATTTCTATGTTTCATGATAAGATATAATATCCATTGCGAAGTGTCATGTATATCTCGTACTCACTTCAAAAGAATGTAAATGCGACACTTCCATGCTAGGAAGTAGCGTTTGCAGATGTCTACGTATCGCAGCAATAGAGTTCTAATGCTTCCTAAAACGCGATATCGCATCTCTCTTCTATGTTTCATGGTAAGATATAATATCCATTGCGAAGTGCCATGTATACCTCGTATTCACTTCAATGGAATGTAAATGCGACATTTCCTTGCTAGGAAATAGAGTTTCTAGAAGTCTACGTATATTAGCAATAGAGTTCTAATGCTTCTCAAAACGCTATATAGCACCCCATTCCTATGTTTCATGATAAGACATAATATTCATTGCGAAGTGTCATGTATAACACGTATTCACTTCAAAAGAATGTAAATGCGACACTTGCATGATAGGAAGTAGCGCTTGCAGATGTCTACGTATCGTAGCAATAGAGTTCTAATGCTTCTTAAAACGAGATGCCGCATTTCATTTCTGTGTTTCGTGATAAGATATAATATTCATTGTGGAGTGTTATGTATACCTCGTATTCACTTCAAAAGAATGTAAATGCGACACTTCCTTGCTAGGAAATAACATTTCCAGATGTCTACGCATCGTAGCAATAGAGTTCTAATGCTTCTGAAATCGCGATATCGCATCTCACTTCCATGTTTCATGATAAGATATAATATTCATTGCGAAGTGTCATGTATACCTCGTATTCACTTCAAAACAATGTAAATGCGACACTTCCATGCTAGGAAATAGCGTTTGCAGATGTCTACGTATCACAGCAATAGAGTACTAATGCTTCGTAAAGCGAGATGTCGTATTTCATTTCTATGTTTCGTAATAAGATATAATATTCATTGTGTAATGTTATGTATACCTCGTATTCACTTCAATGGAATGTAAGTGCGACGTTTCCATGGTAGGAAATAGAGTTTGCAGATGTCTACGTATATTAGCAGCAGAGTTCTAATACATCTCAAAACGCGATATAGCACCACATTCCTATGTTTCATGATAAGACATAATATTCATTGCGAAGTGTCATGTATATCTCGTATTCACTTCAAAAGAATGTAAATGCGACACTTGCATGCTAGGAAATAGCGTTTGCAGATGTCTACGTATCGTAGCAATAGAGTTCTAATGCTTCTTAAATCGCGATATCGCATCTCACTTCTATGTTTCGAGATAAGATATAATATTCTTCGCGAAGTGTCATAATACCTCGTATTCACTTCAAAAGAATGTAAGTGCGACCCTTCATTGCTAGGAAATAGCGTTTGCAGATGTCTACGTATCGTAGCAAGAGTGTTCTTATGCTTCTTAAAACGCGATATCGTATCTCACTTCTATGTTTCATGATAAGATATAATATTCATTGCGAAGTGTCATGTATACCTCGTATTCACTTCAAAAGAATGTAAATGCGACACTTCCATGCTAGGAAATAGCGTTTGCAGATGTCTACGTATCACAGCAATAGAGTACTAATGCTTCTTAAAGCGAGATGTCGTATTTCATTTCTATGTTTCGTAATAAGATATAATATTCATTGTGTAATGTTATGTATACCTCGTATTCACTTCAATGGAATGTAAGTGCGACATTTCCATGGTAGGAAATATTTTTTGCAGATGTCTACGTATATTAGCAATAGAGTTCTAATGCTTCTCAAAACGCAATATAGCAGCTCATTCCTATGTTTCATGATAATATATAATATTCATTGCGAAGTGTCATGTATACCTCGTATTCACTTCAAACGAATGTAAATGCGACACTTCCTTGCTAGGAAACAGCGTTTCCAGATGACCACGTATCGAATGAATAGAGTTCTAATACTTCTTAAAAGGAGATATAGCATCACATTTCTATGTTTCATGATAAGATATAATATCCATTGCGAAGTGTCATGTATATCTCGTACTCACTTCAAAAGAATGTAAATGCGACACTTCCATGCTAGGAAATAGCGTTTGCAGATGTCTACGTATCGCAGCAATAGAGTTCTAATGCTTCCTAAAACGCGATATAGCATCTCTCTTTTATGTTTCATGGTAAGATATAATATCCATTGCGAAGTGCCATGTATACCTCGTATTCACTTCAATGGAATGTAAATGTGACATTTCCTTGCTAGGAAATAGAGTTTCTAGAAGTCTACGTATATTAGCAATAGAGTTCTGATGCTTCTCAAAACGCTATATAGCACCCCATTCCTATGTTTCATGATAAGACATAATATTCATTGCGAAGTGTCATGTATAACACGTATTCACTTCAAAAGAATGTAAATGCAACACTTCCTTGCTAGGAAATATTGTTTGCAGATGTCTACGTATCGAAGCAATGGTATTCTAATGCTTCTCAAAACGCGATATCGCAACTCATTCCTATGTTTCATGATAAGATATAATATTCATTCCGATGTGTCATGTATACCTCGTATTCACATCAAAAGAATGTTAATGCGACTCTTCCATGCTCGGAAATAGCGTTTGCAGATGTCTACGTATCGTAGCAATAGTGTTCTAATGCTTCTTAAAACGAGATGACGCATTTCATTTCTATGTTTCGTGACAAGATATAATATTCTTTGTGGAGTGTTATGTATCCTCGTCTACACTTCAAAAGAATGTAAATGCAACACTTCCTTGCTAGGGAATAGCGTTTCAAGATGTCTACGTATCGAAGCAATAGAGTTCTAATGGGGAGGGGTAGAGGTCCGTCTCACACCCGGGATCCATCCTGTTTGTCTCCATGGACTATGGCAGCGGTCTTATTTTTGCAGAGCTCTGGATCCTATCCTTCGGGCTTCAGGGTCTCTTCTTGTTCACTTCCCGACTCCTCCACCGTCGAGCCCGTCGCGCTACCTCGGAGCACAGCCCTACCGCGAACCTGCGGTCTTATTATCCGCCGAAGGGGCGTCTTATGTGTCGCTTCTTCCATCAGCTCGCCAGTCTAATCCGTAGAACGGAGAGAGAGAAACGAACGGTTGGGGGGGGGGGGGGGGGGAAGGTTCTACCATCGTGTATTTCACGCTCCTCGCAAATACAGCAATCGCGATGGTCCGTGTCGCTCTTCTCGCATGGGTGGTGATCTGTGAGCTAGTCTAACCGAAGCAGGGGGGGGGGGTGAGCGAGCCTTGTGACTTCACCACGTCACAGTACATACAAATTAGCGATTAAGTAGCTATGTGTTCAAATTCAATTCCGAATAATGCACTAAAAAGCATCCCAGATAACAAACGGCAAGATGGTAGCGACACCATGCCGGCACTATATTGCCACTTCCGAGGAGTGTCAACTGATTCGTAGTCATCTGTGACCGGATTCGTTGACTAAAATGCCAGAACGTGTTACCAGCACGTTCTATACAAGCGAATCGCGCAGAACCAGCACCATGGTGACACGCGTATCATCGCTCCATTCATGAATCTCCTCAGCAATGACGCAGGATCACATTTGGCATTGGAGAACCTGTGCTTTCATACAAATTAGAACCGTTAGATGTCAGTAGATGTTCAGCATATGAGTATTGATAGATATTTTGATGGTCGTTTTCATATATTTATAGTTATTGAGCGAGTCGTATATATTTCTTTCAATCCATCATAGACTAAAAATATTATTTATAAAAAAATATTACTTATAAAATGAAAATTCATGGTGTTGCGTCCCTAACTTCGCCTTGTGTAATTTTTGAAATAACATGCTGTCATCGTATTTAATGTAACCCTCAATTGCATGAATTTGTAACAATAAATTGAAGAAAATATATATAAAATAAGTGTATATATTTTTATGACAAAGTAATTATCGACTTTATGGAAAAAATCGCCCAATCGAGCTAGTTTATAGAAAATAATAAAATCGAGTTCTTATATCTTTGTTTTGTGCCGGTGTATCTATTTTGGAATCAAAATAAATAAATTGCACAGTTTAGTCATTTTTCATATTTGCTTATAATTTTTATGGAAACAGCTTCCCCATTAGTAAATGTCAGCCTACGCCACAACCACGCGTGTAGCTATGGTGAGCTGATAGTGTCATTGTCACGGCCGTGTAGCCCGTGTGCTATATCTCGGTGCTTTAATAGTGCCGTGATACGAATGCCGCCCCAGTACTAACAGTATGCCATTTCGAAAGCTGAGTAGGAGCACTTTGTTAGCACAGTTCTGTCACGGAATTCGTTCCATCCGTTGTCATTGGCGTGCCAATCGCTGGCTGTTTGGGATATTGTAGTGCATGAGGCAGACTTGTTCCTTATCATCGTCAAGGAGATGGATTTTCACTCCCCCCTTTTTGAATTTTTTAAATTATTGTTTGGAATTTTTGCCGTTTCTGTATCTCTATGACCGCATTGTGGATTCAACTTATGTACGATCTTTTTGGTCTTCATCTTCTGTTACATGTAATACTATATATGCGATGCACGTTTGTTGTGTAATGCTCCGATTTGTAAGCCTCAGATACTTTTATTCTTAGGTAAAGCAACTTATTCGATTAATATATATTTATTAGACATAGATATAAACAATTAGAAAAATGTTATTAAATCGCTATTAAATATGTTGTTGCAATTATATATTTAAGGTCTGAAGATGTAGATGCAATTAATGTCCGATATTTTACGTGATCCAATCGACGTATCAAGTGAGGCTATGAAATATAAAAATCTTTTATTATTCTTCGACCCCTTTACATGTTACACGAATGATAAGTTCTACAAGACAAGAAGCCTGAATTAGTGAGATATCTAGGAACATAAGCAATTTGTAAGTAACACATCTTTTCTCTTTGAAATATTTGCCTTTGCATAGAATAGAACGTATAGATATAATTGCCTGTTTTGTACCCATTTCGGTCCAATTCTATTATAGCCTTTGAGCAGAAGTAATATTGATTATACCTGATTTTTGCAATAGTTCTTTAATTAACAGATTTTATTAACCTAGAATCATCATTTGACGGATGTATCAATCTACTTTGTAGCTCCATCAGTTTCTTTTTCTGCTCGCTACTTTCCATTTTCAGTTCCGTATACTTATCCTTTATCACCATCATATATGTTGCGTAAAATTACAATAACTTTTTGTCCTCAAATTTTGCGGATATTTCAATTAAATTTCCTTTGATTAAATAAACGGAAATTAAAAAACAGTGGCACGTACCATTTCTTGGAAACGTTGCATCGTAATTTGCATCTGACTGTTTTGAAAGGCACGCACTTTACTTAACGTTTGCAATGATTCGGTTAGCGAAGTAAAGTAATATTCTACTTTCGAAATTGTTGGCTCTTGTAATTCTAAGGCAAATGTATTCATCTGTCGACATCGTGAACATTGTTTTTTGGCAAAATTCCAGAAAAACAAATATACTATAAGTAAAATAATAAACATCATAATATTAAATTTAACTCTGTTCATCGTTGCCTTGTTGGACACATCCATAGCAATATACAGGGTGGGGCAGTAATAATTAGCACCTCAGATATCCACGAAACTATAAGTTTCATAGAAGTTTTTGCTAATATAAAATTGCACAGTACAAAGGGGCCATCCGTTGATGAAAATAGTTTTTTTGTAAGTGGAGTTATGTTGGACATATGAAGATTACCTTCATTTTTTAAAATGAATTGGTATGTCCATTCTTCCGTAATACGATAGAGCATTTTAAAGCAAGTTTAACGATCTGTAACATGAAGGCATTGAAGGTTACAAAGAGTAAAGAAAGGCGATAATACTCACGGTTTTGATAGTAAATGAAACATACGTATTGTAAACAGTGGTGGAAGGCGTAATACTTACCGTTTACTTCACTGTGAATAAACACTTTTCGAAGGGCATTTCAATAGTTTGCAGCATAAGTTAAACATGATAAGATTAGTATTGAAAAATCGGTTCGAATACGTTTGGTTAGGCTGTTCTTTGTGTCGTTCATTTTATAAGTACAGAGCTGCGGATTCCTGAGGACAGCTCACAAAATTGTTGAACTATGGAAGATTATCATTGTGAATTTGAATCAAAAGGTAATTAAATTCCATTAGATTGTAAACAGATCTCAATGTTTCATTTTAGATAGTAAGATTAAATACTCTTTACAAAACTACAAGAATGGATACATACCTTTCTGTTATTATTACTTCATAAAGAATTATAATTGCAATTATATAGTTCATTACGATAAAGAATATTTCTCAGAAAATTCTAAATATTAAATAAAAGAATCAAGTAAAACATTTTTAATAATTACGAATATGAAAAATACTTGAACATTCCAATAGAAAGATGTCTAAACAGGAGCTAGAAAAGTCAAACATTCAATTTCAATTCCAGAATTCATCTATAAGAGGTAAAATGTTTCGAAAGCTTTAATTACAGTCTTTAATGCAAGCAGTTGGGGAGTATTTCAATTTTTAAGAAAATTGATGAAAGTCAACCATTTTGAAGTGGTCAGATTCTTTGTCGCTTGAGCAATAAGTGAATAACAAATAACTGCACAAATTCCAGGCTTAAAAACTTATGGATTAAATCCTATGCAGACTCCTTTATGAGCGAGTTACTAAATAATAATCCACACTAAGTAATCATTTTAAAACTTGAACGATTACATCTCGCGAACTTTCAAAGATATCAGAAGCATGAAAAGTATGTGGTTTATCAAAAATTCTTCTAAAAGAACGGACGAAGCCAATAGAAATCTTTGTTGAAGTAAGCAAGTTCTAAAGTTTTAAGCAACGCGATGGCCCTTATCTGCCTATGTCTCATAGCAAGTAAGTTCTGAATTTCTATGAAATCCGATGGAATTTCTCACTACTAACGTTTCAACGTAAGTTCTCAAATTCTCAGTTCTACGTTTAAAACTATGTGTGTTCTATATATCTATGTAAAGTGATGGTTCCTATTAGTTGTGACGGAAACCTATATATAGTAAGTCAGGGAAGCTCGAAGAGGTTAATTATCTAAATGCTTTAAGGTGTAAAACGTACTTTAATCTAAAGCGATCTATCGTTCCAAGGTATCCGCTCACGTACAACTTTTCTTGGGCGCCAGCTGCTCAGAAAGTAGCAAAGGGGATAGACTACACGACCCCGGGAACCCTGGGGCGGAACAACCCTTGAAACTTCGAAATGCTCCTCCTCTCGACTACGCCTAGCCAAGTACACACACTCAGGTCGCGAGATACTGAAGTCACGGCATGTCTATTTATGGTCTCGACGTGGGTTTAACTAACAAGGGCTACGGGAAACTACGCAACACGCCGCAAATTACTGGGTAGTATCTTTGGAAGTGTAGTCCAGGTATACATAATACTTCGCAATGAATATTATAACTTATCTTGAAACCCAGAAATGAGATGCGATATTGCGTTTTAGAAGCACTAGAACTCTAATGCTTCGATACGTAGATATCTGGAAACGCATTTTCCTAGCAAGGAAATAAGTCATTTACATCCTTCTGAAGTGTAGACGAGGTAAACATAATACTTCTCAGTGAATATTACATCATATCATGGAACATAGAAATGAGAAGCCATATCGCGTTTTAAGAAGAATTAGAACTCTATTTCCTCCATACGTAGACATCTCGAGACGCATTTCCTAGCAAGGGTGTGTGGCATTTACATCCATTTGAAGTGTATACGAAGTATACATAACACTTCGCTATAAATATTATAACTTATAATGAAACATAGAAATGAGATGCGATATCGCGATTTAAGAAGCATTAGAACTCTATTCCTGCGATGCGTAGACATCTGCAAATGTTATTTCCTAGCAAGGAAGTGTCGCATTTACGTTCTTTAGAAGTTAATACGAGGTATACATGACACTTCGCAATGAATATTATATCTTATTACGAAACATAGAAATGAAATGCGACATCTCGTTTTAAGTAGCATTAGAACTCTATTGCTACGATACGTAGACATCTGCAAACGCTATTTCCTAGCATGGAAGTGTCGCATTTACATTCTTTTGAAGTGAATACGAGGTATTCATAACACTCCACAATGAATATTATACCTTATCACGCAACATAGAAATGAAATGCGACATCTCGTTTTAAGAAACATTAGAACTCTATTCCTACGATGCGTAGACATCTGCAAATGCTATTTCCTAGCAAGGAAGTGTCGCATTTACATTCTTTTGATGTGAATGCGAGATATACATGACACTTCGCAATGAATATTATATCTTATCATGAAACATAGGAATGAGGTGCTATATCGCGTTTTGAGAAGCATTATAACTCTATTGCTAATATACGTAGACATCTGCAAACTCTATTTCCTGGCATGGACATGTCGCACTTACATTCCACTGAAGCGAATACGAGGTATACATAACACTCCACAATGAATATTATACCTTATCACGAAGCATAGAAATGAAATGCGACATCTCGTTTTAAGAAGCATTAGAACTCTATTGCTACGATAAGTAGACATATGCAAACGCTATTTCCTAGCATGGAAGTGTCGCAATTACATTCATTTGAAGTGAATACGAGGTATATATGACACTTCGCAATGAATATTATATCTTATCATGAAACCTAGAAGTGAGATGCGATATCGCGTTCTATGAAGCATTAGAACACTATTGG
Source organism: Xylocopa sonorina (assembly GCF_050948175.1). Classification (NCBI taxonomy): domain Eukaryota; kingdom Metazoa; phylum Arthropoda; class Insecta; order Hymenoptera; family Apidae; genus Xylocopa; species Xylocopa sonorina. The sequence goes on along the minus strand of NW_027490112.1, from coordinate 124,159 downwards.
TACGATACGTAGACATCTGCAAACGCTGTATCCTAGCATGGAACTGTCGCATTTACATTCTTTTGAAGTGAAAACGAGGTATACATGACACTCTACAATGAATATTATATCTTATCACGAAACATAGAAGTGAGATGCGACATCGCGATTTAAGAAGCGCAAGAATTCTATTGCTACGATACGTAGACATCTGCAAACGCTATTTCCTAGCATGGAAGTGTCGCATTTACATTCTTTTGAAGTGAATACGAGATATACATGACACTTCGCAATGAATATTATATCTTGTCATGGAACATATGAATAAGGTACTATATCGCGTTTTGAGAAGCATTAGAACTCTATTGCTAATATACGTAGACATCTGCAAAACTCTAATTCCTAGCATGGACATGTCGCACTTACATTACACTGAAGTGAAAACGAGGTATACATAACATTACACAATGAATATTATATCTTATTACGAAACATAAATATGAAATACGACATCTCGTTTTAAGAAGCACTAGATCCCTATTGCTACGATACGTAGACATCTGCAAACGCTGTTTCCTAGCATGGAAGTGTCGCATTTACATTCTTTTGTAGTGAGTACGGGGTATACACAACAATCTACAATGAATATTATATTTTATCACGAAACATAGAAGTGAGATGCGATATCGCGATTTAAGAAACGCTAGAACTCTATTGCTACGATGCGTAGACATCTGGAAATGTTATTTCCTAGCAAGGAAGTGTCGCATTTACATTCTTTTGAAGTGAATACGAGGTATACATAACACTCCATAATGAATATTATATCTTACCACGAGACATAGAAATGAAATGCGGCATCTCATTTTAAGAGGCATTAGAACTCTATTGCTACGATACGTAGATATCTGCAAACGCAATTTCCTAGCATGGAAGTGTCATATTTACAATCCTTTGAAGTGAATACGTGGTAAACATGACACTTCGCAATGAATATTATATCTTATCCTGAAACATAGAAGTGAGATGCGATATCGCGTTCTAAGAAGCAGTAGAAGGCTATTGCTACGATACGTAGACATCTGCAAACGCTATTTCCGAGCATGGAAGTGTCGCATTTACATTCTTTTGAAGTGAATGCGAGGTATACGTGACACTCCGCAATGAAAATTATATCTTATCATGAAACGTAGAAGTGAGATGCGATATCGCGTTTTAGGAAGCATTAGAACTCTATTGCTACGATACGTAGTCATCTGCAAACGCTATTTCCTAGCATGGAAGTGTCGCATTTACATACTTTTGAAGTGAATACGAGGTATACATGACACTTCGCAGTAAATATTATATCTTATCATGAAAGATAGAAGTGAGATGCGATATCGCGTTTTGAGAAGCATTAGAACTCTATTGCTAATATACGTAGACATCAGCAAACGTTATTTCGTAGCAAGGAAATGTCGCACTTACATTCCACTGAAGTGAATACGAGGTATACATATCACTACACAATGAATATTATATCTTATTACGAAACATAGTAATTAAATACGACATCTAGTTTTAAGAAGCATTGAACTCTATTGCTACGATACGTAGACATCTGCAAACGCTATTTCCTAGCATGGAAGTGTCGCATTTACATTCTTTTGAAGTGAGTACGAGGTATACATAACACTCCACAATGAATATTATATCTTATCACGAAACATAGGAATGAAATGCGGCATCTCGTTTTAAGAAGCATTAGAACTCTATTGCTACGATACGTAGACATCTGCAAACGCTATTTCCTAGCATGGAAGTGTCGCATTTACATTCTTTTGAAGTGAATACGAGGTATACATGACACTTCGCAATAAATATTATATCTTATCATGAAACATAGGAATGATTTGCGATATCTCGTTTTGAGAAGCATTAGAACTCTATTGCTACGATACGTAGACATCTGCAAACGCTATTTCCTAGCATGGACATGTCGCACTTACATTCCACTGAAGTGAATACGAGGTATACAAAACACAACACAATGAATATTATATCGTATTACGAAACATAGAAATGAAATACGACATCTCGTTTTAAGAAGCATTAGAACCCCATTGATACGATACGTAGACATCTGCAAACGCTATTTCCTAGCATGGAAGTGTCATATTTACATTCTTTTGAAGTGCATACGAGGTATACATGACACTTCGCAATCAATATTATATCTTATCATGAGACATAGGAATGAGGTGCTACATCGCGTTTTGAGAAGCATTAGAACTCTATCGCTACGATACGTAGACATCTGCAAACACTATTTCCTAGCATGGAAGTTTCGCATTTACATTCTTTTGAAGTGAATACGAGATATACATTACACTTCGCAATGAATATTATATCTTATCATGAAACATAGGAATGATTTGCGATATCTCGTTTTGAGAAGCATTAGAACTCTATTGCTACGATACGTAGACATCTGCAAACGCTATTTCCTAGCATGGAAGTGTCATATTTACATTCTTTTGAAGTGCATACGAGGTATACATGACACTTCGCAATCAATATTATATCTTATCATGGGACATAGGAATGAGGTGCTACATCGCGTTTTGAGAAGCATTAGAACTCTATCGCTACGATACGTAGACATCTGCAAACACTATTTCCTAGCATGGAAGTTTCGCATTTACATTCTTTTGAAGTGAATACGAGATATACATTACACTTCGCAATGAATATTATATCTTATCATGAAACATAGGAATTATTTGCGATATCTCGTTTTGAGAAGCATTAGAACTCTATTGCTACGATACGTAGACATCTGCAAACGCTATTTCCTTGCATGGATGTGTCGCATTTACATTCATGTGATGTGAATACGATGTATACATGACACTTCGCAATGAATATTATACCTTAACACGAAACATAGGAATGAGATGCGATATCGTGATTTAAGAAGCACTAGAACTTCATTGCTACGACACGTAGACATCTGCAAACAATATTCCCTAGCAAGGAAGTGTCGCACTTACATACTTTTGAAGTGAATACGAGGTATGCATAACACTCCACAATGAATATTACATCTTATTACGAAACGTAGAAATGAAGTGCGACATCTCGTTTTAAGAAGTATTAGTACTCTATTGCTACGATAGGTAGACTTCTGCAAACGCTATTTCCTAGCATGGAAGTTTCGCATTTACATTCTTTTGAAGTGAAAACGAGATGTGCATGACACTTCGCAATGAATATTATATCTTATCATGAAACATAGGAATGAGTTGCGATATCGCGTTTTGAGAAGCATTAGAACTCTATTGCTACGATACGTAGACATCTGCAAACGCTATTTGCTAGCATGGAAGTTTCGCATTTACATTCTTTTGAAGCGAATACGAGGTATACATGACACTTCGCAATGAATATTACATCTTATCATGAAGCATAGAAGTGAGGAGCTATATCGCGTTTTAAGTAGCGTTAGAACTCTATTACTTCGATACGTAGATATGTGGAAACCCTATTTCCTAGCAAGGAAGTGTCGCATTTGCATTCTTTTGAACTGAATACGAGGTATACATAACACTCCACAATGAATATTGTATCTTATCATGAAACATAGAAATGAGGAGCTATATCGTGTTTTAAGAAGCATCAGAAATCTATTGCTAATATACGTAGAAATCTGCAAACGCTATTTCCTAGCAAGGAAGTGTCGCATTTACATTCCATTGAAGTGAATACGAGGTATACATGACACTTCGCAATAAACATTATATCTTATCATGAAACATAGAATTGAGATGCGATATCGCGCTTTAAGAAACATTAGAACTCTTTTCCTACGATACGCAGACATCTGCAATCGCTATTTCCTAGCATGTAAGTGTCGCATTTACATACTTTAGAAGTGAATACGAAGTATACGTGACACATCGCAATGAATATTATATCTTATCATGAAACATAGAAATGAGATGCGGTATCCCGTGTTAAGAAGCTATAGATCTCTATTGCCTCGATACGTACACATCTGAGATCGCTATTTTCTAGCAATGAAGTGTCGCATTTACATTCATTTGAAGTGAATGCGAGGTATACATAACACTCCACAATGAATATTATATCTTATCATGAAACATAGAATTGAGATGCAATATCGCGTTTTAAGAAGCATTAGGACTCTATTGCTACGATACGTAGACATCTGCAAACGCTATTTCCTAGGATGGAAACGTCGCATTTACATTCTTTTGAAGTGAATGCGAGGTATACATGACCCTTCGCAATGAATATTATATCTTATCACGAAACATATAAATGAAATGCGATATAACGATTTAAATAGCATTGGAACTCTATTGCTACGATACGTAGACATCTGCAAACGCTACTTCCTAGCAAGGAAGTGACGCTTTAACATTCTTTTGATGTGTATGCGAGCTATACATGACACTTCGCAATGAATATTATATCTTATCATGAAACATAGAAATGAGAAGCGATATACCGATTTAGGATGCACCAGATCCCTAATGCTACGATACGTAGACATCTGAAAACGCTATTTCCTAGCAAGGAAGTGTCGCATTTACATTCTTTTCAAGTGAATTCGAGGTATACATGACACTTCGCAGTGAACATTATATCTTATCATGTAACATAGAAGAGAGATGCGATATCGCGTCTTAAGAAGCATTAGAACCCTAATGCCTCGATGTGGAGATATCTGCGAAAGCTATTTCCTAGCATGGAAGTGTCGCATTTACATTCTTTTGAAGTGAATTCGAGGCATACATGACACTCCGGAATGAATATTATATCTTATCACGAAACATACAAATGAGATGCGATATCGCGATTTAAGTAGCATTAGAACTCTATTGCTACGATACGTAGACATCTGCAAACGCTATTTCCTAGCAAGCAGTAGTCGCATTTACATTCTTTTGAAGTGAATACGAGGTATACATGACACTTCGCAATGAATATTGTATCTTATCATGAAACACGGACGAGGGATGCGATATTGCGATTTAAGTAGCATTAGAACACTTTTGCTGCGATACGTAGACATATGAAAACGCTATTTCCTGGCAAGGAAGTGTCGCATTTGCATTCTTTTCAAGTGAATTCGAGGTATACATGACACTTCGCAATGAATATTATAGCTTATCATGAAACATAGGAATGAGGTGCTATATCGCGTTCTAAGAAGCATTAGAACTCTATTGCTACGATACGTAGACATCTGTAAACGCTATTTCCTAGCATAGAAGTGTCTTATTTACATTCTTTTGAAGTGAATACGAGGTATACATGACACTTCGCAATGAATATTATATCTTATTACGAAACATATAAGTGAAATACGACATCTCGTTTTAAGAAGCATTAGTACTCTATTGCTGTGATACGTAGACATCTGCAAACAATATTTCCTAGCAAGGAAGTGTCGCATTTACATTCTTTTGAAGTGAATACGAGGTATACATGACACTTAGCAATGAATATTATATCTTATCATGAAACATAAAAGTGAGATGCGATATCGCGTTCTAAGAAGCATTAGAACTCTATTGCTACGACACGTAGACGTCTGCAAAGTCTATTCCCTAGCATGGAAGGGTCGCATTTACATTCTTTTGAAGTGGGTACGAGGTATACATATCACTCCATAATGAATATTATATCTTATCATGAAACATAGCAGTGAGATGCGATATCGCGTTTTAAGAAGCATTAGAACTCTATTGCTACGATACGTAGACATCTGCAAACTCTAATTCCTAGCAAGGAAATTTCGCACTTACATTCCACTGAAGTGAATACGAGGTATACATAACATTACACAATGAATATTATATCTTATTACGAAACATAGAAGTGAAATACGACATCTCGTTTTAAGAAGCATTAGTACTCTATTTCTGTGATACGTAGACATCTGCAGACACTATTTCCTAGCATGGAAGTGTCGCATTTACATCCTTTTGAAGTGATTACGAGGTATAGATGACACTTCGCAATGAATATTATATCTTATCATGGAACATAGAAGTGAGATGCAACATCACGTTCTAAGAAGCATTAGAACTCTATTTCTGCGATACGTAGACATCTGCAAACGCTATTTCCTAGCATGGAAGTGTCGCATTTACATTCTTTTGAAGTGAATACGAGATATACATGACACTTCGCAATGAATATTATAGCTTATCATGAAACATAGGAATGAGGTGCTATATCGCGTTCTAAGAAGCATTAGAACTCTATTGCTACGATACGTAGACATCTGCAAACGCTATTTCCTAGCATAGAAGTGTCTTATTTACATTCTTTTGAAGTGAATACGAGGTATACGTGACACTTCGCAATGAATATTATACCTTATCATGAAACATAGAAGAGAGATGCGATATCGCGTTTTAGGAAGCATTAGAACTCTATTTCTGCGATACGTAGACATCTGCAAACGCTATTTCCTAGCATGGAAGTGTCGCATTTACATTCTTTTGAAGTGAATACGAGATATACATGACACTTCGCAATGAATATTATAGCTTATCATGAAACATAGGAATGAGGTGCTATATCGCGTTTTGAGAAGCATTAGAACTATATTGCTATTATACGTAGACATCTGCAAACGCTATTTCCTAGCATGGAAGTGTCATATTTACATTCTCTTGAAGTGAATACGAGGTATACATGACACTTCGCAATGAATATTATATCTTATCATGAAACATAGAAGTGAGATGCCATATCGCGTTCTAAAAAGCATTAGAACTCTATTGCTACGATACGTAGACATCTGCAAACGCTATTTCCTAGTATGGAAGTGTCTTATTTACGTTCTTTTGAAGTGAGTACTAGGTATACATGACACTTCGCAATGAATATTATATCTTATCATGAAACATAGTAGTGATATGCGATATCGCGTTCTAAGAAGCATTAGAACTCTATTGCTACGATACGTAGACATCTGCAAAACGCTTTTTCCTAGCATGGAAGTGTCGCATTTACATTCATTTGAAGTGAATACGAGGTATACATGACACTTCGCAATGAATATTATACCTTATCATGAAACATAGAAGAGAGATGCGATATCGCGTTTTAGGAAGCATTGGAACTCTATTGCTGCGATACGTAGACATCTGCAAACGCTATTTCCTAGCATGGAAGTGTCGGATTCACATTCTTTTGATGTTAATACGAGATATACATGACACTTCGCAATGAATATTATATCTTATCATGAAACATAGGACTGAGGTGCTGTATCGCGTTTTAGAAGCATTAGAACTCTATTGCTACGATACGTAGACATCTGCAAACGCTATTTCCTAGTATGGAAGTGTCTTATTTACGTTCTTTTGAAGTGAGTACTAGGTATACATGACACTTCGCAATGAATATTATATCTTATCATGAAACACAGAAGTGAGATGCGATATCGCGTTCTAAGAAGCATTAGAACTCTATTGCTACGACACGTAGACATCTGCAAACGCTATTTCCTAGCATGGAAGTGTCTTATTTACGTTCTTTTGAAGTGAGTACGAGGTATACATGAAACTTCGCAATGAATATTATATCTTATTATGAATCATAGTAGTGATATGCGATATCGCGTACTAAGAAGCATTAGAACTCTATTGCTACGATACGTAGACATCTGCAAACGCTACTTCCTAGCATGGAAGTGTCGCATTTACATTCTTTTGGTGTGAATACGAGATATACATGACACTTCGGAATGAATATTATATCTTATCATGAAACATAGGGCTGAGGTGCTATATCGCGTTTTGAGAAGCATTAGAACTCTATTGCTACGATACGTAGACATCTGCAAACGCTATTTCCTAGCATGGAAGTGTCGCATTTACACTCTTTTGAAGTGAATACGAGGTACACATGACACTTCGCAATGAATATTATATCTTATCATGAAACATAAATGTGTGATGCGATATCGCGTTCTAAGGAGCATTAGAACTCTATTGCTACGACACGTAGACATCTGCAAATGCTATTTCCAAGCATGGAAGTGTCGCATTTACATTCTTTTGAAGTGAATACGAGGTATACATGACACTTCGCAATGAATATTATACCTTGTCATGAAACATAGAAGAGAGATGCGATATCGCGTTTTAGGAAGCATTGGAACTCTATTGCTGCGATACGTAGACATCTGCAAACGCTATTTCCTAGCAAGGAAGTGTCGCATTTACATTCTTGTGAAGGGAAATCGAGGTATACATGACACTTCGCAATGAATATTATATCTTATCATGAAACATAGAAGTGAGATGCGATATCGCGTCTTAAGAAGCATTGGAACTCTATTGCTGCGATACGTAGACATCTGCAAACGCTATTTCCTAGCAAGGAAGTGTCACATTTACATTCTTGTGAAGAGAAATCGAGGTATACATGACACTTCGCAATGAATGTTATATCTTTTCATGAAACATAGGACTGAGGTGCTATATCGCGTTTTGAGAAGCATTAGAACTCTATTGCTACGATACGTAGACATCTGCAAAGTCTATTCCTTAGCATGGAAGGGTCGCATTTACATTCTTTTGAAGTGGGTACGAGGTATACATATCACTCCATAATGAATATTATATCTTATCATGAAACATAGCAGTGAGATGCGATATCGCGTTTTAAGAAGCATTAGAACTCTATTGCTACGATACGAAGACATCTGCAAACTCTATTTCCTAGCAAGGAAATTTCGCACTTACATTCCACTGAAGTGAATACGAGGTATACATAACATTACACAATGAATATTATATCTTATTACGAAACATAGAAGTGAAATACGACATCTCGTTTTAAGAAGCATTAGTACTCTATTGCTGTGATACGTAGACATCTGCAAACACTATTTCCTAGCATGGAAGTGTCGCATTTACATCCTTTTGAAGTGATTGCGAGGTATAGATGACACTTCGCAATGAATATTATATCTTATCATGGAACATAGTAGTCAGATGCGATATGGCGCTCTAAGAAGCATTAGAACTCTATTGCTACGATACTTAGACATCAGCAAACGCTATTTCCTAGCATGGAAGTGTCGCATTTACATTCTTTTGGAGTGAGTACGAGGTATACATGACACTTCGCAATGAATATTATACCTTATCATGAAACATAGAAGAGAGATGCGATATCGCGTTTTAAGAAGCATTGGAACTCTATTGCTACGATACGTAGACATCTGCAAACGCTATTTCCTAGCATGGAAGTGTCGCATTTACATTCTTTTGAAGTGAATACGAGGTATACATATCACTCCATAATGAATATTATATCTAATCATGAAACATAGCAGTGAGATGCGATATCGCGTTTTAAGAAGCATTAGAACTCTATTGCTACGATACGTAGACATCTGCAAAACGCTATTTCCTAGCATGGAAGTGTCGCATTTACATTCATTTGAAGTGAATACGCGGTATACATGACACTTCGGAATGAACATTATACCTTATCATGAAACATAGAAGAGAGATGCGATATCGCGTTTTAGGAAGCATTGGAACTCTATTGCTGCGATACGTAGACATCTGCAAACGCTATTTCCTAGCAAGGAAGTGTCGCATTTACATTCTTGTGAAGAGAAATCGAGGTATACATGACTTCGCAATGAATATTATATCTTATCATGAAATATAGATGTGAGATGCGATATCGCGTCTTAAGAAGCATTAGAACCCTATTGCTACGATACGTAGACATCTGCAACCGCTACTTCCTAGCATGGAAGTGTCGCATTTACATTCATTTGAAGTGAATACGAGGTATACATGACACTTCGCAATGAATATTGTACCTTATCATGAAACATAGAAGGGAGATGCGATATCGCGTCTTAGGAAGCATTGAAACTATACTGCTGCGATACGTAGACATCTGCAAACGCTATTTCCTAGCATGGAAGTGTCGCATTTGCATTCTTTTGATGTGAATACGAGATATACATGACACTTCGCAATGAATATTATATCTTCTCATGAAACATAGCAGTGATATGCGATATCGCGTTCTAAGAAGCATTAGAACTCTATTGCTACGATACGTAGACATCTGCAAAACGCTATTTCCTAGCATGGAAGTGTCGCATTTACATTCATTTGAAGTGAATACGAGGTATACATGACACTTCGCAATGAATATTATATCTTATCATGAAACATAGAAGTGAGATGCGATATCGCGTTCTAGGAAGCATTAGAACTCTATTGCTACGATACGTAGACATCTGCAAACGCTATTTCCTAGCATGGAAGTGTCTTATTTACGTTCTTTTGAAGTGAATACGAGGTATACATGACACTTCGCAAGGAATATTATATCTTGTCATGAAACATAGTAGTGATATGCGATATCGCGTTCTAAGAAGCATTACAACTCTATTGCTACGGTACGTAGTCAACTGCAAAACGCTATTTCCTAGCATGGAAGTGTCGCATTTACATTCATTTGAAGTGAATACGAGGTATACATGACACATCGCAATGAATATTATACCTTATCATGAAACATAGAAGAGAGATGCGATATCGCGTTTTAGGAAGCATTGGAACTCTATTGCTGCGATACGTAGACATCTGCAAACGCTATTCCCTAGCATGGAAGTGTCGCATTTACATTCTTTTGATGTTAATACGAGATATACATGACACTTCGCAATGAATATTATATCTTATCATGAAACATAGGACTGAGGTGCTATATCGCGTTTTGAGAAGCATTAGAACTCTATTGCTACGATACGTAGACATCTGCAAACGCTATTTCCTAGCATGGAAGTGTCTTATTTACGTTCTTTTGAAGTGAATACGAGGTATACATGAAACTTCGCAATGAATATTATATCTTATCATGAATCATAGTAGTGATATGCGATATCGCGTACTAAGAAGCATTAGAACTCTATTGCTACGATACGTAGACATCTGCAAACGCTACTTCCTAGCATGGAAGTGTCGCATTTACATTCTTTTGGTGTGAATACGAGATATACATGACACTTCGGAATGAATATTATATCTTATCATGAAACATAGCACTGAGGTGCTATATCGCGTTTTGAGAAGCATTAGAACTCTATTGCTAATATACGTAGACATCTGCAAACTCTATTTCCTAGCAAGGAAATTTCGCACTTACATTTCACTGAAGTGAATACGAGGTATACATATCATTACACAATGAATATTATATCTTATTACGAAACATAGAAATGAAATACGACATCTCGTTTTAAGAAGCATTTGTGCTCTATTGCTGTGATACGTAGACATCTGCAAACAATATTTCCTAGCAAGGAAGTGTCGCATTTACATTCTCGTGAAGTGAAACCGAGGTATACATGACACTTCGCAATGAATATTGTATCTTATCATTAAACATAGAAGTGAGATGCGATATCGCGTTTTAAGAAGCATTGGAACTCTATTGCTACGATACGTAGACATCTGCAAACGCTATTTCCTAGCATGGAAGTGTCGCATTTACATTCTTTTGAAGTGAATACGAGGTATACATATCTCTCCATAATGAATATTATATCTTATCATGAAACATAGCAGTGAGATGCGATATCGCGTTTTAAGAAGCATTAGAACTCTATTGCTACGATACGTAGACATCTGCAAAACGCTATTTCCTAGCATGGAAGTGTCGCATTTACATTCATTTGAAGTGAATACGCGGTATACATGACACTTCGGAATGAATATTATACCTTATCATGAAACATAGAAGAGAGATGCGATATCGCGTTTTAGGAAGCATTGGAACTCTATTGCTGCGATACGTAGACATCTGCAAACGCTATTTCCTAGCAAGGAAGTGTCGCATTTACATTCTTTTGAAGTGGGTACGAGGTATACATATCACTCCATAATGAATATTATATCTTATCATGAAACATAGCAGTGAGATGCTATATCGCGTTTTAAGAAGCATTAGAACTCTATTGCTACGATACGTAGACATCTGCAAAACGCTATTTCCTAGCATGGAAGTGTAGCATTTACATTCATTTGAAGTGAATACGAGGTATACATGACACTTCGCAATGAATATTGTACCTTATCATGAAACATAGAAGGGAGATGCGATATCGCGTCTTAGGAAGCATTGAAACTATACTGCTGCGATACGTAGACATCTGCAAACGCTATTTCCTAGCATGGAAGTGTCGCATTTGCATTCTTTAGATGTGAATACGAGATATACATGACACTTCGCAATGAATATTATATCTTCTGATGAAACATAGCAGTGATATGCGATATCGCGTTCTAAGAAGCATTAGAACTCTATTGCTACGATACGTAGACATCTGCAAAACGCTATTTCCTAGCATGGAAGTGTCGCATTTACATTCATTTGAAGTGAATACGAGGTATACATGACACTTCGCAATGAATATTGTACCTTATCATGAAACATAGAAGGGAGATGCGATATCGCGTTTTAGGAAGCATTGGAACTCTATTGCTGCGATACGTAGACATCTGCAAACGCTGTTTCCTAGCATGGAAGTGTCGCATTTACATTCTTTTGATGTGAATACGAGATATACATAACACTTCGCAATGAATATTATATCTTATCATGAAACATAGAAGGGAGATGCGATATCGCGTTTTAGGAAGCATTGGAACTCTATTGCTGCGATACGTAGACATCTGCAAACGCTATTTCCTAGCAAGGAAGTGTCGCATTTACTTTCTTGTGAAGAGAAATCGAGGTATACATGACACTTCGCAATGAATATTATATCTTATCATGAAACATAGAAGTGAGATGCGATATCGCGTCTTAAGAAGCATTAGAACCCTATTGCTACGATACGTAGACATCTGCAACCGCTACTTCCTAGCATGGAAGTGTCGCATTTACATTCATTTGAAGTGAATACGAGGTATACATGACACTCCACAATGAATATTATATCTTATCACGGAACATAGAAATGAAATGAGGCATCTCGTTTTAAGAAGCATTAGAACTCTATTGCTACGATACGTAGACATCTGCAAACGCCATTTCCTAGCATGGAAGTGTCGTATTTACATTCTTTTGAAGTGAATACGAGGTATACATGACACTTCGCAATGAATATTATATCTTATCATGAAACATAGAAGTGAGATGCGATATCGCGTTCTAAGAAGCATTAGAACTCTATTGCTACGATACGTAGACATCTGCAAACGCTATTTCCTAGCATGGAAGTGTCGCATTTACATTCTTTTGATGTGAATACGAGGTATACATGACACTTCGCAATGAATATTATACCTTATCATGAAACATAGAAGAGAGATGCGATATCGCGTCTTAAGAAGCATTAGAACTCTATTGCTACGATACGTAGACATTTGCAATGGCTATTCCCTAGCATGGAAGGGTCGCATTTACATTCTTTTGAAGTGAGTCCGAGGTATACATATCACTCCATAATGAATATTATATCTTATCATGAAGCATAGCAGTGATATGCGATATCGCGTTTAAAGAAGCATAGAACTCTATTGCTACGCGTCGCAGACATCTGCAAAACGCTATTTCCTAGCATGGAAGTGTCGCATTTACATTCATTTGAAGTGAATACGAGGTATACATGACACTTCGCAATGAATATTATATCTTATCATGAAACATAGAAGTGAGATGCGATATCGCGTTCTAGGAAGCATTAGAACTCTATTGCTACGATACGTAGACATCTGCAAACGCTATTTCCTGGCATGGAAGTGTCTTATTTACGTTCTTTTGAAGTGAATACGAGGTATACATGACACTTCGCAAGGAATATTATATCTTATCATGAAACATAGTAGTGATATGCGATATCGCGTTCTAAGAAGCATTACAACTCTATTGCTACGGTACGTAGTCAACTGCAAAACGCTATTTCCTAGCATGGAAGTGTCGCATTTACATTCATTTGAAGTGAATACGAGGTATACATGACACATCGCAATGAATATTATACCTTATCATGAAACATAGAAGAGAGATGCGATATCGCGTTTTAGGAAGCATTGGAACTCTATTGCTGCGATACGTAGACATCTGCAAACGCTATTTCCTAGCATGGAAGTGTCGCATTTACATTCTTTTGATGTGAATACGAGATATACATGACAATTCACAATGAATATTATATCTTATCATGAAACATATGACTGAGGTGCTATATCGCGTTTTGAGAAGCATTAGAACTCTATTGCTAATATACGTAGACATCTGCAAACGCTATTTCCTAGCATGGAAGTGTCATATTTACATTCTTTTGAAGTGAATACGAGGTATACATGACACTTCGCAATGAATATTATATCTTATCATGAGACATAGAAGTGAGATGCGATACCGCGTTTTAAGGAGCATTAGAACTCTATTGCTACGATACGTAGACATCTGCAAACGCTATTTCCTAGCGTGGAAGTGTCTTATTTAGGTTCTTTTGAAGTGAATACGAGGTATACATGACACTTCGCAATGAATATTATATCTTATCACGAAACATAGAAGTGAAATGCGACATCTCGTTTTAAGAAGCATTAGGACTCTTTTGCTACTATACGTAGACATCTGCAAACGGTATCCCCTAGGATGGAAACGTCGCATTTACATTCTTTTGGAGTGAATACGAGGTATACCTGACACTTCGCAATGAATATTATATCTTTTCACGAAACATATAAATGAGATGCGATATTGCGATTTAAGTAGCTTTAGAAATTTATTGCTACGATACGTAGGCATCTGCAAACGCTATTTCCTAGCAAGGAATAGTCGCTTTTACATACTTTTCAAGCGACTACGAGGTATACATGACACTTCGCAATGAAAATTATATCTTTTCACGAAACATATAAATGAGATGCGATATCGCGATTTAAGTAGCATTAGAATTTTATTGCTACGATATGTAGGCATCTGCAAACGCTATTTCCTAGCAAGGAAGATTCGCATTAACATTGTTTTGAAGTGAATACGAGGTATACATGACACTTCGCAATGAATATTATATCTTATCATGAAACATAGAAGTGAGATGCGATATCGCGTTTTAAGAAGCATGAGAACTCTATTGCCTCGACGCGTAGACATCTGAATACGCCATTTCCTAGCAAGGAGGTGTCGCATTTACATTCGCTTGGAGGGAATACGAGGTATACATGACACTTCGCAATGAATATTATATTTTATCATGAAACATATTAGTGAGACGCGATATAGCGTTTTAAGAAGCATTAGAACTCTATTGCCTCGACGCGTAGACATCTGCAGACGCTATTTCCTAGCATGGAAGTGTCGCATTTACATTCTTTTGAAGTGAATACGAGGTATACATGACACTTCGCGATGAATATTATATCTTATCATGAAACATAGAAGTGAGATGCGATATCGCGTTTTAAGAAGCATTAGAACTCTATTGCCTCGACGCGTAGACATCTGCAGACGCTATTTCCTAGCATGGAAGTGTCGCATTTACATTCTTTTGAAGTGAATATGAGGTATCCATGACACTTCGCGATGAATATTATATCTTATCACGAAACATATAAGTGAGATGCGATATCGCGATTTAAGTAGGATTAGAACTCTATTGCTACGATACGTAGGCATCTGAATATGCCATTTCCTAGCAAGGAAGTGTCGCATTTACATTCGTTTGGAGGGAATACGAGGTATACATGACACTTCGCCATGAATATTATATCCTATCATGAAACATAGAAGTGAGATGCGATATCGCGTTTTAAGAAGCATTAGAACTCTATTGCCTCGACGCGTAGACATCTGCAGACGCTATTTCCTAGCATGGAAGTGTCGCATTTACATTTTTTTGAAGTGAATACGAGGTGTACATGACACTTCGCAATGAATATTATATCTTATCAGGAAATATAGAAATGAGATGCGATATCGCGTTTTGAGAAGCATTAGAACTCTATTGCTACGATACGTAGACATCTGCAATCGCTATTTCCTAGCAACCAATAGTCGCATTTACATTCTTTTGAAGTGAATTCGAGGTTTACATGACACTTCGGAATGAATATTATAACTTATCACGAAACATAGAAATGAGATGCGATATCGCGATCTAAGAAGCATTAGAACTCTATTGCAACGATACGTAGGCATCTGCAAACGCTATGCCCTAGCAAGGAATAGTTGCATTTACATTCTTTGATGTAAATACGAGTTATACATGACACTTCGCAATGAATATTATATCTTATAATGAAACATAGAATTGACATGCGATATCGCGTTTTAAGAAGCATTAGAACTCTACTGCCTCGACGCGTAGACATCTGCAGACGCTATTTCCTAGCATGGAAGTGTCGCATTTACATTTTTCTGAAGTGAATACGAGGTATACATGACACTTCGCGATGAATATTATATCTTATCACGAAACATATAAATGAGATGCGATATCGCGATTTAAGTAGCATTAGAACTCTATTGCTACGATACGTAGACATCTGCAAACGCTACTTTCTAGCATGGAAGTGTCGCATTTACATTCATTTGAAGTGAATACGAGGTATACATGACACTCCACAATGAATATTATATCTTATCACGGAACATAGAAATGAAATGAGGCATCTCGTTTTAAGAAGCATTAGAACTCTATTGCTACGATACGTAGACATCTGCAAACGCTATTTCCTAGCATGGAAGTGTTTCATTTACATTCTTTTCATGTGAATACGAAATATGCATGACACTTCGCAATGAATATTATATCTTATCATGAAACATAGAAGTGAGATGCGATATCGCGTTCTAAGAAGCATTAGAACTCTATTACTACGATACGTAGACATCTAAAAACGCTATTTATTAGCATGGAAGTGTATTATTTACGTTCTTTTGAAGTGAATACGAGGTATACATGACACTTCGCAATGAATATTATACCTTATCATGAAACATAGAAGGGAGATGCGATATCGCGTTTTAGGAAGCATTGGAACTCTATTGCTGCGATACGTAGACATCTGCAAACGCTATTTCCTAGCAGGGAAGTGTCGCATTTACATTCTTGTGAAGAAAAATCGAGGTATACATGACACTTCGCAATGAATATTATACCTTATCATGAAACATAGAAGGGAGATGCGATATCGCGTTTTAGGAAGCATTGGAACTCTATTGCTGCGATACGTAGACATCTGCAAACGCTATTTCCTAGCAAGGAAGTGTCGCATTTACATTCTTGTGAAGAGAAATCGAGGTATACATGACACTTCGCAATGAATATTATTTCTTATCATGAAACATAAAAGTGAGATGCGATATCGCGTCTTAAGAAGCATTAGAACCCTATTGCTACGATACGTAGACATCTGCAACCGCTATTTCCTAGCATGGAAGTGTCGCATTTACATTCATTTGATGTGAATACGAGATATACATGACACTTCGCAATGAATATTATATCTTATCATGAAACATAGGAAAGAGGTGCTATATCGCGTTTTGAGAAGCATTAGAACTCTATTGCTAATATACGGAGACATCTGCAAACTCTATTTCCTAGCAAGGAAATTTCGCACTTACATTTCACTGAAGTGAATACGAGGTATACATAACATTACACAAAGAATATTATATCTTATTACGAAACATAGAAATGAAATACGACATCTCGTTTTAAGAAGCATTAGTGCTCTATTGCTGTGATACGTAGACATCTGCAAACAACATTTCCTAGCAAGGAAGTGTCGCATTTTCATTCTTGTGAAGTGAAACCAAGGTATACATGACACTTCGCAATGAATATTATATCTTATCATGAAACATAGAAGTGAGATGCGATATCGCGTTTTAAGAAGCATTGCAACTCTATTGCTGCGATACGTAGACATCTGCAAACGCTATTTCCTAGCATGGAAGTGTCGTATTTACATTCTTTTGAAGTGAATACGAGGTATACATGACACTTCGCAATGAATATTATATCTTATCATGAAACATAGAAGTGAGATGCGATATCGCGTTCTAAGAAGCATTAGAACTCTATTGCTACGATACGTAGACATCTGCAAACGCTATTTCCTAGCATGGAAGTGTCGCATTTACATTCTTTTGATGTGAATACGAGGTATACATGACACTTCGCAATGAATATTATACCTTATCATGAAACATAGAAGAGAGATGCGATATCGCGTTTTAAGAAGCATTAGAACTCTATTGCTACGATACGTAGACATTTGCAATGGCTATTCCCTAGCATGGAAGGGTCGCATTTACATTCTTTTGAAGTGAGTCCGAGGTATACATATCACTCCATAATGAATATTATATCTTATCATGAAACATAGCAGTGATATGCGATATCGCGTTTAAAGAAGCATAGAACTCTATTGCTACGCGTCGCAGACATCTGCAAAACGCTATTTCCTAGCATGGAAGTGTCGCATTTACATTCATTTGAAGTGAATACGAGGTATACATGACACTTCGCAATGAATATTATATCTTATCATGAAACATAGAAGTGAGATGCGATATCGCGTTCTAGGAAGCATTAGAACACTATTGCTACGATACGTAGACATCTGCAAACGCTATTTCCTAGCATGGAAGTGTCATATTTACATTCTTTTGAAGTGAATACGAGGTATACATGACACTTCGCAATGAATATTATATCTTATCATGAGACATAGAAGTGAGATGCGATACCGCGTTTTAAGGAGCATTAGAACTCTATTGCTACGATACGTAGACATCTGCAAACGCTATTTCCTAGCGTGGAAGTGTCTTATTTACGTTCTTTTGAAGTGAATACGAGGTATACATGACACTTCGCAATGAATATTATATCTTATCACGAAACATAGAAGTGAAATGCGACATCTCGTTTTAAGAAGCATTAGGACTCTTTTGCTACTATACGTAGACATCTGCAAACGGTATCCCCTAGGATGGAAACGTCGCATTTACATTCTTTTGGAGTGAATACGAGGTATACCTGACACTTCGCAATGAATATTACATCTTTTCACGAAACATATAAATGAGATGCGATATTGCGATTTAAGTAGCATTAGAAATTTATTGTTACGATATGTAGGCATCTGCAAACGCTATTTCCTAGCATGGAAGTGCCGCATTTACATTCTTTTGAAGTGAATTCGTGGTATACATGACACTTCGGAATGAATATTATAACTTATCAGGAAACATAGAAATGAGATGCGATATCGCGATCTAAGAAGCATTAGAACTCTATTGCTACGATACGTAGGCATCTGCAAACGCTATTTCCTAGCAAGGAATAGTCGCTTTTACATACTTTTCAAGCGACTACGAGGTATACATGACACTTCGCAATGAAAATTATATCTTTTCACGAAACATATAAATGAGATGCGATATCGCGATTTAAGTAGCATTAGAATTTTATTGCTACGATATGTAGGCATCTGCAAACGCTATTTCCTAGCAAGGAAGATTCGCATTAACATTGTTTTGAAGTGAATACGAGGTATACATGACACTTCGCAATGAATACTATATCTTATCATGAAACATAGAAGTGAGATGCGATATCGCGTTTTAAGAAGCATGAGAACTCTATTGCCTCGACGCGTAGACATCTGAATACGCCATTTCCTAGCAAGGAGGTGTCGCATTTACATTCGCTTGGAGGGAATACGAGGTATACATGACACTTCGCAATGAATATTATATTTTATCATGAAACATATTAGTGAGACGCGATATAGCGTTTTAAGAAGCATTAGAACTCTATTGCCTCGACGCGTAGACATCTGCAGACGCTATTTCCTAGCATGGAAGTGTCGCATTTACATTCTTTTGAAGTGAATACGAGGTATACATGACACTTCGCGATGAATATTATATCTTATCATGAAACATAGAAGTGAGATGCGATATCGCGTTTTAAGAAGCATTAGAACTCTATTGCCTCGACGCGTAGACATCTGCAGACGCTATTTCCTAGCATGGAAGTGTCGCATTTACATTCTTTTGAAGTGAATATGAGGTATCCATGACACTTCGCGATGAATATTATATCTTATCACGAAACATATAAGTGAGATGCGATATCGCGATTTAAGTAGCATTAGAACTCTATTGCTACGATACGTAGGCATCTGAATATGCCATTTCCTAGCAAGGAAGTGTCGCATTTACATTCGTTTGGAGGGAATACGAGGTATACATGACACTTCGCCATGAATATTATATCCTATCATGAAACATAGAAGTGAGATGCGATATCGCGTTTTAAGAAGCATTAGAACTCTATTGCCTCGACGCGTAGACATCTGCAGACGCTATTTCCTAGCATGGAAGTGTCGCATTTACATTTTTTTGAAGTGAATACGAGGTGTACATGACACTTCGCAATGAATATTATATCTTATCAGGAAATATAGAAATGAGATGCGATATCGCGTTTTGAGAAGCATTAGAACTCTATTACTACGATACGTAGACATCTGCAAACGCTATTTCCTAGCAAGCAATAGTCGCATTTACATTCTTTTGAAGTGAATACGAGGTATACATGACACTTCGCAATGAATATTATATCCTATCATGAAACATAGAAGTGAGATGCGATATTGCGTTTTAAGAAGCATTAGAACTCTATTGCCTCGACGCGTAGACAGCTGCAGACGCTATTTCCCAGCATGGAAGTGTCGCATTTACATTCTTTTGAAGTGAATACGAGGTGTACATGACACTTCGCAATGAATATTATATCTTATCAGGAAACATAGAAATGAGATGCTATAACGCGTTTTGAGAAGCATTAGAAATCTATTGCTACGATACGTAGACATCTGCAGTCGCTATTTCCTAGCAACCAATAGCCGCATTTACATTCTTTTGAAGTGAATTCGAGGTTTACATGACACTTCGGATTGAATATTATAACTTATCACGAAACATAGAAATGTGATGCGACATCGCGATCTAAGAAGCATTAGAACACTATTGCTACGATACGTAGGCATCTGCAAACGCTATGCCCTAGCAAGGAATAGTCGCATTTACATTCTTTTGATGTGAATACGAGGTATACATGACACTTCGCAATGAATATTATATCTTATAATGAAACATAGAATTGAGTTTCGATATCGCGTTCTAAGAAGCATTAGAACTCTATTACTACGATACGTAGACATCTAAAAACGCTATTTATCAGCATGGAAGTGTATTATTTACGTTCTTTTGAAGTGAATACGAGGTATACATGACACTTCGCAATGAATATTATACCTTATCATGAAACATAGAAGGGAGATGCGATATCGCGTTTTAGGAAGCATTGGAACTCTATTGCTGCGATACGTAGACATCTGCAAACGCTATTTCCTAGCAGGGAAGTGTCGCATTTACATTCTTGTGAAGAAAAATCGAGGTATACATGACACTTCGCAATGAATATTATACCTTATCATGAAACATAGAAGGGAGATGCGATATCGCGTTTTAGGAAGCATTGGAACTCTATTGCTGCGATACGTAGACATCTGCAAACGCTATTTCCTAGCAGGGAAGTGTCGCATTTACATTCTTGTGAAGAAAAATCGAGGTATACATGACACTTCGCAATGAATATTATACCTTATCATGAAACATAGAAGGGAGATGCGATATCGCGTTTTAGGAAGCATTGGAACTCTATTGCTGCGATACGTAGACATCTGCAAACGCTATTTCCTAGCAAGGAAGTGTCGCATTTACATTCTTGTGAAGAGAAATCGAGGTATACATGACACTTCGCAATGAATATTATATCTTATCATGAAACATAGGAAAGAGGTGCTATATCGCGTTTTGAGAAGCATTAGAACTCTATTGCTAATATACGGAGACATCTGCAAACTCTATTTCCTAGCAAGGAAATTTCGCACTTACATTTCACTGAAGTGAATACGAGGTATACATAACATTACACAATGAATATTA
The DNA here is from genome assembly GCF_050948175.1 of Xylocopa sonorina. Taxonomy (NCBI): domain Eukaryota; kingdom Metazoa; phylum Arthropoda; class Insecta; order Hymenoptera; family Apidae; genus Xylocopa; species Xylocopa sonorina. The sequence goes on along the minus strand of NW_027490112.1, from coordinate 102,124 downwards.
TATCTTATTACGAAACATAGAAATGAAATACGACATCTCGTTTTAAGAAGCATTAGTGCTCTATTGCTGTGATACGTAGACATCTGCAAACAACATTTCCTAGCAAGGAAGTGTCGCATTTTCATTCTTGTGAAGTGAAACCAAGGTATACATGACACTTCGCAATGAATATTATATCTTATCATGAAACATAGAAGTGAGATGCGATATCGCGTTTTAAGAAGCATTGCAACTCTATTGCTGCGATACGTAGACATCTGCAAACGCTATTTCCTAGCATGGAAGTGTCGTATTTACATTCTTTTGAAGTGAATACGAGGTATACATGACACTTCGCAATGAATATTATATCTTATCATGAAACATAGAAGTGAGATGCGATATCGCGTTCTAAGAAGCATTAGAACTCTATTGCTACGATACGTAGACATCTGCAAACGCTATTTCCTAGCATGGAAGTGTCGCATTTACATTCTTTTGATGTGAATACGAGGTATACATGACACTTCGCAATGAATATTATACCTTATCATGAAACATAGAAGAGAGATGCGATATCGCGTTTTAAGAAGCATTAGAACTCTATTGCTACGATACGTAGACATTTGCAATGGCTATTCCCTAGCATGGAAGGGTCGCATTTACATTCTTTTGAAGTGAGTCCGAGGTATACATATCACTCCATAATGAATATTATATCTTATCATGAAACATAGCAGTGATATGCGATATCGCGTTTAAAGAAGCATAGAACTCTATTGCTACGCGTCGCAGACATCTGCAAAACGCTATTTCCTAGCATGGAAGTGTCGCATTTACATTCATTTGAAGTGAATACGAGGTATACATGACACTTCGCAATGAATATTATATCTTATCATGAAACATAGAAGTGAGATGCGATATCGCGTTCTAGGAAGCATTAGAACTCTATTGCTACGATACGTAGACATCTGCAAACGCTATTTCCTAGCATGGAAGTGTCTTATTTACGTTCTTTTGAAGTGAATACGAGGTATACATGACACTTCGCAAGGAATATTATATCTTATCATGAAACATAGTAGTGATATGCGATATCGCGTTCTAAGAAGCATTACAACTCTATTGCTACGGTACGTAGTCAACTGCAAAACGCTATTTCCTAGCATGGAAGTGTCGCATTTACATTCATTTGAAGTGAATACGAGGTATACATGACACATCGCAATGAATATTATACCTTATCATGAAACATAGAAGAGAGATGCGATATCGCGTTTTAGGAAGCATTGGAACTCTATTGCTGCGATACGTAGACATCTGCAAACGCTATTTCCTAGCTTGGAAGTGTCGCATTTACATTCTTTTGATGTGAATACGAGATATACATGACAATTCACAATGAATATTATATCTTATCATGAAACATATGACTGAGGTGCTATATCGCGTTTTGAGAAGCATTAGAACTCTATTGCTAATATACGTAGACATCTGCAAACGATATTTCCTAGCATGGAAGTGTCATATTTACATTCTTTTGAAGTGAATACGAGGTATACATGACACTTCGCAATGAATATTATATCTTATCATGAGACATAGAAGTGAGATGCGATACCGCGTTTTAAGGAGCATTAGAACTCTATTGCTACGATACGTAGACATCTGCAAACGCTATTTCCTAGCGTGGAAGTGTCTTATTTACGTTCTTTTGAAGTGAATACGAGGTATACATGACACTTCGCAATGAATATTATATCTTATCACGAAACATAGAAGTGAAATGCGACATCTCGTTTTAAGAAGCATTAGGACTCTTTTGCTACTATACGTAGACATCTGCAAACGGTATCCCCTAGGATGGAAACGTCGCATTTACATTCTTTTGGAGTGAATACGAGGTATACCTGACACTTCGCAATGAATATTATATCTTTTCACGAAACATATAAATGAGATGCGATATTGCGATTTAAGTAGCATTAGAAATTTATTGTTACGATATGTAGGCATCTGCAAACGCTATTTCCTAGCATGGAAGTGCCGCATTTACATTCTTTTGAAGTGAATTCGTGGTATACATGACACTTCGGAATGAATATTATAACTTATCAGGAAACATAGAAATGAGATGCGATATCGCGATCTAAGAAGCATTAGAACTCTATTGCCTCGACGCGTAGACATCTGAATACGCCATTTCCTAGCAAGGAGGTGTCGCATTTACATTCGCTTGGAGGGAATACGAGGTATACATGACACTTCGCAATGAATATTATATTTTATCATGAAACATATTAGTGAGACGCGATATAGCGTTTTAAGAAGCATTAGAACTCTATTGCCTCGACGCGTAGACATCTGCAGACGCTATTTCCTAGCATGGAAGTGTCGCATTTACATTCTTTTGAAGTGAATACGAGGTATACATGACACTTCGCGATGAATATTATATCTTATCATGAAACATAGAAGTGAGATGCGATATCGCGTTTTAAGAAGCATTAGAACTCTATTGCCTCGACGCGTAGACATCTGCAGACGCTATTTCCTAGCATGGAAGTGTCGCATTTACATTCTTTTGAAGTGAATATGAGGTATCCATGACACTTCGCGATGAATATTATATCTTATCACGAAACATATAAGTGAGATGCGATATCGCGATTTAAGTAGCATTAGAACTCTATTGCTACGATACGTAGGCATCTGAATATGCCATTTCCTAGCAAGGAAGTGTCGCATTTACATTCGTTTGGAGGGAATACGAGGTATACATGACACTTCGCCATGAATATTATATCCTATCATGAAACATAGAAGTGAGATGCGATATCGCGTTTTAAGAAGCATTAGAACTCTATTGCCTCGACGCGTAGACATCTGCAGACGCTATTTCCTAGCATGGAAGTGTCGCATTTACATTTTTTTGAAGTGAATACGAGGTGTACATGACACTTCGCAATGAATATTATATCTTATCAGGAAATATAGAAATGAGATGCGATATCGCGTTTTGAGAAGCATTAGAACTCTATTACTACGATACGTAGACATCTGCAAACGCTATTTCCTAGCAAGCAATAGTCGCATTTACATTCTTTTGAAGTGAATACGAGGTATACATGACACTTCGCAATGAATATTATATCCTATCATGGAACATAGAAGTGAGATGCGATATTGCGTTTTAAGAAGCATTAGAACTCTATTGCCTCGACGCGTAGACAGCTGCAGACGCTATTTCCCAGCATGGAAGTGTCGCATTTACATTCTTTTGAAGTGAATACGAGGTGTACATGACACTTCGCAATGAATATTATATCTTATCAGGAAACATAGAAATGAGATGCTATAACGCGTTTTGAGAAGCATTAGAAATCTATTGCTACGATACGTTGACATCTGCAGTCGCTATTTCCTAGCAACCAATAGCCGCATTTACATTCTTTTGAAGTGAATTCGAGGTTTACATGACACTTCGGATTGAATATTATAACTTATCACGAAACATAGAAATGTGATGCGACATCGCGATCTAAGAAGCATTAGAACACTATTGCTACGATACGTAGGCATCTGCAAACGCTATGCCCTAGCAAGGAATAGTCGCATTTACATTCTTTTGATGTGAATACGAGGTATACATGACACTTCGCAATGAATATTATATCTTATAATGAAACATAGAATTGAGTTTCGATATCGCGTTCTAAGAAGCATTAGAACTCTATTACTACGATACGTAGACATCTAAAAACGCTATTTATTAGCATGGAAGTGTATTATTTACGTTCTTTTGAAGTGAATACGAGGTATACATGACACTTCGCAATGAATATTATAACTTATCACGAAACATAGAAATGTGATGCGATATCGCGATCTAAGAAGCATTAGAACACTATTGCTACGATACGTAGGCATCTGCAAACGCTATGCCCTAGCAAGGAATAGTCGCATTTGCATTCTTTTGATGTGAATACGAGGTATACATGACACTTCGCAATGAATATTATATCTTATAATGAAACATAGAATTGAGTTTCGATATCGCGTTTTAAGAAGCATTAGAACTCTATTGCCTCGACGCGTAGACATCTGCAGACGCTATTTCCTAGCATGGAAGTGTCGCATTTACATTCTTTTGAAGTGAATACGAGGTGTACATGACACTTCGCAATGTATATTATATCTTATCAGGAAACATAGAAATGAGATGCTATAACGCGTTTTGAGAAGCATTAGAAGTCTATTGCTACGATACGTAGACATCTGCAATCGCTATTTCCTAGCAACCAATAGTCGCATTTACATTCTTTTGAAGTGAATTCGAGGTTTACATGACACTTCGGAATGAATATTATAACTTATCACGAAACATAGAAATGAGATGCGATATCGCGATCTAAGAAGCATTAGAACTCTATTGCAACGATACGTAGGCATCTGCAAACGCTATGCCCTAGCAAGGAATAGTTGCATTTACATTCTTTGATGTAAATACGAGTTATACATGACACTTCGCAATGAATATTATATCTTATAATGAAACATAGAATTGACATGCGATATCGCGTTTTAAGAAGCATTAGAACTCTACTGCCTCGACGCGTAGACATCTGCAGACGCTATTTCCTAGCATGGAAGTGTCGCATTTACATTTTTCTGAAGTGAATACGAGGTATACATGACACTTCGCGATGAATATTATATCTTATCACGAAACATATAAATGAGATGCGATATCGCGATTTAAGTAGCATTAGAACTCTATTGCTACGATACGTAGACATCTGCAAACGCTACTTTCTAGCATGGAAGTGTCGCATTTACATTCATTTGAAGTGAATACGAGGTATACATGACACTCCACAATGAATATTATATCTTATCACGGAACATAGAAATGAAATGAGGCATCTCGTTTTAAGAAGCATTAGAACTCTATTGCTACGATACGTAGACATCTGCAAACGCTATTTCCTAGCATGGAAGTGTTTCATTTACATTCTTTTGATGTGAATACGAAATATGCATGACACTTCGCAATGAATATTATATCTTATCATGAAACATAGAAGTGAGATGCGATATCGCGTTCTAAGAAGCATTAGAACTCTATTACTACGATACGTAGACATCTAAAAACGCTATTTATTAGCATGGAAGTGTATTATTTACGTTCTTTTGAAGTGAATACGAGGTATACATGACACTTCGCAATGAATATTATACCTTATCATGAAACATAGAAGGGAGATGCGATATCGCGTTTTAGGAAGCATTGGAACTCTATTGCTGCGATACGTAGACATCTGCAAACGCTATTTCCTAGCAGGGAAGTGTCGCATTTACATTCTTGTGAAGAAAAATCGAGGTATACATGACACTTCGCAATGAATATTATACCTTATCATGAAACATAGAAGGGAGATGCGATATCGCGTTTTAGGAAGCATTGGAACTCTATTGCTGCGATACGTAGACATCTGCAAACGCTATTTCCTAGCAAGGAAGTGTCGCATTTACATTCTTGTGAAGAGAAATCGAGGTATACATGACACTTCGCAATGAATATTATTTCTTATCATGAAACATAAAAGTGAGATGCGATATCGCGTCTTAAGAAGCATTAGAACCCTATTGCTACGATACGTAGACATCTGCAACCGCTATTTCCTAGCATGGAAGTGTCGCATTTACATTCATTTGACGTGAATACGAGGTATACATGACACTTCGCAATGAATATTATACCTTGTCGTGAAACACAGAAGAGAGATGCGATATCGCGTTTTAGGAAGCATTGCAACTCTATTGCTGCTATACGTAGACATCTGCAAACGCTATTTCCTAGCATGGAAGTGTCGCATTTACATTCTTTTGATGTGAATACGAGATATACATGACACTTCGCAATGAATATTATATCTTATCATGAAACATAGGAAAGAGGTGCTATATCGCGTTTTGAGAAGCATTAGAACTCTATTGCTAATATACGGAGACATCTGCAAACTCTATTTCCTAGCAAGGAAATTTCGCACTTACATTTCACTGAAGTGAATACGAGGTATACATAACATTACACAATGAATATTATATCTTATTACGAAACATAGAAATGAAATACGACATCTCGTTTTAAGAAGCATTAGTGCTCTATTGCTGTGATACGTAGACATCTGCAAACAACATTTCCTAGCAAGGAAGTGTCGCATTTTCATTCTTGTGAAGTGAAACCAAGGTATACATGACATTTCGCAATGAATATTATATCTTATCATGAAACATAGAAGTGAGATGCGATATCGCGTTTTAAGAAGCATTGCAACTCTATTGCTGCGATACGTAGACATCTGCAAACGCTATTTCCTAGCATGGAAGTGTCGTATTTACATTCTTTTGAAGTGAATACGAGGTATACATGACACTTCGCAATGAATATTATATCTTATCATGAAACATAGAAGTGAGATGCGATATCGCGTTCTAAGAAGCATTAGAACTCTATTGCTACGATACGTAGACATCTGCAAACGCTATTTCCTAGCATGGAAGTGTCGCATTTACATTCTTTTGATGTGAATACGAGGTATACATGACACTTCGCAATGAATATTATACCTTATCATGAAACATAGAAGAGAGATGCGATATCGCGTTTTAAGAAGCATTAGAACTCTATTGCTATGATACGTAGACATTTGCAATGGCTATTCCCTAGCATGGAAGGGTCGCATTTACATTCTTTTGAAGTGAGTCCGAGGTATACATATCACTCCATAATGAATATTATATCTTATCATGAAACATAGCAGTGATATGCGATATCGCGTTTAAAGAAGCATAGAACTCTATTGCTACGCGTCGCAGACATCTGCAAAACGCTATTTCCTAGCATGGAAGTGTCGCATTTACATTCATTTGAAGTGAATACGAGGTATACATGACACTTCGCAATGAATATTATATCTTATCACGAAACATAGAAGTGAAATGCGACATCTCGTTTTAAGAAGCATTAGGACTCTTTTGCTACTATACGTAGACATCTGCAAACGGTATCCCCTAGGATGGAAACGTCGCATTTACATTCTTTTGGAGTGAATACGAGGTATACCTGACACTTTGCAATGAATATTATATCTTTTCACGAAACATATAAATGAGATGCGATATTGCGATTTAAGTAGCATTAGAAATTTATTGTTACGATATGTAGGCATCTGCAAACGCTATTTCCTAGCATGGAAGTGCCGCATTTACATTCTTTTGAAGTGAATTCGTGGTATACATGACACTTCGGAATGAATATTATAACTTATCAGGAAACATAGAAATGAGATGCGATATCGCGATCTAAGAAGCATTAGAACTCTATTGCTACGATACGTAGGCATCTGCAAACGCTATTTCCTAGCAAGGAATAGTCGCTTTTACATACTTTTCAAGCGACTACGAGGTATACATGACACTTCGCAATGAAAATTATATCTTTTCACGAAACATATAAATGAGATGCGATATCGCGATTTAAGTAGCATTAGAATTTTATTGCTACGATATGTAGGCATCTGCAAACGCTATTTCCTAGCAAGGAAGATTCGCATTAACATTGTTTTGAAGTGAATACGAGGTATACATGACACTTCGCAATGAATATTATATCTTATCAGGAAACATAGAAATGAGATGCGATATCGCGTTTTGAGAAGCATTAGAACTCTATTGCTACGATACGTAGACATCTGCTAACGCTATTTCCTAGCAAGCAGTAGTCGCATTTACATTCTTTTGAAGTGAATACGAGGTATACATGACACTTCGCAATGAATATTATATCCTATCATGAAACATAGAAGTGAGATGCGATATCGCGTTTTAAGAAGCATTAGAACTCTATTGCCTCGACGCGTAGACAGCTGCAGACGCTATTTCCCAGCATGGAAGTGTCGCATTTACATTCTTTTGAAGTGAATACGAGGTGTACATGACACTTCGCAATGAATATTATATCTTATAATGAAACATAGAATTGACATGCGATATCGCGTTTTAAGAAGCATTAGAACTCTACTGCCTCGACGCGTAGACATCTGCAGACGCTATTTCCTAGCATGGAAGTGTCGCATTTACATTTTTCTGAAGTGAATACGAGGTATACATGACACTTCGCGATGAATATTATATCTTATCACGAAACATATAAATGAGATGCGATATCGCGATTTAAGTAGCATTAGAACTCTATTGCTACGATACGTAGACATCTGCAAACGCTACTTTCTAGCATGGAAGTGTCGCATTTACATTCTTTTGATGTGAATACGAGATATACATGACACTTCGCAATGAATATTATATCTTATCATGAAACATAGGAAAGAGGTGCTATATCGCGTTTTGAGAAGCATTAGAACTCTATTGCTAATATACGGAGACATCTGCAAACTCTATTTCCTAGCAAGGAAATTTCGCACTTACATTTCACTGAAGTGAATACGAGGTATACATAACATTACACAATGAATATTATATCTTATTACGAAACATAGAAATGAAATACGACATCTCGTTTTAAGAAGCATTAGTGCTCTATTGCTGTGATACGTAGACATCTGCAAACAACATTTCCTAGCAAGGAAGTGTCGCATTTTCATTCTTATGAAGTGAAACCAAGGTATACATGACACTTCGCAATGAATATTATATCTTATCATGAAACATAGAAGTGAGATGCGATATCGCGTTTTAAGAAGCATTGCAACTCTATTGCTGCGATACGTAGACATCTGCAAACGCTATTTCCTAGCATGGAAGTGTCGTATTTACATTCTTTTGAAGTGAATACGAGGTATACATGACACTTCGCAATGAATATTATATCTTATCATGAAACATAGAAGTGAGATGCGATATCGCGTTCTAAGAAGCATTAGAACTCTATTGCTACGATACGTAGACATCTGCAAACGCTATTTCCTAGCATGGAAGTGTCGCATTTACATTCTTTTGATGTGAATACGAGGTATACATGACACTTCGCAATGAATATTATACCTTATCATGAAACATAGAAGAGAGATGCGATATCGCGTTTTAAGAAGCATTAGAACTCTATTGCTACGATACGTAGACATTTGCAATGGCTATTCCCTAGCATGGAAGGGTCGCATTTACATTCTTTTGAAGTGAGTCCGAGGTATACATATCACTCCATAATGAATATTATATCTTATCATGAAACATAGCAGTGATATGCGATATCGCGTTTAAAGAAGCATAGAACTCTATTGCTACGCGTCGCAGACATCTGCAAAACGCTATTTCCTAGCATGGAAGTGTCGCATTTACATTCATTTGAAGTGAATACGAGGTATACATGACACTTCGCAATGAATATTATATCTTATCACGAAACATAGAAGTGAAATGCGACATCTCGTTTTAAGAAGCATTAGGACTCTTTTGCTACTATACGTAGACATCTGCAAACGGTATCCCCTAGGATGGAAACGTCGCATTTACATTCTTTTGGAGTGAATACGAGGTATACCTGACACTTCGCAATGAATATTATATCTTTTCACGAAACATATAAATGAGATGCGATATTGCGATTTAAGTAGCATTAGAAATTTATTGTTACGATATGTAGGCATCTGCAAACGCTATTTCCTAGCATGGAAGTGCCGCATTTACATTCTTTTGAAGTGAATTCGTGGTATACATGACACTTCGGAATGAATATTATAACTTATCAGGAAACATAGAAATGAGATGCGATATCGCGATCTAAGAAGCATTAGAACTCTATTGCTACGATACGTAGGCATCTGCAAACGCTATTTCCTAGCAAGGAATAGTCGCTTTTACATACTTTTCAAGCGACTACGAGGTATACATGACACTTCGCAATGAAAATTATATCTTTTCACGAAACATATAAATGAGATGCGATATCGCGATTTAAGTAGCATTAGAATTTTATTGCTGCGATATGTAGGCATCTGCAAACGCTATTTCCTAGCAAGGAAGATTCGCATTAACATTGTTTTGAAGTGAATACGAGGTATACATGACACTTCGCAATGAATATTATATCTTATCAGGAAACATAGAAATGAGATGCGATATCGCGTTTTGAGAAGCATTAGAACTCTATTGCTACGATACGTAGACATCTGCAATCGCTATTTCCTAGCAACCAATAGTCGCATTTACATTCTTTTGAAGTGAATTCGAGGTTTACATGACACTTCGGAATGAATATTATAACTTATCACGAAACATAGAAATGAGATGCGATATCGCGATCTAAGAAGCATTAGAACTCTATTGCAACGATACGTAGGCATCTGCAAACGCTATGCCCTAGCAAGGAATAGTCGCATTTGCATTCTTTTGATGTGAATACGAGGTATACATGACACTTCGCAATGAATATTATATCTTATAATGAAACATAGAATTGAGTTTCGATATCGCGTTTTAAGAAGCATTAGAACTCTATTGCCTCGACGCGTAGACATCTGCAGACGCTATTTCCTAGCATGGAAGTGTCGCATTTACATTCTTTTGAAGTGAATACGAGGTGTACATGACACTTCGCAATGTATATTATATCTTATCAGGAAACATAGAAATGAGATGCTATAACGCGTTTTGAGAAGCATTAGAAGTCTATTGCTACGATACGTAGACATCTGCAATCGCTATTTCCTAGCAACCAATAGTCGCATTTACATTCTTTTGAAGTGAATTCGAGGTTTACATGACACTTCGGAATGAATATTATAACTTATCACGAAACATAGAAATGAGATGCGATATCGCGATCTAAGAAGCATTAGAACTCTATTGCAACGATACGTAGGCATCTGCAAACGCTATGCCCTAGCAAGGAATAGTTGCATTTACATTCTTTGATGTAAATACGAGTTATACATGACACTTCGCAATGAATATTATATCTTATAATGAAACATAGAATTGACATGCGATATCGCGTTTTAAGAAGCATTAGAACTCTACTGCCTCGACGCGTAGACATCTGCAGACGCTATTTCCTAGCATGGAAGTGTCGCATTTACATTTTTCTGAAGTGAATACGAGGTATACATGACACTTCGCGATGAATATTATATCTTATCACGAAACATATAAATGAGATGCGATATCGCGATTTAAGTAGCATTAGAACTCTATTGCTACGATACGTAGACATCTGCAAACGCTACTTTCTAGCATGGAAGTGTCGCATTTACATTCATTTGAAGTGAATACGAGGTATACATGACACTCCACAATGAATATTATATCTTATCACGGAACATAGAAACGAAATGAGGCATCTCGTTTAAGAAGCATTAGAACTCTATTGCTACGATACGTAGACATCTGCAAACGCTATTTCCTAGCATGGAAGTGTTTCATTTACATTCTTTTGATGTGAATACGAAATATGCATGACACTTCGCAATGAATATTATATCTTATCATGAAACATAGAAGTGAGATGCGATATCGAGTTCTAAGAAGCATTAGAACTCTATTACTACGATACGTAGACATCTAAAAACGCTATTTATTAGCATGGAAGTGTATTATTTACGTTCTTTTGAAGTGAATACGAGGTATACATGACACTTCGCAATGAATATTATACCTTATCATGAAACATAGAAGGGAGATGCGATATCGCGTTTTAGGAAGCATTGGAACTCTATTGCTGCGATACGTAGACATCTGCAAACGCTATTGCCTAGCAGGGAAGTGTCGCATTTACATTCTTGTGACGAAAAATCGAGGTATACATGACACTTCGCAATGAATATTATACCTTATCATGAAACATAGAAGGGAGATGCGATATCGCGTTTTAGGAAGCATTGGAACTCTATTGCTGCGATACGTAGACATCTGCAAACGCTATTTCCTAGCAAGGAAGTGTCGCATTTACATTCTTGTGAAGAGAAATCGAGGTATACATGACACTTCGCAATGAATATTATTTCTTATCATGAAACATAAAAGTGAGATGCGATATCGCGTCTTAAGAAGCATTAGAACCCTATTGCTACGATACGTAGACATCTGCAACCGCTACTTCCTAGCATGGAAGTGTCGCATTTACATTCATTTGAAGTGAATACGAGGTATACATGACACTCCACAATGAATATTATATCTTATCACGGAACATAGAAATGAAATGAGGCATCTCGTTTTAAGAAGCATTAGAACTCTATTGCTACGGTACGTAGACATCTGCAAACGCTATTTCCTAGCATGGAAGTGTCGCATTTACATTCATTTGACGTGAATACGAGGTATACATGACACTTCGCAATGAATATTATACCTTGTCGTGAAACACAGAAGAGAGATGCGATATCGCGTTTTAGGAAGCATTGCAACTCTATTGCTGCTATACGTAGACATCTGCAAACGCTATTTCCTAGCATGGAAGTGTCGCATTTACATTCTTTTGATGTGAATACGAGATATACATGACACTTCGCAATGAATATTATATCTTATCATGAAACATAGGAAAGAGGTGCTATATCGCGTTTTGAGAAGCATTAGAACTCTATTGCTAATATACGGAGACATCTGCAAACTCTATTTCCTAGCAAGGAAATTTCGCACTTACATTTCACTGAAGTGAATACGAGGTATACATAACATTACACAATGAATATTATATCTTATTACGAAACATAGAAATGAAATACGACATCTCGTTTTAAGAAGCATTAGTGCTCTATTGCTGTGATACGTAGACATCTGCAAACAACATTTCCTAGCAAGGAAGTGTCGCATTTTCATTCTTGTGAAGTGAAACCAAGGTATACATGACACTTCGCGATGAGTATTATATCTTATCACGAATCATATAAATGAGATGCGATATCGCGATTTAAGTAGCATTAGAACTCTATCGCTACGATACGTAGACATCTGCAAACGCTACTTTCTAGCATGGAAGTGTCGCATTTACATTCATTTGAAGTGAATACGAGGTATACATGACACTCCACAATGAATATTATATCTTATCACGGAACATAGAAATGAAATGAGGCATCTCGTTTTAAGAAGCATTAGAACTCTATTGCTACGATACGTAGACATCTGCAAACGCTATTTCCTAGCATGGAAGTGTTTCATTTACATTCTTTTGATGTGAATACGAAATATGCATGACACTTCGCAATGAATATTATATCTTATCATGAAACATAGAAGTGAGATGCGATATCGCGTTCTAAGAAGCATTAGAACTCTATTGCTACGATACGTAGACATCTAAAAACGCTATTTATTAGCATGGAAGTGTATTATTTGCGTTCTTTTGAAGTGAATACGAGGTATACATGACACTTCGCAATGAATATTATACCTTATCATGAAACATAGAAGGGAGATGCGATATCGCGTTTTAGGAAGCATTGGAACTCTATTGCTGCGATACGTAGACATCTGCAAACGCTATTTCCTAGCAGGGAAGTGTCGCATTTACATTCTTGTGAAGAAAAATCGAGGTATACATGACACTTCGCAATGAATATTATACCTTATCATGAAACATAGAAGGGAGATGCGATATCGCGTTTTAGGAAGCATTGGAACTCTATTGCTGCGATACGTAGACATCTGCATACGCTATTTCCTAGCAAGGAAGTGTCGCATTTACATTCTTGTGAAGAGAAATCGAGGTATACATGACACTTCGCAATGAATATTATTTCTTATCATGAAACATAAAAGTGAGATGCGATATCGCGTCTTAAGAAGCATTAGAACCCTATTGCTACGATACGTAGACATCTGCAACCGCTACTTCCTAGCATGGAAGTGTCGCATTTACATTCATTTGAAGTGAATACGAGGTATACATGACACTCCACAATGAATATTATATCTTATCACGGAACATAGAAATGAAATGAGGCATCTCGTTTTAAGAAGCATTAGAACTCTATTGCTACGGTACGTAGACATCTGCAAACGCTATTTCCTAGCATGGAAGTGTCGCATTTACATTCATTTGACGTGAATACGAGGTATACATGACACTTCGCAATGAATATTATACCTTGTCGTGAAACACAGAAGAGAGATGCGATATCGCGTTTTAGGAAGCATTGCAACTCTATTGCTGCTATACGTAGACATCTGCAAACGCTATTTCCTAGCATGGAAGTGTCGCATTTACATTCTTTTGATGTGAATACGAGATATACATGACACTTCGCAATGAATATTATATCTTATCATGAAACATAGGAAAGAGGTGCTATATCGCATTTTGAGAAGCATTAGAACTCTATTGCTAATATACGGAGACATCTGCAAACTCTATTTCCTAGCAAGGAAATTTCGCACTTACATTTCACTGAAGTGAATACGAGGTATACATAACATTACACAATGAATATTATATCTTATTACGACACATAGAAATGAAATACGACATCTCGTTTTAAGAAGCATTAGTGCTCTATTGCTGTGATACGTAGACATCTGCAAACAACATTTCCTAGCAAGGAAGTGTCGCATTTTCATTCTTGTGAAGTGAAACCAAGGTATACATGACACATCGCAATGAATATTATATCTTATCATGAAACATAGAAGTGAGATGCGATATCGCGTTTTAAGAAGCATTGCAACTCTATTGCTGCGATACGTAGACATCTGCAAACGCTATTTCCTAGCATGGAAGTGTCGTATTTACATTCTTTTGAAGTGAATACGAGGTATACATGACACTTCGCAATGAATATTATATCTTATCATGAAACATAGAAGTGAGATGCGATATCGCGTTCTAAGAAGCATTAGAACTCTATTGCTACGATACGTAGACATCTGCAAACGCTATTTCCTAGCATGGAAGTGTCGCATTTACATTCTTTTGATGTGAATACGAGGTATACATGACACTTCGCAATGAATATTATACCTTATCATGAAACATAGAAGAGAGATGCGATATCGCGTTTTAAGAAGCATTAGAACTCTATTGCTACGATACGTAGACATTTGCAATGGCTATTCCCTAGCATGGAAGGGTCGCATTTACATTCTTTTGAAGTGAGTCCGAGGTATACATATCACTCCATAATGAATATTATATCTTATCATGAAACATAGCAGTGATATGCGATATCGCGTTTAAAGAAGCATAGAACTCTATTGCTACGCGTCGCAGACATCTGCAAAACGCTATTTCCTAGCATGGAAGTGTCGCATTTACATTCATTTGAAGTGAATACGAGGTATACATGACACTTCGCAATGAATATTATATCTTATCACGAAACATAGAAGTGAAATGCGACATCTCGTTTTAAGAAGCATTAGGACTCTTTTGCTACTATACGTAGACATCTGCAAACGGTATCCCCTAGGATGGAAACGTCGCATTTACATTCTTTTGGAGTGAATACGAGGTATACCTGACACTTCGCAATGAATATTATATCTTTTCACGAAACATATAAATGAGATGCGATATTGCGATTTAAGTAGCATTAGAAATTTATTGTTACGATATGTAGGCATCTGCAAACGCTATTTCCTAGCATGGAAGTGCCGCATTTACATTCTTTTGAAGTGAATTCGTGGTATACATGACACTTCGGAATGAATATTATAACTTATCAGGAAACATAGAAATGAGATGCGATATCGCGATCTAAGAAGCATTAGAACTCTATTGCTACGATACGTAGGCATCTGCAAACGCTATTTCCTAGCAAGGAATAGTCGCTTTTACATACTTTTCAAGCGACTACGAGGTATACATGACACTTCGCAATGAAAATTATATCTTTTCACGAAACATATAAATGAGATGCGATATCGCGATTTAAGTAGCATTAGAATTTTATTGCTACGATATGTAGGCATCTGCAAACGCTATTTCCTAGCAAGGAAGATTCGCATTAACATTGTTTTGAAGTGAATACGAGGTATACATGACACTTCGCAATGAATATTATATCTTATCAGGAAACATAGAAATGAGATGCGATATCGCGTTTTGAGAAGCATTAGAACTCTATTGCTACGATACGTAGACATCTGCTAACGCTATTTCCTAGCAAGCAATAGTCGCATTTACATTCTTTTGAAGTGAATACGAGGTATACATGACACTTCGCAATGAATATTATATCCTATCATGAAACATAGAAGTGAGATGCGATATCGCGTTTTAAGAAGCATTAGAACTCTATTGCCTCGACGCGTAGACAGCTGCAGACGCTATTTCCCAGCATGGAAGTGTCGCATTTACATTCTTTTGAAGTGAATACGAGGTGTACATGACACTTCGCAATGAATATTATATCTTATCAGGAAACATAGAAATGAGATGCTATAACGCGTTTTGAGAAGCATTAGAAATCTATTGCTACGATACGTAGACATCTGCAGTCGCTATTTCCTAGCAACCAATAGCCGCATTTACATTTTTTTGAAGTGAATACGAGGTGTACATGACACTTCGCAATGAATATTATATCTTATCAGGAAACATAGAAATGAGATGCGATATCGCGTTTTGAGAAGCATTAGAACTCTATTGCTACGATACGTAGACATCTGCAAACGCTATTTCCTAGCAAGCTATAGTCGCATTTACATTCTTTTGAAGTGAATACGAGGTATACATGACACTTCGCAATGAATATTATATCCTATCATGAAACATAGAAGTGAGATGCGATATCGCGTTTTAAGAAGCATTAGAACTCTATTGCCTCGACGCGTAGACAGCTGCAGACGCTATTTCCCAGCATGGAAGTGTCGCATTTACATTGTTTTGAAGTGAATACGAGGTGTACATGACACTTCGCAATGAATATTATATCTTATCAGGAAACATAGAAATGAGATGCTATAACGCGTTTTGAGAAGCATTAGAAATCTATTGCTACGATACGTAGACATCTGCAGTCGCTATTTCCTAGCAACCAATAGCCGCATTTACATTCTTTTGAAGTGAATTCGAGGTTTACATGACACTTCGGATTGAATATTATAACTTATCACGAAACATAGAAATGTGATGCGATATCGCGATCTAAGAAGCATTAGAACACTATTGCTACGATACGTAGGCATCTGGAAACGCTATGCCCTAGCAAGGAATAGTCGCATTTACATTCTTTTGTTGTGAATACGAGGTATACATGACACTTCGCAATGAATATTATATCTTATAATGAAACATAGAATTGGCATGCGATATCGCGTTTTAAGAAGCATTAGAACTCTACTGCCTCGACGCGTAGACATCTGCAGACGCTATTTCCTAGCATGGAAGTGTCGCATTTACATTTTTCTGAAGTGAATACGAGGTATACATGACACTTCGCGATGAATATTATATCTTATCACGAAACATATAAATGAGATGCGATATCGCGATTTAAGTAGCATTAGAACTCTATTGCTACGATACGTAGACATCTGCAAACGCTATTTCCTAGCATGGAAGTGTTTCATTTACATTCTTTTGATGTGAATACGAAATATGCATGACACTTCGCAATGAATATTATATCTTATCATGAAACATAGAAGTGAGATGCGATATCGCGTTCTAAGAAGCATTAGAACTCTATTGCTACGATACGTAGACATCTAAAAACGCTATTTATTAGCATGGAAGTGTATTATTTACGTTCTTTTGAAGTGAATACGAGGTATACATGACACTTCGCAATGAATATTATACCTTATCATGAAACATAGAAGGGAGATGCGATATCGCGTTTTAGGAAGCATTGGAACTCTATTGCTGCGATACGTAGACATCTGCAAACGCTATTTCCTAGCAGGGAAGTGTCGCATTTACATTCTTGTGAAGAAAAATCGAGGTATACATGACACTTCGCAATGAATATTATACCTTATCATGAAACATAGAAGGGAGATTCGATATCGCGTTTTAGGAAGCATTGGAACTCTATTGCTGCGATACGTAGACATCTGCAAACGCTATTTCCTAGCAAGGAAGTGTCGCATTTACATTCTTGTGAAGAGAAATCGAGGTATACATGACACTTCGCAATGAATATTATTTCTTATCATGAAACATAAAAGTGAGATGCGATGTCGCGTCTTAAGAAGCATTAGAACCCTATTGCTACGATACGTAGACATCTGCAACCGCTACTTCCTAGCATGGAAGTGTCGCATTTACATTCATTTGAAGTGAATACGAGGTATACATGACACTCCACAATGAATATTATATCTTATCACGGAACATAGAAATGAAATGAGGCATCTCGTTTTAAGAAGCATTAGAACTCTATTGCTACGGTACGTAGACATCTGCAAACGCTATTTCCTAGCATGGAAGTGTCGCATTTACATTCATTTGACGTGAATACGAGGTATACGTGACACTTCGCAATGAATATTATACCTTGTCATGAAACATAGAAGAGAGATGCGATATCGCGTTTTAGGAAGCATTGCAACTCTATTGCTGCGATACGTAGACATCTGCAAACGCTATTTCCTAGCATGGACGTGTCGCATTTACATTCTTTTGATGTGAATACGAGATATACATGACACTTCGCAATGAATATTATATCTTATCATGAAACATAGGAAAGAGGTGCTATATCGCGTTTTGAGAAGCATTAGAACTCTATTGCTAATATACGGAGACATCTGCAAACTCTATTTCCTAGCAAGGAAATTTCGCACTTACATTTCACTGAAGTGAATACGAGGTATACATAACATTACACAATGAATATTATATCTTATTACGAAACATAGAAATGAAATACGACATCTCGTTTTAAGAAGCATTAGTGCTCTATTGCTGTGATACGTAGACATCTGCAAACAACATTTCCTAGCAAGCAAGTGTCGCATTTTCATTCTTGTGAAGTGAAACCAAGGTATACATGACACTTCGCAATGAATATTATATCTTATCATGAAACATAGAAGTGAGATGCGATATCGCGTTTTAAGAAGCATTGCAACTCTATTGCTGCGATACGTAGACATCTGCAAACGCTTTTTCCTAGCATGGAAGTGTCACATTTACATTCTTTTGATGTGAATACGAGATATACATGACACTTCGCAATGAATATTATATCTTATCATGAAACATAGGAAAGAGGTGCTATATCGCGTTTTGAGAAGCATTGGAACTCTATTGCTAATATACGTAGACATCTGCAAACTCTATTTCCTAGCAAGGAAATTTCGCACTTACATTTCACTGAAGTGAATACGAGGTATACATAACATTACACAATGGATATTATATCTTATTACGAAACATAGAAATGAAATACGACATCCCGTTTTAAGAAGCATTAGTGCTCTATTGCTGTGATACGTAGACATCTGCAAACAACATTTCCTAGCAAGGAAGTGTCGCATTTTCATTCTTGTGAAGTGAAACCAAGGTATACATGACACTTCGCAATGAATATTATATCTTATCATGAAACATAGAAGTGAGATGCGATATCGCGTTTTAAGAAGCATTGGAACTCTATTGCTGCCATACGTAGACATCTGCAAACGCTATTTCCTAGCATGGAAGTGTCGCATTTACATTCTATTGATGTGAATACGAGATATACATGACACTTCGCAATGAATATTATATCTTATCATGAAACATAGGAATGGGGTGCTATATCGCGTTTTGAGAAGCATTAGATCTCTATTGCTAATATACGTAGACATCTGCAAACTCTATTTCCTAGCAAGGAAATTTCGCACTTACATTCCACTGAAGTGAATACGAGGTATACATAACATTACACAATGAATATTATATCTTATTACGAAACATAGAAATGAAATACGACATCTCGTTTTAAGAAGCATTAGTACTCTATTGCTGTGATACGTAGACATCTGCAAACGCTATTTCCTAGCATGGAAGTGTCGCATTTACATTCACTTGAAGTGAATACGAGGTATACATAACACTTCGCAATGAATATTATACCTTATCATGAAACATAGAAGGGAGATGCGATATCGCGTTTTAGGAAGCATTGGAACTCTATTGCTGCGATACGTAGACATCTGCAAACGCTATTTCCTAGCAAGGAAGTGTCGCATTTACATTCTTGTGAAGAGAACTCGAGGTATACATGACACTTCGCAATGAATATTATATCTTATCATGAAACATAGAAGTGAGATGCGATATCGCGTCTTAAGAAGCATTAGAACCCTATTGCTACGATACGTAGACATCTGCAACCGCTACTTCCTAGCATGGAAGTGTCGCATTTACATTCATTTGAAGTGAATACGAGGTATACATGACACTCCACAATGAATATTATATCTTATCACGGAACATAGAAATGAAATGAGGCATCTCGTTTTAAGAAGCATTAGAACTCTATTGCTACTATACGTAGACATCTGCAAACGCTATTTCCTAGCATGGAAGTGTCTTATTTACGTTCTTTTGAAGTGAATACGAGGTATACATGACACTTCGCAATGAATATTATATCTTATCATGAAACATAGAAGTGAGATGCGATATCGCGTTCTAAGAAGCACTAGAACTCTATTGCTACGATACGTAGACATCTGCAAACGCTATTTCCTAGGATGGAAGGGTCGCATTTACATTCTTTTGAAGTGAGTACGAGGTATACATAACACTCCATAATGAATATTATATCTTCTCGTGAAACATAGCAGTGAGATGCGATATCGCGTTTCAAGAAGCATTAGAACTCTATTGCTACGATACGTAGACATCTGAAAACGCCATTTCCTAGCAAGGAAGTGTCGCATTTACATTCGTTTGGAGTGAATACGAGGTATATATGGCACTTCGCAATGAACATTATATCTTATCACGAAACGTAGAAATGAGTTGCGATATCGCGATTTAAGTAGCATTAGAACTCTATTGCTACGATACGTAGACATCTGAATACGCTATTGCCTAGCAAGGAAGTGTCGCATTTACATTCGTTTGGAGTGAATACGAGGTATACATGGCACTTCGCAATGAATATTATATCTTATCATGAAGCATAGAAATGAGATGCGATATCGCGTTTTGAGAAGCATTAGAACTCTATTGCTACGATATGTAGACATCTGCAAATGCTATTTCCTAGCAAGGAATAGTCGCATTTACATTCTTTCGAAGTGAATACGAGGTGTACATGACACTTCGCAATGAATATTATATCTTATCATGAAACATAGAAGTGAGATGCGATATCGCATTTTAAGAAGCATTCGAAATCTATTGCCTCGACGCGTACACATCTGCAGACGCTATTTCCTAGCATGGGAGTGTGGCATTTACATTCTTTTGAAGTGAATACGAGGTGTACAGGACACTTCGCGATGAATATTATATCTTATCGGGAAACATAGAAATGAGATGCTATAACGCGTTTTGAGAAGCATTAGAACTCTATTGCTACGATACGTAGACATCTGCAATCGCTATTTCCTAGCAACCAATAGTGGCATTTACATTCTTTTGAAGTGAATTCGAGGTTTACATGACACTTCGGAATGAATATTATAACTTATCACGAAACATAGAAATGAGATGCGATATCGCGATCTAAGAAGCATTAGAACTCTATTGCTACGATACGTAGACATCTGCAAACGCTATGCCCTAGCAAGGAATAGTCGCATTTACATTCTTTTGATGTGAATACGAGGTGTACATGACACTTTGCAATGAATATTATATCTTATCACGAAACGTAGAAATGCGTTGCGATATCGCGATATAAGTAGCATTAGAACTCTATTGCTACGATACGTGGACATCTGAATACGCTATCTCCTAGCATGGAAGTGTCGCACTTACATTCCACTGAAGTGAATACGAGGTATACATAACATTACACAATGAATATTATATCTTATTACGAAACATAGAAATGAAATACGACATCTCGTTTTAAGA
Source organism: Xylocopa sonorina (assembly GCF_050948175.1). NCBI lineage: Eukaryota > Metazoa > Arthropoda > Insecta > Hymenoptera > Apidae > Xylocopa > Xylocopa sonorina. The sequence goes on along the minus strand of NW_027490112.1, from coordinate 80,154 downwards.
AGCATTAGTACTCTATTGCTGTGATACGTAGACATCTGCAAACGCTATTTCCTAGCATGGAAGTGTCGCATTTACATTCACTTGAAGTGAATACGAGGTATACATAACACTTCGCAATGAATATTATACCTTATCATGAAACATAGAAGGGAGATGCGATATCGCGTTTTAGGAAGCATTGGAACTCTATTGCTGCGATACGTAGACATCTGCAAACGCTATTTCCTAGCAAGGAAGTGTCGCATTTACATTCTTGTGAAGAGAACTCGAGGTATACATGACACTTCGCAATGAATATTATATCTTATCATGAAACATAGAAGTGAGATGCGATATCGCGTCTTAAGAAGCATTAGAACCCTATTGCTACGATACGTAGACATCTGCAACCGCTACTTCCTAGCATGGAAGTGTCGCATTTACATTCATTTGAAGTGAATACGAGGTATACATGACACTCCACAATGAATATTATATCTTATCACGGAACATAGAAATGAAATGAGGCATCTCGTTTTAAGAAGCATTAGAACTCTATTGCTACTATACGTAGACATCTGCAAACGCTATTTCCTAGCATGGAAGTGTCTTATTTACGTTCTTTTGAAGTGAATACGAGGTATACATGACACTTCGCAATGAATATTATATCTTATCATGAAACATAGAAGTGAGATGCGATATCGCGTTCTAAGAAGCACTAGAACTCTATTGCTACGATACGTAGACATCTGCAAACGCTATTTCCTAGGATGGAAGGGTCGCATTTACATTCTTTTGAAGTGAGTACGAGGTATACATAACACTCCATAATGAATATTATATCTTCTCGTGAAACATAGCAGTGAGATGCGATATCGCGTTTCAAGAAGCATTAGAACTCTATTGCTACGATACGTAGACATCTGAAAACGCCATTTCCTAGCAAGGAAGTGTCGCATTTACATTCGTTTGGAGTGAATACGAGGTATATATGGCACTTCGCAATGAACATTATATCTTATCACGAAACGTAGAAATGAGTTGCGATATCGCGATTTAAGTAGCATTAGAACTCTATTGCTACGATACGTAGACATCTGAATACGCTATTGCCTAGCAAGGAAGTGTCGCATTTACATTCGTTTGGAGTGAATACGAGGTATACATGGCACTTCGCAATGAATATTATATCTTATCATGAAGCATAGAAATGAGATGCGATATCGCGTTTTGAGAAGCATTAGAACTCTATTGCTACGATATGTAGACATCTGCAAATGCTATTTCCTAGCAAGGAATAGTCGCATTTACATTCTTTCGAAGTGAATACGAGGTGTACATGACACTTCGCAATGAATATTATATCTTATCATGAAACATAGAAGTGAGATGCGATATCGCATTTTAAGAAGCATTCGAAATCTATTGCCTCGACGCGTACACATCTGCAGACGCTATTTCCTAGCATGGGAGTGTGGCATTTACATTCTTTTGAAGTGAATACGAGGTGTACAGGACACTTCGCGATGAATATTATATCTTATCGGGAAACATAGAAATGAGATGCTATAACGCGTTTTGAGAAGCATTAGAACTCTATTGCTACGATACGTAGACATCTGCAATCGCTATTTCCTAGCAACCAATAGTGGCATTTACATTCTTTTGAAGTGAATTCGAGGTTTACATGACACTTCGGAATGAATATTATAACTTATCACGAAACATAGAAATGAGATGCGATATCGCGATCTAAGAAGCATTAGAACTCTATTGCTACGATACGTAGACATCTGCAAACGCTATGCCCTAGCAAGGAATAGTCGCATTTACATTCTTTTGATGTGAATACGAGGTGTACATGACACTTTGCAATGAATATTATATCTTATCACGAAACGTAGAAATGCGTTGCGATATCGCGATATAAGTAGCATTAGAACTCTATTGCTACGATACGTGGACATCTGAATACGCTATCTCCTAGCATGGAAGTGTCGCACTTACATTCTTTTGATGTGAATACGGGGTATACATGACACTTCGCAATGAATATTATATCTTATCACGAAACGTAGAAATGAGTTGCGATATCGCGATTTAAGTAGCATTAGAACTCTATTGCTACGATACGTAGACATCTGCAATCGCTATTTCCTAGCAGCCAATAGTCGCATTTACATACTTTTGAAGTGAATTTGAGGTTTACATGACACTTCGGAATGAATATTATAACTTATCACGAAACATAGAAATGAGATGCGATATCGCGATCTAAGAAGCATTAGAACTCTATTGCTACGATACGTAGGCATCTGCACACGCTATGCCCTAGCAAGGAATAGTCGCATTTACATTCTTTTGATGTGAGTACGAGGTATACATGACACTTCGCAATGAATATTATATCTTATAATGAAACATAGAATTGACATGCGATATCGCGATTTAAGAAGCATTAGAACTCTATTGCCTCGACGCGTAGACATCTGCAGACGCTATTTCCTAGCATGGAAGTGTCGCATTTACATTCTTTTGAAGTGAATACGAGGTATACATGACACTTCGCGATGAATATTATATCTTATCGCGAAACATATAAGTGGGATGCGATATCGCGATTTAAATAGCATTAGAACTCTATTGCTATGATACGTAGGCATCTGAATACGCCATTTCCTAGCAAGGAAGTGTCGCATTTACATTCGTTTGGAGTGAATACGAGGTATATATGGCACTTCGCAATGAACATTATATCTTATCACGAAACGTAGAAATGAGTTGCGATATCGCGATTTAAGTAGCATTAGAACTCTATTGCTACGATACGTAGACATCTGAATACGCTATTGCCTAGCAAGGAAGTGTCGCATTTACATTCGTTTGGAGTGAATACGAGGTATGCATGACACTTCGCATTGAATATTATATCTTATCACGAAACATATAAATGAGATGCGATATCTCGTTTTAAGGAGCATTAGGACTCTATTGCTACGATTCGTAGACATCTGCGAACGCTATTTCCTAGCATGGAACTGTCGCATTTACATACTTTTGAGGTGAATACGAGGTATACATGACACTTCGCAATGAATATTGTATCTTATCATGAAACATAGAAGTGAGATGCGATATCGCATTTTAGGAAGCATTCGAACTCTATTGCCTCGACGCGTACACATCTGCAGACGCTATTTCCTAGCATGGGAGTGTGGCATTTACATTCTTTTGAAGTGAATACGAGGTGTACATGACACTTCGCAATGAATATTGTATCTTATCGCGAAACTTAGAAATGCGTTGCGATATCGCGATATAAGTAGCATTAGAACTCCATTGCTACGATACGTGGACATCTGAATACGCCATTTCCTAGGAAGGAAGTGTCGCATTTACATTCGTTTGGAGGGAATACGAGGTATACGTGACACTTCGCAATGAATATTACATCTTATCATGAAACATAGAAGTGAGATGCGATATCGCATATTAAGAAGCATTAGAACTCTATTGCCTCGACGCGTAGACATCTGCAGACGCTATTTCCTAGCATGGAAGTGTCGCATTTACATTCTTTTGAAGAGAATACGAGGTGTACATGACAAACCGCAATGAATATTATATCTTATCAGGAAACTTAGAAATGAGATGCGATATCGCGTTTTGAGAAGCATTAGAACTCTATTGCTACGATACGTAGACATCTGCAATTGCTATTTCCTGGCAGCCAGTAGTCGCATTTACATTCGTTTGGAGGGAATACGAGGTATACGTGACACTTCGCAATGAATATTACATCTTATCATGAAACATAGAAGTGAGATGCGATATCGCATATTAAGAAGCATTAGAACTCTATTGCCTCGACGCGTAGACATCTGCAGACGCTATTTCCTAGCATGGAAGTGTCGCATTTACATTCTTTTGAAGAGAATACGAGGTGTACATGACAAACCGCAATGAATATTATATCTTATCAGGAAACTTAGAAATGAGATGCGATATCGCGTTTTGAGAAGCATTAGAACTCTATTGCTACGATACGTAGACATCTGCAAACGCTATTTCCTAGCATGGAAGTTTGGCATTTACATACTTTTGTGGTGAATACGAGATATACATGACACATCGGACTTAGTATTATATCTTATCATGAAACAAAAGTATGGGTTGCGATATCGCGTTTTGAGAAACATTAGAACACTATTGCTTCGATACGTAGACATCTGCAAGCGCTACTTCCTAGCAAGGAAGTGCCGCTTTTACATTCTTCTGAAGTGAATACGAGATATACATAACATTCCACAATGAATATTATACCTTATTACGAAACAACGAAATGAAATACGACTTCTCGTTTTAAGAAGCATTAGAACTCTATTGCTACGATACGTACATATCTGCAAACGCTATTTCCTAGCATGCAAGTGTCGCATTTACATTCTTTTCAAGTGAATACCAGGTATACATGACACTTCGCAATGAATATTATATCTTATCAAGAAACATAAAGGAAATATGCGATATCGCGTTTTAAGAAGCAGTAGAACTCTATTTTTACGATACGTAGACATCTGCAAACAATATTTCCTAGCAAGGAAGTGTCGCATTTACAATCTTTCGAAGCGAATACGAGGTATACATAACACTCCACAATGAATATTATATCTTATCACAAACATAGAAATGAAATGCGACATCTCTATTTAAGGAGCATTAGAACTCCATTCTTACGATACGTGGTCATCTGGAAACGCTATTTCCTAGCAAGGAAGTGTCGCTTTTACATTCTTTTGAAGAGAATACGAGGTATACATGACACTTGGTAATGAATATTATATCTTATCATGAAACATAGGAATGAGTTGCGATATCGCGGTTTGAGAAGCATTAGAACTCTATTGCTACGATACGTAGACATCTGCAAACGCTATTTCCTAGCATGGAAGTTTGGCATTTACATACTTTTGTGGTGAATACGAGATATACATGACACATCGGACTTAGTATTATATCTTATCATGAAACAAAAGTATGGGTTGCGATATCGCGTTTTGAGAAACATTAGAACACTATTGCTTCGATACGTAGACATCTGCAAGCGCTACTTCCTAGCAAGGAAGTGCCGCTTTTACATTCTTCTGAAGTGAATACGAGATATACATAACATTCCACAATGAATATTATACCTTATTACGAAACAACGAAATGAAATACGACTTCTCGTTTTAAGAAGCATTAGAACTCTATTGCTACGATACGTACATATCTGCAAACGCTATTTCCTAGCATGCAAGTGTCGCATTTACATTCTTTTCAAGTGAATACCAGGTATACATGACACTTCGCAATGAATATTATATCTTATCAAGAAACATAAAGGAAATATGCGATATCGCGTTTTAAGAAGCAGTAGAACTCTATTTTTACGATACGTAGACATCTGCAAACAATATTTCCTAGCAAGGAAGTGTCGCATTTACAATCTTTCGAAGCGAATACGAGGTATACATAACACTCCACAATGAATATTATATCTTATCACAAACATAGAAATGAAATGCGACATCTCTATTTAAGGAGCATTAGAACTCCATTCTTACGATACGTGGTCATCTGGAAACGCTATTTCCTAGCAAGGAAGTGTCGCTTTTACATTCTTTTGAAGAGAATACGAGGTATACATGACACTTGGTAATGAATATTATATCTTATCATGAAACATAGGAATGAGGTGCTATATCGCGTTTTGAGAAGCATTAGAACTCTATTTCTAATATACGTAGACATCTGCAAACCCTAATACCTAACATGGAGGTGTCGCATTTACATTCCATTGAAGTGAATACGAGGTGTGCATAACATTGCACAATGAATATTATATCTTATCACGAAACATAGAAATGGAATGCGACATCTCGTTTTAAGAAGCTGTAGAAATCTACTGCTACGATACGTAGACATCTGCAAACGCTATTTCCTAGCATGGAAATGACGCATTTACATTCTTTTGAAGTGAATACGAGGTATACATGACACTTCGCAATGAATATTATATCTTATCATGAAACATAGATGTGAGATGTGATATCGCGTTTTAGGAAGCATTAGAACACTGTTGCTACGATACGTAGACATCTGCAAACGCTATTTCCTAGCATGGAAGTGTCGCATTTACATTCATTTGAAGTGAATACGAGATATACATGACACTTCGCAATGAATATTATATCTTATCATGAAACATAGAAGTGAGATGCGATATCGCGTTTTAAGAAGCATTAGAACTCTATTGCAACGATACGTAGACATCTGCCAACGCTATTTCCTAGCATGCAAGTGTCGCATTTACATTCTTTTGAAGTGAATACGAGGTATACATGACACTTCGCAATGCATATTATATCTGATCATGAAACATAGATGTGAGATGCGATATCGCGTTTTAGGAAGCATTAGAAATCTATTTTTACGATACGTAGACATCTGCAAACAATATTTCCTAGCAAGGAAGTGTAGCATTTACATTCTTTTGAAACGAATACGAGGTATACATAACACTCCACAATGAATATTATGTCTTATCACGAAACATAGAAATGAAATGCGACATCTCGTTTTAAGAAGCATTAGAACTCTCTTGCTACGATACGTAGACATATGCAAACCCTAATTCCTAGCATGGAAGAGTCGCATTTACATTCCATTGAAGTGAATACGAGGTGTGCATGTCATTTCGCAATGGATATTATATCTTGACATGAAACATAGAAATGAGATGCGATATCTCGTTTTAAGAAGTATTAGATCTCCATTCTTACGATACGTGGTCATCTGGAAACGCTATTTCCTAGCAAGGAAGTGTCGCAATTACATTCTTTTGAAGTGAATACGAGGTATACATGACACTTCGCAATGAATATTATGTCTTATCACGAAACATAGAAATGAAATGCGACATCTCGTTTTAAGTAGCATTAGAATTCTATTGCTACGATACGTAGGCATCTGCAAAGGCTATTTCCTAGCATAGAAGGGTCGCATTTACATTCTTTTGAAGTGAATACGAGGTATACATAGCACTCCATATTGAATATTATATCTTATCATGATACATAGCTGTGAGATGCGATATCGCGTTTTAAGAAGCATTAGAACTCTATTGCTATGATGCGTAGACATCTGCATAAGTTATTTCCTAGGTAGGAAGTGTCGCATTTACATCCTTTCAAGTGAACACGAGATATACATAGCATTCCACAATGAATATTATATCTTATCTCGAAACATAGAAGTCAGATGCGATATCGCTGATTAAGAAGCACTAGAACTCTATTGCTACGATGCGTAGATATCTGCAAATGTTATTTCCTAGGAAGGAAGTGTCGCATATACATTCTTTTGAAGTGAATACGAGGTATACATGACACTTCGCAATATATATTATATCTTATCATGAAACATGGAAGTGAGATGCGATATCGCGTTTTGAGAAGCATTAGAACTCTATTGCTAATATACGTAGACATCTGCAAACTCTATTTCCTAGCATGGACATGTCGCACTTACATTCCACTGAAGTGAATACAAGGAATACATAACATTACACAATGAATATTATATCTTATTACGAAACATAGAAATGAAATACGACATCTCGTTTTAAGAAGCATTAGTACTCTATTGCTGTGGTACGTAGACATCTGCAAACATTATTTCCTAGCAAGGAAGTGTCGCATTTACATTCTTGTGAAGTGAAGTCGAGGTATACATAACACTTCGCAATGAATATTATATCTTATCATGAAACATAGAGGAGAGATGCGATATCGCGTTCTAAGAAGCATTAGAACCCTATTGCTACGATGCGTAGACATCTGCAAACGCTACTTCCTAGCATGGAAGTGTCGCATTTACATTCTTTTGAAGTGAATACGAGGTATACATGACACTTCGCAATGAATATTATATCTTATCATGAAACATAGAAGTGAGATGCGATATTGCGTTCTAAGAAGCATTAGAACCCTATTGCTACGATACGTAGACATCTGCAAACGCAACTTCCTAGCATGGAAGTGTCGCATTTACATTCTTTTGAAGTGAATACGAGGTATACATGACACTTCGCAATGAATATTATATCTTATCATGAAACATAGAAGTGAGATGCGATATTGGGTTTTAAGAAGCATTAGTACTCTATTGCTGTGATACGTAGACATCTGCAAACAATATTTGCCAGCAAGGAAGTGTCGCATTTACATTCTTGTGAAGTGAAATCGAGGTATACATGACACTTCGCTATGAATATTATATCTTATCATGAAACATAGAAGAGAGATGCGATATCGCGTTTAGGAAGCATTAGAACACTATTGCGGCGATACGTAGACATCTGCAAAGGCTATTTCCTAGCATGGAAGTATGGCATTTATATTCTTTTGAAGTGAATACGAGATATACATGACACTTCGCAGTGAATATTATATCTTATCATGAAACATAGGACTGAGGTGCTATATCGCGGTTTGAGAAGCATTAGAACTCTATTGCTAATATACGTAAACATCTGCAAACTCTAATTCCTAGCAAGGGAATTTCGCACTTACATTCCACTGAAGTGAATACGAGGTGTACATAACATTACACAATGAATATTATATCTTATACGAAACATAGAAATGAAATACGACATCTCGTTTTAAGAAGCATTAGTACTCTATTGCTGTGATACGTAGACATCTGCAAACAATATTTCCCAGCAAGGAAGTGTCGCATTTACATTCTTGTGAAGTGAATACGAGGTATACATAACACTCCACAATGTATATTATATCTAATCATGAAACATAGAAATGGAATGCGGCATCTAGTTTTAGGAAGCATTAGAACTCTATTGCTACGATACGTAGACATCTGCAAACGCTATTTCCTAGCATGGAAGTGTCATATTTACATTCTTTTGAAGTGAATACGAGGTACACATGACACATCGCAATGAATATTATATCTTATCATGAAACATAGAAGTGAGATTCGATATCGCGTTCTAAGAAGCATTAGAACTCTATTGCTACGACACGTAGACATCTGCAAACGCTATTTCCTAGCATGGAAGTGTCTTATTTACGTTCCTTTGAAGTCAATACGAGGTATACATAGCACTCCACAATGAATATTATATCTTATCACGAAACATAGAAATGAAATGCGACATCTCGTTTTAGGAAGCATTAGAACTCTATTGCTACGATACGTAGACATCTGCAAACGCTATTTCCTAGCATGGAAGGGTCGCATTTACATTCTTTTGAAGTGAGTACGAGGTATACATAACACTCCATAATGAATATTATATCTTCTCATGAAACATAGCAGTGAGATGCGATATCGCGTTCTAAGAAGCATTAGAACTCTATTGCTACGATGCGTAGACATCTGGAAATGCTATTTCCTAGCAAGGAAGTGTCGCATTTACATTCTATTGAAGTGAATATGAGGTATACATAACACTCCACAATGAATATTATATCTTACCACGAAACATAGAAATGAAATGCGGCATCTCATTTTAAGAAGCATTAGAACTCTATTGCTACGATACGTAGACATCTGCAAACGCTATATCCTAGCATGGAAGTGTCGCATTTACATTCTTTTGAAGTGAGTACGAGGTATACATGACACATCGCAATGAATATTATATCTTATCATGAAACATAGAAGTGAGATGCGATATCGCGTTCTAAGCAGCATTAGAACTCTATTGCTACGATACGTAGACATCTGCAAACGCTATTTCCTAGCATGGAAGTGTCTTATTTACATTCTATTGAAGTGAGTACGAGGTATACATGACACTTCGCAATGAATAATATATCTTATCATGAAACATAGAAGTGAGATGCGATATCGCGTTCTAAGAAGCATTAGAACTCTATTGCTACGATACGTAGACATCTGCAAACGCTGTATCCTAGCATGGAAGTGTCGCTTTTACATTCTTTTGAAGTGAATACGAGGTATACATGAAATTTCGCAATGAATATTATATCTTATCAGGAAACATAGAAATGAGATGCGATATCGCGTTTTAAGAAGCATTAGAACCCTATTGTTACGATACGTAGACATCTGCAAACACTCTTTCCTAGCACGGAAGTGTCGCATTTACATTCTTTTGTAGTGAATACGAGGTATACATAACACTCTACAATGAATACTATATCTTATCACGAAACATAGAAGTGAGATGCGATATCGCGATTTAAGAAGCGCTAGAACTCTATTGCTACGATGCCTAGACATCTGCAAACGCTATTTCCTAGCATGGAAGTGTCACATTTACATACTTTTGAAGTGAATACGAGATATACATGACACTTCGCAATGAATATTATATCTTATCATGAAACATAGGAATGAGGTGCTATATCGCGTTTTGAGAAGCATTAGAACTCTATTGCTATTATACGTAGACATCTGCAACCTCTATTTCCTAGCAAGGAAATGTCGCACTTACATACCATTGAAGTGAATACGAGGTATACATAACATTACACAATGAATATTATATCTTATTATGAAACATAGAGATTAAATGCGACATCTCGTTTTAAGAAGCATTAGTACTCTATTGTTGTGATACGTGGACATCTGCAAACAATATTTCCTAGCAAGGAAGTGTCGCATTTACATTCATGTGAAGTGAAATCGAGGTATACATGACACTTCGCAATGAATATTATATCTTTTCATAAAACATAGGAATGAGTTGCGATATCGCGTTTTGAGAAGCATTAGAACTCTATTGCTAGGATACGTAGACATCTGTAAACGCTATTTCCTAGCATGGAAGTTTCGCATTTACATTCTTTTGAAGTGAATACGAGGTGTACATGACTCTTCGCAATGAATATTATATCTTATCATGAAACATAGAAGTGAGATGCGATATGGCATTTTAAGAATCATTAGAACCCTATTGCTACGATACGTAGACATCTGCAAACGCTATTTCCTAGCATGTAAGTGTCGCATTTACATTCCTTTGAAGTGAATACGAGGTATACATGACACTTCGCAATGAATATTATATCTTTTCATAAAACATAGGAATGAGTTGCGATATCGCGTTATGAGAAGCATTAGAACTCTATTGCTAGGATACGTAGACATCTGTAAACGCTATTTCCTAGCATGGAAGTTTCGCATTTACATTCTTTTGAAGTGAATGCGAGATATACATGACACTTCGCAACTAATATTATATCTTGTCATGAAACATAGGAATGAGATGCGGTTTCGCGTTTTGAGAAGCATTAGAGCTCTATTGCGACGATACGTAGACATCTGCAAACAACATTTCCTAGCAAGGAAGTGTCGCATTTACATTCTTTTGAAGTGAATACGATGTATACATGACACTTGCAATGAATATTATACCTTATCACAAAACATAGAAATGAGATGCGATATCGTGATTTAAGAGGCACTAGAACTTCATTGCTACGATACGTAGACATCTGCAAACAATATTTCCTAGCAAGGAAGTGTCACATTTACATTCTTTTGAAGTGAGTACGAGGTATACATGACTCTTCGCAATGAATATTATATCTTATCATGAAACATAGAAGTGAGATGCGATATGGCATTTTAAGAATCATTAGAACTCTATTGCTACGATACGTAGACATCTGCAAACGCTATTTCCTAGCATGTAAGTGTCGCATTTACATTCTTTTGAAGTGAATACGAGGTATACATGACACTTCGCAATGAATATTATATCTTTTCATAAAATATAGGAATGAGTTGCGATATCTCGTTCTAAGAAGCATTAGAACTCTATTGCTACGATACGTTGACATCTGCAAGCGCTATTTCCTAACATGGAAGTGTCGCATTTACATTCTTTTGAAGTGAATACGAGGTATACATGGCACTTCGCAATTAATATTATATCTTATCATGAAACATAGGAATGAGTTGCGATTTCGCGTTTTGAGAGTCATTAGAGCTCTATTGCGACGATACGTAGACATCTGCAAACAATATTTCCTAGCATGAAAGTGTCGCATTTACATTCTTTTGAAGTGAATACGATGTATACATGACACTTCGCAATGAATATTATACCTTATCACGAAACATTGAAATGAGATGCGATATCGTGATTTAAGAAACACTAGAACTTCATTGCTACGATACGTAGACATCTGCAAATAATATATCCTAGCAAGGAAGTGTCGCACTTACATACTTTTGAAGTGAATACGAGGTATGCATAACATTACACAATGAATATTATACCTTATTACGGAACATAGAAATTAAATACGACATCTCGTTTTAAGAAGCATTAGTACTCTATTGCTGTGATACGTAGACATCTTGCAAACAATATTTCCTAGCATGGAAGTGTCGCATTTACATTCTTGTGAAGTGAAATCGAGGTTTACATGACACTTCGCAATGAATATTATATCTTATCATGAAACATAGAAGTGTGATGCAATATCGCGTTTTAAGAAGCACTAGAACTCTATTGCTACGATACGTAGACATCGGCAAACAATATTTCCTAGCAAGGAAGTGTCGCACTTACATCCTTTTGAAGTGAATACGAGGTATACATAACACACCACAATGAATATTATATCTTATTACGAAACATAGAAATGAAATGCGACATCTCGTTCTGAGAAGCATTAGAACTCTATTGCTACGATACGTTGACATCTGCAAGCGCTATTTCCTAGCATGGAAGTGTCGCATTTACATTCTTTTGAAGTGAATACGTGGCATACATGACACTTCGCAATAAATATTATATCTTGTCATGAAAGATAGAAGTGAGATGCGATATCGCGTTTTAAGAAGCATTAGAACCCTATTGCTACAATACGTAGACATCTGCAAACGCTACTTCCTAGCATGGAAGTGTCGCATTTACATACTTTTGAAGTCAATACGAGGTATACATGACACTTCGCAATGAATATTATATCTTATCATGAAACATAGAAGTGAGATGCGATATGGCATTTTAAGAATCATTAGAACTTTTTTGTTTCGACACGTAGTCATCTGGAAACGCTATTTCCTAGCAAGGAAGTGTCGCATTTACATCCTTTTGAAGTGAATACGAGGTATACATGACACTTCGCAATGAATATTATAACTTATCATGAAACATAGAAGTGAGATGCGATATCGCGTTTTAAGTAGCTTTAGAACTCTATTGCTACTATTCGTAGACATCTGCAAACAATTTTTCCTAGCAAGGAAGTGTCGCATTTACATTCTTTTGAAGTGAATACGAGGTATACATGACACTTCGCAATGAATATTATATCTTATCAGGAACCATAGATATGAGATGCTATAACGCGTTTTGAGAAGCATTAGAATTCTATTGCTACGATACGTAGACATCTGCAATCGCTATTTCCTAGCAACCAATAGTCGCATTTACATTCTTTTGAAGTGAATTCGAGGTTTACATGACACTTCGGAATGAATATTATATCTTATTACAAAACATAGAAATGAGATGCGATATCGCGATCTAAGAAGCATTAGATCTCTATTGCTACGATTCGTAGGCATCTGCAAACGCTATGCCCTAGCAGGGAATAGTCGCATTTACATTCTTTTGATGTGAATACGAGGAATACATGACACTTCGCAATGAATATTATATCTTATAATGAAACATAGAATTGAGATTCGATATCGCGTTTTAAGAAGCATTAGAACTCTATTGCCTCGACGCGTAGACATCTGCAGACGCTATTTCCTAGCATGGAAGTGTCGCATTTATATTCTTTTGAAGTGATTACGAGGTATACCTGACACTTCGCGATGAAAATTATATCTTATCACGAAACATATAAATGAGATGCGATCTCGCGATTTAAGTAGCATTAGAACTCTATTGCTACGATACGTAGACATCTGAATACGCCATTTCCTAGCAAGGAAGTGTCGCATTTACATTCGTTTGGAGGGAATACGAGGTATACATGACACTTCGCAATGAATATTATATCTTATCACGAAACATAGAAGTGTGATGCGATATCGCGTGTTAGGAAGCAATAGAACTCTATTGCCTCGACGCGTAGACAGCTGCATACGCAATTTCCTAGCATGGAAGTGTCGCATTTACATTCTTTTGAAGTGAATACGAGGTGTACATTACACTTCGCAATGAATATTATATCTTATCAGGAAACTTAGAAATGAGATGCGATATCGCGTTTTGAGAAGCATTAGAACTCTATTGCTACGATACGTAGACATCTGCAAACGCTATTTCCTAGCATGTAAGTGTCGCATTTACATTCTTTTGAAGTGAATACGAGGTATACATGACACTTCGCAATGAATATTATATCTTTTCATAAAATATAGGAATGAGTTGCGATATCTCGTTCTAAGAAGCATTAGAACTCTATTGCTACGATACGTTGACATCTGCAAGCGCTATTTCCTAACATGGAAGTGTCGCATTTACATTCTTTTGAAGTGAATACGAGGTATACATGGCACTTCGCAATTAATATTATATCTTATCATGAAACATAGGAATGAGTTGCGATTTCGCGTTTTGAGAGTCATTAGAGCTCTATTGCGACGATACGTAGACATCTGCAAACAATATTTCCTAGCATGAAAGTGTCGCATTTACATTCTTTTGAAGTGAATACGATGTATACATGACACTTCGCAATGAATATTATACCTTATCACGAAACATTGAAATGAGATGCGATATCGTGATTTAAGAAACACTAGAACTTCATTGCTACGATACGTAGACATCTGCAAATAATATATCCTAGCAAGGAAGTGTCGCACTTACATACTTTTGAAGTGAATACGAGGTATGCATAACATTACACAATGAATATTATACCTTATTACGGAACATAGAAATTAAATACGACATCTCGTTTTAAGAAGCATTAGTACTCTATTGCTGTGATACGTAGACATCTTGCAAACAATATTTCCTAGCATGGAAGTGTCGCATTTACATTCTTGTGAAGTGAAATCGAGGTTTACATGACACTTCGCAATGAATATTATATCTTATCATGAAACATAGAAGTGTGATGCAATATCGCGTTTTAAGAAGCACTAGAACTCTATTGCTACGATACGTAGACATCGGCAAACAATATTTCCTAGCAAGGAAGTGTCGCACTTACATCCTTTTGAAGTGAATACGAGGTATACATAACACACCACAATGAATATTATATCTTATTACGAAACATAGAAATGAAATGCGACATCTCGTTCTGAGAAGCATTAGAACTCTATTGCTACGATACGTTGACATCTGCAAGCGCTATTTCCTAGCATGGAAGTGTCGCATTTACATTCTTTTGAAGTGAATACGTGGCATACATGACACTTCGCAATAAATATTATATCTTGTCATGAAAGATAGAAGTGAGATGCGATATCGCGTTTTAAGAAGCATTAGAACCCTATTGCTACAATACGTAGACATCTGCAAACGCTACTTCCTAGCATGGAAGTGTCGCATTTACATACTTTTGAAGTCAATACGAGGTATACATGACACTTCGCAATGAATATTATATCCTATCATGAAACATAGAAGTGAGATGCGATATGGCATTTTAAGAATCATTAGAACTTTTTTGTTTCGACACGTAGTCATCTGGAAACGCTATTTCCTAGCAAGGAAGTGTCGCATTTACATCCTTTTGAAGTGAATACGAGGTATACATGACACTTCGCAATGAATATTATATCTTATCATGAAACATAGAAGTGAGATGCGATATCGCGTTTTAAGTAGCTTTAGAACTCTATTGCTACTATTCGTAGACATCTGCAAACAATTTTTCCTAGCAAGGAAGTGTCGCATTTACATTCTTTTGAAGTGAATACGAGGTATACATGACACTTCGCAATGAATATTATATCTTATCAGGAACCATAGAAATGAGATGCTATAACGCGTTTTGAGAAGCATTAGAATTCTATTGCTACGATACGTAGACATCTGCAATCGCTATTTCCTAGCAACCAATAGTCGCATTTACATTCTTTTGAAGTGAATTCGAGGTTTACATGACACTTCGGAATGAATATTATATCTTATTACAAAACATAGAAATGAGATGCGATATCGCGATCTAAGAAGCATTAGATCTCTATTGCTACGATTCGTAGGCATCTGCAAACGCTATGCCCTAGCAGGGAATAGTCGCATTTACATTCTTTTGATGTGAATACGAGGAATACATGACACTTCGCAATGAATATTATATCTTATAATGAAACATAGAATTGAGATTCGATATCGCGTTTTAAGAAGCATTAGAACTCTATTGCCTCGACGCGTAGACATCTGCAGACGCTATTTCCTAGCATGGAAGTGTCGCATTTATATTCTTTTGAAGTGATTACGAGGTATACCTGACACTTCGCGATGAAAATTATATCTTATCACGAAACATATAAATGAGATGCGATCTCGCGATTTAAGTAGCATTAGAACTCTATTGCTACGATACGTAGACATCTGAATACGCCATTTCCTAGCAAGGAAGTGTCGCATTTACATTCGTTTGGAGGGAATACGAGGTATACATGACACTTCGCAATGAATATTATATCTTATCACGAAACATAGAAGTGTGATGCGATATCGCGTGTTAGGAAGCAATAGAACTCTATTGCCTCGACGCGTAGACAGCTGCATACGCAATTTCCTAGCATGGAAGTGTCGCATTTACATTCTTTTGAAGTGAATACGAGGTGTACATTACACTTCGCAATGAATATTATATCTTATCAGGAACCATAGAAATGGGATGCTATAACGCGTTTTGAGAAGCATTAGAATTCTATTGCTACGATACGTAGACATCTGCAATCGCTATTTCCTAGCAACCAATAGTCGCATTTACATTCTTTTGAAGTGAATTCGAGGTTTACATGACACTTCGGAATGAATATTATAACTTATTACAAAACATAGAAATGAGATGCGATATCGCGATCTAAGAAGCATTAGAACTCTATTGCTACGATACGTAGGCATCTGCAAACGCTATGCCCTAGCAAGGAATAGTCGCATTTACATTCTTTTGATGTGAATACGAGGAATACATGACACTTCGCAATGAATATTATATCTTATCACGAAACATATAAATGAGATGCGATATCGCGATTTAAGTAGCATTAGAACAATATTGCTACGATACGTAGACATCTGAACACGCCATTCCCTAGCAAGGAAGTGTCGCATTTACATTCGTTTGGAGGGAATACGAGGTATACATGACACTTCGCAATGAATATTATATCTTATCATGAAGCATAGAAATGAGATGCTATATCTCGTTTTGAGAAGCATTAGAACTCCTTTGCTCCGATACGTAGTCATCTGCAAACGCTATTTCCTAGCAAGGAAGATTCGCATTTACATTCTTTTGAAGTGAATACGAGGTATACATGACACTTCGCAATGAACATTATATCTTATCATGTATCATAAAAGTGAGATGCGATATCGCGTTTTAAGAAGCATTAGAACCCTATTGCCTCGATGCGGAGATATCTGCAAAGGCTATTTCCTAGCATGGAAATGTCACATTTACATTCTTTTGAAGTGAATACGAGCTGTACATGACACATCGCAATGAATATTATATCTTATCATGAAACTTAGAAATGAGATGCGATATCGAGATATAAGTAGCATTAGAACTCTGTTGCTACCATACGTAGACATCTGAATACGCTACTTCCTAGCAGGGAAGTGTCGCATTTACATTCGTTTGGAGTGAATACCAGGTATACATGACACTTCGCAATGAATATTATATCTTATCATAAAGCATAGAAATGAGATGCGATATCTCGTTTTGAGAAGTATTAGAACTCCATTGCTACGATACGTAGTCATTTGCAAACGCTATTTCCTAGCAAGGAAGATTAGCATTTACATTCTTTTGAAGTGAATACGAGGTATATATGACACTTCGCAATGAACATTATATCTTATCATGTAACATGAAAGTGAGATGCGATATCGCGTCTTAAGAAGAATTAGAACCCTATTTCCTCGATGCGGAGATATCTGCAAACGCTATTTCCTAGCATGGAAGTGTCGCATTTACATTCGTTTGGAGGGAATACTAGGTATACATGACACTTCGCAATGAATATTATATCTTATCATGTAACATAGAAGAGAGATTCGATATCGCGTTTTAGGAAGCATTAGAACTCTATTGCCTCGACGCGTAGACATCTGCAGACGCTATTTCCTAGCATGGAAGTGTCGCATTTACATTCTTTTGAAGTGAATACGAGGTGTACATGACACTCCGCAATGAATATTATATCTTATCAGGAAACTTAGAAATGAGATGCGATATCGCGTTTTGAGAAGCATTAGAACTCTATTGCTACGATACGTAGACATCTGCAATCGCTATTTCCTAGCAACCAATAGTCGCATTTACATTCTTTTGAAGTGAATTCGAG
This sequence comes from Xylocopa sonorina, assembly GCF_050948175.1. Lineage (NCBI taxonomy): Eukaryota > Metazoa > Arthropoda > Insecta > Hymenoptera > Apidae > Xylocopa > Xylocopa sonorina. The sequence goes on along the minus strand of NW_027490112.1, from coordinate 61,617 downwards.
GTTTACATGACACTTCGGAATGAATATTATAACATATCACGAAACATAGAAATGAGATGCGACATCGCGAAATAAGAAGCATTAGAAATCTATTGCTACGACACGTAGGGATCTGCAAACGCTATGCCCTAGCAAGGAATAGTCGCATTTACATTCTTTTGATGTGAATACGAGGTATACATGACACTTCGCAATGAATATTATATCTTATAATGAAACATAGAATTTAGATGCGATATCGCGTTTTAAGAAGCATTAGAACTCTATTGCCTCGACGCGTAGACATCTGCAGACGCTATTTCCTCGCATGGAAGTGTCGCATTTACATTCTTTTGAAGTGAATACGAGGTATACATGACACTTCGCGATGAATATTGTATTTTATCACGAAACTTATAAATGAGATGCGATATCGCGATTTAAGTAGCATTAGAACTCTATTGCTACGATACGTAGGCATCTGAATACGCCATTTCCTAGCAAGGAAGTGTCGCATTTACATTCGTTTGGAGGGAATACGAGGTATACATGACACTTCGCAATGAATATTATATCTTATCATGAAACATAGAAGTGTGATGCGATATCGCGTTTTAAGAAGCATTAGAACCCTATTGCCTCGATGCGGAGATATCCGCAAAGGCTATTTCCTAGCATGGAAATGTCACATTTACATTCTTTTGAAGTGAATACGAAGTATACCTGACACTTCGCGATGAATATTATATCTTATCACGAAACATATAAATGAGATGCGATATCGCGATTTAAGTAGCATTAGAATTCTATTGCTACGATACGTAGACATCTGAATACGCCATTTCCTAGCAAGGAAGTGTCGCATTTACATTCGTTTGGAGGGAATACGAGGTATACATGACACTTCGCAATGAATATTATATCTTATCATGAAACATAGAAGTGTGATGCGATATCGCGTTTTAAGAAGCATTAGAAATCTATTTCCTCGACGCGTAGACAGCTGCATACGCTATTTCCTAGCATGGAAGTGTCGCATTTACATTCTTTTGAAGTGAATACGAGGTGTACATTACACTTCGCAATGAATATTATATCTCATCAGGAACCATAGAAATGAGATGCTATAACGCGCTTTGAGATGCATTAGAATTCTATTGCTACGATACGTAGACATCTGCAATCGCTATTTCCTAGCAACCAATAGTCGCATTTACATTCTTTTGAAGTGAATTCGAGGTTTACATGACACTTCGGAATGAATATTATAACTTATTACAAAACATAGAAATGAGATGCCATATCGCGATCTAAGAAGCATTAGAACTCTATTTCTACGATACGTAGACATCTGCAAACCCTATTTCCTATCAAGCAGTAGTCGCATTTACATTCTTTTGAAGTGAATACGAGGTATACATGACACTTCGCAATGAATATTATATCTTATCACGAAACATATATATGAGATGCGATATCGCGATTTAAGTAGCATCAGAACTCTATTGCTACGATACGTAGACATCTGCAAACGCTATTTCCTAGCAAGCAATAGTCGCATTTACATTCTTTTGGAGTGAATACGAGGTATACATGACACTTCGCAATGATTATTATATCTTATCACGAAACATAGAAATGAGATGCCATATCGCGATTTAAGTAGCATTAAAACGCCATTGCTACGATACGTAGACATCTGAATACGCCATTTCCTAGCAAGCAATAGTTGCATTTACATTCTTTTGGAGTGAATACGAGGTATACATGACACTTCGCAATGATTATTATATCTTATCACGAAACATAGAAATGAGATGCCATATCGCGATTTAAGTAGCATTAAAACGCCATTGCTACGATACGCAGACATCTGAATAAGCCATTTCCTAGCAAGGAAGTGTCGCATTTACATTCGATTGGAGAGAATACGAGGTATACATGACACTTCGCAATGAGTATTATATCTTATCATGAAACATGGGAGAGAGATGCGATATCGCGTTTTAAGAAGCATTAGAACTCTATTGCTACGACACGTAGACATCTGCAAACCCTATTTCCTATCAAGCAGTAGTCGCATTTGCATTCTTTTGAAGTGAATACGAGGTATACATGACACTTCGCAATGAATATTATACCATATCATGAAACATAGAAGAGAGAAGCGATATCGCGATTTAAGTAGCATTAGAAATCTATTTCTACGATACGCAGACATCTGCAGACCCTACTTCCTAGCAAGCAGTAGTCGCATTTACTTTCTTTTGAAGTGAATAAGAGGTATACATGACACTTCGCAATGAATATTATATCTTATCACGAAACATATAAATGAGATGCGATATCGCGATTTAAGTAGCATCAGAACTCTATTGCTACGATACGTAGACATCTGCAAACGCTATTTCCTAGCAAGCAATAGTCGCATTTACATTCTTTTGGAGTGAATACGAGGTATACATCACATTTCGCAATGAATATTATATCTTATCATCAAACATAGAAATGAGATGCGATATCGCGTTTTAAGAGGCGTTAGAACTCTATTGCTACGATACATAGACCTCTGCAAACGCTATTTCCTAGAAAGGAAGTGTCGCATTTACATTCTTTTGAAGTGAAGAGGAGGTGTACATGACACTTCGCAATGAATATTATACCCTATCATGAAACATAGAACTGAGATGCGAAATCGCGTTTTAAGAACCACTGGAGCTATAATGCTACGATTCGTAGACAACTGGAAACGCATTTCCTAGCAAGGATGTGTGGCAGTAACATTCTTTTGAACTGTTGACGTGGTATACATGCCACTCCGCAATGCATATTACATCTTATCATGAAACATAGAACTGAGATGCGATATCCCGTTTTAAGAATCATTAGAGCTCTAATGCTTCGATTCATAGACAACTGGAAACGCATTTCCTAGCTAGGAAGTGTCGCATTTACATTCTTTTGAAGTGAATACGAAGTATACATAACACATCGCAATGAATATTATATCTTATCATGAAACATAGAAAGGAGATGCGATATCTCGTTTTGGGAAGCATTGGAACTGTATTGCTACGATACGTCGACATCTGCAAACGCTATATCCTAGCAAGGAGGTGTCGCATTTACATTCTTCTGAAGTGAATACGAGCTATACATGACACTTCGCAATGAATATTATATCTTATCATGAAACATAGAAATTAGATGCGATATCGCGATATAAGAAGCATTAGAAATCTATTGCTTCTATACGTGGACATCTGGAAACGCTATTTCCTAGCAAAGAAATGGTGCATTTACAATCTTTTCGAGTGTAGACGAGATATACATAACAATTCGCAATGACTACTGTATCATGTCATGAAACATAGAAATGAGATGCGATATCGCGATATAAGAGACATTAGAACTCTATTGCTTCGATATGTAGACATCTAGAAACGTCATTTCTTAGCTAGGACGTGCGGCATGTATATTCTTGTGAAGTGCAGACGGGGTATACGTAACACTTCGCAGTGAATATTCCATCCTATCATGAAACATAGAATTGATATGCGATATCGCGTTTAAAGAATCATTACAACTCCATTGCTTCGATACGTAGACATCTCGTAACGCATTTCCTAGCAAGGTTGTGTGGCATTTACATTCTTTTGGAGTGTAGACGAGGTATACGTAACACTTTGCAAGGAATATTATATCCTATTTTGAAACATAGAATTGAGATGCAATATCGCGTTTTAAGAAGCAGTAGAACTCTAATCCTTCGATACATGGTCATCTGGAAACGCCATTACCTAGCAAGGAAGTGTGGCATTTACATTCATTTGAAGTGTAAGCGAGGTATACATGCTACTTGGCAATGAAAATTATATCTTATCATGAAACATAGAAATGAGATGCGACATCTCGTTTTAAGAAGCATTAGTACACTATTGTTTCGATACGTAGTCATCTGCAATCGTTATTTCCCAGCAAGGAAGAGTCGCATTTACATTCATTTGAAGTGAATACGAGGTATAAGTGACACTTCGCAATGAATAATAGATCTTATCGTGAAACATAGAAATGAGATGCGATATCGCGTTTTAAGAAGTGTCAGAACTCTATTTCTACGATACGAAGACATCTGCAAACGCTATTTCCTAGCAAGGAAGTGTCGCATTTACATTCCTTTGTAGTGAATACGAGGTACAAGTGACACTTCGCAATGAATAATAGATCTTATCATGAAACAAAGAAATGAGATGCGATATCGTGATTTAAGAAGCTTTAGAACTCTATTGCTTCGATACGTAGACATTTGCAAACGCTATTACATAGCAAGGAAGTTTCGCATTTACATTCTTTACATGTGAATACGAGGAATATATGACACTTCGCAATGAATATTTTATCTTGTCATGAAACATAGAAATGAGATGCGATTACGCGTTTTGAGAGACATTAGAACTCTATTGCTACGATACGTAGAAATCTGCAAACGCTATTTCCTAGCATGGAAGTGTCGCATTTACATTCATTTGAAGTGAATACGAGGTATACATGACACTTCGCTATGAATATTATACCTTATCATGAAACATAGAAGAGTGATGCGATATCGCGTTTTAGGAAGCATTGGAACTCTATAGCTGCGATACGTAGACATCTGCAAACGCTATTTCCTAGCATGGAAGTGTCGCATTTACATTCATTTGAAGTGAATACGAGGTATACATGACACTTCGCAATGAATATTATATCTTATCATGAAACATAAAAGTGAGATGCGATATCGCGTTCTAAGAAGCATTAGAACTCTATTGCTACGATACGTAGACATCTGCAAAGGCTATTCCCTAGCATTTAAGGGTCGCATTTACATTCTTTTGAAGTGAGTACGAGGTATACATAACACTGCATAATGAATATTATATCTTCTCATGAAAAATAGCAGTGAGATGCGATATCGCGTTCTAAGAAGCACTAGAACTCTATTGCTACGATACGTAGACATCTGCAAACGCTATTTCCTAGCATGGAAGTGTCGCATTTACATTCGTTTGAAGTGAATACGAGATATACATGACACTTCGCAATGAATATTATATCTTATCATGAAACATAGAAATGAGGTGCCATATCGCGTTTTGAGAAGCATTAGAACTCTATTGCTACGATACGTAGACATCTGCAAACGCTGTTTCCTAGCATGGAAGTGTCGCATTTACATTCGTTTGGAGGGAATACGAGGTATACATGACACTTCGCAATGAATATTATATCTTATCACGAAACATATATATGAGATGCGATATCGCGATTTAGGTAGCATCAGAACTCTATTGCTACGATACGTAGACATCTGCAAACGCTATTTCCTAGCAAGCAATAGTCGCATTTACATTCTTTTGGAGTGAATACGAGGTATACATGACACTTCGCAATGATTATTATATCTTATCACGAAACATAGAAATGAGATGCCATATCGCGATTTAAGTAGCATTAAAACGCCATTGCTACGACACGTAGACATCTGAATACGCCATTTCCTAGCAAGCAATAGTTGCATTTACATTCTTTTAGAGTGAATACGAGGTATACATGACACTTCGCAATGATTATTATATCTTATCACGAAACATAGAAATGAGATGCGATATCGCGATTTAAGAAGCATTAGAACTCTATTGCTACGATACGTAGACATCTGCAAACCCTATTTCCTATCAAGCAGTAGTCGCATTTGCATTCTTTTGAAGTGAATACGAGGTATACATGACACTTCGCAATGAATATTATATCATATCATGAAACATAGAAGAGAGAGGAGATATCGCGATTTAAGTAGCATTAGAACTCTATTTCTACGATACGCAGACATCTGCAGACCCTATTTCCTAGCAAGCAGTAATCGCATTTACTTTCTTTTGAAGTGAATAAGAGGTATACATGACACTTCGCAATGAATATTATATCTTATCACGAAACATATAAATGAGATGCGATATCGCGATTTAAGTAGCATCAGAACTCTATTGCTACGATACGTAGACATCTGCAAACGCTATTTCCTAGCAAGCTATAGTCGCATTTACATTCTTTTGGAGTGAATACGAGGTATACATCACATTTCGCAATGAATATTATATCTTATCATCAAACATAGAAATGAGATGCGATATCGCGTTTTAAGAGGCGTTAGAACTCTATTGCTACGATACATAGACCTCTGCAAACGCTATTTCCTAGAAAGGAAGTGTCGCATTTACATTCTTTTGAAGTGAAGAGGAGGTGTACATGACACATCGCAATGAATATTATACCCTATCATGAAACATAGAACTGAGATGCGAAATCGCGTTTTAAGAACCACTGGAGCTATAATGCTACGATTCGTAGACAACTGGAAACGCCTTTCCTATCAAGGATGTGTGGCAGTAACATTCTTTTGAACTGTTGACGAGGTATACATGCCACTCCGCAATGCATATTACATCTTATCATGAAACATAGAACTGAGATGCGATATCCCGTTTTAAGAATCATTAGAGCTCTAATGCTTCGATTCATAGACAACTGGAAACGCATTTCCTAGCTAGGAAGTGGGGCATTTACATTCTTTTGAACTGTATCCGAGGTATACATGACACTTCGCAATGAATATTATATCTTATCATGAAACATAGAAATGAGATGCGATATCGCGTTTTGAGAAGCATAAGAACTCTATTGCTACTATACGTAGACATCTGCAAACGCTACTTCCTTGCTAGGAAGTGTCGCATTTACATTCTTTTGAAGTGAATACGAAGTATACATAACACATCGCAATGAATATTATATCTTATCATGAAACATAGGAATGAGGTGCCATATCGCGTTTTGAGAAGTAATAGAACTCTATTGCTACGATACGTAGACACCTGCAAACGCTATTTCCTAGCATCGAAGTGTCGCATTTACATTCGTTTGAAGTGAATACGAGGTATACATGACACTCCACAATGAATATTATATCTTATCATGAAACACAGGAATGAGGTGCTATATCGCGTTCTGAGAAGCATTAGAACTCTATTGCTAATATACGTAGACATCTGCAAACTCTATTTCCTAGCAACGAAATTTCGCACTTACATTCCACTGAAGTGAATACGAGGTATACATAACATTACACAATGAATAGTATATCTTTTTACGAAACATAGAAATGAAATACGACATCTCGTTTTAAGAAGCATTAGTACTCTATTGCTGTGATACGTAGACATCTGCAAACGCTATTTCCTAGCATGGAAGTGTCGCATTTACATTCATTTGAAGTGAATACGAGCTATACATGACACTTCGCAATGAATATTATATCTTATCATGAAACATAAAAGTGAGATGCGATATCGCGTTCTAAGAAGCATTAGAACCCTATTGCTACGATACGTAGACACCTGCAAACGCTATTTCCTAGCATGGAAGTGTCGCATTTACATTCGTTTGAAGTGAATACGAGATATACATGACACTTCTCAATGAATATTATATCTCATCATGAAACATAGAAATGAAATGAGGCATCTCGTTTTGTGAAGCATTAGAACTCTATTGCTACGATACGTAGACATCTGCAAACGCTATTTCCTAGCATGGAAGTGTCGCATTTCCATTCATTTGAAGTGAATACGAGGTATACATGACACTTCGAAATGAATATTATACCTTATCATGAAACATAGAAGTGTGATGCGATATCGCGTTTTAGGAAGCATTGGAACTCTATTGCTACGATACGTAGACATCTGCAAACGCTATTTCCTAGCATGGAAGTGTCGCATTTACATTCATTTGAAGTGAATACGAGGTATACATGACACTTCGTAATGAATATTATACCTTATCATGAAACATAGAAGGGTGATGCGATATCACGTTTTAGGAAGCATTGGAACTCTATTGCTGCGATACGTAGACATCTGCAAACGCTATTTCCTAGCATGGAAGTGTCGCATTTACATTCATTTGAAGTGAATACGAGGTATACATGACACATCGCAATGAATATTATATCTTATCATGAAACATAAAAGTGAGATGCGATATCGCGTTCTAAGAAGCATTAGAACTCTATTGCTACGATACGTAGACATCTGCAAAGGCTATTCCCTAGCATGGAAGGGTCGCATTTACTTTCTTTTGAAGTGAGTACGAGGTATACATAACACTCCATAATGAATATTATATCTTATCATGAAACATAGGAATGAGGTGCTATATCGCGTTCTGAGAAGCATTAGAACTCTATTGCTAATATACGTAGACATCTGCAAACTCTATTTCCTAGCAACGAAATTTCGCACTTACATTTCACTGAAGTGAATACGAGGTATACATAACATTACACAATGAATAGTATATCTTATTACGAAACATAGAAATGAAATACGACATCTCGTTGTAAGAAGCATTAGTACTCTATTGCTGTGATACGTAGACATCTGCAAACGCTATTTCCTAGCATGGAAGTGTCGCATTTACATTCATTTGAAGTGAATACGAGGTATACATGACACTTCGCCATGAATATTATACCTTATCATGAAACATAGAAGGGAGATGCGATATCGCGTTTAAGGAAGCATTGGAACTCTATTGCTGCGATACGTAGACATCTGCAAACGCTATTTCCTAGCAAGGAAGTGTCGCATTTACATTCTTGTGAAGAGAAATCGAGGTATACATGACACTTCGCAATGAATATTATATCTTATCATGAAACATAGGAATGAGGTGCTATATCGCGTTTTTAGAAGCACTAGAACTCTATTGCTACGATACGTAGACATCTGCAAACGCTATTTCCTAGCATGGAAGTGTCGCGTTTACATTCTTTTGAAGTGAATACGAGGTATACATGACACTTCGCAATGAATATTATATCTTATCATGAAACATAAATGTGAGATGCGATATCGCGTTCTAAGAAGCATTAGAACTCTATTGCTACGATACGTAGACATCTGCAAAGGCTATTCCCTAGCATGGAAGGGTCGCATTTACTTTCTTTTGAAGTGAGTACGAGGTATACATAACACTCCATAATGAATATTATATCTTCTCATGAAACATAGCAGTGAGATGCGATATCGCGTTTTAAGAAGCATTAGAACTCTATTGCTACGATACGTAGACATCTGCAAACGCTATTTCCCAGCATGGAAGTGTCGCATTTACATTCGTTTGAAGTGAATACGAGATATACATGACACTTCGCAATGAATATTATATCCTATCATGAAACATAGGAATGAGGTGCTATATCGCGTTTTGAGAAGCATTAGAGCTCTATTGCTACGATACGTAGACATCTGCAAACGCTATTTCCTAGCATGGAAGTGTCGCATTTACATTCTTTTGAAGTGAATACGAGGTATACATGACACTTCGCAATGAATATTATATCTTATCATGAAACATAAAAGTGAGATGCGATATCGCGTTCTAAGAAGCATTAGAACTCTATTGCTACGATACGTAGACATCTGCAAAGGCTATTCCCTAGCATGGAAGTGTCGCATTTACATTCATTTGAAGTGAATACGAGGTATACATGACACTCCACAATGAATATTATATCTTATCACGGAACATAGATATGAAATGAGGCATCTCGTTTTAAGAAGCATTAGAACTCTATTGCTACGATACGTAGACATCTGCAAACGCTATTTCCTAGCATGGAAGTGTCGCATTTACATTCATTTGAAGTGAATACGAGGTATACATGACACTCCACAATGAATATTATATCTTATCACGGAACATAGAAATGAAATGAGGCATCTCGTTTTAAGAAGCATTAGAACTCTATTGCTACGATACGTAGACATCTGCAAACGCTATTTCCTAGCATGGAAGTGTCGCATTTACATTCATTTGAAGTGAATACGAGGTATACATGACACTTCGCCATGAATATTATACCTTATCATGAAACATAGAAGGGAGATGCGATATCGCGTTTAAGGAAGCATTGGAACTCTATTGCTGCGATACGTAGACATCTGCAAACGCTATTTCCTAGCAAGGAAGTGTCGCATTTACATTCTTGTGAAGAGAAATCGAGGTATACATGACACTTCGCAATGAATATTATATCTTATCATGAAACATAGGAATGAGGTGCTATATCGCGTTTTTAGAAGCACTAGAACTCTATTGCTACGATACGTAGACATCTGCAAACGCTATTTCCTAGCATGGAAGTGTCGCGTTTACATTCTTTTGAAGTGAATACGAGGTATACATGACACTTCGCAATGAATATTATATCTTATCATGAAACGTAAATGTGAGATGCGATATCGCGTTCTAAGAAGCATTAGAACTCTATTGCTACGATACGTAGACATCTGCAAAGGCTATTCCCTAGCATGGAAGGGTCGCATTTACTTTCTTTTGAAGTGAGTACGAGGTATACATAACACTCCATAATGAATATTATATCTTCTCATGAAACATAGCAGTGAGATGCGATATCGCGTTTTAAGAAGCATTAGAACTCTATTGCTACGATACGTAGACATCTGCAGACGCTATTTCCCAGCATGGAAGTGTCGCATTTACATTCGTTTGAAGTGAATACGAGATATACATGACACTTCGCAATGAATATTATATCTTATCATGAAACATAGGAATGAGGTGCTATATCGCGTTTTGAGAAGCATTAGAGCTCTATTGCTACGATACGTAGACATCTGCAAACGCTATTTCCTAGCATGGAAGTGTCGCATTTACATTCTTTTGAAGTGAATACGAGGTATACATGACACTTCGCAATGAATATTATATCTTATCATGAAACATAAAAGTGAGATGCGATATCGCGTTCTAAGAAGCATTAGAACTCTATTGCTACGATACGTAGACATCTGCAAAGGCTATTCCCTAGCATGGAAGTGTCGCATTTACATTCATTTGAAGTGAATACGAGGTATACATGACACTCCACAATGAATATTATATCTTATCACGGAACATAGATATGAAATGAGGCATCTCGTTTTAAGAAGCATTAGAACTCTACTGCTACGATACGTAGACATCTGCAAACGCTATTTCCTAGCATGGAAGTGTCGCATTTACATTCATTTGAAGTGAATACGAGGTATACATGACACTCCATAATGAATATTATATCTTCTCATGAAACATAGCAGTGAGATGCGATATCGCGTTTTAAGAAGCACTAGAACTCTATTGCTACGATACGTAGACATCTGCAAACGCTATTTCCTAGCATGGAAGTGTCGCATTTACATTCGTTTGAAGTGAATACGAGATATACATGACACTTCGCAATGAATATTATATCTTATCATGAAACATAGAAATGAGGTGCCATATCGCGTTTTGAGAAGCATTAGAACTCTATTGCTACGATACGTAGACATCTGCAAACGCTGTTTCCTAGCATGGAAGTGTCGCATTTACATTCCTTTGAAGTGAATACGAGGTATACATGACACTTCGCAATGAATATTATATCTTATCATGAAACATAAAAGTTAGATGCGATATCGCGTTCTAAGAAGCATTAGAACTCTATTGCTACGATACGTAGACATCTGCAAACGCTATTTCCTAGCATGGAAGTGTCGCATTTACATTCTTTTGATGTAAATACGAGATATACATGACACATCGCAATCAATATTATATCTTATCATGAAACATAGGAAGGAGGTGCTATATCGCGTTTTGAGAAGCATTAGAACTCTATTGCTACGATACGTAGACATCTGCAAACGCTATTTCCTAGCATGGAAGTGTCGCATTTACATTCGTTTGAAGTGAATACGAGATATACATGACACTTCGCAATGAATATTATATCTTATCATGAAACATAGAAATGAGGTGCCATATCGCGTTTTGAGAAGCATTAGAACTCTATTGCTACGATACGTAGACATCTGCAAACGCTGTTTCCTAGCATGGAAGTGTCGCATTTACATTCCTTTGAAGTGAATACGAGGTATACATGACAATTCGCAATGAATATTATATTTTATCATGAAACATAAAAGTTAGATGCGATATCGCGTTCTAAGAAGCATTAGAACTCTATTTCTACGATACGTAGACATCTGCAAACGCTATTTCCTAGCATGGAAGTGTCGCATTTACATTCGTTTGAAGTGAATACGAGATATACATGACACTTCGCAATGAATATTATACCTTATCATGAAACACTGAAGTGAGATGCGATATCGCGTTTTAAGAAGCATTAGAACTCTATTGCTACGATACGTAGACATCTGCAAACGCTATTTCCTAGCATGGAAGTGTCGCATTTACATTCGTTTGAAGTGAATACGAGATATACATGACACTTCGCAATGAATATTATATCTTATCATGAAACATAAAAGTGAGATGCGATATCGCGTTCTAAGAAGCATTAGTACTCTATTGCTACGATACGTAGACATCTGCAAACGCTATTTCCTAGCATGGAAGTGTCGCATTTACATTCGTTTGAAGTGAATACGAGATATACATGACACTTCGCAATGAATATTATACCTTATCATGAAACATAGGAATGAGGTGCTATATCGCGTTTTGAGAAGCATTAGAACTCTATTGCTAATATACGTAGACATCTGCAAACTCTATTTCCTAGCAAGGAAATTTCGCACTTACAGTCCACTGAAGTGAATACGAGGTATACAGAACATTACACAATGAATATTATATCTTATTACGAAACATAGAAATGAAATACGACATCTCGCTTTAAGAAGCATTAGTACTCTATTGCTGTGATACGTAGACATCTGCAAACGCTATTTCCTAGCATGGAAGTGTCGCATTTACATTCGTTTGAAGTGAATACGAGATATACATGACACTTCGCAATGAATATTATATCTTATCACGGAACATAGAAATGAAATGAGGCATCTCGTTTTAAGAAGCATTAGAACTCTATTGCTACGATACGTAGACATCTGCAAACGCTATTTCCTAGCATGGAAGTGTCGCAATTACATTCTTTTGATGTGAATACGAGATATACATGACACTTCGCAATGAATATTATATCTTCTCACAAAACATAGCAGTGAGATGCGATATCGCGTTTTAAGAAGCATTAGAACCCTATTGCTACGATACGTAGACACCTGCAAACGCTATTTCCTAGCATGGAAGTGTCGCATTTACATTCGTTTGAAGTGAATACGAGATATACATGACACTTCTCAATGAATATTATATCTCATCATGAAACATAGAAATGAAATGAGGCATCTCGTTTTGTGAAGCATTAGAACTCTATTGCTACGATACGTAGACATCTGCAAACGCTATTTCCTAGCATGGAAGTGTCGCATTTCCATTCATTTGAAGTGAATACGAGGTATACATGACACTTCGAAATGAATATTATACCTTATCATGAAACATAGAAGTGTGATGCGATATCGCGTTTTAGGAAGCATTGGAACTCTATTGCTACGATACGTAGACATCTGCAAACGCTATTTCCTAGCATGGAAGTGTCGCATTTACATTCATTTGAAGTGAATACGAGGTATACATGACACTTCGTAATGAATATTATACCTTATCATGAAACATAGAAGAGTGATGCGATATCGCGTTTTAGGAAGCATTGGAACTCTATTGCTGCGATACGTAGACATCTGCAAACGCTATTTCCTAGCATGGAAGTGTCGCATTTACATTCATTTGAAGTGAATACGAGGTATACATGACACATCGCAATGAATATTATATCTTATCATGAAACATAAAAGTGAGATGCTATATCGCGTTCTAAGAAGCATTAGAACTCTATTGCTACGATACGTAGACATCTGCAAAGGCTATTCCCTAGCATGGAAGGGTCGCATTTACTTTCTTTTGAAGTGAGAACGAGGTATACATAACACTCCATAATGAATATTATATCTTATCATGAAACATAGGAAAGAGGTGCTATATCGCGTTCTGAGAAGCATTAGAACTCTATTGCTAATATACGTAGACATCTGCAAACTCTATTTCCTAGCAACGAAATTTCGCACTTACATTCCACTGAAGTGAATACGAGGTATACATAACATTACACAATGAATAGTATATCTTATTACGAAACATAGAAATGAAATACGACATCTCGTTGTAAGAAGCATTAGTACTCTATTGCTGTGATACGTAGACATCTGCAAACGCTATTTCCTAGCATGGAAGTGTCGCATTTACATTCATTTGAAGTGAATACGAGGTATACATGACACTTCGCCATGAATATTACACCTTATCATGAAACATAGAAGGGAGATGCGAAATCGCGTTTAAGGAAGCATTGGAACTCTATTGCTGCGATACGTAGACATCTGCAAACGCTATTTCCTAGCAAGGAAGTGTCGCATTTACATTCTTGTGAAGAGAAATCGAGGTATACATGACACTTCGCAATGAATATTATATCCTATCATGAAACATAGGAATGAGGTGCTATATCGCGTTTTTAGAAGCACTAGAAATCTATTGCTACGATACGTAGACATCTGCAAACGCTATTTCCTAGCATGGAAGTGTCGCGTTTACATTCTTTTGAAGTGAATACGAGGTATACATGACACTTCGCAATGAATATTATATCTTATCATGAAACATAAATGTGAGATGCGATATCGCGTTCTAAGAAGCATTAGAACTCTATTGCTACGATACGTAGACATCTGCAAAGGCTATTCCCTAGCATGGAAGGGTCGCATTTACTTTCTTTTGAAGTGAGTACGAGGTATACATAACACTCCATAATGAATATTATATCTTCTCATGAAACATAGCAGTGAGATGCGATATCGCGTTTTAAGAAGCATTAGAACTCTATTGCTACGATACGTAGACATCTGCAAACGCTATTTCCCAGCATGGAAGTGTCGCATTTACATTCGTTTGAAGTGAATACGAGATATACATGACACTTCGCAATGAATATTATATCTTATCATGAAACATAGGAATGAGGTGCTATATCGCGTTTTGAGAAGCATTAGAGCTCTATTGCTACGATACGTAGACATCTGCAAACGCTATTTCCTAGCATGGAAGTGTCGCATTTACATTCTTTTGAAGTGAATACGAGGTATACATGACACTTCGCAATGAATATTATATCTTATCATGAAACATAAAAGTGAGATGCGATATCGCGTTCTAAGAAGCATTAGAACTCTATTGCTACGATACGTAGACATCTGCAAAGGCTATTCCCTAGCATGGAAGTGTCGCATTTACATTCATTTGAAGTGAATACGAGGTATACATGACACTCCACAATGAATATTATATCTTATCACGGAACATAGATATGAAATGAGGCATCTCGTTTTAAGAAGCATTAGAACTCTATTGCTACGATACGTAGACATCTGCAAACGCTATTTCCTAGCATGGAAGTGTCGCATTTACATTCATTTGAAGTGAATACGAGGTATACATGACACTCCACAATGAATATTATATCTTATCACGGAACATAGAAATGAAATGAGGCATCTCGTTTTAAGAAGCATTAGAACTCTATTGCTACGATACGTAGACATCTGCAAACGCTATTTCCTAGCATGGAAGTGTCGCATTTACATTCATTTGAAGTGAACACGAGGTATACATGACACTTCGCCATGAATATTATACCTTATCATGAAACATAGAAGGGAGATGCGATATCGCGTTTAAGGAAGCATTGGAACTCTATTGCTGTGATACGTAGACATCTGCAAACGCTATTTCCTAGCAAGGAAGTGTCGCATTTACATTCTTGTGAAGAGAAATCGAGGTATACATGACACTTCGCAATGAATATTATATCTTATCATGAAACATAGGAATGAGGTGCTATATCGCGTTTTTAGAAGCACTAGAACTCTATTGCTACGATACGTAGACATCTGCAAACGCTATTTCCTAGCATGGAAGTGTCGCGTTTACATTCTTTTGAAGTGAATACGAGGTATACATGACACTTCGCAATGAATATTATATCTTATCATGAAACGTAAATGTGAGATGCGATATCGCGTTCTAAGAAGCATTAGAACTCTATTGCTACGATACGTAGACATCTGCAAAGGCTATTCCCTAGCATGGAAGGGTCGCATTTACTTTCTTTTGAAGTGAGTACGAGGTATACATAACACTCCATAATGAATGTTATATCTTATCATGAAACACAGGAATGAGGTGCTATATCGCGTTCTGAGAAGCATTAGAACTCTATTGCTAATATACGTAGACATCTGCAAACTCTATTTCCTAGCAACGAAATTTCGCACTTACATTCCACTGAAGTGAATACGAGGTATACATAACATTACACAATGAATAGTATATCTTTTTACGAAACATAGAAATGAAATACGACATCTCGTTTTAAGAAGCATTAGTACTCTATTGCTGTGATACGTAGACATCTGCAAACGCTATTTCCTAGCATGGAAGTGTCGCATTTACATTCATTTGAAGTGAATACGAGGTATACATGACACTTCGCAATGAATATTATATCTTATCATGAAACATAAAAGTGAGATGCGATATCGCGTTCTAAGAAGCATTAGAACTCTATTGCTACGATACGTAGACATCTGCAAAGGCTATTCCCTAGCATTTAAGGGTCGCATTTACTTTCTTTTGAAGTGAGTACGAGGTATACATAACACTCCATAAAGAATATTATATCTTATCATGAAACATAGCAGTGAGATGCGATATCGCGTTTTAGGAAGCATTAGAACTCTATTGCTACGATACGTAGACATCTGCAAACGCTATTTCCTAGCATGGAAGTGTCGCATTTACATTCGTTTGAAGTGAATACGAGATATACATGACACTTCGCAATGAATATTATATCTTATCATGAAACATAGAAATGAGGTGCCATATCGCGTTTTGAGAAGCATTAGAACTCTATTGCTACGATACGTAGACATCTGCAAACGCTGTTTCCTAGCATGGAAGTGTCGCATTTACATTCCTTTGAAGTGAATACGAGGTATACATGACACTTCGCAATGAATATTATATCTTATCATGAAACATAAAAGTTAGATGCGATATCGCGTTCTAAGAAGCATTAGAACTCTATTGCTACGATACGTAGACATCTGCAAACGCTATTTCCTAGCATGGAAGTGTCGCATTTACATTCGTTTGAAGTGAATACGAGATATACATGACACTTCGCAATGAATGTTATACCTTATCATGAAACACTGAAGTGAGATGCGATATCGCGTTTTAAGGAGCATTAGAACTCTATTGCTACGATACGTAGACATCTGCAAACGCTATTTCCTAGCATGGATGTGTCTTATTTACGTTCTTTTGACGTGAAGACGAGGTATACATGACACTTCGCAATGAATATTATATCTTATCATGAAACATAAAAGTGAGATGCGATATCGCGTTCTAAGAAGCATTAGAACTCTATTGCTACGATACGTAGACATCTGCAAAGGCTATTCCCTAGCATGGAAGGGTCGCATTTACATTCTTTTGAAGTGAGTACGAGGTATACATATCACTCCATAATGAATATTATATCTTATCATGAAACATAGCAGTGAGATGCGATATCGCGTTTTAAGAAGCATGAGAACTCTATTGCTACGATACGTAGACAACTGCAAACGCTATTTCCTAGAATGGAAGTGTCGCATTTACATTCATTTGAAGTAAATACGAGGTATACATGACACTTCGCAATGAATATTATACCTTGTCATGAAACATAGAAGAGAGATGCGATATCGCGTTTTAGGAAGCATTGGAACTCTATTGCTGCGATACGTAGACATCTGCAACCGCTACTTCCTAGCATGGAAGTGTCGCATTTACATTCATTTGAAATGAATACGAGGTATACATGACACTCCACAATGAATATTATATCTTATCACGGAACATAGAAATGAAATGAGGCATCTCGTTTTAAGAAGCATTAGAACTCTATTGCTACGATACGTAGACATCTGCAAACGCTATTTCCTAGCATGGAAGTGTCGCATTTACATTCTTTTGATGTGAATACGAGATATACATGACACATCGCAATCAATATTATATCTTATCATGAAACATAGGAAGGAGGTGCTATATCGCGTTTTGAGAAGCATTAGAACTCTATTGCTACGATACGTAGACATCTGAAAAGGCTATTCCCTAGCATGGAAGGGTCGCATTTACATTCTTTTGAAGTGAGTACGAGGTATACATATCACTCCATAATGAATATTATATCTTATCATGAAACGTAGCAGTGAGATGCGATATCGCGTTTTAAGAAGCATTAGAACTCTATTGCTACGATACGTAGACACCTGCAAACGCTATTTCCTAGCATGGAAGTGTCGCATTTACATTCGTTTGAAGTGAATACGAGGTATACATGACACTCCACAATGAATATTATATCTTATCACGGAACATAGAAATGAAATGAGGCATCCCGTTTTAAGAAGCATTAGAACTCTATTGCTACGATACGTACACATCTGCAAACGCTATTTCCTAGCATGGAAGTGTCGCAATTACATTCTTTTGATGTGAATACGAGATATACATGACACTTCGCAATGAATATTATATCTTCTCACAAAACATAGCAGTGAGATGCGATATCGCGTTTTAAGAAGCATTAGAACCCTATTGCTACGATACGTAGACACCTGCAAACGCTATTTCCTAGCATGGAAGTGTCGCATTTACATTCGTTTGAAGTGAATACGAGATATACATGACACTTCTCAATGAATATTATATCTCATCATGAAACATAGAAATGAAATGAGGCATCTCGTTTTGTGAAGCATTAGAACTCTATTGCTACGATACGTAGACATCTGCAAACGCTATTTGCTAGCATGGAAGTGTCGCATTTCCATTCATTTTAAGTGAATACGAGGTATACATGACACTTCGAAATGAATATTATACCTTATCATGAAACATAGAAGAGTGATGCGATATCGCGTTTTAGGAAGCATTGGAACTCTATTGCTGCGATACGTAGACATCTGCAAACGCTATTTCCTAGCATGGAAGTGTCGCATTTACATTCGTTTGAAGTGAATACGAGATATACATGAGACTTCGCAATGAATATTATATCTTATCATGAAACATAGGAATGAGGTGCTATATCGCGTTTTGAGAAGCACTAGAACTCTATTGCTACGATACGTAGACATCTGCAAACGCTATTTCCTAGCATGGAAGTGTCGCATTAACATTCTTTTGAAGTGAATACGAGGTATACATGACACATCGCAATGAATATTATATCTTATCATGAAACATAAAAGTGAGATGCGATATCGCGTTCTAAGAAGCATTAGAACTCTATTGCTACCATACGTAGACATCTGCAAAGGCTATTCCCTAGCATGGAAGGGTCGCATTTACTTTCTTTTGAAGTGAGTACGAGGTATACATAACACTCCATAATGAATATTATATCTTATCATGAAACATAGGAATGAGGTGCTATATCGCGTTCTGAGAAGCATTAGAACTCTATTGCTAATATACGTAGACATCTGCAAACTCTATTTCCTAGCAACGAAATTTCGCACTTACATTCCACTGAAGTGAATACGAGGTATACATAACATTACACAATGAATAGTATATCTTATTACGAAACATAGAAATGAAATACGACATCTCGTTGTAAGAAGCATTAGTACTCTATTGCTGTGATACGTAGACATCTGCAAACGCTATTTCCTAGCATGGAAGTGTCGCATTTACATTCATTTGAAGTGAATACGAGGTATACATGACACTTCGCCATGAATATTATACCTTATCATGAAACATAGAAGGGAGATGCGATATCGCGTTTAAGGAAGCATTGGAACTCTATTGCTGCGATACGTAGACATCTGCAAACGCTATTTCCTAGCAAGGAAGTGTCGCATTTACATTCTTGTGAAGAGAAATCGAGGTATACATGACACTTCGCAATGAATATTATATCTTATCATGAAACATAGGAATGAGGTGCTATATCGCGTTTTTAGAAGCACTAGCACTCTATTGCTACGATACGTAGACATCTGCAAACGCTATTTCCTAGCATGGAAGTGTCGCATTTACATTCTTTTGAAGTGAATACGAGGTATACATGACACTTCGCAATGAATATTATATCTTATCATGAAACATAAATGTGAGATGCGATATCGCGTTCTAAGAAGCATTAGAACTCTATTGCTACGATACGTAGACATCTGCAAAGGCTACTCCCTAGCATGGAAGGGTCGCATTTACTTTCTTTTGAAGTGAGTACGAGGTATACATAACACTCCATAATGAATATTATATCTTCTCATGAAACATAGCTGTGAGATGCGATATCTCGTTTTAAGAAGCATTAGAACTCTATTGCTACGATACGTAGACATCTGCAAACGCTATTTCCCAGCATGGAAGTGTCGCATTTACATTCGTTTGAAGTGAATACGAGATATACATGACACTTCGCAATGAATATTATATCTTATCATGAAACATAGGAATGAGGTGCTATATCGCGTTTTGAGAAGCATTAGAGCTCTATTGCTACGATACGTAGACATCTGCAAACGCTATTTCCTAGCATGGAAGTGTCGCATTTACATTCTTTTGAAGTGAATACGAGGTATACATGACACTTCGCAATGAATATTATATCTTATCATGAAACATAAAAGTGAGATGCGATATCGCGTTCTAAGAAGCATTAGAACTCTATTGCTACGATACGTAGACATCTGCAAAGGCTATTCCCTAGCATGGAAGGGTCGCATTTCCTTTCTTTTGAAGTGAGTACGAGGTATACATATCACTCCATAATGAATATTATATCTTCTCATGAAAAATAGCAGTGAGATGCGAAATCGCGTTTTAAGAAGCATTAGAACTCTATTGCTACAGATACGTAGACATCTGCAAACGCTATTTCCTAGCATGGAAGTGTCGCATTTACATTCGTTTGAAGTGAATTCGAGGTACACATGACACTTCGCAATGAATATTATATCTTATAATGAAACATAGAATTGAGATTCGATATCGCGTTTTAAGAAGCATTAGAACTCTATTGGCTCGACGCGTAGACATCTGCAGACGCTATTTCCTAGCATGGAAGTGTCGCATTTACATTCTTTTGAAGTGAATACGAGGTATACCTGACACTTCGCGATGAATATTATATCTTATCACGAAACATATAAATGAGATGCGATATTGCGATTTAAGTAGCATCAGAACTCCATTGCTACGATGCGTAGACATCTGCAAACGCTATTTCCTAGCAAGGAATAGACGCATTTACATTCTTTTGAAGTGAATACGAGGTATACATGACACTTCGCAATGAATATTATATCTTATCATGAAACATAGAAGTGAGATGCGATTTCGCGTTTTAAGAAGCATTAGATCTCTCTGGCCTCGATGCGGAGATATCTGCAAACGCTATTACCTAGCATGGAAGTGCCGCACTTACATTCTTTTGAATTGAATACGAGGTATACATGACACTTCGCAATGAATATTATATCTTATCACGAAACATATAAATGAGATGCGATATCGCGATTTAAGTAGCATTAGAACTCTATTGCTACGATACGTAGACATCTGCAAACGCTATTTCCTAGCAGGCAATAGTCGCATTTACATACTTTTGAATTGAATACGAGGTATACATGACACTCCGCAATGAATATTATATCTTATCAGGAAACTTAGAAATGAGATGCGATATCGCGTTTTGAGAAGCATTAGAACACTATTGCTACGATACGCAGACATCTGCAATCGCTATTTCCTAGCAACCAATAGTCGCATTTACATTCTTTTGAAGTGAATTCGAGGTTTACATGACACTTCGGAATGAATATTATAACATATCACGAAACATAGAAATGAGATGCGATATCGCGATCTAAGAAGCATTAGAAATCTATTGCTACGACACGTAGGCATCTGCAAACGCTATGCCCTAGCAAGGAATAGTCGCATTTACATTCTTTTGATGTGAATACGAGGTATACATGACACTTCGCAATGAATATTATATCTTATAATGAAACATAGAATTTAGATGCGATATCTCGTTTTAAGAAGCATTAGAACTCTATTGCCTCGACGCGTAGACATCTGCAGACGCTATTTCCTCGCATGGAAGTGTCGCATTTACATTCTTTTGAAGTGAATACGAGGTATACATGACACTTCGCGATGAATATTGTATTTTATCATGAAACATATAAATGAGATGCGATATCGCGATTTAAGTAGCATTAGAACTCTATTGCTACGATACGTAGGCATCTGAATACGCCATTTCCTAGCAAGGAAGTGTCGCATTTACATTCGTTTGGAGGGAATACGAGGTATACATGACACTTCGCAATGAATATTATATCTTGTCATGAAACATAGAAGTGTGATGCGATATCGCGTATTAAGAACCATTAGAACTCTATTGCCTCGACGCGTAGACAGCTGCATACGCTATTTCCTTGCATGGAAGTGTCGCATTTACATTCTTTTGAAGTGAATACGAGGTGTACATTACACTTCGCAATGAATATTATATCTTATCAGGAACCATAGAAATGAGATGCTATAACGCGTTTTGAGAAGCATTAGAATTCTATTGCTACGATACGTAGACATCTGCAATCGCTATTTCCTAGCAACCAATAGTCGCATTTACATTCTTTTGAAGTGAATTCGAGGTTTACATGACACTTCGGAATGAATATTATAACTTATTACAAAACATAGAAATGAGATGCCATATCGCGATCTAAGAAGCATCAGAACCCTATTGCTACGATACGTAGGCATCTGCAAACGCTATGCCCTAGCAAGGAATAGTCGCATTTACATTCTTTTGATGTGAATACGAGGAATACATGACACTTCGCAATGAATATTATATCTTATAATGAAACATAGAATTGAGATTCGATATCGCGTTTTAAGAAGCATTAGAATTGCCACGACGCGTAGACATCTGCAGACGCTATTTCCTAGCATGGAAGTGTCGCATTTACATTCTTTTGAAGTGAATACGAGGTATACATGACACTTCGCGATGAATATTGTATCTTATCACGAAACATATAAATGAGATGCGATATCGCGATTTAAGTAGCATTAGAACTCTATTGCTACGATACGTAGACATCTGCAAACGCTATTTCCTAGCAGGCAATAGTCGCATTTACATACTTTTGAATTGAATACGAGGTATACATGACACTTCGCAATGAATATTATATCTTATCACGAATCATATAAATGAGATGCGATATCGCGATTTAAGTAGCATCAGAACTCTATTGCTACGATACGTAGACATCTGCAAACGCTATTTCCTAGCAAGCAATAGTCGCATTTACATTCTTTTGGAGTGAATACGAGGTATACATCACATTTCGCAATGAATATTATATCTTATCATGAAGCATAGAAATCAGATGCGATATCGCGTTTTGAGAGACATTAGAACTCTATTGCTACGATACGTAGACATCTGCAAACGCTATTTCCTAGCAAGGAAGATTCGCATTTACATTCTTTTGAAGTGAATGCGAGGTGTACATGACACTTCGCAATGAACATTATATCTTATCACGTAACATAGATGTGAGATGCCATATCGCGTTTTAAGAAGCATTAGAACCCTATTGCCTCGATGCGGAGACATCAGCAAACGCTATTTCCTAGCATGGAAGTGTCGCATTTACATTCTTTTGAAGTGAATTCGAGGTATACATGACACTTCGGAATGAATATTCTAACTTATCACGACTCATAGATATTAGATGCGATATCGCGATCTAAGAAGCATTAGAACTCTATTGCTGCGATACGTAGGCATCTGCAAACGCTGTTTCCTAGCAAGGAATAGTCGCATTTACATTCTTTTGAAGTGAATACGAGGTATGCATGACACTTCGCAATGAACATTATATCTTATCATGTAACATAGAAGTGAGATACGATATCGCGTTTTAAGAAGCATTAGATCCCTATTGCCTCGATGCGCAGATATCTGCAAACGCTATTTCCTAGCAAGGAAGTGTCGCATTTACATTCGTTTGGAGCGAATACGAGGTATACATGACACTTCGCAATGAATATTATATCTTATCATGAAGCATAGAAATGAGATGCGATATCGCGTTTTGAGAGGCATTACAACTCTATTGCTACGATACGTAGACATCTGCAAACGCTATTTCCTAGCAAGGAAGATTCGCATTTACATTATTTTGTAGTGAATGCGAGGTATACATGACACTTAGCAATGAACATTATATCTTATCACGTAACATAGATGTGAGATGCGATATCGCGTTTTAAGAAGCATTAGAACTCTATTGCTACGATACGTAGTCATCTGCAAACGCTATTTCCTAGCAAGGAATTGTAGCATTTACATTCTACTGAAGTGAATTCGAGGTATACATAACACTGCACAATGAATACTATATCTTATCATGAAACATAGAAATGAGTAGCGATATCGCGTTTTGAGAAGCATTATAACACTATTTCTTCGATACGGAGACATCTGCAAACGCTATTTCCTGGCAAGGTATTGTCGCATTCACTTTCTTTTGTAGTGAATACGAGGAGTACATAGCACTGCACATTAAATATTATATCTTATCATGAAACATGGAAATGGGATGCGACATTTCGATTTAAGAAGCATTAGAACTCTATTGGTTCGATACGTAGACTTCTGCAAACGCTACTTCCTAGCAAGGAAGTGTCGCATTTACATACATTTTAAGTGTATGCGAGGTATACATCACCCATCGCAATGAATATTATATATTGTCATGAAACATAGAAATGAGATGCGATATCGCGATTTAAGAAGCATTAGAACTCTATTGGTTCGATACGTAGACATCTGCAAACGCTACTTCCTAACAAGGGAGTGTCGCATTTACATTCTTTTGAAAGGAATACGAGGTATACATGACACTTCACAATGAATATTATATCTTATCATGAAACATAGAGTTGAGATGCGATATGACGATTGAAGAAGCATTAGAACACTATTGCTTCGACACGTAGACATCTGCAAACACTATTTCCTAGCAAGTAACAGTCGCATTCACATTCGTTTGAATTGTATGCGAGGTATACATGAAACTTCGCAATGAATATTATATATTATTATGAAACATAGATATGAGATGCGATATCGCGAATTAGCAAGCTCTAGAAGTCTATTGCTTCGATACGTAGACATCTGCAAACACTACTTCCTAGCAAGAAAGTGTCGCATTTACATTCTCTTGAAACGAATACGAGGTATACATAACATTCCACAATGAATATTATATCTTATCATGAAACATAGAAATGAGATGCGATATCGCGTTTTGAGAAGCATTAGAACTCTAATGCCGCGATACGTAGACATCTGCAAACGCTATTTCCTAGCAAGGAAGTGTCGCATTTACATTCTTTTGACGTGAATAAGAGGTATACATAACACTGCACTGCAAATATTATATCTTATCATGAAACATAGAAATGAGATGCGATATCGCGATATATGAAGCATTAGATGTCTATTGCTTCGATACGTAGACATCTGCAATCGCTATTTCCTAGCAAGGAAGTGTTGCATTTACATTCCTTTGAAAGGAATACGACGTATACATGACACTTCGCAATGGATATTATATCTTATCATGAAACGTAGATATTAGATGCGATATGACGATTTAAGAAGCACTAGAACACTATTGCTTCGTTACGTAGACATCTGCAAACGCTATTTCCTAGCAAGGAAGTGTCGCATTTACATTCTTTTGAAGTGAATACGAGGTATACATGGCACTTCGCAATGAATATTATACCTTATCATGAAACATAGAAGAGAGGTGCGATATCGCGTTTTAGGAAGCATTAAAACTCTATTGCTGCGATACGTAGACATCTGCAAACGCTATTTCCTAGCATGGAAGTGTCGCATTTACATTCTTTTGAAGTGAATACGAGATATGCATGGCACTTCGCAATGAATATTATATCTTATCATGAAATATAGCAGTGAGATGCGATATCGCGTTTTAAGAGGCATTAGAACTCTATTGCTACGATACGTAGACATCTGCAAACTCTATTTCCTAGCATGGAAATTTCGCACTTACATTTCACTGAAGTGAATACGAGGTATACATAACATTACACAATGAATATTATATCTTATTACGGAACATAGAAATGAAATACGACATCTCGTTTTAAGA
This sequence comes from Xylocopa sonorina, assembly GCF_050948175.1. Classification (NCBI taxonomy): domain Eukaryota; kingdom Metazoa; phylum Arthropoda; class Insecta; order Hymenoptera; family Apidae; genus Xylocopa; species Xylocopa sonorina. The sequence continues at coordinate 35,275 of NW_027490112.1, read as the reverse complement.
AGCATTAGTACTCTATTGCTGTGATACGTAGACGTCTGCAAACGCTATTTCCTAGCATGGAAGTGTGGCATTTACATTCATTTGAAGTGAATACGAGGTATACATGACACTTCGTAGTGAATATTATATCTTATCATGAAACATAGAAGTGAGATGCGATATCGCGTTCTAAGAAGCAATAGAACTCTATTGCTACGATACGTAGACATCTGCAAACGCTATTTCCTAGCATGGAAGTGTCGCATTTACATTCACTTGAAGTGAATACGAGGTATACATGACACTTCGCTATGAATATTATACCTTATCATGAAACATAGGAATGAGATCGCGTTTTAGGAAGCATTGGATCTCTATTGCTGCGATACGTAGACATCTGCAAACGCTATTTCCTAGCATGGAAGGGTCGCATTTACATTCTTTTGAAGTGAGTACGAGGTATACATAACACTCCATAATGAATATTATATCTTATCATGAAACATAGCAGTGAGATGCGATATCGCGTTTTAAGAAGCATAAGAACTCTATTGCTACGATACGTAGACATCTGCAAACGCTATTTCCTAGCATTGAAGTGTCACATTTACATTCATTTGAAGTGAGTACGAGGTATACATAACACTCCATAATGAATATTATATCTTATCATGAAACATAGCAGTGAGATGCGATATCGCGTTATAGGAAGCATTAGGACTCTATTGCTGCGATACGTAGACATCTGCAAACGCTATTTCCTAGCATGGAAGTGTGGCATTTACATTCTTTTGAAGTGAATACGAGATATACATGACACTTCGCAATGAATATTATATCTTCTCATGAAACATAGCAGTGAGATGCGATATCGCGTTTTAAGAAGCATTAGAACTCTATTGCTACGATACGTAGACATCTGCAAACGCTATTTCCTAGCTAGAAAATTTCGCACTTACATTCCACTGAAGTGAATACGAGGTATACATATCATTACACAATGAATATTATATCTTATTACGGAACATAGAAATGAAATACGACATCTCGTTTTAAGAAGCATTAGTACTCTATTGCTGTGATACGTAGACATCTGCAAACGCTATTTCCTAGCATGGAAGTGTGGCATTTACATTCATTTGAAGTGAATACGAGGTATACATGACGCTTCGCAATGAATATTACACCTTATCATGAAACATAGAAAAGAGATGCGATATCGCGTTTTAGGAAGCATTGGAACTCTATTGCTGCGATACGTAGACATCTGCAAACGCTATTTCCTAGCATGGAAGTGTCGCATTTACATTCTTTTGATGTGAATACGAGATATACATGACATTTCGCAATGAATATTATATCTTATCATGAAACATAGGAATGAGGTGCTATATCGAGTTTTGAGAAGCATTAGAACTCTATTGCCTATATTCGTAGACATCTGCAAACTCTATTTCCTAGCAAGGAAATTTCGCACTTACATTCCACTGAAGTGAATACGAGGTATACATAACATTACACAATGAATATTATATCTTATTACGGAACATAGAAATGAAATGCGGCATCTCGTTTTAAGACGCATTAGAACTCTATTGCTACGATACGTAGACATCTGCAAAGGCTATTTCCTAGCATGGAAGGGTCGCATTTACATTCTTTTGAAGTGAGTACGAGGTATACATAACACTCCATAATGAATATTATATCTTATCATGAAACATAGCAGTGAGATGCGATATCGCGTTTTAAGAAGCATTAGAACTCTATTGCTACGATACGTAGACATCTGCAAACGCTATTTCCTAGCATTGAAGTGTCACATTTACATTCATTTGAAGTGAGTACGAGGTATACATAACACTCCATAATGAATATTATATCTTATCATGAAACATAGCAGTGAGATGCGATATCGCGTTTTAGGAAGCATTAGGACTCTATTGCTGCGATACGTAGACATGTGCAAACGCTATTTCCTAGCATGGAAGTGTCGCATTTACATTCTTTTGAAGTGAATACGAGATATACATGGCACTTCGCAATGAATACTATATCTTATCATGAAACATAGGAAAGAGGTGCTATATCGCGTTTTGAGAAGCATTAGAACTCTATTGCTATTATACGTAGACATCTGCAAACTCTATTTCCTAGCAAGGAAATTTCGCACTTACATTCCACTGAAGTGAATACGAGGTATACATAACATTACACAATGAATATTATATCTTATTAAGAAACATAGAAGTGAAATACGACATCTCGTTTTAAGAAGCATTAGTACTCTATTGCTGTGATACGTAGATATCTGCAAACAATATTTCCTAGCAAGGAAGTGTCGCATTTACATTCTTTTTAAGTGAATACGAGATATACATGACACTTTGCAATGAATATTATAGCTTATCATGAAACATAGGAATGAGGTGCTATATCGCGTTTTGAGAAGCATTAGAACTCTATTGCTACGATACGTAGACATCTGCAAAGGCTATTTCCTAGCATGGAAGGGTCGCATTTACATTCTTTTGAAGTGAATACGAGATATGCATGACACTTCGCAATGAATATTATATCTTATCATGAAACATAGGAATGAGGTGCTATATCGCGTTTTGAGAAGCATTAGAACTCTATTGCTACGATACGTAGACATCTGCAAACGCTATTTCCTAGCATGGAAGTGTCGCATTTACATTCTTTTGAAGTGAATACGAGGTATACATGACACTTCGCAATGAATATTATACCTTATCATGAAACATAGAAGAGAGGTGCGATATCGCGTTTTAGGAAGCATTCAACTCTATTGCTGCGATACATAGACATCTGCAAACGCTATTTCCTCGCATGGAAGTGTCGCATTTACATTCTTTTGAAGTGAATACGAGATATACATGACACTTCGCAATGAATATTATATCTTATCATGAAACGTAGGAATGAGGTGCTATATCGCGTTTTGAGAAGCATTAGAACTCTATTGCTAATATGCGTAGACATCTGCAAACTCTATTTCCTAGCATGGACATGTGGCACTTACATTGCACTGAAGTGAATACGAGGTATACATAACATTACACAATGAATATTATATCTTGTTACGAAACATAGAAATGAAATACGACATCTCGTTTTAAGAAGCATTAGTACTCTATTGCTGTGATACGTAGACATCTGCAAACAATATTTCCTTGCAAGGAAGTGTCGCATTTACATTCTTGTGAAGTGAAATCGAGGTATACATGACACTTCAAATGAATATTATATCTTATCATGAAACATAGATGTGTGATGCGATATCGCGTTTTAAGAAGCATTAGAACTCTATTGCTACGATACGTAGACATCTGCAAACGCTATTTCCTAGCATTGAAGTGTCACATTTACATTCATTTGAAGTGAGTACGAGGTATACATAACACTCCATAATGAATATTATATCTTATCATGAAACATAGCAGTGAGATGCGATATCGCGTTTTAAGAAGCATTAGAACTCTATTGCTACGATACGTAGACATCTGCAAACGCTATTTCCTAGCATTGAAGTGTCGCATTTACATTCTTTTGAAGTGAATACGAGATATACATGACACTTCGCAATGAATATTATATCTTATCATGAAACATAGGAAAGAGTAGCTATATCGCGTTTTGAGAAGCATTAGAACTCTACTGCTATTATACGTAGACATCTGCAAACTCTATTTCCTAGCAAGGAAATTTCGCGCTTACATTCCACTGAAGTGAATACGAGGTATACATAACATTACACAATGAATATTATATCTTATTAAGAAACATAGAAGTGAAATACGACATCTCGTTTTAAGAAGCATTAGTACTCTATTGCTGTGATACGCAGACATCTGCAAACAATATTTCCTAGCAAGGAAGTGTCGCATTTACATTCTTTTTAAGTGAATACGAGATATACATGACACTTTGCAATGAATATTATAGCTTATCATGAAACATAGGAATGAGGTGCTATATCGCGTTTTGAGAAGCATTAGAACTCTATTGCTACGATACGTAGACATCTGCAAAGGCTATTTCCTAGCATGGAAGGGTCGCATTTACATTCTTTTGAAGTGAATACGAGATATGCATGACACTTCGCAATGAATATTATATCTTATCATGAAACATAGCAGTGAGATGCGATATCGCGTTTTAAGAAGCATTAGAACTCTATTGCTACGACACGTAGACATCTGCAAACGCTATTTCCTAGCATGGAAGTGTCGCATTTACATTCGATAGAAGTGAATACGAGGTATACATAACATTACACAATGAATATTATATCTTATTACGGAACATAGAAATGAAATACGACATCTCGTTCTAAGAAGCATTAGTACTCTATTGCTGTGATACGTAGACATCTGCAAACGCTATTTCCTAGCATGGAAGTGTGGCATTTACATTCATTTGAAGTGAATACGAGGTATACATGACACTTCGTAGTGAATATTATATCTTATCATGAAACATAGAAGTGAGATGCGATGTCGCGTTCTAAGAAGCATTAGAACTCTATTGCTACGATACGTAGACATCTGCAAACGCTATTTCCTAGCATGGAAGTGTCTTATTTACGTTCATTTGAAGTGAATACGAGGTATACATGACATTTCGCAATGAATATTATATCTTATCATGAAACATAGAAGTGTGATGCGATATCGCATTTTAAGAAGCATTAGAACCCTATTGCTACGATACGTAGACATCTGCAAACGCTACTTCCTAGCATGGAAGTGTCGCATTTACTTTCTTTTGAAGTGAGTACGAGGAATACATATCACTCCATAATGAATATTATATCTTATCATGAAACATAGCAGTGAGATGCGATATCGCGTTTTAAGAAGCATTAGAACTCTATTGCTACGATACGTAGACATCTGCAAAGGCTATTCCCTAGCATGGAAGGGTCTCATTTACTTTCTTTTGAAGTGAGTACGAGGTATACATATCACTCCATAATGAATATTATATCCTATCATGAAACATAGCAGTGAGATGCGATATCGCGTTTTAAGAAGCATTAGAACTCTATTGCTACGATATGTAGACATCTGCAAACGCTATTTCTTGCATGGAAGTGTCGCATTTACATTCATTTGAAGTGAATACGAGGTATACATGACACTTCGCTATGAATATTATACCTTGTCATGAAACATAGAAGAGTGATGCGATATCGCGTTCTAGGAAGCATTGGATCTCTATTGCTGCGATACGTAGACATCTGCAAACGCTATTTCCTAGCATGGAAGTGTCGCATTTACATTCATTTGAAGTGAATACGAGGTATACATGACACTTCGTAATGAATATTATACCTTATCATGAAACATCGAAGAGTGATGCGATATCGCGTTTTAGGAAGCATTGGATCTCTATTGCTGCGATACGTAGACATCTGCAAACGCTATTTCCTAGCATGGAAGTGTCGCATTTACATTCATTTGAAGTGAATACGAGGTATACATGACGCTTCGCAATGAATATTATACCTTCTCATGAAACATAGAAGAGAGATGCGATATCGCGTTTTAGGAAGCATTGGAACTCTATTGCTGCGATACGTAAACATCTGCAAACGCTATTTCCTAGCATGGAAGTGTCGCATTTACATTCTTTTGAAGTGAATACGAGGTATACATGACACTTCGCAATGAATATTATATCTTATCATGAAACATAGAAGTGAGATGCGATATCGCGTTCTAAGAAGCACTAGAACTCTACGATACGTAGACATCTGCAAACCCTATTTCCTAGCATGGAAGTGTCGCATTTACATTCTTTTGAAGTGAATACGAGGTATACATGACACTTCGCAATGAATATTATACCTTCTCATGAAACATATAAGAGAGATGCGATATCGCGTTTTAGGAAGCATTGGAACTCTATTGCTGCGATACGTAGACATCCGCAACCGCTATTTCCTAGCATGGAAGTGTCGCATTTACATTCTTTTGAAGTGAATACGAGATATACATGACACTTCGCAATGAATATTATAGCTTATCATGAAACATAGGAATGAGGTGCTACATCGCGTTTTGAGAAGCATTAGAAATCTATTGCTACGATACGTAGACATCTGCAAACGCTATTTCCTAGCATGGAAGTGTCGCATTTACATTCTTTTGAAGTGAATACGAGGTATACATGACACTTCGCAATGAATATTATATCTTATCATGAAACATAGCAGTGAGATGCGATATCGCGTTTTAAGAAGCATTAGTACTCTATTGCTGTGATACGTAGACATCTGCAAACAATCTTTCCTTGCAAGGAAGAGTCGCATTTACATTCTTGTGAAGTGAAATCGAGGTATACATGACACTTCAAATGAATATTATATCTTATCATGAAACATAGAAGTGTGATGCGATATCGCATTTTAAGAAGCATTAGAACCCTATTGCTACGATACGTAGACATCTGCAAACGCCACTTCCTAGCATGGAAGTGTCGCATTTACATTCTTTTGAAGTGAATACGAGGTATACATGACACTTCGCAATGAATATTATATCTTATCATGAAACATAGAAGTGAGATGCGATATCGCGTTCTAAGAAGCACTAGAACTCTACGATACGTAGACATCTGCAAACGCTATTTCCTAGCATGGAAGTGTCGCATTTACATTCATTTGAAGTGAATACGAGGTATACATGACACTTCGTAATGAATATTATACCTTATCATGAAACATAGAAGAGTGATGCGATATCGCGATTTAAGAAGCATTGGATCTCTATTGCTGCGATACGTAGACATCTGCAAACGCTATTTCCTAGCATGGAAGTATCGCATTTACATTCTTTTGAAGTGAATACGAGGTATACGTGACACTTCGCAATGAATATTATATCTCATCATGAAACATAGGAATGAGGTGCTATATCGCGTTTTGAGAAGCATTAGAACTCTATTGCTACGATACGTAGACATCTGCAAACCCTATTTCCTAGCATGGAAGTGTCGCATTTACATTCTTTTGAAGTGAATACGAGGTATACATGATACTTCGCAATGAATATTATATCTTATCATGAAACGTAGGAATGAGGTGCTATATCGCGTTTTGATAAGCATTAGAGCTCTATTGCTACGATACGTAAACATCTGCAAACGCTATTTCCTAGCATGGAAGTGTCTTATTTACGTTCTTTTGAAGTGAATACGTGGTATACATGACACTTCGCAATGAATATTATATCTTATCATGAAACATAGAAGTGAGATGCGATATCGCCTTCTAAGAAGCACTAGAACTCTATTGCTACGATACGTAGACATCTGCAAACGTTATTTCCTAGGATGGAAGGGTCGCATTTACATTCTTTTGAAGTGAGTACGAGGTATACATAACACTCCATAATGAATATTATATCTTCTCATGAAACATAGAAGAGAGATGCGATATCGCGTTTTAGGAAGCATTGGAACTCTGTTGCTGCGATACGTAGACATCTGCAAACGCTATTTCCTAGCATGGAAGTGTCGCATTTACATTCTTTTGACGTGAATACGAGATATACATGACAATTCGCAATGAATATTATATCTTATCATGAAACATAGGAATGAGGTGCTATATCGAGTTTTGAGAAGCATTAGAACTCTATTGCCTATATACGTAGACATCTGCAAACTCCATTTCCTAGGAAGGAAATTTCGCACATACATTCCACTGAAGTGAATACGAGGTATACATAACATTACACAATGAATATTATACCTTATTACGAAACATAGAAATGAAATACGACATCTCGTTTTAAGAAGCATTAGTACTCTATTGCTGTGATACGTAGACATCTGCAAACAATATTTCCTAGCAAGGAAGTGTCGCATTTACATTCTTCTGAAGTGAATACGAGGTATACATGGCACTTCGCAATGAATATTATACCTTATCATGAAACATAGAAGAGAGATGCGATATCGCGTTTTAGGAAGCATTGGAACTCTATTGCTGCGATACGTAGACATCTGCAAACGCTATTTCCTAGCATGGAAGTTTCGCATTTACATGTTTTTGATGTGAATACGAGATATACATGACACTTCGCAATGAATATTATATCTTCTCATGAAACATAGCAGTGAGATGCGATATCGCGTTTTAAGAAGCATTAGAACTCTATTGCTACGATACGTAGACATCTGCAAACGCTATTTCCTAGCATGGAAGTGTCGCATTTACATTCATTTGAAGTGAATACGAGGTATACATGACGCTTCGCAATGAATATTATACCTTATCATGAAACATAGCAGTGAGATGCGATATCGCGTTTTAAGAAGCATTAGAACTCTATTGCTACGATACGTAGACATCTGCAAACGCTATTTCCTAGCATGGAAGTGTCACATTTACATTCATTTGAAGTGAATACGAGGTATACATGACGCTTCGCAATGAATATTATACCTTATCATGAAACATAGCAGTGAGATGCGATATCGCGTTTTAGGAAGCATTAGAACTCTATTGCTACGATACTTAGACATCTGCAAACGCAATTTTCCTAGCATGGAAGTGTCGCATTTACATTCATTTGAAGTGAATACGTGGTATACATGACACTTCGTAATGAATATTATACCTTATCATGAAACACAGAAGAGTGATGCGATATCGCGTTTTAGGAAGCATTGGATCTCTATTGCTGCGATACGTAGACATCTGCAAACGCTATTTCCTAGCATGGAAGTGACGCATTTACATTCTTTTGAAGTGAATACGAGGTATACATGACACTTCGCAATGAATATTATATCTTATCATGAAACATAGGAATGAGTTGCGACATCTCGTTTTAAGAAGCATTAGAACTCTATTGCTACGATACGCAGACATCTGCAAAGGCTATTCCCTAGCATGGAAGGGTCTCATTTACTTTCTTTTGAAGTGAGTACGAGGTATACATATCACTCCATAATGAATATTATATCCTATCATGAAACATAGCAGTGAGATGCGATATCGCGTTTTAAGAAGCATTAGAACTCTATTGCTACGATACGTAGACATCTGCAAACGCTATTTCCTAGCATGGAAGTGTCGCATTTACATTCATTTGAAGTGAATACGAGGTATACATGACACTTCGCTATGAATATTATACCTTGTCATGAAACATAGAAGAGTGATGCGATATCGCGTTTTAGGAAGCATTGGATCTCTATTGCTGCGATACGTAGACATCTGCAAACGCTATTTCCTAGCATGGAAGTGTCGCATTTACATTCATTTGAAGTGAATACGAGGTATACATGACGCTTCGCAATGAATATTATACCTTCTCATGAAACATAGAAGAGAGATGCGATATCGCGTTTTAGGAAGCATTGGAACTCTATTGCTGCGATACGTAAACATCTGCAAACGCTATTTCCTAGCATGGAAGTGTCGCATTTACATTCTTTTGAAGTGAATACGAGGTATACATGACACTTCGCAATGAATATTATATCTTATCATGAAACATAGAAGTGAGATGCGATATCGCGTTCTAAGAAGCACTAGAACTCTACGATACGTAGACATCTGCAAACCCTATTTCCTAGCATGGAAGTGTCGCATTTACATTCTTTTGAAGTGAATACGAGGTATACATGACATTTCGCAATGAATATTATATCTTATCATGAAACGTAGGAATGAGGTGCTATATCGCGTTTTGAGAAGCATTAGAGCTCTATTGCTACGATACGTAAACATCTGCAAACGCTATTTCCTAGCATGGAAGTGTCTTATTTACGTTCTTCTGAAGTGAATACGTGGTATACATGACACTTCGCAATGAATATTATATCTTATCATGAAACATAGAAGTGGGATGCGATATCGCCTTCTAAGAAGCACTAGAACTCTATTGCTACGATACGTAGACATCTGCAAACGCTATTTCCTAGGATGGAAGGGTCGCATTTACATTCTTTTGAAGTGAGAACGAGGTATACATAACACTCCATAATGAATATTATATCTTCTCATGAAACATAGAAGAGAGATGCGATATCGCGTTTTAGGAAGCATTGGAACTCTGTTGCTGCGATACGTAGACATCTGCAAACGCTATTTCCTAGCATGGAAGTGTCGCATTTACATTCTTTTGATGTGAATACGAGATATACATGACACTTCGCAATGAATATTATATCTTATCATGAAACATAGGCATGAGGTGCTATATCGAGTTTTGAGAAGCATTAGAGCTCTATTGCCTATATACGTAGACATCTGCAAACTCTATTTCCTAGCAAGGAAATTTCGCACTTACATTCCACTGAAGTGAATACGAGGTATACATAACATTACACAATGAATATTATACCTTATTACGAAACATAGAAATGAAATACGACATCTCGTTTTAAGAAGCATTAGTACTCTATTGCTGTGATACGTAGACATCTGCAAACAATATTTCCTAGCAAGGAAGTGTCGCATTTACATTCTTCTGAAGTGAAAACGAGGTATACATGGCACTTCGCAATGAATATTATACCTTATCATGAAACATAGAAGAGAGATGCGATATCGCGTTTTAGGAAGCATTGGAACTCTATTGCTGCGATACGTAGACATCTGCAAACGCTATTTCCTAGCATGGAAGTGTCGCATTTACATGTTTTTGATGTGAATACGAGATATACATGACACTTCGCAATGAATGTTATATCTTCTCATGAAACATAGCAGTGAGATGCGATATCGCGTTTTAAGAAGCATTAGAACTCTATTGCTACGATACGTAGACATCTGCAAACGCTATTTCCTAGCAAGGAAATTTCGCACTTACATTCCACTGAAGTGAATACGAGGTATACATAACATTACACAATGAATATTATACCTTATTACGAAACATAGAAATGAAATACGACATCTCGTTTTAAGAAGCATTAGTACTCTATGGCTGTGATACGTAGACATCTGAAAACGCTATTTCCTAGCATGGGAGTGTCTTATTTACGTTCTTTTGAAGTAAATACGAGGTATACATGACACTTCGCAATGAATATTATATCTTATCATGAAACATAGATGTGAGATGCGATATCGCGTTTTAAGAAGCATTAGAACTCTATTGCTACGATACGTAGACATCTGCAAAACGCTATTTCCTAGCATGGAAGTGTCGCATTTACATTCTTTTGAAGTGAATATGAGGTATACATGACACTTCGCAATGAATATTATATCTTATCATGAAACATAGATGTGAGATGCGATATCGCGTTCTAAGAAGCATTAGAACTCTATTGCTACGATACGTAGACATCTGCACACGCTATTTCCTAGCATGGAAGTGTCTTATTTACGTTCTTTTGAAGTGAATACGAGGTATACATGACACTTCGCCATGAATATTATATCTTATCATGAAACATAGGAATGAGGTGCTATATCGCGTTTTGAGAAGCATTAGAGCTCTATTGCTACGATACGTAGACATCTGCAAACGCTATTTCCTAGCATGGAAGTGTCGCATTTACATTCATTTGAAGTGAATACGAGGTATACATGACGCTTCGCAATGAATATTATACCTTATCATGAAATATAGAAGAGAGATGCGATATCGCGTTTTAGGAAGCATTGGAACTCTATTGCTGCGATACGTAGACATCTGCAACTGCTATTTCCTAGCATGGAAGTGTCGCATTTACATTCTTTTGATGTGAATACGAGATATACATGAAACTTCGCAATGAATATCACATCTTATCATGAAACATAGGAATGAGGTGCTATATCGAGTTTTGAGAAGCATTAGAACTCTACTGCCTATATACGTAGACATCTGCAAACTCTATTTTCTAGCAAGGAAATTTCGCACTTACATTCCTCTGAAGTGAATACGAGGTATACATAACATTACACAATGAATATTATATCTTATTACGAAACATAGAAAAGAAATACGACATCTCGTTTTAAGAAGCATTAGTACTCTATTGCTATGATACGTAGACATCTGCAAACAATATTTCCTAGCAAGGAAGTGTCGCATTTACATTCTTGTGAAGTGAATACGAGGTATACATGACGCTTCGCAATGAATATTATACCTTCTCATGAAACATAGAAGAGAGATGCGATATCGCGTTTTAGGAAGCATTGGAACTCTATTGCTACGATACGCAGACATCTGCAAACGCTATTTCCTAGCATGGAAGTGTCGCATTTACATTCATTTGAAGTGAATACGAGGTATACATGACACTTCGAAATGAATATTATACCTTATCATGAAACATAGAACAGTAATGCGATATCGCGTTTTAGGAAGCATTGGATCTCTATTGCTGCGATACGTAGACATCTGCACACGCTATTTCCTAGCATGGAAGTGTCGCATTTACATTCATTTGAAGTGAATACGAGGTATACATGACGCTTCGCAATGAATATTATACCTTATCATGAAATATAGAAGAGAGATGCGATATCGCGTTTTAGGAAGCATTGGAACTCTATTGCTGCGATACGCAGACATCTGCAACTGCTATTTCCTAGCATGGAAGTGTCGCATTTACATTCTTTTGATGTGAATACGAGATATACATGAAACTTCGCAATGAATATTATATCTTATCATGAAACATAGGAATGAGGTGCTATATCGAGTTTTGAGAAGCATTAGAACTCTACTGCCTATATACGTAGACATCTGCAAACTCTATTTTCTAGCAAGGAAATTTCGCACTTACATTCCTCTGAAGAGAATGCGTGGTATACATAACATTACACAATGAATATTATATCTTATTACGAAACATAGAAATGAAATACGACATCTCGTTTTAAGAAGCATTTGTACTCTATTGCTATGATACGTAGACATCTGCAAACAATATTTCCTAGCAAGGAAGTGTCGCATTTACATTCTTGTGACGTGAATACGAGGTATACATGACGCTTCGCAATGAATATTATACCTTCTCATGAAACATAGAAGAGAGATGCGATATCGCGTTTTAGGAAGCATTGGAACTCTATTGCTGCGATACGTAGACATCTGCAAACGCTATTTCCTAGCATGGAAGTGTCGCATTTACATTCTTTTGATGTGAATACGAGATATACATGACACTTCGCAATGAATATTATATCTTATCATGAAACATAGAAGTGAGATGCGATATCGCGTTCTAAGAAGAACTAGAACTCTATTGCTACGATACGTAGACATCTGCAAACGATATTTCCTAGGATGGAAGGGTCGCATTTACATTCTTTTGAAGTGCGTACGAGGTATACATATCAATCCATAATGAATATTATATCTTATTACGGAACATAGAAATGAAATACGACATCTCGTTTTAAGAAGCATTAGTACTCTATTGCTGTGATACGTAGACATCTGCAAACGCTACTTCCTAGCATGGAAGTGTCTTATTTACGTTCTTTTGAAGTGAATACGAGGTATACATGACACTTCGCAATGAATATTATATCTTATCATGAAACATAGATGTGAGATGCGATATCGCGTTTTAAGAAGCATTAGAACTCTATTGCTACGATACGTAGACATCTGCAAAACGCTATTTCCTAGCATGGAAGTGTCGCATTTACATTCTTTTGAAGTGAATATGAGGTATACATGACACTTCGCAATGAATATTATATCTTATCATGAAACACAGAAGTGAGATGCGATATTGCGTTCTAAGAAGCATTAGAACTCTATTGCTACGATACGTAGACATCTGCACACGCTATTTCCTAGCATGGAAGTGTCTTATTTACGTTCTTTTGAAGTGAATACGAGGTATACATGACACTTCGCCATGAATATTATATCTTATCATGAAACATAGGAATGAGGTGCTATATCGCGTTTTGAGAAGCATTAGAGCTCTATTGCTACGATACGTAGACATCTGCAAACGCTATTTCCTAGCATGGAAGTGTCGCATTTACATTCATTTGAAGTGAATACGAGGTATACATGACGCTTCGCAGTGAATATTATACCTTATCATGAAACATAGAAGAGAGATGCGATATCGCGTTTTAGGAAGCATTGGAACTCTATTGCTGCGATACGTAGACATCTGCAACTGCTATTCCCTAGCATGGAAGTGTCGCATTTACATTCTTTTGATGTGAATACGAGATATACATGACACTTCGCAATGAATATTATATCTTATCATGAAACATAGGAATGAGGTGCTATATCGAGTTTTGAGAAGCATTAGCACTCTACTGCCTATATACGTAGACATCTGCAAACTCTATTTTCTAGCAAGGAAATTTCGCACTTACATTCCTCTGAAGTGAATACGAGGTATACATAACATTACACAATGAATATTATATCTTATTACGAAACATAGAAATGAAATACGACATCTCGTTTTAAGAAGCATTAGTACTCTATTGCTATGATACGTAGACATCTGCAAACAATATTTCCTAGCAAGGAAGTGTCGCATTTACATTCTTGTGAAGTGAATACGAGGTATACATGACGCTTCGCAATGAATATTATACCTTCTCATGAAACATAGAAGAGAGATGCGATATCGCGTTTTAGGAAGCATTGGAACTCTATTGCTGCGATACGTAGACATCTGCAAACGCTATTTCCTAGCATGGAAGTGTCGCATTTACATTCTTTTGATGTGAATACGAGATATACATGACACTTCGCAATGAATATTATATCTTGTCATGAAACATAGAAGTGAGATGCGATATCGCGTTCTAAGAAGCACTAGAACTCTATTGCTACGATACGTAGACATCTGCAAACGCTATTTCCTAGGATGGATGGGTCGCATTTACATTCTTTTGAAGTGAGTACGAGGTATACATAACACTCCATAATGAATATTATATCTTCTCATGAAACATAGCAGTGAGATGCGATATCGCGTTTTAAGAAGCATTAGAACTCTATTGCTGCGATACGTAGACATCTGCAAACGCTATTTCCTAGCATGGAAGTGTCGCATTTACATTCTTTTGAAGTGAATACGAGGTATACATGACACTTCGCAATGAATATTATATCTTATCATGAAACATAGCAGTGAGATGCGATATCGCGTTTTAAGAAGCATTAGTACTCTATTGCTACGATACGCAGACATCTGCAAACGCTATTTCCTAGCATGGAAGTGTCGCATTTACATTCATTTGAAGTGAATACGAGGTATACATGACGCTTCGCAATGAATATTATACCTTATCATGAAACATAGCAGTGAGATGCGATATCGCGTTTTAGGAAGCATTAGAACTCTATTGCTACGATACGTAGACATCTGCAAACGCAATTTTCCTAGCATGGAAGTGTCGCATTTACATTCATTTGAGGTGAATACGTGGTATACATGACACTTCGTAATGAATATTATACCTTATCATGAAACATAGAAGAGTGATGCGATATCGCGTTTTAGGAAGCATTGGATCTCTATTGCTGCGATACGTAGACATCTGCAAACGCTATTTCCTAGCATGGAAGTGTCGCATTTACATTCTTTTGAAGTGAATACAAGGTATACATGACACTTCGCAATGAATATTATATCTTATCATGAAACATAGGAATGAGGTGCTATATCGCGTTTTGAGAAGCATTAGAAGTCTATTGCTACGATACGTAGACATCTGCAAACGCTATTTCCTAGCATGGAAGTGTCGCATTTACATTCTTTTGAAGTGAATACGATGTATACATGACACTTCGCAATGAATATTATACCTTATCATGAAACATAGGAATGAGTTGCGACATCTCGTTTTAAGAAGCATTAGAACTCTATTGCTACGATACGCAGACATCTGCAAACGCTATTTCCTAGCATGGAAGTGTCGCATTTACATTCATTTGAAGTGAATACGAGGTATACATGACACTTCGAAATGAATATTATACCTTATCATGAAACATAGAACAGTAATGCGATATCGCGTTTTAGGAAGCACTGGATCTCTATTGCTGCGATACGTAGACATCTGCAAACGCTATTTCCTAGCATGGAAGTGTCGCATTTACATTCTTTTGAAGTGAATACGAGGTATACATGACACTTCGCAATGAATATTATACCTTATCGTGAAACATAGAAGAGATATGCGATATCGCGTTTTAGGAAGCATTGGAACTCTATTGCTGCGATACGTAGACATCTGCAAACGCTATTTCCTAGCATGGAAGTGTCGCATTTACATTCCTTTGAAGTGAATACAAGGTATACATGACACTTCGCAATGAATATTATATCTTATCATGAAACATAGCAGTGAGATGCGATATCGCGTTTTAAGAAGCATTAGTACTCTATTGCTACGATACGTAGGCATCTGCAAACGCTATTTCCTAGCATGGAAGTGTCGCATTTACATTCATTTGAAGTGAATACGAGGTATACATGACACTTCGTAATGAATATTATACCATATCATGAAACATAGAAGAGTGATGCGATATCGCGTTTTAGGAAGCATTGGAACTCTATTGCTGCGATACGTAGACATCTGCAAACGCTATTTCCTAGCATGGAAGTGTCGCATTTACATTCTTTTGAAGTGAATACGAGGTATACATGACACTTCGCAATGAATATTATACCTTATCATGAAACATAGGAATGAGTTGCGACATCTCGTTTTAAGAAGCATTAGAACTCTATTGCTACGATACGCAGACATCTGCAAACGCTATTTCCTAGCATGGAAGTGTCGCATTTACATTCATTTGAAGTGAATACGAGGTATACATGACACTTCGAAATGAATATTATACCTTATCATGAAACATAGAACAGTAATGCGATATCGCGTTTTAGGAAGCACTGGATCTCTATTGCTGCGATACGTAGACATCTGCAAACGCTATTTCCTAGCATGGAAGTGTCGCATTTACATTCTTTTGAAGTGAATACGAGGTATACATGACACTTCGCAATGAATATTATACCTTATCGTGAAACATAGAAGAGATATGCGATATCGCGTTTTAGGAAGCATTGGAACTCTATTGCTGCGATACGTAGACATCTGCAAACGCTATTTCCTAGCATGGAAGTGTCGCATTTACATTCCTTTGAAGTGAATACAAGGTATACATGACACTTCGCAATGAATATTATATCTTATCATGAAACATAGCAGTGAGATGCGATATCGCGTTTTAAGAAGCATTAGTACTCTATTGCTACGATACGTAGGCATCTGCAAACGCTATTTCCTAGCATGGAAGTGTCGCATTTACATTCATTTGAAGTGAATACGAGGTATACATGACACTTCGTAATGAATATTATACCATATCATGAAACATAGAAGAGTGATGCGATATCGCGTTTTAGGAAGCACTGGATCTCTATTGCTGCGATACGTAGACATCTGCAAACGCTATTTCCTAGCATGGAAGTGTCGCATTTACATTCATTTGAAGTGAATACGTGGTATACATGACACTTCGTAATGAATATTATACCTTATCATGAAACATAGAAGAGTGATGCGATATCGCGTTTTAGGAAGCATTGGATCTCTATTGCTGCGATACGTAGACATCTGCAAACGCTATTTCCTAGCATGGAAGTATCGCATTTACATTCTTTTGAAGTGAATACGAGGTATACGTGACACTTCGCAATGAATATTATATCTCATCATGAAACATAGGAATGAGGTGCTATATCGCGTTTTGAGAAGCATTAGAACTCTATTGCTACGATACGTAGACATCTGCAAACCCTATTTCCTAGGATGGAAGTGTCGCATTTACATTCTTTTGAAGTGAATACGAGGTATACATGACACTTCGCAATGAATATTGTACCTTATCATGAAACATAGAAGAGTGATGCGATATCGCGTTTTAGGAAGCATTGGATCTCTATTGCTGCGATACGTAGACATCTGCAAACAATATTTACTTGCAAGGAAGTGTCGCATTTACATTCTTGTGAAGTGAAATCGAGGTATACATGACACTTCAAATGAATATTATATCTTATCATGAAACATAGAAGTGTGATGCGATATCGCATTTTAAGAAGCATTAGAACCCTATTGCTACGATACGTAGACATCTGCAAACGCCACTTCCTAGCATGGAAGTGTCGCATTTACATTCTTTTGAAGTGAATACTAGGTATACATGACACTTCGCAATGAACATTATATCTTATCATGAAACATAGAAGTGAGATGCGATATCGCGTTCTAAGAAGCACTAGAACTCTACGATACGTAGACATCTGCAAACGCTATTTCCTAGCATGGAAGTGTCGCATTTTCATTCATTTGAAGTGAATACGAGGTATACATGACACTTCGTAATGAATATTATACCTTATCATGAAACACAGAAGAGTGATGCGACATCGCGTTTTAGGAAGCATTGGATCTCTATTGCTGCGATACGTAGACATCTGCAAACGCTATTTCCTAGCATGGAAGTGTCGCATTTACATTCTTTTGTAGTGAATACGAGGTATACGTGACACTTCGCAATGAATATTATATCTCATCATGAAACATAGGAATGAGGTGCTATATCGCGTTTTGAGAAGCATTAGAACTCTATTGCTACGATACGTAGACATCTGCAAACCCTACTTCCTAGCATGGAAGTGTCGCATTTACAATCTTTTGAATTGAATACGAGGTATACATGACACTTCACAATGAATATTATATCTTATCATGAAACGTAGGAATGAGGTGCTACATCGCGTTTTGAGAAGCATTAGAGCTCTATTGCTACGATACGTAGACATCTGCAAACGCTATTTCCTAGCATGGAAGTGTCTTATTTGCGTTCTTTTGAAGTGAATACGAGGTATACATGACACTTCGCAATGCATATTATATCTTATCATGAAACATAGAAGTGAGATGCGATATCGCGTTCTAAGAAGCACTAGAACTCTATTGCTACGATACGTATACATCTGCAAACGCTATTTCCTAGGATGGAAGGGTCGCATTTACATTCTTTTGAAGTGAGTACGAGGTATACATAACACTCCATATTGAATATTATATCTTCTCATGAAACATAGCAGTGAGATGCGATATCGCGTTTTAGGAAGCATTGGAACTCTATTGCTGCGATGCGTACACATCTGCAAACGCTATTTCCTAGCATGGAAGTGTCGCATTTACATTCTTTTGATGTGAATACGAGATATACATGACACTTCGCAATGAATATTATATGTTCTCATGAAACATAGCAGTGAGATGCGATATCGCGTTTTAACAAGCATTAGAACTCTATTGCGACGATACCTAGACATCTGCAAACGCTATTTCCTAGCATGGAAGTGTCGCATTTACATTCGTTTGAAGTGAATACGAGATATACATGACACTTCGCAATGAATATTATATCTTATCATGAAACATAGAAGTGAGATGCGATATGGCATTTTAAGAATCATTAGAACTCTATTGTTTCGACACGTAGTCATCTGGAAACGCTATTTCCTAGCAAGGAAGTGTCGCATTTACATCCTTTTGAAGTGAATACGAGGTATACATGACACTTCGCAATGAGTATTATATCTGATCATGAAACATAGAAATGAGATGCGACATCTCGTTTTAAGAAGCATTAGAACTCTATTGCTACGATACGCAGACATCTGCAAACGCTATTTCCTAGCATGGAAGTGTCGCATTTACATTCATTTGAAGTGAATACGAGGTATACATGACACTTCGAAATGAATATTATACCTTATCATGAAACATAGAAGAGTGATGCGATATCGCGTTTTAGGAAGCATTGGAACTCTATTGCTGCGATACGTAGACATCTGCAAACGCTATTTCCTAGCATGGAAGTGTCGCATTTACATTCATTTGAAGTGAATACGAGGTATACATGACGCTTCGCAATGAATATTATACCTTATCATGAAACATAGAAGAGAGATGCGATATCGCGTTTTAGGAAGCATTGGAACTCTATTGCTGCGATACGTAGACATCTGCAAACGCTATTTCCTAGCATGGAAGTGTCGCATTTACATTCTTTTGAAGTGAATACGAGGTATACATGACACTTCGCAATGAATATTATATCTTATCATGAAACATAGCAGTGAGATGCGATATCGCGTTTTAAGAAGCATTAGTACTCTATTGCTACGATACGCAGACATCTGCAAACGCTATTTCCTAGCATGGAAGTGTCGCATTTACATTCATTTGAAGTGAATACGAGGTATACATGACGCTTCGCAATGTATATTATACCTTATCATGAAACATAGCAGTGAGATGCGATATCGCGTTTTAGGAAGCATTAGAACTCTATTGCTACGATACGTATACATCTGCAAACGCAATTTTCCTAGCATGGAAGTGTCGCATTTACATTCATTTGAAGTGAATACGTGGTATACATGACACTTCGTAATGAATATTATACCTTATCATGAAACATAGAAGAGTGATGCGATATCGTGTTTTAGGAAGCATTGGATCTCTATTGCTGCGATACGTAGACATCTGCAAACGCTATTTCCTAGCATGGAAGTGTCGCATTTACATTCTTTTGAAGTGAATACGAGGTATACATGACACTTCGCAATGAATATTATATCTTATTATGAAACATAGGAATGAGGTGCTATATCGGGTTTTGAGAAGCATTAGAACTCTATTGCTACGATACGTAGACATCTGCAAACGCTATTTCCTAGCATGGAAGTGTCGCATTTACATTCTTTTGAAGTGAATACGAGGTATACATGACACTTCGCAATGAATATTATATCTTATCATGAAACATAGGAATGAGTTGCGACATCTCGTTTTAAGAAGCATTAGAACTCTATTGCTACGATACGCAGACATCTGCAAACGCTATTTCCTAGCATGGAAGTGTCGCATTTACATTCATTTGAAGTGAATACGAGGTATACATGACACTTCGAAATGAATATTATACCTTATCATGAAACATAGAACAGTAATGCGATATCGCGTTTTAGGAAGCATTGGATCTCTATTGCTGCGATACGTAGACATCTGCAGACGCTATTTCCTAGCATGGAAGTGTCGCATTTACATTCTTTTGAAGTGAATACGAGGTATACATGACACTTCGCAATGAATATTATACCTTATCGTGAAACATAGAAGAGATATGCGATATCGCGTTTTAGGAACCATTGGAACTCTATTGCTGCGATACGTAGACATCTGCAAACGCTATTTCCTAGCATGCAAGTGTCGCATTTACATTCTTTTGAAGTGAATACGAGGTATACATGACACTTCGCAATGAATATTATACCTTATCGTGAAACATAGAAGAGATATGCGATATCGCGTTTTAGGAAGCATTGGAACTCTATTGCTGCGATACGTAGACATCTGCAAACGCTATTTCCTAGCATGGAAGTGTCGCATTTACATTCTTTTGAAGTGAATACGAGGTATACATGACACTTCGCAATGAATATTATATCTTATCATGAAACATAGAAGAGTGATGCGATATCGCGTTTTAGGGAGCATTGGAACTCTATTGCTGCGATACGTAGACATCTGCAAACGCTATTTCCTAGCATGGAAGTGTCGCATTTACATTCTTTTGATGTGAATACGATATATACATGACACTTCGCAATGAATATTATATCTTCTAATGAAACATAGCAGTGAGATGCGATATCGCGTTTTAAGAAGCATTAGAAATCTATTGCTACGATACGTAGACATCTGCAAACGCTATTTCCTAGCATGGAAGTGTCGCATTTACATTCATTTGAAGTGAATACGAGGTATACATTACGCTTCGCAATGAATATTATACCTTATCATGAAACATAGAAGAGAGATGCGATATCGCGTTTTAGGAAGCATTGGAACTCTATTGCTGCGATACGTAGACACCTGCAAACGCTATTTCCTAGCATGGAAGTGTCGCATTTACATGTTTTTGATGTGAATACGAGATATACATGACACTTCGCAATGAATATTATATCTTCTCATGAAACATAGCAGTGAGATGCGATATCGCGTTTTAAGAAGCATTAGTACTCTATTGCTACGATACGTAGACATCTGCAAACGCTATTTCCTAGCAAGGAAATTTCGCACTTACATTCCACTGAAGTGAATACAAGGTATACATAACATTACACAATGAATATTATACCTTATTACGGAACATAGAAATGAAATACGACATCTCGTTTTGAGAAGCATTAGTACTCTATTGCTGTGATACGTAGACATCTGCAAACGCTATTTCCTAGCATGGAAGTGTCTTACTTACGTTCTTTTGAAGTGAATACGAGGTATACATGACAGTTCGCAATGAATATTATATCTTATCATGAAACATAGAAGAGTGATGCGATCTCGCGTTTTAGGAAGCATTGGATCTCTATTGCTGCGATACGTAGACATCTGCAAACGCTATTTCCTAGCATGGAAGTGACGCATTTACATTCTTTTGAAGTGAATACGAGGTATACATGACACTTCGCAATGAATATTATATCATATCATGAAACATAGCAGTGAGATGTGATATCGCGTTTTAAGAAGCATTAGTACTCTATTGCTACGATACGCAGACATCTGCAAACGCTATTTCCTAGCATGGAAGTGTCGCATTTACATTCATTTGAAGTGAATACGAGGTATACATGACGCTTCGCAATGAATATTATACCTTATCATGAAACATAGCAGTGAGATGCGATATCGCGTTTTAGGAAGCATTAGAACTCTATTGCTACGATACGTATACATCTGCAAACGCAATTTTCCTAGCATGGAAGTGTCGCATTTACATTCATTTGAAGTGAATACGTGGTATACATGACAGTTCGTAATGAATATTATACCTTATCATGAAACATAGAAGAGTGATGCGATATCGTGTTTTAGGAAGCATTGGATCTCTATTGCTGCGATACGTAGACATCTGCAAACGCTATTTCCTAGCATGGAAGTGTCGCATTTACATTCTTTTGAAGTGAATACGAGGTATACATGACACTTCGCAATGAATATTATATCTTATTATGAAACATAGGAATGAGGTGCTATATCGGGTTTTGAGAAGCATTAGAACTCTATTGCTACGATACGTAGACATCTGCAAACGCTATTTCCTAGCATGGAAGTGTCGCATTTACATTCTTTTGAAGTGAATACGAGGTATACATGACACTTCGCAATGAATATTATATCTTATCATGAAACATAGGAATGAGTTGCGACATCTCGTTTTAAGAAGCATTAGAACTCTATTGCTACGATACGCAGACATCTGCAAACGCTATTTCCTAGCATGGAAGTGTCGCATTTACATTCATTTGAAGTGAATACGAGGTATACATGACACTTCGAAATGAATATTATACCTTATCATGAAACATAGAACAGTAATGCGATATCGCGTTTTAGGAAGCATTGGATCTCTATTGCTGCGATACGTAGACATCTGCAGACGCTATTTCCTAGCATGGAAGTGTCGCATTTACATGTTTTTGATGTGAATACGAGATATACATGACACTTCGCAATGAATATTATATCTTCTCATGAAACATAGCAGTGAGATGCGATATCGCGTTTTAAGAAGCATTAGTACTCTATTGCTACGATACGTAGACATCTGCAAACGCTATTTCCTAGCAAGGAAATTTCGCACTTACATTCCACTGAAGTGAATACAAGGTATACATAACATTACACAATGAATATTATACCTTATTACGGAACATAGAAATGAAATACGACATCTCGTTTTGAGAAGCATTAGTACTCTATTGCTGTGATACGTAGACATCTGCAAACGCTATTTCCTAGCATGGAAGTGTCTTACTTACGTTCTTTTGAAGTGAATACGAGGTATACATGACAGTTCGCAATGAATATTATATCTTATCATGAAACATAGAAGAGTGATGCGATATCGCGTTTTAGGAAGCATTGGATCTCTATTGCTGCGATACGTAGACATCTGCAAACGCTATTTCCTAGCATGGAAGTGTCGCATTTACATTCTTTTGATGTGAATACGATATATACATGACACTTCGCAATGAATATTATATCTTCTAATGAAACATAGCAGTGAGATGCGATATCGCGTTTTAAGAAGCATTAGAAATCTATTGCTACGATACGTAGACATCTGCAAACGCTATTTCCTAGCATGGAAGTGTCGCATTTACATTCATTTGAAGTGAATACGTGGTATACATGACACTTCGTAATGAATATTATACCTTATCATGAAACATAGAAGAGTGATGCTATATCGCGTTTTAGGAAGCATTGGATCTCTATTGCTGCGATACGTAGACATCTGCAAACGCTATTTCCTAGCATGGAAGTATCGCATTTACATTCTTTTGAAGTGAATACGAGGTATACGTGACACTTCGCAATGAATATTATATCTCATCATGAAACATAGGAATGAGGTGCTATATCGCGTTTTGAGAAGCATTAGAACTCTATTGCTACGATACGTAGACATCTGCAAACCCTACTTCCTAGCATGGAAGTGTCGCATTTACAATCTTTTGAATTGAATACGAGGTATACATGACACTTCGCAATGAATATTATATCTTATCATGAAACGTAGGAATGAGGTGCTACATCGCGTTTTGAGAAGCATTAGAGCTCTATTGCTACGATACGTAGACATCTGCAAACGCTATTTCCTAGCATGGAAGTGTCTTATTTGCGTTCTTTTGAAGTGAATACGAGGTATACATGACACTTCGCAATGCATATTATATCTTATCATGAAACATAGAAGTGAGATGCGATATCGCGTTCTAAGAAGCACTAGAACTCTATTGCTACGATACGTATACATCTGCAAACGCTATTTCCTAGGATGGAAGGGTCGCATTTACATTCTTTTGAAGTGAGTACGAGGTATACATAACACTCCATATTGAATATTATATCTTCTCATGAAACATAGCAGTGAGATGCGATATCGCGTTTTAGGAAGCATTGGAACTCTATTGCTGCGATGCGTACACATCTGCAAACGCTATTTCCTAGCATGGAAGTGTCGCATTTACATTCTTTTGATGTGAATACGAGATATACATGACACTTCGCAATGAATATTATATCTTCTCATCAAACATAGCAGTGAGATGCGATATCGCGTTCTAAGAAGCATTAAATCTCTATTGCTACGACACGTAGACATCTGCAAACGCTATTTCCTAGCATGGAAGTGTCGCATTTACATTCTTTTGAAGTGAATACGAGGTATACATAACACTTCGCAATGAATATTATACCTTATCATGAAACATAGAAGAGTGATGCGATATCGCGTTTTAGGAAGCATTGGATCTCTATTGCTGCGATACGTAGACATCTGCAAACGCTATTTCCTAGCATGGAAGTGTCGCATTTACATTCTTTTGAAGTGAATACGAGGTATACATGACACTTCGCAATGAATATTATATCTTATCATGAAACATAGGAATGAGGTGCTATATCGCGTTTTGAGAAGCATTAGAACTCTATTGCTACGATACATAGACATCTGCAAACGCTATTTCCTAGCATGGAAGTGTCGCATTTACATTCATTTGAAGTGAATACGAGGTATACATGACACCTCGTAATGAATATTATACCTTATCATGAAACATAGAAGAGTGATGCGATATCGCGTTTTAGGAAGCATTGGAACTCTATTGCTGCGATACGTAGACATCTGCAAACGCTATTTCCTGGAATGGAAGTGTCGCATTTACATTCTTTTGATGTGAATACGAGGTATACATGACACTTCGCAATGAATATTATACCTTATCGTGAAACATGGAAGAGAGATGCGATATCGCGTTTTAGGAAGCATTGGAACTCTATTGCTGCGATACGTAGACATCTGCAAACGCTATTTCCTAGCATGGAAGTGTCGCATTTACATTCTTTTGAAGTGAATACGAGGTATACATGACACTTCGCAATGAGTATTATATCTTATCATGAAACATAGGAATGGGGTGCTATATCGCGTTTTGAGAAGCATTAGAACTCTATTGCTACGATACGTAGACATCTGCAAACGCTATTTCCTAGTATGGAAGTGTCGCATTTACATTCTTTTGAAGCGAATACGAGGTATACATGACACTTCGCAATGAATATTATATCTTATCATGAAACATAGGAATGAGGTGCTATATCGCGTTTTGAGAAGCGTTAGAGCTCTATTGCTACGATACGTAGACATCTGCAAACGCTATTTCCTAGCATGGAAGTGTCTTATGTACGTTCTTTTGAAGTGAATACGATGTATACATGACACTTCGCAATGAATATTATATCTTATCATGAAACATAGAAGTGAGATGCGATATCGCGTTCTAAGAAGCACTAGAACTCTATTGCTACGATACGTAGACATATGCATACGCTATTTCCTAGGATGGAATGGTCGCATTTACATTCTTTTGAAGTGAGTACGAGGTATACATAACACTCCATAATGAATATTATATCTTCTCATGAAACATAGCAGTGAGATGCGATATCGCGTTTTAAGAAGCATTAGAACTCTATTGCTGCGATACGTAGACATCTGCAAACGCTATTTCCTAGCATGGAAGTGTCGCATTTACATTCTTTTGATGTGAATACGAGGTATACATGACACTTCGCAATGAATATTATATCTGATCATGAAACATAGAAATGAGATGCGACATCTCGTTTTAAGAAGCATTAGAACTCTATTGCTACGATACGTAGACATCTGAAAACGCTATTTCCTAGGATGGGAGGGTCGCATTTACATTCTTTTGAAGTGAGTACGAGGTATACATAACACTCCATAATGAATATTATATCTTCTCATGAAACATAGCAGTGAGATGCGATATCGCGTTTTAAGAAGCATTAGAACTCTATTGCTACGATACGCAGACATCTGCAAACGCTATTTCCTAGCATGGAATTGTCGCATTTACATTCACTTGAAGTGAATACGAGGTATACATGACACTTCGCAATGAATATTATATCTTATCATGAAACATAGGAATGAGGTGCAATATCGAGTTTTGAGAAGCATTAGAACTCTATTGCTACGATACGTAGACATCTGCAAACGCTATTTCCTAGCATGGAAGTGTCGCATTTACATTCTTTTGAAGTGAATACGAGGTATACATGACACTTCGCAATGAATATTATACCTTATCGTGAAACATAGAAGAGAGATGCGATATCGCGTCTTAGGAAGCATTGGAACTCTATTGCTGCGATACGTAGACATCTGCAAACGCTATTTCCTAGCATGGAAGTGTCGCATTTACATTCTATTTATGTGAATACGTGATATACATGACACTTCGCAATGAATATTATATCTTATCATGAAACATAGGAATGAGGTGCTATATCGAGTTTTGAGAAGCATTAGAACTCTATTGCCTATATACGTAGACACCTGCAAACCCCATTTCCTAGCAAGGAAATTTCGCACTTACATTCCACTGAAGTGAATTCGAGGCAAACATAACATTACACAATGAATATTATATCTTATTACGAAACATAGAAGTGAAATACGACATCTCGTTTTAAGAAGCATTAGTACTATATTGCTGTGATACGTAGACATCTGCAAACAATATTTCCTAGCAAGGAAGTGTCGCATTTACATTCTTGTGAAGTGAAATCGAGGTATACATGACAATTCGCAATGAATATTATATCTTATCATGAAACATAGAAGTGTGATGCGATATCGCATTTTAAGAAGCATTAGAACCCTATTGCTACGATACGTAGACATCTGCAAACGCTACTTCCTAGCATGGAAGTGTCGCATTTACATTCTTTTGAAGTGAATACGAGGTTTACATGACACTTCGCAATGAATATTATATCATATCATGAAACATAGCAGTGAGATGCGATATCGCGTTTTAAGAAGCATTAGAACTCTATTGCTACGATACGTAGACATCTGCAAACGCTACTTCTTACCATGGAAGTGTTGCATTTACATTCATTTGAAGGGAATACGAGGTATACATGACACCTCGTAATGAATATTATACCTTATCATGAAACATAGAAGAGTGATGCGATATCGCGTTTTAGGAAGCATTGGAACTCTATTGCTGCGATACGTAGACATCTGCAAACGCTATTTCCTAGCATGGAAGTGTCGCATTTACATTCTTTTGAAGTGAATACGAGGTATACATGACACTTCGCAATGAATATTATACCTTATCGTGAAACATAGAAGAGAGATGCGATATCGCGTTTTAGGAAGCATTGGATCTCTATTGCTGCGATACGTAGACATCTGCAAACGCTATTTCCTAGCATGGAAGTGTCGCATTTACATTCTTTTGAAGTGAATACGAGGTATACATGACACTTCGCAATGAGTATTATATCTTATCATGAAACATAGGAATGGGGTGCTATATCGCGTTTTGAGAAGCATTAGAACTCTATTGCTACGATACGTAGACATCTGCAAACGCTATTTCCTAGTATGGAAGTGTCGCATTTACATTCTTTTGAAGCGAATACGAGGTATACATGACACTTCGCAATGAATATTATATCTTATCATGAAACATAGGAATGAGGTGCTATATCGCGTTTTGAGAAGCGTTAGAACCCTATTGCTACGATACGTAGACATCTGCAAACGCTACTTCCTAGCATGGAAGTGTCGCATTTACATTCTTTTGAAGTGAATACGAGGTATACATGACACTTCGCAATGAATATTATATCTTATCATGAAACATAGAAGTGAGATGCGATATCGCGTTCTAAGAAGCACTAGAACTCTATTGCTACGATACGTAGACATATGCATACGCTATTTCCTAGGATGGAATGGTCGCATTTACATTCTTTTGAAGTGAGTACGAGGTATACATAACACTCCATAATGAATATTATATCTTCTCATGAAACATAGCAGTGAGATGCGATATCGCGTTTTAAGAAGCATTAGAACACTATTGCTGCGATACGTAGACATCTGCAAACGCTATTTCCTAGCATGGAAGTGTCGCATTTACATTCTTTTGATGTGAATACGAGGTATACATGACACTTCGCAATGAATATTATATCTGATCATGAAACATAGAAATGAGATGCGACATCTCGTTTTAAGAAGCATTAGAACTCTATTGCTACGATACGTAGGCATCTGAAAACGCTATTTCCTAGGATGGGAGGGTCGCATTTACATTCTTTTGAAGTGAGTACGAGGTATACATAACACTCCATAATGAATATTATATCTTCTCATGAAACATAGCAGTGAGATGCGATATCGCGTTTTAAGAAGCATTAGAATTCTATTGCTACGATACGTAGACGTTTGCAAAGGCTATTCCCTAGCACCGAAGGGTCGCATTTACATTCTTTTGAAGTGAATACGAGGTTTACATGACACTTCGCAATGAATATTATATCATATCATGAAACATAGCAGTGAGATGCGATATGGCGTTTTAAGAAGCATTAGAACTCTATTGCTACGATACGTAGACATCTGCAAACGCTACTTCTTACCATGGAAGTGTTGCATTTACATTCATTTGAAGTGAATACGAGGTATACATGACACCTCGTAATGAATATTATACCTTATCATGAAACATAGAAGAGTGATGCGATATCGCGTTTTAGGAAGCATTGGAACTCTATTGCTGCGATACGTAGACATCTGCAAACGCTATTTCCTAGCATGGAAGTGTCGCATTTACATTCTTTTGAAGTGAATACGAGGTATACATGACACTTCGCAATGAATATTATACCTTATCGTGAAACATAGAAGAGAGATGCGATATCGCGTTTTAGGAAGCATTGGATCTCTATTGCTGCGATACGTAGACATCTGCAAACGCTATTTCCTAGCATGGAAGTGTCGCATTTACATTCTTTTGAAGTGAATACGAGGTATACATGACACTTCGCAATGAGTATTATATCTTATCATGAAACATAGGAATGGGGTGCTATATCACGTTTTGAGAAGCATTAGAACTCTATTGCTACGATACGTAGACATCTGCAAACGCTATTTCCTAGTATGGAAGTGTCGCATTTACATTCTTTTGAAGCGAATACGAGGTATACATGACACTTCGCAATGAATATTATATCTTATCATGAAACATAGGAATGAGGTGCTATATCGCGTTTTGAGAAGAGTTAGAGCTCTATTGCTACGATACGTAGACATCTGCAAACGCTATTTCCTAGCATGGAAGAGCCTTATGTACGTTCTTTTGAAGTGAATACGAGGTATACATGACACTTCGCAATGAATATTATATCTTATCATGAAACATAGAAGTGAGATGCGATATCGCGTTCTAAGAAGCACTAGAACTCTATTGATACGATACGTAGACATATGCATACGCTATTTCCTAGGATGGAATGGTCGCATTTACATTCTTTTGAAGTGAGTACGAGGTTTACATAACACTCCATAATGAATATTATATCTTCTCATGAAACATAGCAGTGAGATGCGATATCGCGTTTTAAGAAGCATTAGAACACTATTGCTGCGATACGTAGACATCTGCAAACGCTATTTCCTAGCATGGAAGTGTCGCATTTACATTCTTTTGATGTGAATACGAGGTATACATGACACTTCGCAATGAATATTATATCTGATCATGAAACATAGAAATGAGATGCGACATCTCGTTTTAAGAAGCATTAGAACTCTATTGCTACGATACGTAGGCATCTGAAAACGCTATTTCCTAGGATGGGAGGGTCGCATTTACATTCTTTTGAAGTGAGTACGAGGTATACATAACACTCCATAATGAATATTATATCTTCTCATGAAACATAGCAGTGAGATGCGATATCGCGTTTTAAGAAGCATTAGAATTCTATTGCTACGATACGTAGACGTTTGCAAAGGCTATTCCCTAGCATCGAAGGGTCGCATTTACATTCTTTTGAAGTGAATACGAGGTTTACATGACACTTCGCAATGAATATTATATCATATCATGAAACATAGCAGTGAGATGCGATATCGCGTTTTAAGAAGCATTAGAACTCTATTGCTACGATACGTAGACATCTGCAAACGCTACTTCTTACCATGGAAGTGTTGCATTTACATTCATTTGAAGTGAATACGAGGTATACATGACACCTCGTAATGAATATTATACCTTATCATGAAACATAGAAGAGTGATGCGATATCGCGTTTTAGGAAGCATTGGAACTCTATTGCTGCGATACGTAGACATCTGCAAACGCTATTTCCTAGCATGGAAGTGTCGCATTTACATTCTTTTGAAGTGAATACGAGGTATACATGACACTTCGCAATGAATATTATACCTTATCGTGAAACATAGAAGAGAGATGCGATATCGCGTTTTAGGAAGCATTGGATCTCTATTGCTGCGATACGTAGACATCTGCAAACGCTATTTCCTAGCATGGAAGTGTCGCATTTACATTCTTTTGAAGTGAATACGAGGTATACATGACACTTCGCAATGAGTATTATATCTTATCATGAAACATAGGAATGGGGTGCTATATCGCGTTTTGAGAAGTATTAGAACTCTATTGCTACGATACGTAGACATCTGCAAACGCTATTTCCTAGTATGGAAGTGTCGCATTTACATTCTTTTGAAGCGAATACGAGGTATACATGACACTTCGCAATGAATATTATATCTTATCATGAAACATAGGAATGAGGTGCTATATCGCGTTTTGAGAAGCGTTAGAGCACTATTGCTACGATACGTAGACATCTGCAAACGCTATTTCCTAGCATGGAAGAGTCTTATGTACGTTCTTTTGAAGTGAATACGAGGTATACATGACACTTCGCAATGAATATTATATCTTATCATGAAACATAGAAGTGAGATGCGATATCGCGTTCTAAGAAGCACTAGAACTCTATTGCTACGATACGTAGACATATGCATACGCTATTTCCTAGGATGGAATGGTCGCATTTACATTCTTTTGAAGTGAGTACGAGGTATACATAACACTCCATAATGAATATTATATCTTCTCATGAAACATAGCAGTGAGATGCGATATCGCGTTTTAAGAAGCATTAGAACACTATTGCTGCGATACGTAGACATCTGCAAACGCTATTTCCTAGCATGGAAGTGTCGCATTTACATTCTTTTGATGTGAATACGAGGTATACATGACACTTCGCAATGAATATTATATCTGATCATGAAACATAGAAATGAGATGCGACATCTCGTTTTAAGAAGCATTAGAACTCTATTGCTACGATACGTAGGCATCTGAAAACGCTATTTCCTAGGATGGGAGGGTCGCATTTACATTCTTTTGAAGTGAGTACGAGGTATACATAACACTCCATAATGAATATTATATCTTCTCATGAAACATAGCAGTGAGATGCGATATCGCGTTTTAAGAAGCATTAGAATTCTATTGCTACGATACGTAGACGTTTGCAAAGGCAATTCCCTAGCATCGAAGGGTCGCATTTACATTCTTTTGAAGTGAATACGAGGTTTACATGACACTTCGCAATGAATATTATATCATATCATGAAACATAGCAGTGAGATGCGATATCGCGTTTTAAGAAGCATTAGAACTCTATTGCTACGATACGTAGACATCTGCAAACGCTACTTCTTACCATGGAAGTTTTGCATTTACATTCATTTGAAGTGAATACGAGGTATACATGACACCTCGTAATGAATATTATACCTTATCATGAAACATAGAAGAGTGATGCGATATCGCGTTTTAGGAAGCATTGGAACTCTATTGCTGCGATACGTAGACATCTGCAAACGCTATTTCCTAGCATGGAAGTGTCGCATTTACATTCTTTTGAAGTGAATACGAGGTATACATGACACTTCGCAATGAATATTATACCTTATCGTGAAACATAGAAGAGAGATGCGATATCGCGTTTTAGGAAGCATTGGATCTCTATTGCTGCGATACGTAGACATCTGCAAACGCTATTTCCTAGCATGGAAGTGTCGCATTTACATTCTTTTGAAGTGAATACGAGGTATACATGACACTTCGCAATGAGTATTATATCTTATCATGAAACATAGGAATGTGGTGCTATATCGCGTTTTGAGAAGCATTAGAACTCTATTGCTACGATACGTAGACATCTGCAAACGCTATTTCCTAGTATGGAAGTGTCGCATTTACATTCTTTTGAAGCGAATACGAGGTATACATGACACTTCGCAATGAATATTATATCTTATCATGAAACATAGGAATGATGCTATATCGCGTTTTGAGAAGCGTTAGAGCTCTATTGCTACGATACGTAGACATCTGCAAACGCTATTTCCTAGCATGGAAGAGTCTTATGTACGTTCTTTTGAAGTGAATACGAGGTATACATGACACTTCGCAATGAATATTATATCTTATCATGAAACATAGAAATGAGATGCGATATCGCGTTCTAAGAAGCACTAGAACTCTATTGCTACGATACGTAGACATATGCATACGCTATTTCCTAGGATGGAATGGTCGCATTTACATTCTTTTGAAGTGAGTACGAGGTATACATAACACTCCATAATGAATATTATATCTTCTCATGAAACATAGCAGTGAGATGCGATATCGCGTTTTAAGAAGCATTAGAACACTATTGCTGCGATACGTAGACATCTGCAAACGCTATTTCCTAGCATGGAAGTGTCGCATTTACATTCTTTTGATGTGAATACGAGGTATACATGACACTTCGCAATGAATATTATATCTGATCATGAAACATAGAAATGAGATGCGACATCTCGTTTTAAGAAGCATTAGAACTCTATTGCTACGATACGTAGGCATCTGAAAACGCTATTTCCTAGGATGGGAGGGTCGCATTTACATTCTTTTGAAGTGAGTACGAGGTATACATAACACTCCATAATGAATATTATATCTTCTCATGAAACATAGCAGTGAGATGCGATATCGCGTTTTAAGAAGCATTAGAATTCTATTGCTACGATACGTAGACGTTTGCAAAGGCTATTCCCTAGCATCGAAGGGTCGCATTTACATTCTTTTGAAGTGAATACGAGGTTTACATGACACTTCGCAATGAATATTATATCATATCATGAAACATAGCAGTGAGATGCGATATCGCGTTTTAAGAAGCATTAGAACTCTATTGCTACGATACGTAGACATCTGCAAACGCTACTTCTTACCATGGAAGTGTTGCATTTACATTCATTTGAAGTGAATACGAGGTATACATGACACCTCGTAATGAATATTATACCTTATCATGAAACATAGAAGAGTGATGCGATATCGCGTTTTAGGAAGCATTGGAACTCTATTGCTGCGATACGTAGACATCTGCAAACGCTATTTCCTAGCATGGAAGTGTCGCATTTACATTCTTTTGAAGTGAATACGAGGTATACATGACACTTCGCAATGAATATTATACCTTATCGTGAAACATAGAAGAGAGATGCGATATCGCGTTTTAGGAAGCATTGGATCTCTATTGCTGCGATACGTAGACATCTGCAAACGCTATTTCCTAGCATGGAAGTGTCGCATTTACATTCTTTTGAAGTGAATACGAGGTATACATGACACTTCGCAATGAGTATTATATCTTATCATGAAACATAGGAATGGGGTGCTATATCGCGTTTTGAGAAGTATTAGAACTCTATTGCTACGATACGTAGACATCTGCAAACGCTATTTCCTAGTATGGAAGTGTCGCATTTACATTCTTTTGAAGCGAATACGAGGTATACATGACACTTCGCAATGAATATTATATCTTATCATGAAACATAGGAATGAGGTGCTATATCGCGTTTTGAGAAGCGTTAGAGCACTATTGCTACGATACGTAGACATCTGCAAACGCTATTTCCTAGCATGGAAGAGTCTTATGTACGTTCTTTTGAAGTGAATACGAGGTATACATGACACTTCGCAATGAATATTATATCTTATCATGAAACATAGAAGTGAGATGCGATATCGCGTTCTAAGAAGCACTAGAACTCTATTGCTACGATACGTAGACATATGCATACGCTATTTCCTAGGATGGAATGGTCGCATTTACATTCTTTTGAAGTGAGTACGAGGTATACATAACACTCCATAATGAATATTATATCTTCTCATGAAACATAGCAGTGAGATGCGA